>NC_064626.1:115215007-115934545 GCF_023864275.1 Schistocerca cancellata
GAAAGAAACGAGACGCCACTACCACTATTACAAGACGCCAACTTATGAACGGCAAGAACGCGAGCCGCACACGGCTCAGGTGATCCATCCGTAATTCCACGAAGGCCTCTAAGTCAGATTTATCAACGTCAGGTGACCGTATATGAGAAGAAAATAAATGACATGAGATTCGTAACAAGAAAAGAATTCGTCCTGAACTTCTACTCTGACATATGCAGTGGGCCGATATGAATTAATCGTGTATGAAGAGTAATGCCAAAGAGAACGGCAAAGAGGCATAATTTGTTTGATTTTTGTCCATATTGGCAATAAAGTTTGAGTTAAGTGATGATTGATGCTTAATTGTTACAGAATATTGAGAAAGTCCAAATGTTTACTGTTGTGACTTGGCAAGACAGCCAAGCCACTATGAGGAAGCCGAAAGGCACGCGTTTAAGGTCACGCAGGCTGGCGTGAGGTCTGGAGCACTTAAGGAAGTTAGATTTTAGCAAAAAAGGTCGTAGCTGTTGGAATACTTTACTTTAATCCATAATTCGTGAACATAGCTCTTGACGGCACATGCATCACAAGATAAATAGCAAATGATAATGGCGCCTTCCTAGGTCGTAGCAAATGACGTAGCTGAAGGCTATGCTAACTATCGTCTCGGCAAATGAGAGCGTAATTTGTCAGTGAACCATCACTAGCAAAGTCGGCTGTACAACTGGGGCGAGTGCTAGGAAGTCTCTCTAGACCTGCCGTGTGGCGGCGCTCGGTCTGCAATCACTGACAGTCGCGACACGCGGGTCCGACGTATACTAGCGGACCGCGGCCGATTTAAAGGCTACCACCTAGCAAGTGTGGTGTCTGGCGGTGACACCACATTTACTACATAAGTTTTAGCTTAATGACAAGAAAATGTACCAAGATTGCCTACAGTACATTATCAAAAATGGTTCAAATGGCTCTGAGCACTATGGGACTTAACTGCTGTGGTCATCAGTCCCCTAGAACTTAGAACTACTTAAACCTAACTAACCTAAGGACAACACACACATCCATGCCCGAGGCAGGATTCGAACCTGCGACAGTAGCGGTCACGCGGTTCCAGACTGAAGCGCCTAGAACCGCTCGGCCACCTCGGCCGACAGTGCATTACCTTTCTTCCTTGTAGATGAGGAGATGAACGGAATTTTAACATAACTTTAAGGCTTGGAACGTTTTTCTTTGTGTCTCTTGGAAACTTTAGTTTTTTGCACGTGTGTGGTTACTCATTATTCCCTTTCAAATATCTATGGCCACAATCCTGCTTGAAATGACTGTGTCGCTTTTAAAATTAGAAAAGGAATAATTTAAAGTAACGTCATCCAGAATCCCCATAAGGAAAACGCTGTAGGATAGTTAGAATACGAACCACATAATATAAATTAGTAAATTCTAGTACTAAAGGGAAAATAAGTCCCTCAGCAAAAGGCTGCCTATAGAGCAAATCAAGGAAATAAAGACAGACGATGATACGACTCCTTCAAAATATAAAAGAAAATGTTTATGATGCTCTGTGGGGGAAGCAGTGGAACGCAGGTAGGTGGTTCAGGAGACACACAGCCGCGCTGCTACTACAAAACCTGAGCCAGCCTTTGCATGTCATTTAAGTGGCACTGAACACACAGCCACAGGAATCAGCGCCCGAACGCTAGGAGCTGCAGCATGCGACGCACAAGTGCAACGGTTCGACAAAGACGGCATGTAAACTTTTTGTACCACTCAGTATCTGCTGCTAAGAGAAAGAATCTTCAGACCCTTGTGACAGCTGTACTAACTTTTACGTCTCACACTGAAAAAAATATTATAGTTAAGTGAAAAGCGCCTGAACATGGTGTTGATTAAACAATTTCTGAAACCCACCAGCATTTCTCTGTATAAAAACGTGGAGAACACAGTAAGCTTTTCATCTGATTGACATTCGCCCAATGAAATGTTTTAAGCTTCTACTGTGAAGTTCAGCACTTAAAAAGGCACACATACAGGTAGTTTGTGCCATACGTAACACAACAGAACACTGAAACTGGTCACTGAGCAGCAAGTATGGCATTAGTCCGTACACGACCAACTTCAAACTAAACGTGATGTTGCACAGAAATTTCTTACGGATAAAAACCGAGGTGTGCTACATTTGAGCTCAATAAAAAAATGTCATTGTTGTACAAGGCTTTCCATAGAGGGATCCAGTATGTTGCGTCAGTTCCGCAACAGTTCCGGCGAGTTTAAAACTGTTTACGATAGTTTGAAATTACACTCTAAGAAAAAAAAAAAACGCACCACGAAGGAATTACCCGAATGGAACCGAAATCGGTAGATGTACATGTTCAAACAAACAAATGATTACAATTTCAGCAAATCGGATGATTTACTCAGGAGAATTTACTTCACAAACTGAGCAAGACAATGCGCTTTGGTCTACCTCTGGCCTCTTATGCAAGCAGCATGTTTGGCATTGTTTGATAGAGTTCTTAGATGTCCTCCTGAGAGATATCTTGCTAAATTCTGTCCGAGTGGCGCGTTAGATCGTCAAAATCGTGGCATTGTTGGAGGACTCTGCCTATAATTCTCCAAATGTTCTGTTTTGGGTAGAGAATTCGCGACCGTTCTGGTCAAGGTAGCACGAAGATAAGCATCGGGCCTCAGCTCGATGCGGGAATCATCACTGAACACAGTTCTACTCCGGGCAAGGAGATTCCTGGCCGAAGACGCGTCTATAGGTGCCATAGACAGTGGTGCGGTACCAACCTGACTGTCATACAGCCCGAGAGCAAGCAGTTGTGGTCTGCGATACTGGATACCATTTCTTTTGGTAGCAGGACCTCTTTGGTTGTCACCTGTTGCACCCTTAGAGTACAGCGGTACGTCGACGATATTCTACACCCCGTTTTGTTGTCCTTAATGGCAAACCGACCTGGGCTTACATTTCTCCAAGATAACGCCTGCCCACACACGGCGAGATTTTAAGATGTCTCCCCAGTTGAGAATTTTGGAACACGTATTGTGTTCGAGTATAATGACTTTTCTGGAGACGAGAAATCTACTCTGTAGGAATCAGCATGGGTTTCGAAAAAGACGGTCATGTGAAACCCAGCTCGCGCTATTCGTCCACGAGACTCAGAGGGCCACAGGTAGATGCCGTGTTTCTTGACTTCCGCAAGGCGTTCGATACAGTTCCCCACAGTCGTTTAATGAACAAAGTAAGAGCATATGGTCTATCAGACCAATTGTGTGATTGGATTGAAGAGTTCCTAGATAACAGGACGCAGCATGTTATTCTCAATGGAGAGAAGTCTTCCGAAGTAAGAGTGATTTCAGGTGTGCTGCAGGGGAGTGTCATAGGACCGTTGCTATTCACAATATACATAAATGACCTGGTGGATGACATCGGAAGTTCACTGAGGCTTTTTGCAGATGATGCTGTGGTGTATCGAGAGGTTGTAACAATGGAAAATTGTACTGAAATGCAGGAGGATCTGCAGCGAATTGACGCATGGTGCAGGGACTGGCAATTGAATCTCAATGTAGACAAATGTAATGTGCTGCGAATACACAGAAAGATAGATCCTTTATCATTTAGCTACAAAATAGCAGGTCAGCAACTGGAAGCAGTTAATACCATAAATTATCTGGGAGTACGCATTAGGAGTGATTTAAAATGGAATGATCATATAAAGTTGATTGTCGGTAAAGCAGATGCCAGACTGAGATTCATTGGAAGAATCCTAAGGAAATGCAATCCGAAAACAAAGGAAGTAGGTTACAGTACGCTTGTTGGCCCACTGCTTGAATACTGCTCAGCAGTGTGGGATCCGTACCAGATAGGGTTGATACAAGACATAGAGAAGATCCAACGGAGAGCAGCGCGCTTCGTTACAGGATCATTTAGTAATCGCGAAAGCGTTACGGAGATGATAGATAAACTCCAGTGGAAGACTCTGCAGGAGAGACGCTCAGTAGCTCGGTATGGACTTTTGTTAAAGTTTCGAGAACATACCTTCACCGAAGAGTCAAGCAGTATATTGCTCCCTCCTACGTATATCTCGCGAAGAGACCATGAATATAAAATCAGAGAGATTAGAGCCCACACAGAGGCATACCGACAATCCTTCTTTCCACGAACAATACGAGACTGGAATAGAAGGGAGAACCGATAGAGGTACTGAAGGTACCCTCCGCCACACACCGTCAGGTGGCTTGCGGAGTATGGATGTAGATGTAGATGTAGATCAAATCTACCGATTTCCGTTCCGTTCCGATACTTCTGCATCTCTGTCTGCGTATTTTTTATTTTTAAAAATTTTTAAAGTGTATTAGTGATCCAAAGCATGTACAGGGTTCAGTCACATAAACGTGACCACCGCCTATGTTCGTAGACACCTCACAGACCAAGTGGCAGCATGAGCGGTGAAGATTACATATAGCGTGCCAGGGGAACGCGGAAAACGGTGCAGTCTTTGACGCAATAAAGAAACAGTGATTTGTCTGAGTTTTAAGAGGACATAATTATTGGCTACTGTGCGAATGGTGGAAGCATTTCCGAAACGGCCAAGTTCGTAAACAGTTCGCGAGATACCGAGGATAGAGTACACCCTGCATGTAAAAATGGCGCTACCGAAAACCGGCGCGGAGGGAACTGCAGTGCAGTGCTAGCCACAGATAGCAGACAGTAGCGGTGACGTATACGGGCGAACAGGTGTGCAACTGTGCAGCACCTGACCGCACATTTAAAGAGGTGACTGCCGACAGTGTCTTCTTAACGACCGTTCAGCGAATGTTGCTGTGTACGGGCCTCGGCAACAAGTGCCTGGTTCATGCACCAATGCTGACTGCTGTCCACCAGCGACGAAGGCTGGAATTCGCACGGCAGTATCACAAAATTGAACGTCTCCACAGTGGCGAAAGAGGGGCTTTCCAAAATAATCACGTTTTATGGTCCAGATGGTCGTCAGCGTGTACGGCCGTGCAACAATCGGCAGAAGGGTACAGGCCGGAGGAGGGAGTGTTACGAGTTGGGGAATGTTTTCACGGCATTCCTTGGGTGATCACGTCACTCCGGAAGGTCGAAAGGCGGGAAGACCGGAAGGCACAGTGCATCAACACAAGTATGCGGCTCTGTTTGATGTTCGTTTTTCCTCAGTATGGCGGCATCTACCAGCAGGACAGTACAATGTGTCACATAGCTCGTAGTGGACAAGTGTAGTTCGATGAGCTCCAGATCGAGTTTACCGTACATTCCTGGTCACCAAACTCCCCGGATTTAGCCCCAATCGATTACCTCTGGGACCACCTCGAACGGGGTGTACTCGCCATATAGCTTGAAACGTCCCCATTCAACAATTATACAAGACTATGCTTAAACTGACACACAATATTTTTTAGCGCAACGCAGTCTGACTTTCAGAAATCCCTACAAAGGAATGGCCCTGACTAACATTAACCTGTACCTTTCACAAATCACTTACCTCACCAAAAATCTTCGTTACTCGAACTACTGCAATACAGCGAGCGCCACTACTGCCAGCTAAATAAAAGATTCAAACTACTGAAGGCACTAACTACTGATAGGCATAGTTAGCAAATGAAAGATTTTAATAGAGAACAAACAATGTATTTACCTTAATAATCATAATACATACGCCATCCAGTCTTACAAATTTCAAGTCTCCGCCATTTCTCTCCCCACATCCACCACTGCTGGCGGCTCACCTCCAACTGCGCAACGCTACGCGCTGTTCACATCCAGCTGCCCAACACTACAATGGCAGACAACAATGCAAACTACCCACAGACTGTGCACAGCACAGCCAGTGATTTTTCATACAGAGCGCTACGTAACGTTGCCGATAAGAAAACGTAAACAGCCTACTTACAAGCTTCATCCGAGAAACCTAGAGCAGCTGGCCACTGCGCTGGAGTAGGCGTGGTTCCACGTCCCCGTCGGTACCTTCCTGAACCGCACTGATTCTCTTTGTCGGCCGTGCCCTTTCAGAGGAAGAATACCCGCATTTGCCTGGAGCGATTTAAGTTCAAATGGCTTTGAGTACTGTGGAGATTAATATCTGAGGTCATCATTCCCCTAGAACATAGAACTACTTAAACCTAACAAACCTAAGGACATCACACATCCATGCACGAGGCAGGATTCGAACCTGGAACTGTAGCGGTCACCAGCGACGAAAAAGGGGGAAGCACAGCCATTATTAGGGAGACTGATGCACAGTGATATTTTTGAGTGTAATGTTGCAGTGCTAACATGTAATGTTCGTAAAGGACTACGTGATGGTGGTTTCTTGGTTGTAATGGAGTAGTGCTAACAAATGCGGGGCGTGCAATAAATAATCCAAAACTTTTTTTTCTCGGACAGTTTTGACTAAAACTGTGAAATTTCTTGCGGGACATGTGGAATATTCTCGCTTCATCCTCTGACTCTCTAGCTGACCTTTTAGTTAAAATCGATACGGCACAAGTCACAGTGTCCCTACAATGGGCCTATGCGTCGTGCGATGACAGTAGCCTGCCTAGAGGGGTGGAGATTCCCGCGCAACGTCGAAGAGAACACTTTGGTACCTGGAACATGGAAATTGCACACTAGTCACTTGTCAGCAGCAACATTTACACCTTAGCGGTACTCTTAACAGCACAATACTAAAGACAGTACTTGAGTAGTAAGTGAAACACGTTCTAGTTTGGAAAGAAAGTGTCAAACATCTTGAGAGTAATGTAGATGGAGAAATATGATTGAGGATAGTAATTTGACTATACTATTATGAGCTATCAATGAAGCAAGTATACTATACTGTAAAATTACCCTCGGAGTTTAGCCAGCCACGATAATTCTTTGTGGCAGCGGTACCGTAATTTTATAGTGCTATGTCGGTAATACACTGCGCAACACATTTACGGAGGCACTTTGTTGCAACCCGTAATTATCTTCCATTGCGGTGCAGAGGTTTGACATTTAGCTCAAAAGTGCCTACAAAATTCCTCCGAAATGGTGCAACAGCGTGGCGCCCTGCGACACCACCATCGGGCACGGCGAACCATGAAACTGCAAAGTGTCGACAAACGCGAAAAAGAAGTCAGTGGCCGGCTGGTGTGGCCGTGCGGTTCTAGGCGCTTCAGTCTGGAACTGCGTGACCGCTACGGTCGCGGGTTCGAATCCTGCCTTGGGCACGGTTGTGTGTGATGTCCTTAGGTTACTTAGGTTTAAGTAGTTCTAAGTTCTAGGGGACTGATGACCACAGATGTTAAGTCCCGTAGTGCTCAGAGCCATTTGAACCATTTTTGAAGTCAGTGATCAGAGGTTCACGTGAGGTGTAGCGTGGGTTGATATTGTCATACTGACGCCAAATTTCACCACAGTTCTGTCGTCGTTGATGTGTCACTCGACAGGAAGGTCGTCACACCACCACTTTCCCACATTTCAACATTTCTTTTGACGCCTCGGCCGTGGAATCACCTCGAAGGGAACGATCTATTGATACGTAATCAGCATGGTTTCAGAAAACATCGTTCTTGTGCAACGCAGCTAGCTCTTTATTCGCACGAAGTAATGGCCGCTATCGACAGGAGATCTCAGGTTGATTCCGTATTTCTGGATTTCCGGAAAGCTTTTGACACCGTTCCTCACAAGCGACTTCTAATCAAGCTGCAGGCCTATGGGGTATCGTCTCAGTTGTGCGAGTGGATTCGTGATTTCCTGTCAGGAAGATCGCAGTTCGTAGTAATAGACGGCAAATCATCGAGTAAAACTGAAGTGATATCAGGTGTTCCCCAGGGAAGCGTCCTCGGACCTCTGCTGTTCCTGATCTATATAAATGACCTGGGTGACAATCTGAGCAGTTCTATTAGGTTGTTCACAGATGATGCTGTAATTTACCGTCTAGTAAGATCATCCGAAGACCAGTATCAGTTGCAAAGCGATTTAGAAAAGATTGCTATATGGTGTGACAGGTGGCAGTTGACGCTGAATTACGAAAAGTGTGAGGTGATCCACGTGAGTTCCAAAAGAAATCCGTTGGAATTCGATTACTCGATAAATAGTGCAATTCTCAAGGCTGTCAGTTCAACTAAGTACCTGGGTGTTAAAATCACGAACAACTTCAGTTGGAAAGACCACATAGATAATATTGTGGGGAAGGCGAGCCAAAGGTTGCGTTTCATTGGCAGGACATTTAGAAGATGCAACAAGTCCACTAAAGAGACGGCTTACACTACACTCGTTCGTCTTCTGTTAGAATATTGCTACGCGGTGTGGGATCCTTACCAGGTGGGATTGACGGAGGACATCGAAAGGGTGCAAGAAAGGGCAGCTCGTTTTGTATTATCACGTAATAGAGGAGAGAGTGTGGCAGATATGATACGCGAGTTGGGATGGAAGTCATTAAAGCAAAGACGTTTTTCGTCGCGGCGAGATCTATTTACGAAATTTCAGTCACCAACTTTCTCTTCCGAATGCGAAAATATTTTGTTGAGCCCAACCTACATAGGCAGAAATGATCATCAAAATAAAATAAGAGAAATCAGAGCTGGAACAGAAAGGTTTAGGTGTTCGTTTTTCCCGCGTGCTGTTCGGGAGTGGAATGGTAGAGAGATAGTATGATTGTGGTTCGATGAACCTTCTGCCAAGCACTTAAATGTGATTTGCAGAGTAGTAATGTAGATGTAGATGAGGTCAGAACCGCGACGCGCAACGTTGGAATCACTCGGTTTTCTTATGGATGGCTGAGGGAAACATTTCATACACACCGCCGCTCAGAATCAACACGGAAAGTCCTCAGCAGGTGGCACAAAGGGCCTCAATGAAACCACCCCTTCCCTTGGGGCTTTGATTCCCACACATTTCGGAGTAGAAAACGACATTTCACAGAGCAGGAAGATGTCCTTGACAACGTTCGTCATTGCTGACACCCCCTCTACCCTCTGCTCCCCCGCCCGTCCGTGGAAGATTCAACCCTTCTGTAAGGACATTTTGGGGTAGGAACCTCATCCAACGTCAGTGCTTCGTAGTGTAGCGCATCTGCTGTCTTTGCTCTGGTATACAGTCTGAAACCACTGGGGACCACTCAAAAACATTCGACGAAATTTGAATGTGATCCGAAGCAATGAACGGCTTCTGTGCTTCTTCAGCCTGCCTGTTCCGCACTCCCCTATGGTGTGATCATGGGGGTCGGGGTTGCAACGTTGACGCGTCCACAAATACAACGGCTGAGGGTTCCTTTAAGATCCCCCATTTGGTACTGCACTCCGTTCCGTTCGCACACTTTTTGTGAGCACTTAAAAAATTTTCCCGTACGGAAACTTCGATATCCATTCCACAGCTGCTCCATCACTTGAAGGCAGGCCCGCAACCCCTTCCACACCCCTTAGATTCCGCTTGCCCACAATTCTGTACTGTAAAAAATTGTTCAAATGGCTCTGAGCACTATGGGACTTAACTTATGAGGTCATCAGTCCCCAAGAACTTAGAACTACTTAAACCTAACTAACCTAAGGACATCACACACATCCATGCCCGAGGCAGAATTCGAACCTGCGACCGTAGCGGTCACGCGGTTCCTGACGTAGCGCCTAGAACCGCTCGGCCACCCCGGCCGGCTCTGTACTGTAAAAGACTGCCGCTCTACTTGTTATAACACATTTAAAATACGGTACTGAAATAATTCATGAGTAAAACGTTCCAAAGAAGTACACATAAAACATTAATGAATGGTTGCAAGAGTTACAAAGATATTTTAATAAATGGAAAAAACAAAAATTTTTTTAAACTTTATCCACTCTTCTTTCCTTTAGACGAGCTGTGTCCAACCTGCAGCCTGCGGGCCTTATGCAGCCCAAAGAAAATATCAGTGTGGCCCAACGTGTGAACATCTATCACACAACTGTTTAAAAAAACCATAAAATTCCGATTTTGTAAAGTTATGATAATCTGAATACTTTCAATTTAAAATTATAGCTACACGGTGCTATTCTCTCATTGTCCACCCCGTTCTTATCACTGTTGCTCATGATATGCTTGAACCTCCTAACTGCCGTTGCTGTAATTGGCCTGTCCATCAGATTCACTGATCTGTTACCTAACAGCTACTTCAGTTGCAACTGCGAAACTTGTCATTTAGAGAAGTGTAATGTAATTTATCTGTGGAAATACAAATGAGCCGTGCACGGCTCGTATTCATGCCATTTATTGTTTGTCGTCTTCTATTACGGTACTTCCGCCTCGTTTTCTTATTCCATTCACTCGCGTCACTAACCTTGCTGCCTTACTTGTCCGTGAGCGGCAGCACCAACGCGTATCGATACGTGCACTGTCGTACCATCTCTGGAGCGACCGATAGTATTCCCGGGTCGTCGTGTGTCTGGCAGTTCGGTTCGTGTCGGACCAGCAGTGCAGACGGGACGCAGCAGCAGTGCAGTCGGGGGACAGAGCCCCAGCGACGTCCGCACAGCCAGTACCAGCGGGAACGACCTTAGGTTGGTCGTTCGGTCCGTCGAGTCGTCGGCGACGTCTGTTTTGGGTGGTTCTTTCCTGTGCAGAGCTGCAGTTGTGTTACCTCTGCATGGTTGGGTCAGAGCCAGTGCCTCCGGGACATCGTCCATCCGAGGGAAGAAAGTCAGATCGAGATGCACCAGCAGTGCAGTCCCAGCAGAGCAGCAGTCGCGGACGGACCAGCAGTCCAGTCGGTCGGTTGGCGTGTAGCAGCAAGCAAGCCCCCCTCGCGTGGAGTCGGGCTGGAGCCGCTGGCGGCGTGCACGTGCGGTTGGAGTGTGAGGTGCTGCTTGCGAGTGCTGCGAAGTTAGTCATCCACCGATCTTGGACATGAAAGTTGAGACTCAGCTTAACTTACTGTCGTGCCTCAGCTGTTTAGAAGTCTTTGTTTGTTTCTGTGTGTCGTTGTATTGAAACCTTGTGGTCGTTTTGCTGGTTGTGACGAGCGTAACTGATTTGGTTGATTGGTCGATGGGCTGTCTGTCGGTTGGGTTGCCTTCCGATTAAGAGATTGTTGGTCAGGCTGCCTGTCTCGCCTAAACGGGCGTTAGTGTTACAATTCCAGGCCGACCCTTGGAACTTCTGAGCGCCATTCCGTGTCTGTTACATAGTAATTTCCCTGTTTGAGTTTTAGTTATGTGGTTGATGTGGTGTCACCGCCAGACACGACACTTGCTAGGTGGTATCTTTTAAATCGGCCGCCGTCCGCTAGTATACGACAGACCCGCGTGTCGCCACTGTCAGTGATGGCAGACCGAGCGCCGACACACGGCAGGTCTAGAGACACGTCCTAGCACTCGCCCCAGTTGTATAGCCGACTTGCTAGCGAAGCTACATTGACAAATACGCTTTCATTTGCCGAGACGATAGTTAGCATAGCCTTCAGCTACGTCATTTGCTACGACCTAGCAAGGCGCCATTTATCCTTTGCTATGTATCTAATGAAGCATGAACCATCAGACCGATGTTCTACAATTGTGGATTAAAGTTAAGTATTCTACCAGTTACTCTTGTTTTGCTAGTCGTATTTCTCTGACCTGTTCCAGACCTCACGCCCGCCTGCGTGAGCTTAATCGCGTGCTTTTCGGCTTCCTCCAAACTCCGTGAATTGGCTCCTGCCAATTCACAACAGTTGATGTGTGCCGAGTTTTATATATCCTGAACTAATGTTCTTGTCTTGCTCTTAAGGCATGAGACTGTTGTTCTTATAGCAGCCTTCAACCGAATTTTACATCAAATCATTTAAGGCCTTAAGCCGTTAAATTATTGTGTTGATGTGTGGCCTTCAGCCAAGTTTTAATATCTCTTAAATTAATGTTCTTGTCTTGCCCTTAAGGCATACGGTTGTGATGTTTTGGTATCGGGCCTTCAGGCGAATTTGTTTCATTGTTTTAAGATTAGGCCTTCTGAACACTTATTATTGTTTGATATGCGGCCTCCAGCTGAGTTCCATTAAAATTAAAGGACTTCAGCCTGTTTAGATTGAAGATTTAGCAAATATGAGCTCTGACACCGCGTTCTATCACATACCAGATGTGTTCGATCGGTTTCATAACATGCAGCGGCCAGCACATCAATTGGAACTCTGCACTGTGTTCCTCGAACCTTGTTGAAAAATTCCGTTTCCGTCATAAAACATGATCATCAAGGAGTGTACGTGGTCTGCAACCAGTGTACGTCGATGTTCACCTGAGTGTTCCCCAGAGCATAATGGAACCTCCGCCACCTTGCCTGTGACTCGCAGTACTGGTGTCAAGGATCTGTTCCCTTGCAAGATGACGCATTCGCGACCTCACATCGTCATGTTGAGGAAGGTATCGGGATTCATCAGACCTTTCAATGTTCTTCCACTGCCACAGCGTCCTGCGCCGATGGTCTCGTGGCAATTTCGGTCGTAGCCGCCAATGTGGTGTTATCATTGCCATGTACATGAGTCGTCAGCTGCTGAGGTCCATCGTTAACGACTGTTCAGTGCACTGTGTCTTCAGACATACTTGTACCCTGCCCGGCATTAAAGTCTGATATTAGTTCTGCCACAGTTCCCAGCCTGTCCTGTTTCACCAGTCTACGATGTCCTGCATCTGTAATGAGTGGCAGTAGCCCAACTCCACCACGCCTGGTTGGTTGATTTTGTGGGGAGGGGACCATACAGCGAGGTCATCGGTCCCATCTGATTAGGGAAAGATAGGGAAGGAATTCGACCGTGGCCTTTCAAAAGGACCATCCCGGCATTTGCCTGAAGAGGTTTAGGGAAACCACGGAAGACATAAATCAAGATGCCCTGATGTTGGTTTGAACAGTCGTCCTCCCGAATGCGAGTCCAGTGTGCTAACCACAGCGCCACCTCGCTCGGGTCACTGACGTCTCGAGTTAGTCCCACCACCTTAGTTTCGCCATGTGTTGAACACACTCACCACAGCACTCCTCAAACACCCATCAAGTCATGTGGTTTCCGAAATGCTCGTCACTAGTCTCCAGGCCATCACAATCTGCCATCGATCAAACTCGCGCATAATATATGTCATAATACTGTGGATGATCAATTTATTTAACTGATTCGTATGTATTTGAGTGGTATCTGTTGTGTCGGACATGTCCACTTGTGGTGATGCATCTGGTGCACATATTTATATGAAACAGAGAACAGGGAAAGAAGGCGAAGGAATAGCTGGAAATTGGTGACTTTCAGCTGCACAGGGAATTAATGGTACTCCCGGACAGGAACTCCATCTTTGAAACATCCACTTTGATAAATTTATGAATTACTGTGCTGATAAACCTCTTACGTTTTTTGATTTTCAAACAGCTGAGCAGAACTGAACGTACTCAGACATTTCTCTCTTTACTTATTCTGATCAACACTAAACTGACACACAATATTTTTAGCGAAACGCAATCTGACTTTCAATAATCCCTACAAAAGAATGGCCCTGATTAACAATAACCTATACCTTTCATGAATCACTTACCTCATAAAAATAATCTTCGTTACTCGAACTACTGCAATACAGCGAGCGCCAATACTGCAAGCTAAATAAAAGGTTCTAAAAATTACTGAAGGCTCTAATTACTGATAGGCATAGTTAGCAAATTAAAGATTTTGATAGAGAACAACTACTGATAGGCATAGTTAGCAAATGAATGTATTTACCTTAATAATGTTCAATATATATATATATATATATATATATATATATATATATATATATATATATATATATATATATACCAGTTCATGATATCCACTATTACAAGATTACCCTTTCTGATGGACACACGTCCAGATCTTCCACTCTCAAAATTCTGCCAACTCTCTCCCCACATCCACCACTGCTGGCAGCTCACCTCCAACTGCGCAACGCTACGCGCTGTTCACATCCAACTGTCCAACACTACAATAGCGACTATTCCAACAACGGAAATCAGCCACAGACTGCACACAGCACAGTCAGTGATTTTCATACAGAGCGCTACGTGGCGTTACCAACATAAAAACCTCAACAGCCTACTTACAACTTTAATTTACTTCTTTTCATTAGCGGTCTTCTTAAACGCTTCAGCCAGCTTAATGCGGTCCTTGACCGATCCAGATTTGCGACTTACTGCATACTGCAATGCAGTGTCCGTCATTTTAATAAACTAGGGACCCGGCTTTGCAGTAAATAATAAGTTGGAAATTTGAGTACGTCAAGGACCGTAACCTCTTGGCAGAAGCCGTTAAGTCAATCGCACAGGAGAAGCGGTCCTTATCCGGAACAAATTTTCTAGTTTAGCCATTGCTTTAGCACAATGCCCTGTGCGACTGGGAGTCACGAGTACCAGCCTATCCCTTCCCTTTCTTTCTTCATTCTCTATCGCTTATAAAAGAAATTATAGGTATTTTAAGACTTACCGTCTATATATTATTTACACAGCATAAAGGGAAAGCGGAAAGAGACATTTTCTATTTCATAACGCGGAGGAAAGAGTGTGTCGAGTGATAATTCATGGACTATGGAGTATAATGGAAGAGAGTCGTTAGGACAGATTTGTTTAACGCTATTTTCAACTTCTGCTCGAGTTTACGTCACAAGAGTGAAGAATGGCGGGGATCTGCTGACGATTTTGACACCCATACCATGATATTCCATGGGACTCCAGGAAATTTTGCGAATGGTGTTACTGGCAAGGGCTGTGTCGTCATTTTGTATGATCAGATCCATCCCATAGTACAATGTTTGGTCCCTGTGTGAAGTACTCCGATACGACAGGGCCCCTACTTACACAGCTCTCGTCGTTGAGGACTGCCTTTATCAGCATGATGATGGATTGTCGCATCTCTATAGGCCACAACTGTGAGCAGATTTCAGTGTTATTGAACATACGGGGTCTAATTGATTTCTAGCCACTTCCATCGTCGTTACCTCAACTTGTCACTGATTTGCAGGAAGAGCGGTATAAGATTCCCGTGAAAACCATACAGAACCTGCATTTATCCATTTCGAAACGAATAGGATCTCTTTGAATGCCTGCGAGTTTCCTAGACCATGTTAGGCATGACCAGCGGTGTGTTTTTGGTGTTTCCGTATTGTTCTTCAATGTATAATATTGGAACGAATTGTGGAAGTAAGTATTTTGACTCAGTCTGCAGACGTGTTCTTGATTTTCTTTCATCTATTATATTGTCTGCCTGTTCTGGTGTTGTCTCAGGCTTTTTTATTCTGTGTGCCTTCAGCTCCGTTACTCCATCTCTATACGGTGTCCGTTCTAGTTTAATTAACTAGCGCCGAGTGAATTAACTAAGCTATCGCATTTTCGTGTTTTCTGAGAAATTCTGGTGACTCCCTTTCTTTAGTGGGGACCACGTTTCCTTTGACGTTGCTGATTTTCGCATCAGTTCGCGGTGATTCATGCTATTGGTTCTTGTAGTCGTGTTCTCTCATTGAGTCTACACATTCCTTGATTTTATTTTCTTCTTGTTTAGAACGATTTAATGTGTGACTTAGATGGTCAATTCGGTTCATTTTATGTTGTGTGCGCGAATTCTCGCGTCGTGTATTTGAGCTAAGAAGATGTTTCAATCGGTATATACTTTTTGCGTTTATTGCATGCAGTAATTCTGATGGTTTCTTCCTCTCAACTTCGTCTCTTTTGGTGTGCGTCTAGATTGAATGAATGGAGTTGTGTGTTTCCTGTTCCTTTTCCTCAATTTTCAATGTGCGCCTAGTTAAATTTTGCAAAGTAATTTTATTTTATCAAAGCAGATTTGTTTCAGGCATATGTACTGATCTGGGCAGCATGACCACGCGTGACTCTTCGAGCGTGTGTCCCAACGAATGTGGTTAGTAAAAGCTCATATTATGTGTCCCATTACATTCTTTATAGCTTACCAAATAGCTACCTAATTTGTAAATTAATGCTTTTAGTACCTTGGATCTTTAAAATACTAGCTTTGTTGTACACGCTGCACCAAGACAAGTTGTTGATTAATTTTCGAGTTTATTCAACAATATTACGTACTCTGATATTATTATCTAGTTCTGTTGAACGAGCATTCTTGTACATTAGGAAGTATTAATAGTAATCTGAAACATATTGCCGATGAAACAGTTATTTATAATGACGTACTACATAAGAACAGCTGCATGAACATTGCAAAGCCAGTACTTCATGAAAATTCGATATTAATGAGTCACAATTGAAATATTTCTACTTATACGAGGGTTGGAACTTTAATAGTGGCAACTATTTATTTACAGCTCATACAAAATAGATTCGTTTTTCATAGTTCTACCGACCTTCAAAGTAGTCACCAGCATTTTGTATAACCCGTTGCCAGCGATGTGGAAGTCGTAGGGTACTCTTAGCAGTGCCAATTGTGTTGATAGTTCGAGCGGCGCGGTCTATTGCCTGACGAATTTGTAGCAATTCTGAAGCGAACACATTGAAGTGTTTCCTTCAGTTTAGAAAACGAACTTAAGTCGGGGGAGTGTAGTAGGTGGTATAGCACTTAACAGCACCAGCAGTCAAACAAATCTCTAACAGCTTGCACTGTACGTGCTTGAGCATTGTACTGCAAAATGATGGTCAGGTACTGCAGAAAGTGTCATCACCTCTGAGCTGGCCGTAGGTTGTGTTCCAAAAATGAACAGCATAGAGACAGAAATGATGACACTTTCTGCAGGTTATACACACTGCTGTTGACTACTTTGAAGGTCAGTAAAACTATGAAACACATTTCTATTTTGTACGAGCTGTAAATAAATAGTTACCACTATTAAAGTTACAACTCTCGTATAATCACCTACGTGTAACAGTTTATGAGGATAAGACATAGAATGACAAGACAGCCCTAACAGTAAGATAAACATGAGATACATTTCAATTCATTGGTAGGATGTTGATCAAATGTATTCAGTCTCCGAAGGAAAAATGGAATGATAGTTTGGAATTGTTGGCCGGGAAGCCGGGGAAGTTAGAGTGCCAGTGCAAGTCTTATTTCAGTCGACTCCACTTGAGGATGACAACACAACACCCAGTCGATGAGCGGAGAAATTCTCCAACCCGGCCGAGAATCGAGCACGGGCCCACACCACGGGAGGTAAGCACGTTACCACTCAGTTAAGCAGGCGCATACCAAAGTAAAGTGCCTACAAAACATTCGTGTGACCCATCATCTAGTATTACTCAAGTGTGTAGGACCTGTAGCAAACAGAAAGAACAGGGAAAAAATTGGAAATTTGTGGTAAGTTCTGTGGGAGCAAACTGCTGAAGTCATCCGTCCCTAGGCTTACACACTACGTAATCTAACTTAAACTAACTTACACTAAGGGAAACACACGCGCCCATGCCCAAGGGAGAAGAACCTCCGACGGGGGGAGCCGAACATGGAATAAAGATGACATGTTCCTTTGATCAACAGGAGAGAGCCATGTGATGGTGAAGATCCTGAATAGACAGACGCGTGAAGGTAGAAATTTAATTACAAAATGTAATGTCTCTGGATCACGGTGCCCTGGGCTCGATTTCCGGCCTAGTCGAGGATTTTATCTTCCAGAGGACTGGGTGTTTGTGTTGTCGTCATCATTTCATCATAGTTCAGGAAAATGGCAAGACTGGAAAGTGAAAAGATTGGGTATTTGTGCGGGCGCTGATAACCATGTTGTTGAGTGCCCCCCCAAACAAAACTCATTATCTTCATCCTCATCATCAGGAAATATAACGTGACTGTATCCTCATACAAATCAGATATGACCTCACATTTTTATTCATGCACGGACGGTTGAAATTCTTTATATGTAAATGAACGTCTGAGTTTGCCCCTGATTCAGAGGCCATTTGATGTGTTATTTTTTATATATAATGAAGGTATCGTAAAGAAGAGGAATTGTTCAGAAGATTACTGCGCTCCTCTGACCATTATAGGAGCACGTGTTTGTTGCTGTAATCTCCTGTGTTCACGTGGTTACAGTGAGAGGACAGAGTTGTATAT
Organism: Schistocerca cancellata; assembly: GCF_023864275.1. Taxonomy (NCBI): domain Eukaryota; kingdom Metazoa; phylum Arthropoda; class Insecta; order Orthoptera; family Acrididae; genus Schistocerca; species Schistocerca cancellata. Next base: position 115,232,989 of record NC_064626.1, read on the forward strand.
GTGTGCCTACAGATATTACTTCAACGTAAGGTTCTCAGTGACGTCATAATGAAAGGAGCGGTGCACTCAACCCGGGTTCGCCACTGTGATGCAGGTAAACAGAACAAATTACTGGCATGCCTTGGAAACCATCACTTCAAGCGTGGAAGAAAGATCAGGGCCACTTTAACAGAAAGACTACGAGATTCAGTGCTAATGGACAGATGTTGCATACCTCCTATTACTTCATTAATATTTCGTTTTGCAGTTGTATTAGACAACACAGAAACAAAGCCATGGCGCAAATTAAACGTCAATATGACATTTGCAGGGTCGTAAACATGAAAAGACCGTTCTAATATAACAAAATAAAGATCCGAAACTGATGAAGTTAATTAATTATACACGCATGGCAGCAAGAATTCCATAGCACAGAACTATAATCGTGTTATAAAAGTTTCAAGATCCAGTATTAATTGAGGAATCTAGGAATAAATACAGCGTCAGCATGTCGAATCCGTAGAGACCGCAAAAATGAGACTAATTATAGCAAGAACAGAGGCAGTGAAGCAGTCACTCTTCTTAAACATGGGCGTAATGGGGCCCCTTAGGGATATGGCAGCAAGGGAGGGGAAGAAAATCAAAGTGCACTCCGTGTGCATACCGGGGGGAGTCATTCCAGATGTGGAAAGGGTCCTTCCGGATGCCATGAAGGGTACAGGGTGCACCCATCTGCAGGTGGTCGCTCATGTCGGCACCAATGATGTGTGTCGCTATGGATCGGAGGAAATCCTCTCTGGCTTCCGGCGGCTATCTGATTTGGTGAAGACTGCCAGTCTCGCTAGCAGGATGAAAGCAGAGCTCACCATCTGCAGCATCGTCGACAGGACTGACTGCGGACCTTTGGTACAGAGCCGAGTGGAGGGTCTGAATCAGAGGTTGAGACGGTTCTGCGACCATGTGGGCTGCAGATTCCTCGACTTGCGCCATAGGGTGGTGGGGTTTCGGGTTCCGCTGGATAGGTCAGGAGTCCACTACACGCAACAAGCGGCTACACGGGTAGCAGGGGTTGTGTGGCGTGGGCTGGGCGGTTTTTTAGGTTAGATGGCCTCGGGCAAGTGCAGAAAGGGCAACAGCCTCAACGGGTGCGCGGCAAAGTCAGGACATGCGGGGACCAAGCAGCAATCGGTATTGTAATTGTAAACTGTCGAAGCTGCGTTGGTAAAGTACCGGAACTTCAAGCGCTGATAGAAAGCACCGAAGCTGAAATCGTTATAGGTACAGAAAGCTGGCTGAAGCCAGAGATAAATTCTGCCGAAATTTTTACAAAGGCACAGACGGTGTTTAGAAAGGATAGATTGCATGCAACCGGTGGTGGAGTGTTCGTCGCTGTTAGTAGTAGTTTATCCTGTAGTGAAGTAGAAGTGGATAGTTCCTGTGAATTATTATGGGTGGAGATTACACTCAACAACCGAGCTAGGTTAATAATTGGCTCCTTTTACCGACCCCCCGACTCAGCAGCATTAGTGGCAGAACAACTGAGAGAAAATTTGGAATACATTTCACATAAATTTTCTCAGCATGTTATGGTCTTAGGTGGAGATTTCAATTTACCAGATATAGACTGGGACACTCAGATGTTTAGGACGGGTGGTAGGGACAGAGCATCTAGTGACATTATACTGAGTGCACTATCCGAAAATTACCTCGAGCAATTAAACAGAGAACCGACTCGTGGAGATAACATCTTGGACCTACTGATAACAAACAGACCCGAACTTTTCGACTCTGTAAGTGCAGAACAGGGAATCAGTGATCATAAGGCCGTTGCAGCATCCCTGAATATGGAAGTTAATAGGAATATAAAAAAAGGGAGGAAGGTTTATCTGTTTAGCAAGAGTAATAGAAGGCAGATTTCAGACTACCTAACAGATCAAAACGAAAATTTCTGTTCCGACACTGACAATGTTGAGTGTTTATGGAAAAAGTTCAAGGCAAACGTAAAATGCGTTTTAGACAGGTACGGGCCGAGCAAAACTGTGAGGGACGGGAAAAACCCACCGTGGTACAACAACAAAGTTAGGAAACAACTGCGAAAGCGAAGAGAGCTTCACTCCAAGTTTAAACGCAGCCAAAACCTCTCAGACAAACAGAAGCTAAACGATGTCAAAGTTAGCGTAAGGAGGGCTATGCGTGAAGCGTTCAGTGAATTCGAAAGTAAAATACTAGGTACCGACTTGACAGAAAATCCTAGGAAGTTCTGGTCTTACGTTAAATCAGTAAGTGGCTCGAAACATCATGTCCAGACACTCCGGGATGATGATGGCATTGAAACAGAGGATGACAAGCGTAAAACTGAAATACTAAACACCTTTTTCCAAAGCTGTTTCACAGAGGAAGACCGCACTGCAGTTCCTTCTCTAAATCCTCGCACCAACGAAAAAATGGCTGACACTGAAATAAGTGTCCAAGGAATAGAAAAGCAACTGGAATCACTCAACAGAGGAAAGTCCACTGGACCTGACGGGATACCAATTCGATTCTACACAGAGTACGCGAAAGAACTTGCCCCCCTTCTAACAGCCGTGTACCGCAAGTCTCTAGAGGAACAGAAGGTTCCAAATGATTGGAAAAGAGCACAGGTAGTCCCAGTCTTCAAGAAGGGTCGTCGAGCAGATGCGCAAAACTATAGACCTATCTCTCTGACGTCGATCTGTTGTAGAATTTTAGAACATGTCTTTTGCTCGAGTATCATGTCGTTTTTGGAAACTCAGAATCTACTATGTAGGAATCAACATGGATTCCGGAAACAGCGATCGCGTGAAACCCAACTCGCTTTATTTGTTCATGAGACCCAGAAAATATTAGATACAGGCTCCCAGGTAAATGCCATTTTCCTTGACTTCCGGAAGGCGTTCGATACAGTTCCGCACTGTCGCCTGATAAACAAAGTAAGAGCCGACGGAATATCAGACCAGCTGTGTGGCTGGATTGAAGAGTTTTTAGCAAACAGAACACAGCATGTTGTTCTCAATGGAGAGACATCTACAGACGTTAAAGTAACCTCTGGCGTGCCACAGGGGAGTGTTATGGGACCATTGCTTTTCACAATATATATAAATGACCTAGTAGATAGTGTCGGAAGTTCCATGCGGCTTTTCGCGGATGATGCTGTAGTATACAGAGAAGTTGCAGCATTAGAAAATTGTAGCGAAATGCAGGAAGATCTGCAGCGGATAGGCACTTGGTGCAGGGAGTGGCAACTGACCCTTAACATAGACAAATGTAATGTATTGCGAATACATAGAAAGAAGGATCCTTTATTGTATGATTATATGATAGCGGAACAAACACTGGTAGCAGTTACTTCTGTAAAATATCTGGGAGTATGCGTGCGGAACGATTTGAAGTGGAATGATCATATAAAATTAATTGTTGGTAAGGCGGGTACCAGGTTGAGATTCATTGGGAGAGTCCTTAGAAAATGTAGTCCATCAACAAAGGAGGTGGCTTACAAAACACTCGTTCGACCTATACTTGAGTATTGCTCATCAGTGTGGGATCCGTACCAGATCGGGTTGACGGAGGAGATAGAGAAGAGCCAAAGAAGAGCGGCGCGTTTCGTCACAGGGTTATTTGGTAACCGTGATAGCGTTACGGAGATGTTTAACAAACTCAAGTGGCAGACCCTGCAAGAGAGGCGCTCTGCATCGCGGTGTAGCTTGCTCGCCAGGTTTCGAGAGGGTGCGTTTCTGGATGAGGTATCGAATATATTGCTTCCCCCTACTTATACCTCCCGAGCAGATCACGAATGTAAAATTAGAGAGATTAGAGCGCGCACAGAGGCTTTCAGACAGTCGTTCTTCCCGCGAACCATACGCGACTGGAACAGGAAAGGGAGATAATGACAGTGGCACGTAAAGTGCCCTCCGCCACACACCGTTGGGTGGCTTGCGGAGTATAAATGTAGATGTAAATGTAGATGTAGATGTAGATGAACATCAACATTTAGATCCGCAAGAAACTTCTTTTTTTATTAGGTTACCGGTTTTGGTCTGTTTCATACAATCTTTTGATCTCACACCACGGTGGTAGACGGTGGCTGTAAACGGAGCAGGTGCTACGATTCCACGAACGCTAACTGCTTGAGCAGTCAGCGTTGTCAACAAGGAACTGTGCTAGTTATTGGTGGCTCCATAGTGGTGTGGGCTGGATTTACGTGGAAGGGACTACGTGCTCCGGTCCAGCTGAACCAATCATTGACTGGAAATGACTATGTTCAGCTACTTAGAGGCCATTTTCAGTCATTCATGGTCGTTATGTTCCCAAGCAACGACGTCGTGTATCTCGGCCATTTCGAGTGAATGATTCGGCCATCCAGACCATCCGCCATGAATCCCATTGAATATTTATAGGACTCATTTGACTAGGCCACAGTTTTCCCATCGTCTATGATTCAACCAATTTGCTCACTAGGCCAGAAGAGGCACTGCACATCATGTGATATTCGCTAAGGATCCACGCCGGTCACCTGCTGCCGTAGCCCTTTAAGGCCAAATTTCGCCGCACTGTGCTAATGGATACGTTTGTCGTACGTCCCACATTGGTTTGTGCGGTTATTTCACGCGGTGTTGCTTGTACTGACAACTCTACGCAAACGGTGCTGCACTCGATCGGTAAGTGAAGGCTATCCGCAGCTCGTGGTCGTGCGGTAGCGTTCTCGCTTCCCGCGCCCGGGTTCCCGGGTTCCATTCCCGGCGGGGTCAGGGATTTTCTCTGCCTTGTGATGACTGGGTGTTGTGTGCTGTCCTTAGGTTAGGTGGGTTTAAGTAGTTCTAACTTCTAGGGGACTGATGACCGTAGATGTTAAGTCCCATAGTGCTCAGAGCTATTTTTTAAGTGAAGGCTGTCGGCCACTGCGTTGTTCATAGTGAGAGGTAATGCCTAGAGTCTGGTATTCTCGACATCCTCTTGACATTGTGGATCTCGGAATTCCTAACGATTTCTGAAATTTCCCCTGCTCCAACTATCATTCCTGTTTCAAATTGTGTTAATTCCTGTCGTGCGGCCATAGTCACGTCGGATTCCTTGTCACATCTGAGTACAAATTACAGCTCTGCGAATGAACTTCCCTTTCATACGTTGTGTACGCGATACTACCGCCATCTGTATATATACATATCGCTACTCCATGACTTTTCTCAACTCTGTGTATGTGATACAATGGGAAATAAGCTCTACCATGTACTCTATTAACAGTGAACCCTCTTTAAATCATTCCTAATTTTGTTAAACAAGTTATTTTTGAGACGTACATTATGTGTGAAAATCACGCGAAGTTTTACTCAGTCTTTTTGAATATATACTTCATTTTGAAATTATGGTCTTGGAATATCATGTCATAGGAATAGTTACTCTCCGCATACCACTGTTCATCATTACACGTTACCACATGCAACAGTTTGAATATGTATTTAGAAACAAAAACTTTGCTTAGCCGCTGCTTGCTTGCTGTTTGCTGTTGCGTTTTCGAGAAATCTGCGACAACGTTGTCAAGACACGAGCCAAGTGGAAATTTTGACTGGCGACAGATGATTGTTTTATTCAGTTGCGCATTTAATATAAAGAGAAGATGCATTCAAATCATTTCAAATTAGGTTCTGTTTAGCACAAGAGTTTAAGCTGGACAACAGTTGGTGGGTATATACCGGGTGATCAAAAAGTCAGTATAAATTTGAAAAGTGAATAAATCAGGGAATAATGTAGATATAGAGGTACAAATTGACACACATGCTTGGAATGACATACGGTTTTATTAGAACCAAAAAAATACAAAAGTTCAATAAATGTTCGACCGATGGCGCTTCATCTGATCAGAATATTAATAATTAGCATAACAAAGTAAGACAAAGCAAAGATGATGTTCTTTACAGGAAATGCTCAATATGTCCACCATCATTCCTCAACAATAGCTAATAATGTTGTGAGCAGCACTGCAAAGCATGTCCGGAGTTATAGTGAGGCATTGGCGTCGTATGTTGTCTTTGATCATCCCTAGAGATGTCGGTCGATCACGATACACTTGCGACTTCAGGTAACCCCAAAGCCAATAATCGCACGGACTGGGGTCTGGGGACCCGGGAGGCCAAGCATGACGAAAGTGGCGTCTGAGCACACGATCATCACCAAACGACGCGCGTAAGAGATCTCTCACGCGTCTAGCAATTTTTTTTGGTTCTAATAAAACCCCATGTCATTCCAAGCACGTGTGTCAATTTTTACCCCTCTATCTACATTATTCCGTGGTTTATTAAGTTTTCAAATTTATTCTGACTTTTTGATCACGCGGTAGTTTTAATAATACGAAAACTTTTATAGAGTGGGAGGTAAATTTGTGCTAAATTTCAGACTGGTGCAAATGCTGTGGAGAGGCTACAATATGACAACGTGCGGCATGAAAGACATCTGTGGTGTATTGATTGGTGACTCCATGTTGTCCTGTGCACTACGACCAGATAACAGGTATACTTGAAAAAAAGAGACAGCATTGGTCGTATATTTTTTACTATCGCAAAATCGATTTTCTGTCACTGAGTGACCATCTTCAGTGCTATATTGTATAACTTAAATTAGGATACACTGTTGTCAATAAGCTTACGGCAATCACATAGACTGACAAGTCTGTCCGAATCGTGGCATTACATGACGGCGCTGCTTCGGTGGCAGCGAGGTGGAACCGGCCGCAGGTATCGCGACCGCTCCGCCGGCTGACGGACGAGCGGAGCGCGCCTGCGCCTCGCACTTGTTAATCGGCGGGGAGCGTCGCGCCTGACCTTTGGCTGGCCGCGGCGCGTCCCTGCCGCGGCTTCCGGCGCGGATTACCTGCAGGAGACGGGACGGGACGGGCAGGCGCGGCGCGGCGCGCGGCCAGTATTTTATGGCGGCCGGCTGCGCTCGTGAGAGCGCGCGTGGGCGGCGGGCCCCGTGCTCGGCTGCCGCGTGGGCGGCACGTGGGCGACGCCGTCTCCCCATCCCCACCTCCCAGCCAGCTGCAGCAGACGCTTCGTCCGGTGTGGCGCCAGCACCGCGTCTGACCTTCGAGCAGCAAATGATGGAGCTGCGCTACTGGCCTGTACGACAGCATTATTCATTTTAAAATTCACTCGTGTGCCAGTCTTCAACGAAGCAATGTAGTCAACAGTTTCCACAGTCAGATCATCATTAACTTCTTCTAGCATTGTCCCACACCATTTGACACCCACTTTCTAATCATTGTGTCTATACATGGTTCCTTTCGTTACAGTTTTAGTACGTGTTTTTAGCATCCTATCAGTGTGTGTGTGTGTGTGTGTGTGTGTGTGTGTGTGTGTGTGTTTTATGAAAAATAGTTGACATCTACACTCCTGGAAATGGAAAAAAGAACACATTGACACCGGTGTGTCAGACCCACCATACTTGCTCCGGACACTGCGAGAGGGCTGTACAAGCAATGATCACACGCACGGCACAGCGGACACACCAGGAACCGCGGTGTTGGCCGTCGAATGGCGCTAGCTGCGCAGCATTTATGCACCGCCACCGTCAGTGTCAGCCAGTTTGCCGTGGCATACGGAGCTCCATCGCAGTCTTTAACACTGGTAGCATGCCGCGACAGCGTGGACGTGAACCGTATGTGCAGTTGACGGACTTTGAGCGAGGGCGTATAGTGGGCATGCGGGAGGCCGGGTGGACGTACCGCCGAATTGCTCAACACGTGGGGCGTGAGGTCTCCACAGTACATCGATGTTGTCGCCAGTGGTCGGCGGAAGGTGCACGTGCCCGTCGACCTGGGACCGGACCGCGGCGACGCACGGATGCACGCCAAGACCGTAGGATCCTACGCAGTGCCGTAGGGGACCGCACCGCCACTTCCCAGCAAATTAGGGACACTGTTGCTCCTGGGGTATCGGCGAGGACCATTCGCAACCGTCTCCATGAAGCTGGGCTACGGTCCCGCACACCGTTAGGCCGTCTTCCGCTCACGCCCCAACATCGTGCAGCCCGCCTCCACTGGTGTCGCGACAGGCGTGAATGGAGGGACGAATGGAGACGTGTCGTCTTCAGCGATGAGAGTCGCTTCTGCCTTGGTGCCAATGATGGTCGTATGCGTGTTTGGCGCCGTGCAGGTTAGTGCCACAATCAGGACTGCATACGACCGAGGCACACAGGGCCAACACCCGGCATCATGGTGTGGCGAGCGATCTCCTACACTGGCCGTACACCACTGGTGATCGTCGAGGGGACACTGAATAGTGCACGGTACATCCAAACCGTCATCGAACCCATCGTTCTACCATTCCTAGACCGGCAAGGGAACTTGCTGTTCCAACAGGACAATACACGTCCGCATGTATCCCGTGCCGCCCAACGTGCTCTAGAAGGTGTAAGTCAACTACCCTGGCCATCAAGATCTCCGGATCTGTCCCCCATTGAGCATGTTTGGGACTGGATGAAGCGTCGTCTCACGCGGTCTGCACGTCCAGCACGAACGCTGGTCCAACTGAGGCGCCAGGTGCAAATGGCATGGCAAGCCGTTCCACAGGACTACATCCAGCATCTCTACGATCGTCTCCATGGGAGAATAGCAGCCTGCATTGCTGCGAAAGGTGGATATACACTGTACTAGTGCCGACATTGTGCATGCTCTGTTGCCTGTGTCTATGTGCCTGTGGTTCTGTCAGTGTGATCATGTGATGTATCTGACCCCAGGAATGTGTCAATAAAGTTTCCCCTTCCTGGAACAATGAATTCACGGTGTTCTTATTTCAATTTCCAGGAGTGTAGATATACAGGGTGTGCCAAACCTTTTGGGCCAACCTGAAACTGGTCATAGTGTGTCTGCAACTGATTATAATGAAATAGGGAGCCTATGGTTGGAAATGCGTACTTACTGCGTTTCAGAAATACACAGTGTACAATGCGTACCAATGTAGGTCATAGTAATTTTTCAATACGACCACAGTCAGTCGCAATGTACGTACTACAACGGTGCGTGCAATTCTGCCCCCCTCTCCCAAAGAACACAGGTGACCAGTCTACGCTGGAACAGACAGCAGGTTATAAGCAGCATACACTGAAGATCACAAAACAGACATGCTGTACACAACTTAGCTCATAGCAAGCGTGTCATGTGAAGACCACATGCATCACACCGGCACTTTAACGTGTGCCACTACCCCAGGTGTCAGTTGCCCATTGCATCAAAAAGCTTGTGTAGTGTTCACGGTGATGTATATTACTCCATACAGTGCATGACGCACAGTCAGAGATCGAACATCATTCGCCACAACAGTTGGCAGACATGCATTTAATGCACAGTTCAGCAGGATGTAGTGCCCATTATTCAGCACTATTGCAGAGAGAACGCTTTCCCATCATGCGTCATCCTAAACGGTAGAAGTTTATCTCAGTGGATACCGTCTTACACGTGACATTGTCGTTCACGCCATGGAGAGCCAGGCAAGGCTCCCACCAAAGGCATGTCCGAATAGCAGACTTTGAGGAGATGGTGTGTCATATGGCTGATCACCTAGAAATAAGCACCCATGAACTTTCCCGTAAAATGAACACTTCGAAAGATACAGTGTGCAGAGTACTGTTGGAACAGGTACTACACGCTTCTCATACACAACTTGGGCAAGCACTGTCGCCAAAAGATTCTGAGCCCCTCATTCACTTGTGTCAATGGATTATCCACTGCAGTACTGTAGTGTCGAAATTCGTACAGTTTGTATTGTTCTAGGATGAGGCCCCATTGACCTGTGATGGTATTTTCAAGAGCCTTAACAGCCGCTTCTAGAGTGAGGAAAATCCCCATGGTGCACACGCTTATGGCCTCCTGCAACGATAATCTACACTCCTGGAAATTGAAATAAGGACACCGTGAATTCATTGTCCCAAGAAGGGGAAACTTTATTGACACATTCCTGGGGTCAGATACATCACATGATCACACTGACAGAACCACAGGCACATAGACACAGGCAACAGAGCATGCACAATGTCGGCACTAGTACAGTGTATATCCACCTTTCGCAGCAATGCAGGCTGCTATTCTCCCATGGAGACGATCGTAGAGATGCTGGATGTGGTCCTGTGGAACGGCTTGCCATGCCATTTCCACCTGGCGCCTCAGTTGGACCAGCGTTCGTGCTGGACGTGCAGACCGCGTGAGACGACGCTTCATCCAGTCCCAAACATGCTCAATGGGGGACAGATCCGGAGATCTTGATGGCCAGGGTAGTTGACTTACACCTTCTAGAGCACGTTGGGTGGCACGGGATACATGCGGACGTGCATTGTCCTGTTGGAACAGCAAGTTCCCTTGCCGGTCTAGGAATGGTAGAACGATGGGTTCGATGACGGTTTGGATGTACCGTGCACTATTCAGTGTCCCCTCGACGATCACCAGTGGTGTACGGCCAGTGTAGGAGATCGCTCCCCACACCATGATGCCGGGTGTTGGCCCTGTGTGCCTCGGTCGTATGCAGTCCTGATTGTGGCGCTCACCTGCACGGCGCCAAACAAGCATACGACCGTCATTGGCACCAAGGCAGAAGCGACTCTCATCGCTGAAGACGACACGTCTCCATTCGTCCCTCCATTCACGCCTGTCGCGACACCACTGGAGGCGGGCTGCACGATGTTGGGGCGTGAGCGGAAGACGGCCTAACGGTGTGCGGGACCGTAGCCCAGCTTCATGGAGACGGTTGCGAATGGTCCTCGCCGATACCCCAGGAGCAACAGTGTCCCTAATTTGCTGGGAAGTGGCGGTGCGGTCCCCTACGGCACTGCGTAGGATCCTACGGTCTTGGCGTGCATCCGTGCGTCGCTGCGGTCCGGTCCCAGGTCGACGGGCACGTGCACCTTCCGCCGACCACTGGCGACAACATCGATGTACTGTGGAGACCTCACGCCCCACGTGTTGAGCAATTCGGCGGTACGTCCACCCGGCCTCCCGCATGCCCACTATACGCCCTCGCTCAAAGTCCGTCAACTGCACATACGGTTCACGACCACGCTGTCGCGGCATGCTACCAGTGTTAAAGACTGCGATGGAGCTCCGTATGCCACGGCAAACTGGCTGACACTGACGGCGGCGGTGCACAAATGCTGTACAGCTAGCGCCATTCGACGGCCAACACCGCGGTTCCTGGTGTGTCCGCTGTGCCGTGCGTGTGATCATTGCTTGTACAGCCCTCTCGCAGTGTCCGGAGCAAGTATGGTGGGTCTGACACACCGGTGTCAATGTGTTCTTTTTTCCATTTCCAGGAGTGTATCAACGAGAGGGCGGGCACTATTTAAGGTCACCTAATAGGACTTTGTTTGTTGCCTCCCTGTTTGACTGTCCACGTTACCTGATGTTCCTCCAACATGTGCTGCCACAGTTCTTGGAGATTGTACCCTTTGTGGTCCGCGAAAGGATGTGGCTTCAACACGATGGTGCATCAGCCTACTTCGATGTTAATGTTCACGAGCATCTGAACAAGATGTACCGCCATCGTTGGATTTGAACGGAGGTCCTGTCCAGTGGCCAGCGCTATCGTCAGATCACACAGCTATGGACTGTTTTCTGTGATATTACGTCAAGATATAGGTGTGTGAAGCCCCCATGAGGACAGTTGAAGACCCGCTTGATGGGTTCCAAGCTCTCTATCTCCTAGTATAACAGATAACAGGGATCTCTGAGTGCGAGAGGCAGAACTTCATGCGCAGTTACCACACATTCATTGAGACTCGCTGTGGTCACGGTGAAAAATTACTATAACGTATATTGTGGTGTATACTTTGTATGTCCGTAACACAATAAATACGCATTTCTGACCATTGGTCCCATATCTCCGTACAATCTATTATGGACCTACTGTCACCTGTTTTGAGTTTCACCCAAAAGACTTGAGACCACCCCTGAACTGTAGTATAGGGGCGCATGAAGACAAGACATGCAAATGGGTGAAATATTTGAGGACTTTTGTAAATAATAGAGATGCCATATAACCAGTGGAATATTTTGAGTTAATGAAAAGACAGAACAAGCACGTGGTACTGGCTATAACTGTACAACAACTAAACACTACATCAACCTACTGAAGATCAATGAGATACCTGGGGACAGAACTGTTCAAAGAAAGAGGCAGAGAGAGCTTTGCTATATCTGTAGCATAAGTTGTGGAACACAGTCCCCCGTTCATTTACATTAAAATATTATGTGATTAGTATTGAACTAGAAATATCCCACCCACCACCTCCTGTTCTTTTATGAATCGAACTCCCATGTACAAAACAACTCCAGACGTCTAATGACTTCACAGGCGAGCTGTAGTGTCCTACGCCAGGAGGAGCCAAGAACAATTCGTATGCTTCGAGATATTCAGCTCTAAACTCCAACTACAGAAAAATATAATTTGAGATACTGAGGGTAATAAATGATATTCAATAGATTCCTAACATATATTCAAAGTGGTCTGTTAGTTTTTCAAACAACAGACACGCGTTACAACACTGACAAACTTATTGTCATTCCTAGAAAGTAAAAAACTGAATAACTTACCTGTTTCATCGATAATGTTACTTCCACGACGGTCTTGTTTCATTCAACCACGCAGGGTGTTGCATTCTATTAAGAGACAATGCCTTGTGCAATTTAAATAGAATGTAGGGAAGTCTCATTCTTCTCCTGACAAAACATCTTCACTGTAATCTGTAGCTAACTGTGTCAGATTGTATGTTCATCTAAATTTCAAGGTGAATTGCCAAATGAAACATAGTACTGAGTCGAAGTCTTTTTATTTTGGTCTCTTGAGTGGTCGTGTTCTGGGGCACTTGAGGTTTAGGGCAATGTTATGAAGTTCAGAGAAGTTTAGAGAATGTTACTTTGCAGTACTCTACATCGTCACTATGAATGTATTTAAACTCTAGTACACTGCTCTGCTCTCCGGTTATTTTGGTGCACCTTGTGTCCATCGAAGCTACAACAGTCCATAAACTGTTTTGCTGTTCGTTACTACTGATGTAAAACTACCAGAGAGGAAGAAATTGTCACTTTCTTTTTCCACCACGTCGAACATTCGTTTGTTGACTCTGCTGCATGCTTTGATTGTATTTCTTGTGCTTCTCCTTCGTAGTTTTACCAGATTCTTCAAAAGACAGTATTTGTGTATACCTTCAGCTTACGTAGCTTTGTATCTTCTCCAGACCAACGTAGCATGGATCGAAGTTAAATAAAAATTTGACAACAGATGTACAATCAAAACCATGATCTTTATTACATTTCATATGATAAAATGAACTATCTACGGTCCTAAGGTCGACAGCGATCAAAACGGTTATAATGTTCGATCAAAAACATATATATGGTTCTGTATATTCCATGGCACAATTCACATTTAGATGGAAGCACAGTACACCTTCAACTGGTTAGTTCACTTCCACATACGACCACAGATTCGTATAACTATACACCGAAAGAGACTATTTTATACATTTTATACAAGTTTGCATAGTTCTAAGTGTAAAACGTACCTTCACAATTTGATTGGCCTAGGAAAGGCGTGCATTTGTCGCTGGAAGTACAGTCAACTTCGAGACAGTTTCCATTAGGCTCATGGAAATTATCATCTACAAGGTGATCCGCCATCTTGTCATTCTTTCACTTTCACTTTCACTTTCGTATCAGAACTAACTGTAGATCGGAGATATGCCAGAAGTAACAATATTAAAAATATCCCTCACAGTCAAACCATAGTCCTGATCTGTTATGCCACATAAATATTTATGATTTTCTTCGACAGTTGCCATAGCAAACTCAAAATGTTCAATTTTGCAGTTGGTTCAAATTCAAATGGCTCTAAGCACTACGGGACTTAACATCTGAGGTCATCAGGCCTCTAGACTTGGAACTACGTAAACCTAACTAACCTAAGGACATCATACTCATCCACGACCGAGGCAGGATTCGAACCTGCGACCGTAGCAGCCGCGTAATTCCTGACTGAAGCGTCTAAAACCGCCCGACCATAGCGGCCGGCGTAGTTGGTTGACTCTGGTACAGGACTCTGCAGTTAACGTGATAAATCTGACATTAAGCAAGTAAACCCTTTATGGATGAAGCCTGAACACCGTAATTATGTTAGTTTTATTAGTTTTGGCCTATTCATCCATGGATTAATGAATTGTCAGAACGAGAACTGGTAAACGAAAAAAATTTATAACACCTTTATATATTGTACAACACCTTTTTCGCAAATATTGCATAATATAAAACCGTTTACTTTATGTAAGTGCCCAGCAAAATGTTATAAAATTTCATTTTAAGAATATATTGTTGTGCAAATAGTCTATTAAGACATAAATTTTGAACTGATTTTGGAAGCCCTCTAAGTGATCTCAGTGTCGTAAATTGGATGAGTATAGCCTCTATAATTTGTGCTTCACTTTAAGAAAAGCTAGTTTTTCACGCATGTCAATATTTACGACGTCATATCACATTTACTGTATGTCGTACAACGATATAATTTTGCAGGTTCGTTCGCTGTTATATGGGGTACTGTCTGCAAAATGTGCTACAAATAAAGTTAGAAGAGCTACGTTGAAACGTGATGCCTCATGGAGAAGATTTACTGCATGAATAGTTGAAATGCAGTAAGCGATTCTTCCTTTCATTATTTTGTGGAGGGATCACGCGAAAAAGTTTCGGAATGCTTGAGAATTATATGTAAAGTGTGATGGAAGTAAGTAAGTGATTTTGTTCTCCAATACTGGATGTATATAGTCTGGGTAATATGAACGCCGTGAACTAAGCTGCCTCAAGGCACAAATTTTATACACAGTTCCTAACTTAATACTTGACATACCGTATTAATCTTTTAGGGTAAGATTATGATTGGCAATTAGTATACAGCAATCGAGATTTTTAAATTCGGTCAATAATTTCATGAAATCGTTAAAACCAAATTTTTGTTGCTCCTGGAAGCAGCCAGCGGTTGTAATCGTGTGAATGATTTGAGTTATGCCGTGATACAGATATAGCATGAAAAAGTTTGATGTACGCCAGAAGTGGATCTCTCTAAGACGGATGACCATACCAGATTCGGTAACAGTAGTTTTCTGAGGATTTGGAAATGAAACACAGTTGTAGTTAGCTTTTATCCAATAGGGTACAGAATAATGAGTCGTCGGGTATGCAGATGACAGTGGAATAACGTAGAACTGAATGAGATCGTCTATGGAGAGCCTAAGTAGAATATATTGTGAAGAATCAAGCCCTCTCTGAACTGAAAAGCGGGGCAGAAAGCATTTTTCACAAGTGGCATCCATCAAAGCAAGATAAAATACGCGCTTATGTCAGACATGAAAAAGACAAGACCGCGTTGTGTTCTGGCAAAATTCACACATCACGAAAACTGATTCTGAATGTGGAATAAATTATACCTGGATTAAATGTGGAAACTACAAGAAGAGGGAATGTGCTTCTCCAGTGTGTGAAATGTGATAAAATCCAGAACAAAGAAAATATCCAGCACATCATTTTGTACTTAATTAAACTACGTGTCTCTCAAATATAGACTATTGGAAAATGTGTTAGAAAGTAACTGGGAGGGCGAATGGTTGAGCTCAGTTTATTGTGGGAATTTTAGGAAAGACTTCTTTACTTCTAAAGGAGACCGCATATAGGACGCTGGTGCGACCTATTCTTGAGTTCCGCTCGAGTGTTTGGGATCTGTACCAGGTCGGATTGAAGGGAAACGTCGAAGCAGTTCAGAGACGGGCTGCTAGATTTGTTACCGGTAGGTTCGTACAGCACGTTAAGTTGTTACGGAGGGGCTTCGGGAACTCAAATGGGAATCCCTAGAGGGAAGGCGACGTTCTTTTCGAGAAACTGTATGGAGAAAATTTAGAGAACCGGCAGTTGAAGCTGATTGCCGAACGATTCTACTGCTGGCAACATAAATTGCGCGTAACGACCACTAAGATGAGATACGAGAAATTAGGTCTCATACGGGGGCATAAAGGCATTCGTTTTCCCCTCGTTCTGTTTGAGTGTGGAACAGGAAAGGAAATGACAAGTATTGGCTCTTGGTGCCCTCTGCCACGCACCGTACTGTGGCTTGCGGAGTATCTGTTTACATGTAGACGTAGATACAAGTGTCCGGAAGAATGGCAGTCAACGAACCACTGGGCGAGTCCTCACACACACACACACACACACACACACACACACACACACACATAATGATAGCGTAGGTAACTGACCACATAAAACTGTGAAGAGCTGACTGTAAAATGGCCCGTGGGTTCACTATAAATGAGTTTAATTGCTCAAGTAAACGAAACTTATTCGACGAGATCGTATAAGTTAACGGATAGCGCAGCGATTTACGAGTCAGGCTAGGAAGGCCAACTTCGGTAAAATACTCGCACAGCACCGACGACGGGAGATGTGGTACACTTCAGTGTGGCTTACGAACGAGTCTCCACAAGCATTTAGATGAATTCTAATTAACCATGTCTGTCTCGCAGTTACTATATACGAAGATATAAAACGGAAAAACGTGCAGAGCGAACTTGAAGCAATTCGCCGACACATCTTTCCATCTCATTACGGAGCACAAACTTCGCACAGGCACGTTTCGGAGAACACAGTTCAGCGCACGTTGTTGAACACATGGCATCGCAGACGAAGACCCCTAGGTGTCCCCATGCTGACCCAACGACGTCAACTGCTACTGCATGACAAGTGAAAATGAATTTAACCGATTCAGAATTAATCGCGAAACAGGCACACCCTTGAGACTCAGTGCTGAATCTGAAGTATACAACGGATGTACTAACACTTGAAATTATTTTGGGCCTAACAGTGAATTTTTTACGTGGGGAACTGAGACAATATTTATCACTGAAAAGGACTGAATATGATAATAAACTTGTTTATGATTTAAATGCACTTTATGCTTTATTAAGAAAAATTTGCTATCATGAAGTATTCAAAGAAGTTAGAAGTTATCAACTCTAGAGTCATGTTTTCCGATGAGAATCCCAAAAGTAAGCCTACTATAGTATCGGCTACCATACTGTCGGCCACACTTTCAAATACGCGCGCCGTCAGTTACGCCGCCACGCTTCCTACAGCCGCCAACGCGGTACGAGGGCGCTGGTACGTACGACTACACGGCTGCCAATGACATGCAACCTTCCCCTCTCCGGAGCTCAAGTAAGTTCGAACATTCAAGCACTGGGCCCCATTTTTGTGTGTTTTCCAGTAGAATAAAATTCACTTGACACCTTCCAGAGAGACAGTCTCCACTCATCCCAAATTAATAATGTAAGTGTAGACCAGATGTAGCTTAAATTCAAAGAAATAGTATCGGCAGCAATTGAGAGGTTTATACCAAATAAATTAACAAACGACGGAGCTGATCCTCCTTGGTACACAAAACGGGTTAGAACACTGTAGCAGAAACAGCGAAATGCCAAATTTAAACAGAAGCAAAATCCCCATGACTGGCAATCTCATACAGAGGCTCGAAATTTAGCGCGGACTTCAATGCGATACGCCTATCACAATTTCCACAATGAAACGTTGTCTCGAAACCTGGCAGAAAATCCAAAGAGATTCTGGTCATATGTGAAGTACGTTAGCGCGATAGCAATGGAGATACTATCGAAGACAGTGCTGCCAAAGCAGAGTTACTAAACACAGCCCTCCGAAATGCCTTCACAAAAGAAGACGAAGTAAATATTCCAGAATTTGAATCAAGAACAGCTGCCAACATGAGTAACGTAGAAGTAAATATCCTCGGAGTAGTGAAGCAACTTAAATCACTTAATACAAGCAAGTATTCTCATCCAGACTGTATATCAATTAGGTTCCTTTCGGAGTATGCTGATGCATTACCTTCATACGTAACAATCATATACAGCCGTTCGCTCGACGAAAGATCCGTACCCAAAGACTGGAAAGTTGCACAGGTCACACCAACATTCAAGAAAGGTAGTATGAGTAATCCACTAAATTACAGGTCCATATCGTTAACGTTGATGTGTAGCAAGGTTTTGGAACATATATTGTGTTCGAACATCATGAATTACCTCGAAGAAAACAGTCTATTGACACACAGTCACCATGGGTTTAGAAAACATCGTTCCTGTGAAACACAACTAGCTCTTCATTCACATGAAGTGCTTAGTGCTTAGATTTCAGATCGATTCCGTATTTCTGGATTTCCGGGAGGCTTTTGACACTTTACCACACAAGTGGCTCGTATTGAAATTGCCTGCTTACGGAATAACGTCTCAGTTATGTGACTGGATTTGTGATTTCGTGTAAAACAGAAGTGATTTCTGGCGTTCCCCAAGGTAGAGTTATAGGCCCTTTGCTGTTCCTTATCTATATAAACGATTTGGAAGACAATCTGAGCAGTCGTCTTCGGTTGTTTGTAGATGACGCTGTCGTTTATCAACTAATAAAGTCATCAAAAGACCAAATCAAACTGCAAAACGATTTAGAAAAAATATCTGAATGGTGCGAAAAGTGGCAGTTGACCCTGAATAACGAAAAGTGTAAGGTCATCCATATGAGTGCTAAAAGTAACTCATTAAACTTCGGTTACACGATAAATCAGTCTAATCTAAAAGACGTAAATTTAACTAAATACCTAGGTATTACAATTACGAACAACTTAAATTGGAAGGAATACACAGAAAATGTAGTAGGGAAGGCTAACCAAAGACTGTGTTTTATTGCCAGGGCACTTACAAAATGTAACAGACCTACTAAGGAGAGTGCCTACACTACGTTTGTCCGTCGTCTGTTACAATACGCGGTGCGCGGTGTGGGATCCTAACCAGATAGTACTGACTGAGTACATCGAAAAAATTCGAAGAAAGGCAGCACGTTCTGTATTATCGCGAAATATGGGAGAGAGTCACAGAAATGATACAGGATTTGGGCTGTAAATCGTTAAGAGAAAGGCGTTTTTCGCTGTGACGGAATCTTCTCACGAAATTCCGATCACCAACTTTCTCCTCCGGATGTGAAAATATTTTGTTGACACCGACCTAGATAGGGAGGAATGATCACCACGATAAAATAAGGAAATAAGAGCTGAAACGGAGTATGTAGGTGTTCATTCTACTATCGCGCTATACGAGATTGGAATAATAGAGAATTGTGAAGGTAGTTCGATGAACCCTCTGCCAGGCACTTAAATGTGATTTGCAGAGTATCCATGTAGATTTATATGTAGATGCAAAGACTCGATATTTTCCGAACAGACATTGTACTGAAGAGTGACAGCTTTATAAATCCTTTGTATGCTGCTCTCAAATCTACTGTTTGCAAATTAAGCTACCTCTACAGCAACGAAGTTGTGTACTATTTTTACAATTTGATATTAGATGTAGAATAAATAAATATATGAATTCTCTGTTCATGAACAGCATCTGTTCCTCGCTCCTGTATCCCATAAAGAACCATGGAGCGTGAAAAGCAAGACAAAACAGACTGGCGATGAGGAAAAGTGGAACATGGAGCTATGGACTTCAGAGCAGGACAGTTTTTTTTTCCTTTCAATTGAATTCTTTTCGTGGTATGTGCGTATATTAAGTTAATACATAAGTTGAGATGTTTACGTTGAGATACTTATGGAATCACGGCAAACCAAGGAGAGTAACATCTAAGTGCTGAGCAGCGCCTAACATTTACATGTACGTCTATACTCCGCAAGCCACCTGACGGCGTGAGGCGGAGGGTACCTTAAGCACCTCTATCGGTTCTCCCTTATATTCCAGTCTCGTATTGTTCGTGGAAATAAATATTGTCGGTATGCCTCTTTGTGGGGTCTAATCTCTCTGATTTTATCCTCGTGGTCTCTTCGCGAGATATACGTACGAGAGCAATATACTGCTTGACTCCTCGCTGAAGGTATGTTCTCGAAACTTCAACGAAAGCCCGTACCGAGCTACTGAGCGTCTCTCTTGGAGAGTCATCCACTGGAGTTTATCTATCATCGCCGTAACGCTTTCGCGATTACTAAATGATCCTGTAACGAAGCGCGCTGCTCTCCGTTGGATCTTCTCTATCTCTTCTATCCATCTATCTGATACGGATCCCCCACCGGTGAGCAGTATTCAAGCAGTGGGCGAACAAGTGCACTGTAACCTACTTCCTTTGTTTTCGGACTGCATTTCCTTAGGATTCTTCCTATGAATCTCAGTCTGGCATCTGCTTCACCGACGGTCAATTTTATATGGTCGTTCCATTTTAAATCACTCCTAACGCCTACTCCCAGATAATTTATGTAATTAACTGCTCCCAGTTGCTGACCTGCTATATTGTAGCTAAATGATAAAGTATCTTTCTTTCTTTGTATTCGCAGCACATTACACTTGTCTATATTGAGATTCAACTGCCATTCCCTGCACCATGCTTCAATTCGCTGCAGATCCTCCTGCATTTCAGTACAATTCCCCACTGTTACAACCTGTCGATATACTACAGCATCATCCGTAAAAAGCCTCAGTGAACGTCCGATGTTATCCGAAAGGTCATTTATACATATTGTGAATAGCAACGGTCCTACGACACTCCCCTGCGGCACACCTGAAATCACTCTTACTTCGGAAGACTTCTCTCCATTGGGAATGGCATGGTGAGTTCTGTTATCTAGGAAGTTGTTTAGTTTCACACTCGACAGATACCAGAACTGCTGTCAGCAGTTTCTTTCCTCATACAATAACAAGCAGCCCAGCAGCAAAAGGCGCCTGAAGCTGAAGAATGAATTGAGCTGCCGCCTCTGCCCTTCCGTCTGTTCGACGAAATAGAGGAAACATGAAAATACACAGATCTGCTGCATCAACATTTTCCTACCTACAAAATCACAGGTGAATCACGGCATGCATTTTTCTTTCATGAGTAGAAGTGTACACCTACCGCCTCCTAGTGAATTTGTTTCCTCTCAGTGAGCTCCAGAACGAGGTCAGAACTTCAAGATTACATGAATTTTTGGAGAGTGAAACACACTTTCCTGCTGCAAGCTATAAATTTTTCCACACACATGATAATTATCAGTCCTATAAGGAATGGACTGCGGAACTGCGGACTGGAGACTGTAAATTCAATTGTGGCTGTGGCGCGTTTCGCGATCGTATTATTCAGAATCGATCAGATCAGCGACTGAGGGCCGAAATTCTAAATCATCGCAACCCTAGCCTCAGTGAAGTGCTGAAAGTTACTGATGCATGCGAAGTTCAAGATTTAGCCGGCCAAAATTTCTGTCTACCAGTTACTGCTTCACTTGAGACGAACAATCCGTGTCCCAGCCAAAGTCCTGGCCCCAGCACTCACATGTCAGTACCACGTAAACAATGCCGAGCACACTACATACAGCATTTGCCGTACCAGCGCAAAGCTAATTACACTGCCAACTTGTGAGTGAAATGCTGTGTCATCCATGGTCGGAAGACCTGCTTCTTCAGACAAGGTGTATGAGAATTTTGTCGTCACACGGGACGTACACAACTGATCTACCTGCAAAAGAGTAGAAAGCCTTGCTCTGTTTCATGCGGGAGTAATGCAAAGAATGAACGGATGGAAATCAATGTCATTTAATGTTCAAGTTCTGCCCTTCTTCATGCTAAAAAATAAAAGAAGCGACGACGCAGAAAACGCACGCACACGCGTTCAGTGCGAGTACCACACAAAAAGGCTCCCAGTCTAGAAATTCACCAAAGAACTCTAGCGCGCATGTGGAGAATGTGAATATTTTTTCACAACACACAATGGACAACTGTATTCAGAGAACACACCGCAAACTGTGGATTACATTGCAAATTTGTAACTAGTCAGTGCCTTTTCAAACAGATACGGAGCTTCTGTCACGTTGCTCAACATCGATGCATATGAAAAAATTGGACAAACACCTTTGCAAACGTAAGTCTGCATCTCACTGCCTATAACGGTGACAAAATTTCTGTGCTTGGAACGGCCGCTTACCTGCAAAATACAAAAACATTACCATGGAAGTCCCTTTCTCTGTAGTCCGCGCTTGTAGGAGTGCAAATATTTTCGTCATGGATTCGTTTGATTCTTTCGGATTAGACGTACAGGACAATGTGCATGCTATTGACACCGAAGTTTCCCATGCTGCAATTAAACAAGCCAAAAGTATCGACACTTGTTCGACCGTACTCTAGGATGCACAAAAGATTCTCGGGCTCACACTATCCTGATGCCGCATGCATTACGCGACGACGTACCAATGGAAATTGAGAGACTGGGATCCGTCGGTTTCTTAAAACCCAAATGCGACCTCAGTAGTCACTAGACATCGTAGACAGAAGAATGGGGCCCTCCGCGTAACTCACGGACTTCGAACGTGGTCAGGTGGCTGGGTGTCACTTGTGTCATATGTCTGTAACGAGATTTGCACGCTCCTAAACATCCCTAGGTTCACTGCTTCCAATGTGATATCGAAGTGGGAACGTGAAGGGACACGTACTACACAAAAGCGTACAGCCCGACCTGGTCTGTTGACTGACACTGACCGCCGACAGTCGAAGGAGTTCGTAATGTGTAATAGGCAGACAGCTATACAGACCACCACACAGGAATTCCAAACGGCCTAAGGATCCACTGCAAGTACTAGTTAGGCGGTAGGTGAGAAAACTTGGATTTCTGCATATACACTCCTGGAAATGGAAAAAAGAACACATTGACACCGGTGTGTCAGACCCACCATACTTGCTCCGGACACTGCGAGAGGGCTGTACAAGCAATGATCACACGCACGGCACAGCGGACACACCAGGAACCGCGGTGTTGGCCGTCGAATGGCGCTAGCTGCGCAGCATTTGTGCACCGCCGCCGTCAGTGTCAGCCAGTTTGCCGTGGCGTACGGAGCTCCATCGCAGTCTTTAACACTGGTAGCATGCCGCGACAGCGTGGACGTGAACCGTATGTGCAGTTGACGGACTTTGAGCGAGGGCGTATAGTGGGCATGCGGGAGGCCGGGTGGACGTACCGCCGAATTGCTCAACACGTGGGGCGTGAGGTCTCCACAGTACATCGATGTTGTTGCCAGTGGTCGGCGGAAGGTGCACGTGCCCGTCGACCTGGGACCGGACCTCAGCGACGCACGGATGCACGCCAAGACCGTAGGATCCTACGCAGTGCCATAGGGGACCGCACCGCCACTTCCCAGCAAATTAGGGACACTGTTGCTCCTGGGGTATCGGCGAGGACCATTCGCAACCGTCTCCATGAAGCTGGGCTACGGTCCCGCACACCGTTAGGCCGTCTTCCGCTCACGCCCCAACATCGTGCAGCCCGCCTCCAGTGGTGTCGCGGCAGGCGTGAATGGAGGGACGAATGGAGACGTGTCGTCTTCAGCGATGAGAGTCGCTTCTGCCTTGGTGCCAATGATGGTCGTATGCGTGTTTGGCGCCGTGCAGGTGAGCGCCACAATCAGGACTGCATACGACCGAGGCACACAGGGCCAACACCCGGCATCATGGTGTGGGGAGCGATCTCCTACACTGGCCGTACACCACTGGTGATCGTCGAGGGGACACTGAATAGTGCACGGTACATCCAAACCGTCATCGAACCCATCGTTCTACCATTCCTAGACCGGCAAGGGAACTTGCTGTTCCAACAGGACAATGCACGTCCGCATGTATCCCGTGCCACCCAACGTGCTCTAGAAGGTGTAAGTCAACTACCCTGGCCAGCAAGATCTCCGGATCTGTCCCCCATTGAGCATGTTTGGGACTGGATGAAGCGTCGTCTCACGCGGTCTGCACGTCCAGCACGAACGCTGGTCCAACTGAGGCGCCAGGCGGAAATGGCATGGCAAGCCGTTCCACAGGACTACATCCAGCATCTCTACGATCGTCTCCATGGGAGAATAGCAGCCTGCATTGCTGCGAAAGGTGGATATACACTGTACTAGTGCCGACATTGTGCATGCTCTGTTGCCTGTGTCTATGTGCCTGTGGTTCTGTCAGTGTGATCATGTGATGTATCTGACCCCAGGAATGTGTCAATAAAGTTTCCCCTTCCTGGGACAATGAATTCACGGTGTTCTTATTTCAATTTCCAGGAGTGTACATATACGTCTACATGGTTACTCTGCAATTCACACTTAAGTGCCTGGCAGAGGGTTCATCGAAGCACTTTCGTACTACTTCTCTACCATTACACCCTCGAATGGCGCGTGGGAAAAAGGAACACCTAAATCTTTCCGTTCGAGCTCTGATTTCTCTTATTTTATTATTATGATCATTTCTCCCTACGTAGGTGGGTGTCAACAAAATATTTTCGCATACAGAAGAGACAGTTGGCGATTGAAATTTCGTAAATAGATCTCGCCGCAAAGAAAACCGCCTTTGTTTCAGTGACTGCCACCCCAACTCGCGTATCATATCAGTGACACTCTCACTCCTACTGCGCGATAACACGAAACGAGCTGCCCTTCTTTGCACCTTTTCGATGTCCCTCCGTCAATCCTAACTGGTAAGGATCCCACACAGCGCAGCAGTATTCCAGCAGAGGACGGACAAGCCTCTTTAGTGGGTTTGTCGCATCTTCTAAGTGTCCTGCCAACAAAACGCCGTCTTTGTTTCGCCTTCCCCACATATTATCTATGTGGTCTTTCCAATTTAAGTCTAGGCGCTCAGTCCGGAACCGCGCGACTGCTACGGTCGCAGGTTCGAATCCTGCCTCGGGCATGGATGTGTGTGATGTCCTTAGGTTAGTTAGGTTTAAGTAGTTCTAAGTTCTAGGGGACTGCTGACCACAGATGTTAAGTTCCATAGTACTCAGAGCCATTTTTCCAATTTAAGTTGCTCGTAATTGTAATTCCTAAGTATTTGGCCGAAATGACAGCCCTTGCATTTGTGCGATTTATCGTATACCCAAAATTTATCGGATTTCCTTTAGTACCTATGTGGATGACCTCGCACTTTTGTTTGTTTAGTGCCAATTTGCCACTTTTCGCACCATACAGAAATTCTCTCTAGATCATTTTGTAACTGGAATTGATCGTCTGATGACTTTACTATACGGTAAATTACAGCGTCATCTGCAAACCATCTAAGTGGGCTGCTCAGTTTATCACCTACGTCATTTATGTTAATCAGGAACAGCAGAGGGCCTATGACACTACCTTGCGGAACGCCAGATATCACTTCTGTTCTACTCTATGATTTACCGTGCATCACTGCGAACTGCGACCTCTCTGAGAGGAAATCACAAATCCAGTCACACAACTGACACGATACTCCATATGCACGCAATTTGACTGATAGTTGCTTGTGAGGAACGGTTTCAAAAGCCTTCTGGAAATCGAGGAATATGGAATTGAACTGAGATGCCTTGTCGACGGCACTCATTACTTCATGGGAATAAAGATCTAGCTGTATTGCACAGTAACGATATTTTCTGAATCCGTGTTGGTTATGTATCAATAAGTCATTTATCTCAAGGTGATTCATAATGTTCGAGTACAGTATATGCTCCAAAGTCCTACTGAAAATTCAGATCAGTGATATGGGTCTGCAATTCAATGGGTTACTCCTATTTCCTTTCTTGAATATTGGTGTGACCTGTGCTACTTTAAAGTCTTTAGGAACAGACCTTTCGTCAAGTGAGCGGTTGTATATGATCGCTAAGAAAGGCGCTATTGCGTCTGCATACTCTGAAAAGAACCTGATTGGTATACCTTCTGGACCGGAAGACTTGCCTTTCTTAAGTGATTTGAGTTGTTTTGCAACACCTAAGATATGTACTTTTATGTCACTCATGCTAACAGCCGTCCTGGTTTCGAATTCTGGAATATTTACTTCGTCTTCTTTCGTGAAGGAATTATGGAAAACTGTATTCAGTAACTCCGCTTTAGTGGCACCATCATCGGTAACATTTCCATCCGTATTGAGCAGTGACGGTATTGACTGTATTTTGCCCCTGGTGTACTTCACATACTCTTTGGGTTTTCTACAATATTTTGAGACAATGTTTCATTGTGGAAACTATTAAAAGCAACTCGCATTGTCGTCCACACCAAATTTGGAGCTTTCGTGAAACTTAGCCAGTCTTGGGGATTTTGCGTTCTTCTGAATTTGGCATGCTTCTTTCGTTGCTTCTGCAACAGTGTTCGGACGTGTTTTGTGTACCATGATGGATCAGTCCCGTCTCTTATTAACTTATGCGGTTTGAATCTATATATTGGTGTATCTTTGAATTTGAGCCATATCTGGTCTACACTTACATAATTAGCTTGGAAGGAATGGAGACTCTCTCTTATGAAGGCATGAAGCGAATTTTTATCTGCTGTCTTAAATAGATATATTTTGCGTTTATGTTTAGTGGTTTTTGTTAAAATGGTTTTGAGCCTCACTACAGTGACTTTGTGTTCCCCTGTATTCGTCATGACGCTCTCTATTACATCAGAATTATTTGTAGCTAAGAGGTCAAGTGTGTTTTCGCAACCATTTACAATTCGTGTGGGCTCATGAACTAACTGTTCAAAGTAATTCTCAGAGAAATCATTTAGTGCAATTTCGGAAGATGTTTTCTGTCTACCACCCGCTTGGAACATGTATTTTCATCAACAAATCGAGGGTATATTGAAGCCTCTACCAATTATAGAGTCATGGTCGAGCGGCTGCTCATAAACCGCACACCACGCCAGTAAATGCCAAACGACGCCTCGCTTGGTGTAAGGAGCGTAAACATTGGCCGACTGAACAGTGGATATACGTTGTGTGGAGTGGCGAATCCGGTACACGATGTGGCAATCCGATGGCAGGATGTGGGTATGGCGAAGGCCGGTGAACGTCATCTGCCAGCTTGTGTAGGCTCAACAGTAAAATTCGGAGGCGGTGGTGTTATGATGTGGTCACGTTTTTCATGGAGGAGGCTTGCACTCCTTGTTGTTTTTCGTAGCACTGTCATAACACAGGCCTACATTGATGTTTTAAGCACCTTCTTGCTTCCTACTGTTGAAGAGGAATTCGGCTTGGTCACAGACTTTTGTCCAAGGGAACGGAAACTTTTTACATCTATGGCGTTCAGAGGCGCGGCAATTTGCGCCGCATTAAGAATTAACTTTAGGTAGTAATCAGTGTTGTAAGAACAGTTTGCAGTTCTCATAAATTCTTAGGAGATGGCAACTGCTGAATTTCTTGCATATGTTTCGTTGAATTAAGGGTACCATTGGCGTCGATGACATGTCACAAGTATTCAATCGTTGTGTTGGAAAAAGAGCAGCACTTGAGATCCCCTTCAGCTAAAACTTGAAAATGACACTAGAAATTTTTAAGGTGTTATTCCGGTGTTTGTCCGGAGACTGTGCTACCGTCAAGTTAATTAAAACAAGTAGACACCTTCGACGTTACTCATTCGATTAATAGAATTTTCTCCCCCCCCCCCCCCCTCTCTCCAAAAATCCTCCCGCTAAGTGTCAGATCCTCCTGCTGTCATTTCTGTCACACCAGCCGATGCTCTTACAACCACCAGCCAGCTTCACATTATAGGTCACGAAATATGTTAAAAAAACTATCCACGAGACTAGTCGCCGGCTCTACTGTAAGTCTGAAATATTAGTAGGCCAGAATAGTTTTCCCATTGTTTTAGAAAAGCTGAGAGATGTTTATTTGCTGAAGTACTTCTCTTAACATGATCCTTACAATTACCACAAACTGGCAAAGTTCCATCCCCCGGAACCAACGACTTTATCTCGGCTATCCACTGAGAACACATGCTATAAACTGCACAACGGCCCATGCGCAGTACGCTATTCAGGTACGTAACTTTCCACTCGACAAGACGAGGCGGTTTCACCTGCTGCTCTCCTCAACTATAGTCTTGCGAGAGTGCGTGTGCCGTCGCCTTCCTGCAGGAAATTTCTCTGAGCCTCACTAGAATTCGTCTTATATTCACAGCACTCCTCAGTTCTAATGCTCGCTCGTAAAAGCAAACTTATATTGCCACCACCATGTTAGATTACAGAATATTAAAAAGAGGAATCTCAGTAATTCCGTTAAACCAACTCATCTCACCTCCAGTTGAATTATTAAAGATAAATAAAGAAAAACAGACGAGCCGAAGGGCTTGCCGATTTTCGAGAAATCACCAAGCTTGGGCTGTTGTCAGTTTAAATGGATTGCTTGTTCAGATGGATTGTGTTTCCCGGTACACCACATCGATGGTGTGTCCGAATTCTTCATGAACCGGTCGAATGGTTGCTCCAAGAATTCCCTGTACCATGGTCGCAGTCCTGAAGTTGCAGTATTATGATGTTGGCGACGTTCAGTTTGGCTTCCTTGGGGCATGTGTCAGTAATCGGAGGCATGATGACAACTGTGGAGCACATGAACATTATTGGGGTGCATGCATCTATTTCTCGTCATGGTGGATCTGTTATCTGACAGCGGTGTCATCTTCCAGCAGGGTAACTGTCAGTGCCGCAAGTCCAGAATTGTGTGTCAGTGATTTGAATAGCATAACAGCGAGTTCACCTTGACATTTGGGCAACAAAATTCGCCTGATGTGAACACGATGTAGCATATCTGGCATGCGATCAGGGGCCAACTCGCTGCACACATATCTCCGGTCCGTAATTTACGGCAACTGCGAGATCTGTGCGTAGGTACTTGAAGGCACAAACCTCCAGGAATCCACCAAGTTCTTCCTGCATCCATGCTAAGCGGAATCGCTGATTTACTGCTTTCTAAAGGTGGATCAACACGCAATGAAACGAATGTCTTAAAGTTTTGACTCATCAGTATAAAACTGTACAAGAAAATTTCACATGTAGCACCTAAGAGAAGACTGGCCTACGCTCTAGAGGAAATAGAGGTTTTTGGAAATAGAATGCGTCTTTCACATCAGATACAAACAAACAGCGTCCTGATGGTGCTACCCTCTTTATTTGCAGAAGTGTGATGCATTAAGATACAGAAGTAAAAATGATTCGTGAGGGTACTCTATTGTAAGAAACAAAGGGCCGCAACTAAATAACAGCTGAGCACAACAGTTACCTGAATCACGATTGAGCAAACGACCCCTGCTGGCTGCAATGAAGCCAGTTGTGCGTGATCCCTCAACGACTACAGACAGCTTCCTCTTTTGTTTTGTGTATTGAATTTTAAAGTTGTTTTCCTCTTTACAGCGTAATGCCTTCAGTTGCAAGTACTTTGTTTTTACACGTCAAACAAATGTGTCAGCTTGCTGATTAAGTTTCTCATGAACAGCATCTACTTCAATGGAGGGCAACATTTCTCTTTTGTGCAGCTCTTCTCTTGCTCCCTCCGAAATTTCTGTTCCATACAGTCCACTGGTGCGAAGAATACTTTTCCAGTGGTTCTATGTAGCGCTCAGTGAGACTATTACTTGAGCTAACGTTAATCTGAGAAATTTCATGTGTCGGAAACAGAAAGGTCTCACACACGTGTGCACAACTGAAACAAATTCGTTCTCTGGAAGACATTTAAAAATGGCAACAAATATATATGCATATTTAAAACATGTTTATGTAGCAAAACGATGATTGGCATGCTTTGAAACATCATATTACCACACAGAATGAATTTTAAATGTGTATCAACAACAGTGGTTCCCATGTATGTGTGTCGTGGTTGTGACACTTGTGAAAATCGCTCTTAGCCATTGATTTCTGCTTCAGGACATATTAGAAGATCTACAAGAGGGCTCACACTATTTGATGGCTGATGATAGGCAGATGAGGACTGGGAGGTTGTGTCTCACAGGCTAAGTATCTTATCACCCCAAAACTATCTCAAGCTGAGAAGTCTCTGAAGAAGACGCTGAGACTCCGGCTCTTTTTCCTCGCTTTGTGACTACTACAAAATAAACGTTTAATCCACTTAACGGAACCAAATATTCCTTTTTTTTTTTTGTTCGTAGTTGTTCTGCGACGGCATGGCAGGGAGGAAGTGCATCCTTTTCGCAAACACGTGAATGGGATCAGTCCGAAGATTCAGTTTACGAAGGAGGAGGGTGTGCTAGTTTTCAAGAAAGAAGCTGGTAGCTTAGGCCACACAGTTTACCGGAAACCCACGCACACAGACCGTTATCTACACTGGAATTCGAACCATCAACCACAACAAAAGTGAAGTTTCATGAAAACGTTCAGGAACAGAGCAGGGAAAATCTGTGAACGAGCGTTGCTTGACCCAGAATAAAAACATCTCAACACTGCATTGCTCAAGAATCTTTGTTCGTTCACTGAAGTGAAAATGGTTCAAATGGCTCTAAGCACTATGGTACTTAACACCTGAGGACATCTGAGATCATCAGTCCCCTGGACTTAGAGCCACTTAAACCTAACTAACCTAAGGACATCACACACATCCATGCCCGAGGCAGGATTAGAAACTGCGACCGTAGCAGCAGCGCGGTTCCGGACTGAAGCGCCTAGAATTTCTCGGCCACAGCGGTCGGCCGCTGAAGTGAATAGAACCTTAAGATCACCGCGTAGAAATCACTGCAATGCTCAAGCGACGGTGAAATCGGAAGCTTAAGGACGTGACTGACCCCAAAGGAAAAATCTTGAGAAAGCGGAAAATCGCGGTTATTTACACACCCACACGGAAAACACAAGATCATCTAAAATCGGCCAAGGATGCACTCTACCCGCTGGAAAATTCTGGAATTTATGGGATTCCGTGTATTTGTGGGAAGGTGTAGGTGCGTGCTACAAAAAGAACTGTCAAAAAACGACTCGAAGAGCACCAGGGCAATAGAAGAAGAGGGGAGACTGGCAGATCAGCTGTCAGCCACAAACAGATACCACAAAGGCTATACAGAGAGGCCACATAAATTGTAAAACACCCCAGGATTCCTAATAGTAAAAAGGAAATTGAGTGAAATTTTGATTCCGGTGCTGAAGAAGATGTGTACCAGTCTTCCAACATGGGATGACAGTAACAGCGGACGACGCCAGTCGACAACGGCCAGTTGTACTCCCGTATTCAAAACATGTGACGTCACGCAACTGCGCGGAAGCGGAATTTTGCTGTAGTCAGTAGCGAGCCAGGGTGTGAATCGGATGTGTAACAAAGTTACGATCCACCTTGAAAATATCATCCTCAGATGCGGACGAAACGTCATGTTTGAAGTGAAATCCCTTAGACCACAGCATAATAGCCCGGAATATTTATTAATTCCGGCGGTGAAAGTTTACATTTTACGGAGCTGCTAATGATGAAAACACTTTGCCAGCTCAAATAATCCGTAAACGAAAACTGTATACAACATACCACTGTGGTCTAGAGGAAGTCGAGAATAACACTTTGATACAGGATACTTGTCCACCGCCGGTAGCTGAGTGGTCAGCGCGGCAGAAAGTCAAACCTACGGGGCCCGGGTTCGATTGCCGGCTGGGTCGGAGATTTTCTCCGCTCAGGGTATGGGTGTTATGTTGTCCTAATCATTATCATTTCATGCCCATCGATGGGCAAGTCGCCGAAGCGGCGTCAAATCGAAAGACTTGCACGCGGCGAACGGTCTACCCGACGGGAGGCCCTAGTCACACGACAGGATACTTATGGTCTATATCTGGTAACCACATTAAAATGGTCTACACAGACTACCTAATCTACAGCACATACAAGTCGGGAGAGACTTTCTATGTTTTCTCGCCATCTGCGTGCACACAGTTAGTTGCACACAAAAAACGAGCAGGACCTATCTTGTAGTAAATTTAATGTGGTGGAATAGGTTTTTGCTAGAGGCTGCATTTTTCCAATTATTCAGGATAAAAGGTAAATTACTGATCTTCAAATACACGTCCCCCTCCCGCCATCGGCCGGAATCCCTAGTACGTCGTTCATGGCACTCCCCTCTTCGAATGTGTAAAAACTTTCGACTACACGAATTATTTCCTCTATTCGGCGTTTTAGTCTTTATTGACTGGGCTATTACACAACGGAGTTAGTCGGCTATTTAGATAGCATTATCGCCGGCCGGAGTGGCCGTGCGGTTCTAGGCGCTACAGTCTGGAGCCGAGCGACCGCTACGGTCACAGGTTCGAATCCTGCCTCGGGCATGGATGTGTGTGATGTCCTTAGGTTAGTTATGTTTAATTAGTTCTAAGTTCTAGGCGACTGATGACCTCAGAAGTTAGGTCGCATAGTGCTCAGAGCCATTTGATAGCATTATCAGTTTAAACTTACCATTGACAGTAATGAAAGAAAAAAGACATTTGTAGACGTAATAAAAAAGGTTTACAGTTGTGTCTAAACCTGTTACAAAGACAGTCGTTTCGTAGTAAGGAGCCCAGACAAACAAAAGGATTTAATTGTTAACCTTATGCTGTTGAAATTTATAAAACTGGTAGGTATGATTTCCACAACATCAGTTTTACACATTGAATGTGCACGACTAAGACCGGACGTAATAACCCAGTCAATGAAGACCAAAGAGGTCGTATATGGAAAATAATTCATATAGTTGCACAGTCTTCTATAGTGGTAGGAGTAAGTACTGTGAACAACATACTAACAATCCTGACTGGTGGGGGTGAGTTGGGTGGGGCGTGGGAGAGCGGGTAGGGGGGGGGGAGAATCGAGGTGCACTTGGTCATTTTTTATGTTTTTCCTGAATAACTCAACAACCGTGGCCGCTAGCGAATTTCATCCCAGTACAAAATTAAACAAAATTAAATTTCCTACAAAAAACATCCTGTTCATTCTCTCCAGAACTGCACTCAGATCTACGTATGTACGTGGCTACTTTGCAGTTCACACTTAAGAGCCAGCAGAGGGTCCATCAAACCATTATGACACTTTTTCTCTACCGTTCCGCTCTCGTACAGTAGGCTGGAAAAACGAATACTTACATCTCTCCGTTCGAGCTATAATTTCTCTTATTTTATTACGATGGTCATTTCTCCCATTTAGATGGGCGTCAACAAAATTCTTTTGCAATTGGAGGAGAAAGTAGGGAATGGTAAATTCGCGAAAAGATCTCGCAGCAACTATAACCTCCTTTGTTTTAATGAATGCCACACCAACTTGCAAATCGTATACGTCACACTGTCACGTATTTTGCGAGAGTACAAAACGACTTACCATTCTTTGAAATTTTTCTATGTAATCCGCCATTCCTATCTGGTAAGGATCTTATACCGAACAGCATTACTTAAGTATGGGACGGAGAAGCTTGCACCCGACTGAAAATTGTTGCTGATGTCGGCACCAATGACTCCTGCCGTCATCCTCAGTTCATACAGGCGGTTGGCGGAGTTGGCGAAGGCGGAAAGCCTCGCTCGCGGGGTGGAATCTGAGCTAACTATTTGTAGTATCGTTCCCAGAACCAATCGCAGTCCTCTGGTTACGAGCCGAGTGGAAGGCTTAAACCAGACGCTCAGACGATTCTGCGGAGATCTGGGGTGCAAATTTCTCGACCTCCGCTATCGGGTGGAGAAATGTAGGGTCCCTCTGAATAGGTCAGGCGTGCACTACACGCAGGAAGCGGCTACAAGGGTAGCGGAGTACGTGTGGAGTGCACATGTGTGCTTTTTAGGTTAGAGAATTCCCTCCCTAGGCCCGACGACATGCCTCCTGAGACGCGACAAGGTAGTAGTAGGCAAAATGCAACAAGGAATAACAATATTAATGTCGTAATAACTGCAGGAGCGTCTATAGAAAGGTCCCAGAACTGCTCTTATTAATGAACGGTCACAATGCCCACATAGTACTAGGGACAGAAAGTTGGCTGGAACCAGATGCAAACAGCAATGAAATTCTAAACTCAGATTGGAATGTATTCCGCAGAGACAAGCTGGACAGAGAAGGGGGAGGCGTGTTTATAGCGATAAGAAGTGCAATAGTATCGAAGGAAATTGACGGAGATCCGAAATGTGATATAATTTGGGTGAAGGTCATGGTTAAAGCAGGCGTAGACATGGTAATTGGATGTCTCTATAGGCCCCCTGGCTCAGCAGCTGTTGTGGCTGGGCACCTGAAGGATAATTTGGAAAATATTTCGAGTAGATTTTCCAACCATGTTATAGTTCTGGCTGGAGATTTTAATTTGCCGGATATAGACTGGGAGACTCAAACATTCATAACGGGTGGCAGGGACAAATAATCTAGTGAAATTTTTTAAAGTGCTTTATCTGAAAACTACCTTGAGCAGTTAGACAGAGAACCGACTCGTGGCGATAACATATTAGACATTCTGGTGACAAACAGACCTGAATAGTTAACGCAGAACAGGGAATCAGCGGTCATAAAGCGGTTACTGCATCGATGATTTCAGCTGTAAATAGAAATATTAAAAAAGGTAGGAAGATTTTTCTGAAACAGTTAACGTAGAACTGGGAATCAGCGATCATAAAGCGGTTACTGCATCGATGATTTCAGCCGTAAATAGAAATATTAAAAAAGGTAGGAAGATTTTTCTGTTTAGCAAAAGTGACAAAAATCAGATTTCAGAGTACCGGACGGTTCAATACAAAAGTTTTGTCTCAAATACAGATAGTGTTGAGGATCAGTGGACAAAGTTCAAAAGCATCGTACAATATGCGTTAGATGAGTATGTGCCAAGCAAGATCGTAAGAGATGGAAAAGAGCCACCATGATACAACAACCGAGTTAGAAAACTGCTGCAGAAGCAAAGGGAACTTCACAGCAAACATAAACATAGCCAAAGCCTTGCAGACAAACAAAAATTACGCGAAGTGACATGTAGTGTGAGGAGGACTATGCGGGAGGCGTTCAATGAATTAGAAAGTAAAGTTCTACGTACTGACTTGGCAGAAAATCCTAAGAAATTTTGGTCTTATGTCAAAGCGGTAGGTGGATCAAAACAAAATGTCCAGACACCCTGTGGCCAAAATGATACTGAAACAGAGGATGACAGACTAAAGGCCGAAATACTAAATGTCTTTTTCCAAAGCAGTTTCACAGAGGAAGACTGCGCTTAGGTCCTTCTCTATATTGTCGCACAGGTGTCAAAATGGTAGATATCGAAATAGACGACAGAGGGATAGAGAAACAATTAAAATCGCTCAAAAGAGGAAAGGCCGCTGGACCTGATGGGATACTAGTTAGATTTTACACAGAGTATGCGAAGGAACTTGCCCCCCTTCTTGCAGTGATGTACCCTAGGTGTCTAGAAGAGCGTAGCGTTCCAAAGGATTAGAAAAGAGCACAGGTCATCTCCGTTTTCAAGAAGGGACGTCGAACAGATGTGCAGAACTATAGACCTATATCTCTAACGGCGATCAGTTGTAGAATTTTGGAACACTTACTACGTTCGAGTATAATGACTTTTCTGGAGACTACTCTGTGGGCATCAGTATGTGTTTCGAAAAAGACGATCGTGTGAAACCCAGCTCGCGCTATTCGTCAACGAGACTCAGAGGGCCATAGACACGGGTTCCCAGGTACATGCCGTGTTTCTTGACTTCCGTAAGGCGTTCGATACAGTTCCCCACAGTCGTTTAATGAACAAAGTAAGAGCATATGGACTATCAGACCAATCTTGTGATTGGATTGAAGAGTTCCTAGATAACAGAACGCAGCATGTCATTCTCAATGGACATTAGTCTTCCGAAGTAAGGGTGATTTCAGGTGTGCCGCAGGGGTGTGTCGTAGGACCGTTGCTATTCACAATATACATAAACGACCTTGTGGATGACATCGGAAGTTCACTGAGGCTTTTTGCGGATGATGCTGTGGTATATCGAGAGGTTGTAACAATGGAAAATTGTACTGAAATGCAGGAGGATCTGCAGCGAATTGAAGCATGGTGCAGGGAATGGCAATTGAATCTCAATGGGGACAAGTGTAATGTGCTGCGAATACAAAGAAAGAAAGATCCTTTATGATTTAGCTACAATATAGCAGGTCAGCAACTGGAAGCAGTCACTTCCGTAAATTATCTGCGATTGGGCATTAGGTGTGGTTTAAAATGGAATGACCATATAAAATTGATCGTCGGTAAAACAGATGCCAGACTGAGATTCATTGGACGAATCCTAAGGAAATGCAGTCCGAAAACAAAGGAATTAGGTTACAGTACGCTTGTTCGCCCACTGCTTGAATACTGCTCAGCAGTGTGGGATCCGTAACAGATAGGGTTGATAGAAGAGATAGAGAAGATCCAACGGAGAGCAGCGCGCTTCGTTACAGGATCATTTAGTAATCGCGAAAGCATTACGGCGATGATAGATAAACTCCAGTGGAAGACTCTGCAAAAGAGACGCTCAGTAGCTCGGTACGGGCTTTTGTGGAAGTTTCGAGAACATACCTTCACCCAGGAGTCAAGCAGTATATTGCTCCCTCCTATGTATATCTCGCGAAGAGACCATGAGGATAAAATCAGAGAGATTAGAGCCCACACAGAGGCATACCGACAATCCTTCTTTCCACGAAGCAATCTGCAAGCAATCTGAGAAGGCTGCTCAGATTGTCCCTTAAATCATTTATAAATATTAGGAACAGCAGATGCCCTGTAACACTTCCTTGGGAACGCAGGTTATACCTTCCGTTTTACTTGATGACTTTCCGTCAGGTAATACAAACTATCACCTTCCCGACAGGAAATCACAAATCCACTCTCCCAGCTGAGGTGATACTCCATAGTCACACAATCTGATTAGAAGCCTCTTGTGAAGGATGGTATTAAAATCATTCTGGAAACGCAGAAATATGAAATAACTTTGAGATCGGCTGTCGATAGCACTCATTACTTCATGAGAATAAGGAGGTAGCTCTTTCCCACAAGAATTATATATTCTCAATCCGTGCTGACTGTTAATATATCGTTTTCTTCGAGATAATTAGTAATGTTCAAATGCATTGTGTGTTCAAAAACCCTATTGGAGATTGACGTCAGGAATATGAGTCTATAATTCAGTGCATTACTCGTATAGTTTGCGTGAAGAGAGCGAGAAAAAAAAATTGATAATCTCGCGCGACTCGTAAGCACTTTGGTAGTTTTCAAACATAGAAATTATATAGCCAGCTGGTTCCAAATAAACTGTTTGGTACAATTGACCTAGATTTCGACACCTACTAAGGGTGTCTTCATAAGAATTAAATTTTGAGAAACCGTAAAATTACAATGCGAGAAAGTAATGGTCAGAATATAGAACAGCTACGCTCAAGTCAAAAAATAAATAAATAAATGAAATTACAATGAAATGAATACACCAGCGGCATACAGGCGCTGATATAAGTCAACGGGGACAATTGAAAATATGTGCCCCGACCGGGACTCGAACCCGGGATCTCTTGCTTACATAGCAGACGCTCTATTCATCTTTTTTCTTCTTCTCATTTTGACCTATATTGAATTTGTTCGGGACCAAAGTCCGATGACACTCGTTTGGGTTCTACGTTGATCGATTCCCTCAGTTTCTTTGTTTCAGAGGACAGCTAACCCTCTGACCGATCACGTTGATCTACCGTGCCGGCGACCCATCTGAGCCACCGAGGACACAGAGGATACTGCGACTGCAGGGACTTGTCTCTGGCACGCCTCTTGTGAGACCCACATTCGCAACTTATTGTCCCGCACTATATTCATAGTGCCCCTCCCCAGTATACTCATTACTCGTGACTTTACTGCCGATTCTCGTAAGAGTTCGGGCACTGTTTGTGCATTCGCACAGAAGAAGATGGTCAAATGGCGGGTGAACCTTAACTATATATACAGGGTGTTTCAAAAACGACCGGTATATTTGAAACGGCAATAAAAACTAAACGAGCAGCGATAGAAATACACCGTTTGTTGCAATATGCTTGGGACAACAGTACATTTTCAGGCGGACAAACTTTCGAAATTACAGTAGTTACAATTTTCAACAACAGAAGGCGCTGCAAGTGATGTGAAAGATATAGAAGACAACGCAGTCTGTGGGTGCGCCATTCTGTACGTCATCTTTCTGCTGTAAGCGTGTGCTGTTCACAACGTGCAAGTGTGCTGTAGGCAACATGGTTTATTCCTTAGAACAGAGGATTTTTCTGGTGTTGGAATTCCACCGCCTAGAACACAGTGTTGTTGCAACAAGACGAAGTTTTCAACGGAGGTTTAATGTAACCAAGGGACCGAAAAGCGATACAATAAAGGATCTGTTTGAAAAATTTCAACGGACTGGGAACGTGACGGATGAACGTGCTGGAAAGGTAGGGCGACCGCGTACGGCAACCACAGAGGGCAACGCGCAGCTAGTGCAGCAGGTGATCCAACAGCAGCCTCGGGTTTCCGTTCGCCGTGTTGCAGCTGCGGTCCAAATGACGCCAACGTCCACGTATCGTCTCATGCGCCAGAGTTTACACCTCTATCCATACAAAATTCAAACGCGGCAACCCCTCAGCGCCGCTACCATTGCTGCACGAGAGACATTCGCTAACGATATAGTGCACAGGATTGATGACGGCGATATGCATGTGGGCAGCATTTGGTTTACTGACGAAGCTTACTTTTACCTGGACGGCTTCGTCAATAAACAGAACTGGCGCATATGGGGAACCGAAAAGACCCATGTTGCAGTCCCCTCGTCCCTGCATCCTCAAAAAGTACTGGTCTGGGCCGCCATTTCTTCCAAAGGAATCATTGGCCCATTTTTCAGATCCGAAACTATTACTGCATCACGCTATCTGGACATTCTTCGTGAATTTGTGGCGGTACAAACTGCCTTAGACGACACTGCGAACACCTCGTGGTTTATGCAAGATGGTGCCCGGCCACATCGCACGGCCGACGTCTTTAATTTCCTGAATGAATATTTCGATGATCGTGTGATTGCTTTGGGCTATCCGAAACATACAGGAGGCGGCGTGGATTGGCCTCCCTATTCGCCAGACATGAACCCCTGTGACTTCTTTCTGTGGGGACACTTGAAAGACCAGGTGTACCGCCAGAATCCAGAAACAATGAACAGCTGAAGCAGTACATCTCATCTGCATGTGAAGCCATTCCGCCAGACACGTTGTCAAAGGTTTCGGGTAATTCCATTCAGAGACTACGCCATATTATTGCTACGCATGGTGGATATGTGGAAAATATCGTACTATATAGTTTCCCAGATCGCAGCGCCATCTGTTGTTGAAAATTGTAAATACTGTAATTTCGAAAGTTTGTCTGCCTGAAAATGTACTGTTGTCCCAAGCATATTGCAACAAACGGTGTATTTCAATCGCTGCTCGTTTAGTTTTTATTGCCGTTTCAAATATACCGGTCATTTTTGAAACACCATATATATATATATATATATATATATATATATATATATATATATATATATATATATATATATATATATATGGTGCGTAAAAATGTATACACACTTTGAACTGTCATAGACAATTTATTTCCCGTTCTACAAGGTTAATGTTTCTTCAACAACTGACAGCAGTGGCAAGGAAGTAACTGCAACATGGCGGACGTGCGTTTGAGCTTTGAAGCGCGGAAGCAGATAATTAAGTGGTACTGGAAGTTTGAGAATGTAGCTGCGGTTCGAAGACAGGTGAGAAGTGAGTATGGTACAGAACCACCTTTAAGGTTAACAATTACACGTCTACGAGGCAAATTCGAAATTCGTGGAACAGTGTGTGATGTGCACAAAGGTCGATCAGGGCGACCTCGTACAGCAACAAGGGATGATTCCACAACTGCGGTCTTGGAACTGTTTCAGCGTTTGCCTCAAAAATCTTCAAGGCAATCGGCACGTGAGAGTAATGTAAGTGCTAGTAGTGTGCTACGCGTTGAAGAAAGGCAAGTTTCGTGTGTACATTCCAAGGTTCGTGCAATAGCTAAGTGACGACGATCCATATCGGAGGTTAGAATTTTGTGAATGGATTCAGGAGACGGTGAGACGTGAACCGGGATTTATGGGTAGCATAATTTTGTCGGATAAAGCCCAATTCAAACTCAATGGAACTGTCAATAGGCACAATTGTGTGTACTGGGATGAAGATAATCCTCATATTACAGTTGAAAAGGCTGTGAATGAATTTTCCTGGTGTAAATGTGTGGTGTGGTTTGTCTGCAAGGGGACTTACTGGGCCTTTCCGCTTTGAAGGTACTGTTACCGGAGAAACGTATCCAGCAATGCTTGCTGACTCCATATTTCCTGCCATTCGTGCATTATCCGGTAATGATGAGTTTTATTTCCAACAAGATGGCGCTAACCCCGCACTTTCATAGGCACGTACGAGCATACCTGGATCACTACGTGCCAGGCCAGCGGATAGGACGCAGGGGACCAATCGAGTTTCCTGCACGCTCTCCAGACCTCACGCCGCTGGATTTCTTCTTATGGGGCACAGTAAAAGATGAGGTGTACAAACGCGAACCACGTAACCTGGACACACTTTGGAATAAGATTCAGGCTGTCTGCGCAGAAATCTCATTGGACAATTTGGTACGATGTACGGAATCAGTGGTGACTCGTACTCAGAAATGTATTGAGGTGAAGGCCACCAGTTTGAACATTAATCACATTTGCAAAGTACATTTATTTTTCCAATTGGACTTTAAGCTTTCTATTTCCAGGAATTTAACAATGTAGAAAGGGAAATAAATTTTCTATGACGATTTAAAGTGTGTATACATTTCTTTACGCACCCTGTATACGGCGGGGACCCAAAAGAAACCGAACTCCGAGGGCGCTGCCACTCGTATACGCAGTGCAGGGTTCTCACGCTAGATGGTGTTAGTAGAGACCTTCATGAAACAGCTGTGTAGACGGCGTCAGTGTAGAGCTGAACGTGCAAGTGTGGTATTATGTTTCTCTGACTGTTGGCGGGTTACCTCTGCTAAGTCGTTATGGCAACTTTAAAAGAACAGAGTGTGTGCGAAATTTTGTTTCC
Organism: Schistocerca cancellata; assembly: GCF_023864275.1. Lineage (NCBI taxonomy): Eukaryota > Metazoa > Arthropoda > Insecta > Orthoptera > Acrididae > Schistocerca > Schistocerca cancellata. The sequence goes on from NC_064626.1 coordinate 115,273,852, forward strand.
TGCTTAAAAAAACTGCAACTGAGACACACCAAATGCTTCAGGAAGCTTTCCAGGAGGACGCTATGAGCCGCACACAGGTTTTCGAGTGGTTTGGGCACTTTAAACGTGGTGAGATGTGTGTTGAAGACCAAGCTCGTTCTGGACGCCCTTCAACATCAAGAAATGAGGAGAACATTGAAAAGTTCCTCCAAAAGATCAACGAGGATCGTCGCCAAACGATCGACCAAAGTTCAGCAGATACAGGAATCAGTTGGAGCTCGTGCCAGCGGATTTTTAGTGAGGATCTGCACATGAGACGTGTTGCTGCTAAATTTGTTCCGCGCCTTCTCACACAGGAGCAAAAAACCATCTGCATGAATGTGTGTGTCAGGACTTGAAAACAGAGATTGCACGTGATCCAAACTTCTTGAACAAAGTCATTACAGGGGATGAGAGTCGGTGTTACGGGTATGACCCAGAAACCAAGCAAGCGTCAAGCCAGTGGAGGGCTCCCAACTCTCCCAGACCAAAAAAAGCAAGGCAAGTGAGGTCAAATGTGAAGACGATGATCATTGTCTTTTTTGATGTTCGCGGAATTGTGCATCGGGAATTTGTACCCCCTGGCCAGACTGTTAACCAGCAGTTTTACTTGGATGTCTTAAGGCGTCTGCGAGAGGATGTGAGGAGGAAATGCCCGGAACTTTGGCGATCAGGTGACTGGTTTCTGCATCAGAACAACGCTCCAGCACACACGGCCATACGAGTGACCCACTATTTGGCATCTCAGAGGTGGTCTGTCGTTCCCCACGCTCCGTATTCGCCGGACCTAGCCCCGTGCGACTTTTTCCTATTTCCACGAATGAAAAAAAAGCTAAAAGGGGAGCATCATGACGATGTGGAGGCGGTAGAAACAGCTTCGCAAAGGGCACTGGACAATATCAAACTTGAAGAGCTCCAAACATGCTTCCAACAGTGAGAAAAGAGACTTGACAAGTGCATCGCATGTAATGGAGAGTATTTTGAAGGTGACTGAAGTAATTTTGTAAAAAGGTTCATCAATAATTTTTTTTATGACAACAATCCGGTTTCTTTTGGGTCCCCCCTCGTATATGAAGGTGGTATCTGTTCTTTCGGACATGTCCGAAAAAACAGATACTACCTTCATATATAAATAAATAAATAAATAACACCGAAACGTCGAGTGAAATTTTAGTACTGAGATGGCTAGAGCAGCGCGAGCATTTCGGATAAAGTGGAGCCCTGCGTGGGCCACGGAGCAGGCCGGCGGGTGGGACGCGACTGTACCGACGGGTGGGCCGGCTTGTGGGCCACCCACGGCCTTGTTAGGCGTATCGCGCCAGCGGCCGCCGCCCGCCGTAACCATTACCCCGCGGTCCGGCGCTGGGCGGCAACCCACCACGTCCAACTAGCCGCCTAACGGCGTCTAACATCCTTTTTACCGAGCGCTGTTTCACGCTTTGTTTATCTGCTGACGCGCATCAAGGACGGAACGGCGCGAGGTGGTCTCCGAATAAATCAAGTCGAAGCGAAATTTACGGCGATGTCGACCCGCAGGTCGACGACGCGGGCTATTGAGCGGGAAGTTGTGCCACGCAACGTTCCGTGTTTGTTCGGTCGTCGTCAGCTGCCACGTACCGCTGAATGTATTGGCAAACAAAGATGTGTCACACAATCTACGCTGCAAATACAGCCAACAGTGAAAAGGCGACGGTACACTGAGATGGCAAATGTCATGGCATACTTCCTAATAACCGTATCGGACGTCCATTTGAGGCGCGTAGTGCAATAGCCTGACGCCTCATTGACTCAACAGGCCGTTGGAAGTCTCCTGCAGAAATACTGAGCCGTGCACAAGTGTGAAACTGTTGTCTGTGCAGGATTTTGTGCACGATCTGGCCTCTCGATTGTATCTCATGAACGTTAGATGAGATTCGTGTCGACCGATCTTGGTGACCAAATCATTCGCTCGAATTGTCCAGAATGTTCTGCAAAGCAGTCACAAGTAATTGTGCCCCGCTGACATGACGCATTCTCACCCACAAAAATTCCATCGTTGCCTCGAAACTTGAAGTCAGTGAATGACTGCAAATGGTCTCCATGCAACCAAACATAACCATTTCCAGTCAGCGAGAAGTTCACTTGGGCGAGGGGACCAACTCCATTTCGCGTAAACAGAACCCACACCATTACGGAGCCAGCACCTTCTTGCAGAGTGTCTTGTTGACATCTTGGATCTATGGCTCCGTGAGTTCTGTGCCACACTCAGACACTGCTATCAACTCTTACACTAGCGCGGTTGATAGAATGTATGCCGAAGCTGCTTAACTACCTACCACTGTCCTACTGCCCTGTCTTCCTCCTCAGCAGGTATGAATGCCGTTTGGCAGCAACCCGTGGCCACACATCCTGTGCCTCTTACTTCTATGGCTCCTTTCATCGCCGGTATGGGGCGCGTCCCGCTTTTCTGTTACCTCCTGGAGCTCGCTTTCGCCTCTTGTTCCGGCGGTTTAACTTCACACTACCTGAGACTCTCCCGGTGCGTCTGAACCCTTCACCATCTTGGCTTTGTTGTGCGGCCTGTGTTCACCTTGGCCTTCATTCGCTTCTTAAGGACACTACTCGAGGCTCGCTCTATCGCCTTCAGTTTCACGACCATCTCGTGTTACTTCGTGGCAGTACCTTTGTGTAGACTGATGGCTCTCGCACTGACCGTCATGTTCGGTGCCCCCTCGTCATTGGCGCCGACGTTTTTCGATATCGGCGTATGGCACATTGCTCAGTATTTACTACAGAGCTACTCACCCTGTATCAGGCCACGCAGTACATTCTGCGACACAGGCTTTCCAATTCTGTCCTCTGCTCAGACTCTCTCAGCGCCCTTCAAAGTCTCTGTGCGGTGTACACAGCCCATTCCTCAGTACATCTGGTTCAAGAAAACTGTCACTTGCTCAGTCTTGATGGAGCCACTATGAGGTTTACGTGGGTTCCTGCCAGGAAATGAGGCTGCTGACGCTGCTGCTAAGGCTGCAGTCCTCATACCTCAGTTCACTGTAAGCCAGATTATTAAGTCTCTTCCAACAACTTGGACGACCTCTTCTCTGCCCTCGCTCCGGGAGGAGGTTATTTTAACTGGGATGCGTATTGGGCACTGCCTTTTTAGCCATCACCATTTTTTAAGTGGTGCTCCCCCACCGCTTAGTGCACCACATTGCGGCCCAAGTTTTAACTGTTCGTCATTTTCTGACGGAATGTCCATTATTTAACCGTTTACGTTCCCGCTTGGGTTTGTCGTCTAAGTTACCGGCTGTTTTAGCGAATGACGCGCAGGCTGTCGGCCGCATTTTACTTTTTTATCCGTAGTAGCAATACGTTCGTGTTCTATAGTTTTTACTTGGGCGCGTATGACTCCAGATGTTTCTGCGCCCTAAAACAACACAAAACAAAACAATAATCAAGCCGTGTTTTTGCTGTCGGATAAGGTTCAACAGATACGGTCACGAGTCCAGGAAAGTCGCTGCAGACGATGTCGTTGTGATAGCAAAAGCACCCCGATCTTCCATTAACGCCATATTTCGCCGCACTGTCCTAACGGATACGTCCGTAATACGTTCCACATTGATTTCTGCGTTTATTTCGAGCACTGTTGCTCATCTGCTATCGCTGACCCCGCTGCTCTTGGTCACCAAACGAAGGCCGTTGGCTACTGAGTTCTCCGTGGTGAGAAATAATGCCTGAAATTTGAACATTCCTGGCACACACTTGACACTGTGTATATTAGATTATTGAATTTCTTAACGATTTCCGAAATGGAACGTCCCCTACGTCTAGCTCCAACCGCAATCCTGCACTCAAAATTTGTTAATTCCCGTCGTGCGGACATAATCACATCGAAAGCCTTTTTTACATGAATCACCTTGACACAAATGACGGCTGCGCCAGCGCACTGCCGTTTCATTCCTCACGTACGTGATACTGCCACCATCTGTATATCGCTAACTTTCGTCACCTCTGTGTACGTTACTGAAGATTTCGTATATTGCGACTGAGTTCGCTATTAAGACATTAATGCTGCAGCTGGACACAGTTCTTACTTCCTTGCAAAACTTGGTCAATTAAATCTAATAATAAAGTTTTCAGCCCTAAACCAAATCAAATTTATAGGTAAGCAAATACTCTTAGTCCTTGCCTTCCTCTAAGTCTGATGCTGGATAGAATATTCATATCAGTTCCAGACGGTCTGTCATCCGCTGACGCCCCTACTCTTTTCACCCCACCCCCTCTTCTGCTGCACCTTGCTCTCCCCTCCTTTTTCATCCTCTTTGGCCCCTCCCTCGCCAGGCCCCGCCTGGCAGTTTTATTCTTCATCGTGTGTGCTCCAACTGAGTTTAAAGTGTATTGTTCTGGAGTGTTTTTAATACTGTGACCGACTTTTAACCTGTATGTGTGCCTTCAGTGTTTTCTTTGTGTTTTAAGCATCGCCAACTGTGTTGTTTTACTATATGTCGACTTTTTTAATTCTCCCCCCATGAACGTCTCCATATCAGTGTATTTTTACCTCCATAATCTCCCCCTACTCTGTTTTATGTCTCCATTTTTATCGCCTTTTATGTAACATTTTATCCTCTTATTAGCCGTCATGTCACTGGCTGACGAGTGGCGGGTTGTGCCGCTGACAGCCCTCCCCTGCCCATATGGGGCAGGGGAATGAAATCACAATAAAGAAAAAAAAGCCTGTCAATATTTATCACACCCACTTGGTTGAGAAGCTCGTTTCATTTATGCCTGCTGGGAAATGAGAACCGCGGCAGTCAGTTCAGATGTGGCAGCACACAGTCATCGAAGGAACTAGTCAATTTTCTCGATATTTCTCGCGAAATCTCCACGCAGTAGCTAAATAGCCGCTGTCGTAGAGTTTTATTTCACACGAATCTCTGGTTACTCTTATATTCTAGGACATTCAAGTTTGTGTGCATCTGCACATACAGATTTAAATGCTCCCAGCGCCTTTGGTTTCTCATGGCGCACACGTCGCTTCCGTATCAGATGTTCTAAAAGTACAGTTTCCAAAACTCTTTCCTCCCTTTCCAAAGGTAAGAGAAGTCTCTAGAAAATATTTTTGTAGTGCAGAAGAAAGTGGCATGAGAGTTAGAAGTGGCATTGCCTCTAGGGCGGCTTCTCTGTAGCGCTCTGAAACCGCTGCAGGGGTCTAGTGCATGCAAGGTGACTTTACAAAATGATGACTAACTGCAGGAAGCAATCCCTGAGTGAATAAGGAGTAAAAAAGTGCAAAAAAAATGTGTTCCAATGGATGTCCGTCCACTGATTGGCGGATATAAAAGATCTTTGACAGCGTTGGTTTCATTGAGGGAAGGCACCCACGAGGAAACGCTACGGGAGCGGGTTGTTGTGTCTGTAGTACAAAGGGTAACGATGTTGTACAGCTACATCTACACAGACACTCCGCAACCCACAGTACGGCGCTTGGTGGGAGGTATCCTGTTCCATTCCTAATCATTTCCTGTTTCACTCACAAATAGAGCTAGAGAAAAGTGACTATCCCTGCGTATGAATAATTTCGCAGATCTTATATTCGTAGTCCTTAGCGCAATATATGTTGGCGGCAGTAGAATCGTTTCAGACTCAACTTCAAATGTCGATTCTCCAAATGTTCTCAATAGTGTTTCTCGGAAAGAACTTTGTTTCCATCCAGGGATTCACATCTGAGATCCCGAGGCATCTCCGTAACGGTTACGGTTATTAGAACCTACCAGTAACAAATGTAGCAGGTCGCCTCTAAGCTGCTTCGATATCTTCCTTCAACCCGACCTGGATACCAGACGCTCGAGCAGTATTCAAGAATAGGTTGCACCAGCGTCCTATATGCTGTCTCCTCTACAGGTGAACGACTCTCTCCAAAAATTCTCCCAGTAAACCGAAGTCGACCATTTGCCTTCCGTACCACAGTTCTCAGTTGCTAGTCCCATTTCATATCGCTTTGCACCGTTAAGGTCAGATACTTAAATGACTTGACTGTGTCAAGCAGGACACTAGAAACACCGTAACCGAACGTTACAGATTTGATCTTTCCACTCATCCGGCGGCGCACTCACATATTGGTACTATAAGGTGTTCAACTTTGCTTTCGCCGTTTGCCGATTGGTGGCGACAATGGTAAGTACCGGTCGAAAGAAACAGATACAGGCGTCACACAGTTAGCTTGGACCTCGCTTAACATAACCTCATTCAAATATTAGTTGATTTGCGTCTGCATCATAAAGTTGTTCTTGATTGAAAATGTCAGTTTACGAGACTAATTCTCGTTATTTGCGGGGATTGTTACTGTTTTGTTTCAGTATGTAGAAAACAGCGGGCTGAGTCTCATCGAATACTCCCAGGTATGTATGGTAAGCACGCTATTAGTGAAATAACGTGTCGTGGGTGGTTTCATCGCTTCAAGAACCATGATTTTAATGTCGTAGACCGCCATAATGATGGAAGAGAGAATGTTTTTGAAGATGTAGAATTGGAGACATTGCTGAGTGAAGATTCGCGTTAAACTCAAGAAGAATTGGCACGATTAGTGGGAGTGACACAGCAGGCCATTTAAAAACGTCTCAACGCTATGGGCATGATTCAGAAGGAAGGAACTTGGATCTCGTGTCAGCTGAACCCAAGGCGCGTTAAGTGACGTTTTCTGTTTGTGGACAGTTGCTTCAGAGGCAAAAACGGGAGGGATTTCTGCATCGCATTGTGACTGGGGACGATAAGTGAATTCATTACAATAACCTTAAACGCAAAAAATCGGTCATGCTTCCACATCGACGGCTAAACCGAATATTCATGGCTCCAAGATCATGCTCTGCATTTGGTAGGACCAGCTCGGCGTCGTGTACCGTGAGGTGTTAAAACCAAGTGAAACAATACCAAGTGCTCGTTATCTAACGCAATTACTGCGTCTGAGCAGAGAATTAAAAGACAAACTGGTGCCATACAGCGAAAGGCACTATAAAGTGATTTTACAGCATGACGACGCTCGACCCCACGTTGCAGAAGAAGCCAAAACGTACTGGGAGACGTTAAAATGGGACGTCCTACCCCACCCGCCGTATTCTCCAGACGTTACTCCCTCTGACTATCACCTGTTTAGACCATTGGCGCATGGCCTGGCACTTCCGATCTCATGAAGAAGTCACAAATTGGATCGATTCGTGGATCGCTTCAAAAGATGAACAAATTTTTCCATTCGGGATTCGTACTCTGACCGAAATATGGGAGAAAGTAGTGGCCAGTGATGGAAAATACTTTGGATAATAGACGTGCAGCAAATTTGTTTCATTAAAGCCTCAAACGTTGGGGAAAAACAGCGGAAGCAAAATTGTACACCTTGTAGATGTCATACGCTTCACTGCTGTTGCCGACTCTCTCTGGTATGGACGTGTCTCTTGTAGTGCAGTGCCGAAAGTCAGTGGTTCTGTATGCCAGACAGGCACAGGACAGGCAAATCGCAACGGCTGGACTGCATCACGACTGCCGGGAAAAGTATCCCTGCCAACAGCAACCGCACCACAAACTCTTTGTAATAGCCATTCGTCGTTTGTGTGAGACAGGTACCAATGAAAGGTGGGTGCACAGGGTAAGTACGCAGGCCTTGGAGGAAGAGAATATGACTCTAGTATCAGCACAAGGTAGATGTCCCACCAGCATGAGAGCTTAAGGTAAGCCAAATGACTGTGTGAATAATTCTCCACAACTGTCATTTCCGTGTAACTTACAACGCGCGCAGCAATTTCCTCAGCGGCGACAGTTTTGTCCCTGGTTAGTCGCACAGACCACAACGGCACTGATGTATCTGTCATCCATCATATTTACAGATGAGGCTGCCTTTACTTGGGGCAGTACGGTCAATCTCCACAACACCGGTCTATGGGCTACGGAGAAACCACATGGTATGATGGCATCGGACCTTGAGAACCGGCTCGGCCTCATTTTATGGGCGGGGATTATTTGTGATCGCCTCGTGGGGTCTGCCATCCTTCCACAGCGTCTCACTTATGAAGCGTACCTGTATTTCTTGTAGATGGCCCTGTCTCCCCTTCTGGAAGAAGTGCCTTTGATGGTATGAGAAGTAATGTTACTACTGCAAGTTGGTGCTTCAGGTCACTTCTGCGTTTCCGCGGGGAGGCATCTCGGCAACACCTACATCTGAATGGTCGGACGGGGCGGTTCAGACCCATAGCCCTCCGGTTGCACACCTCAACTCTTTACATTTCTATTTGTGGGCGCACCTGGTGGAAGTTGTGTTTGCGGAGTCCATCCTGGACGTGTGGACGTTGGGACAATGCATTCATGCTGGCTGTGACGACATTCGGTAAAGTGACAGGCGCTGCTGGATCGTGTGTGCGCATCCTTAGAGAGCTGTGCGAGCCGTATCGAATGCTTTGCCCAGTGGTGGTCGCATCACAGCGTATCGTTCACTCCAATGTGCTGTACAAGCATGATGAATCAACAAACACCCAGTAGCACAAATATCATGACTTTCCGTCCATATGTTTGTATCACATTTTTTCGTCACTGTCCTTTCTGGGACCGTCTCCTGCAGTTTTTTCCCATTTAGCAAAACGTCCAGAATAAGCATTCGCATTGATGGACTACTGATTCGAATGTTTCCCTTTATGAATAGGAATGTGATGACCGTATGGTTCGAATTACTTTCTTTGCCACGATTATGAACACCATTTCTGTGTATTTGCTGAGTGTGTTAAACCGTAGGTCTATGCTTCCTTAATTTCCATGTCATAATATGCTTCAGAAGACCAATATAATGACAGCGCAAGCGAACCTTATAACAACGGTAGCTTTCGTAACTTCTAGTACCTACATGGTGACAGTTATTTAACTATATGAAATAGAATCGTCATAACTTCTGAACAGATTGCATTAGGAGGTTCACACTTCACGGCTGGCCGCGGGGCACGATGGGAATTAATATGTCTGTATGGATTGGTTTAGCGACGAAGCCCACTTTCATTTAGATGGGTTGTCAATAAGCAACAATGGCGCATTTGGGGACTGAGAATTCTCATTTTGCGATCGAGAAGTGTCTTCCCCCATAACGGGTGACTGTGTGATGGAGTAATCGGTACAATATTCCTTGATGGCACGGTGACTACCGAACTGTGCATGAACAGTTTGGAAGAAGATTTAGAAGATTTCATTCCCATTATCCGAAGTGATCCTAATTTCGACAAGATGTGGTTCATGCAAGACCGAGCTCGACTCCTTCGAGGCAGGAGGGTGTCCTGGAGGAGCACTTTGGGGACCGCATTCTGGCTCTGTAGTACCCAGAGGCCACTGGCATGGGGAGTACTAAAGACAAGGTGTATGACTGTTACCCCAAGACCATTGCTGAGCTGGAAACAGCCATTCAGGAAGTCATCGAAAGCACTGATATTCCTACACTTCAGCAGATCACGCAGAATTTCGCTCTTCGTCTGCGCCACATCATCGCCAATGCTGGCAGGCACATCTAACATGTCATAACCTAAATCCGAATATCTGTAGTGACATTTACATGTTGAATAAAGTGTGTGCACACCGTAGATTGTAATTAACTTACGTTTTTTCCACATAGTTCAATAATTGTCACCCTGTATGTAAGATATCAGTAGATGTTACCAACACGAAAACCTGCAGACTTCTACTTACTTCTTATGGCTCGAACACTGGTTTATATTTGGTCATTTGTTCTGCATTATACTTGTTAATTTAGATTCTTAATTGTTAGTAGGCCCCGCTTATGCTTCCGTATTTTTATTCCAATAACTGTGCGAAGGAGCTAGATGTTCGTAAATTTTATAATCCTGTTCACTTAGTCAGTGCTATGGCATTCGCGGATACGACGGTTCAGATCTCCATTCACCCATCCAGATAAAGATTTTGCATGGTTTCTCTAAATTGTTCACAAATGCCTGAATCGTTCTCTTGAAAAGGATACTACTGATGTCCATTCCCTTCTTTCTTCAAACAGAACTAATGCTTTGTCTGATGACGCCCTCATTCATGGGAGATTCAACCCTAATCTCTCTTATTTTGCCTCTCCTTTCTCTTCACCTGAAAGTAGTGAGACAGACTGGAAGGCAAACCCATTTTAGTGACGATTCATCGTGCGGTGTCTTAGCATAATTTCAGTTTATGCAGTCCAAATTTGTTCTCGAAACTAAACAGTAGTCGCTGTGTATTGAAAGCCTATCATTTGGAATTTTCTGTGTGGTTTTAGTTTTTCCATTTTCGATTTTTATTATATTCCAACGGCTCGTTCTATCAACAATATAATAACCGAATTACCTGTGATTTTAAAGCTTTGTTTTTCGGAGAATTCCACGAAATTAGATTCTTTCCACATCGTAGAAGAAGATAGATTGGCTTTCTATTATTTTGCAAAAGTGAGCCTAAAACGAAAGCTGCTTCTCTACTGTTGTTATATTAAAGAAGATGAAAACGTCATCGGGAGGCAGGCACTTCCTTGTTACATTTAGTCAAGAATTTTCAAAAATCTTTCAGTTACTGAAGCCGATATTGAATCAGCGCCGTAAAAAGTGAGCTATTCTGACCATTTTCCTCATGGGCTGTTTATTGTTTTGTTAAACTGCAGCATTATAGCATTATGCACTGGATCTCTCCGATTCAGGCTCTCTATAACACTGTTGTTTGTTATCACTCCCTCATGATTTCCCTATACGTACCGTAGTTGTTCGACATTTACTCTGTGTGTAACGTCTACATTACTTCTCACCTGTACTTCGGATGTATGTGCTTGTCTTACCAAATGTGTCCGGCATATTCTCCGGACAGCAGTGCAGCACATACAGTCATTTATGAACTCCTAAGGAAATATCTATGAACTCAGTTTAAGAAATACGCAATTTTTATTGAAAAGCTGCTGTGCAAGAGGCATGAGGAAAAGACTACCAGCAACAACACGCACATCACTGACATTAAAACTGCTTAGGATTTCAATATGTTTTGCGTTAATATGACCTGTGATGGTCGTGGCTGTGTAAAAGTGACAGGTCACAACCCAGCTGAACCATTATTACGGATTTAGAGGACAAGATTTCGATAACACTTTGACTGTTATGTGCGTGATTATACCGATAGAAATGTGAGTATACATTGGAATCCTTGATGGACCTTCACGAACGAAATAGTGATAGACAGTCGATAGACTGGAAGTAGCTGTCACCTCCAGTTAACAAACTAAATCTACTAACAGATTCGTACTGACAATTCTTAAAATATGAGCTACGAAGTTGGATATAGTTATTGCAGATTTATCTTTCTTCGCACATTTTTGGGAATACTAGTAAACCCCCCACGTATGAAACAGTTATGTGCGATTACTCTATACATAATTTGTTAAAATTCTGACGTTAAGCATTTAAGCGAGAAAAAGCTTAGAGAGGTTTAAAATTATGCTCAAAGTTGGCTGAAAGTCGTTAAGTGCTATCATTACGTAACTTTAGATGAATGTAGTCTGGGTATTTTGCACTCCATTGTAATTACAAGAAAGTTTTTCACGCAGCTATATGCTTATGGCGTCACATCTTCTGAACTATGTATCGTACAGTGACATAATTCTGCAGTTACATTCAGTGGTATTCACTAGTCAGCCAAAACTTTATGACCACTGCCCACCGCGGCGTTGTATGCCGCCTGGTGGCTTTGCCGGCACGTAACGCGGTAGCTAAAGTGTGTAAGCGGAGCAGACACGGACGGGGGATCACCCTAGCGAAGATGTGGGCAGCAAATGGGAAATCCATTGAGATACGTGGCTTTAACTAAGGCCCGATTATTATTACGCGGGGTCTGTGAGAGACTATCTCGAAATCGGCGAAGCTGGCTGAATGGTCATGTGTTACTGTCGTGAGCATCGATGAAAAGAGGTAGAAGGACAGTGAAACTACCCCTAAGGGCTAAAATATCGGACGTCCATGACTCTTTACAGAACGTGAGGTCAGAGGCTTGTCTGTTCTGTAAACTACGATGGATGGTGATCTGTCTCACGTCTGCCGAAAAGGCACAATGCTGGTGCATGCACAAGTGTTTCAGAGCACTCTGTATTCATCGTACGTTGTTGAACATGCACCTCCGCAGCAAACGACTCATATGTGTTCACTTGTTGACCCACAACATCGTCAACTGCGATTGCAGTAGACACGGACCATCGGGACTCGACCGTCGTTCAATGGCAACGTGTGGGTTTTTCTACACGAGGTCGACGGTTGTCTCCACAAATGTCGCCGTAGAAATGATCGGTGGCTAGGAACGCACTGCACACCACGGACGCAAGCTTGTGGGAGCAGTATTATGCTGTAGGAGACATTCACCTGCGCTTGCATGGGACCTGTGACTGTAATTGAAGAGAAGCTGACAGCTGCGAACCCCTGCCCATACTTGATGCCTTCCCCGACGGCGATGTCAACTTTCAGCAGTATAATTGTCCGTGTCTCGGAGACAGAAACGCGCTACAGTCGTTTGAGGAGCAGAGTAGTAAATTCACGTTGATGCCTCATTGCAAAATTCTGGGTACATAGAATCCAGGAAATTGCGCGCCGTTGGTTACGCTGCCTCAAGGGAAACACATAGTTTCTAAATGCTGTACTTCTCTTATTGTGTTTAACTTTTAACATAACACCAGGCGTCTTACTGGGGAGATTATTACAACATTGTAAATTTGAATGTGACTGAACGTGGCGTCAGAGCTGATCGGCCCCATCCACGGAATTTACGGGAATTATGCGACTTGAGTGTGCAGTTGCGGTGCCAACTCCCTCCATGTAGCTACCAAGGCCCCACTGCTTCCATGACACCACGCGTCTCCGCTGTTATCTGTGTAATATGTTTTGCTGGTGACGTGCAAAAAAACCTATAGCTTTCCTAAACCGATTTTAAGAAGAGACTTACCACCTGATTAGTGAAAAACCAAGCAGCATTCAGGGATATGGAACCTTAACGATATTAAAGATACATAACAGCACATACTGCCTCCAGACAGCATGTTTTTGACACTCTAGAAGAACTCGCATTTGATAGGGAGGCCAAAATATTGAACTACCAGGCTCTTACAAATATACTGCCAGAAGTATAATTCTTAACAATTTTGTGCATAAGAAGATGATTTCTTCCCCTGATTATCAACATAATTTTGGGCAAAGTTATAAGAGAACGGGAAAGAACCATCAGTGACATAAACATCTGAAATTTTGGATGCAAAATCAGTGTTAAACGCTTGGCCTTAGCGTATGAATTAGAATTTATCTTTAACATTAAAGAAGGCACGAAATTCTCTACAGAAAAATAGTGGCAAAGGCATGGAATTTATTATCTTCTACGATAGTGAATAAGCATTGGCGAGCTGGTTAAAAATGTGATAAAGCAATTTTCTTTCTCTCCCTATATACGATCGACGATGACTACAAGATTTGTGCGGAATACCAGTTCTTGTACGCTCACTTTTTACACTACTTCTGGGAGTCCGTCGTAAGATACTGAATATTTTTCTATTAATTTCACTTCTAATTGTACAAAGTGTGTACCTCCTCTTTGAATGCTTTATTTTTTTCCATCTCAGTACTAGCTACTAAACTCCTAAGAGTTTCTATCTACTATCAGTAGCCTCACAGTCAGTTATCGTATTGTTTTCTGTTAAAAGCTTGTCTGACACTAACTATCAAGCTTGTTGAAGACACTGACATACCCTGTTTCATTGTTTGTAATGTATACAAGGGGCCTATAACTATGCTCACAGAGTAGTACTAAGTATTTTTGTACAAGTTTTAAAAATTGCAGCTGAAATTGCATCTAGCTCCAAGGAATCGAACGTATGGCTAAATAGTTGTGTTTCAGTGACACGCATGCTCAAGGTAGCCAGCCTGTCCGCCAGTATCATTAACGTCCTGTGAAATCCAGTAACGAAAAATAAGGTCGTTGTTTTGCTGCTAGTGAGCCCAAGACTTTGCCGACAGTAAAGTAAAATAAACTGTCAGATCGTCTAATTACTTATCAATGTTTACAAGTGTTAAAATTAAATTCATGTGTATAAACTTTGCGTATGTAGATGCAACAGCTTCAGTATCTTCGAATTCTCTTACAACAACAGTAAATTCAGTTTACTGTATTTCCAAGTTAGTTCTATGACAACGTATGCAGTAATAGCTAAAATCTTTAAAATGGCTTGTGTAGTAGGCATGTAGAAGCTAATGTTCAGTTGTTGCAAACTTACAATGTTTGAATAGCACCTGAGGGATAAAGCTCTTTCAAAAGTAAATGAAAAACATCAGTTATTGATATAGTCATTAGTTCAAAACTGGATTAAAAAGTTTGTAATATTAATTAATTCTTTTCTATTCCCATCTACTTCTGACGGTTCTTTGGGTTTGTTCGTTCGTTCTCTCATTAACCATCTCAGCAAATCATTTGTTTTCAATTCATACTCGCACATAATAGATCGATAGTGTAAGATATGATGATCTGGTGAGGAATAATAGTGGTAATCGTAGTGGTTCTGTTGATGGCGAAATAAAGACGTGGAAAGATATTTCAGGAAACGAATAGAACAAATAGGAGTTGCTACATACGCGTAGTCTTTTAGATCAACCTCGTCAAGTGAAAGGAATAACTCGCTTTTAAAAAACTCTGTATTCGCCACAGATATAACATAGTTCAGTACCACAACGGAGACATCAAACCTATTACATCACTCTGTACTGACCATTAAAAGGAAAGTATTCTAACAAACGTTTCGTAAAAGTAGCGTGGGATATTTTTCATACCACTGAAGTGATTTCTTATGTCAGTGATGCTGCGATATGTTACAGCACCTTTGAAGTGGATGATATGCATGTAACTGATAAGCTATTTACTGTTTAACTATTAACAAATTTTGAGTCGCACAAATGCGTCATCACAGAACTGTTGCACCAACGAGCCTGACACAGCCGAGACAGCTTTAAATCCGCCCTTACACAGCTGTTATACACGTTAATGACAAAATGCTACTGAAATACTTCTTTGATACAGTCCGTCCATTATGACATTTTAAGCACAAAAAAGAAACGAAAAGCAGATTATAGCACTCGCAAGTGTTCCATTTTGAATTTTCGGTGACGTCCAGTGGTGTTCAGCCTGTTAAGGAGTCCAGATTTGACAATAGCAAGTCACACAAAGGAAGAGTCATTAAGGCAGGACTTAACGAGTGGGCGTGTAATCCCATTTTCGACATTCAGGCACAGTTTATTCCTTCAGAGGAGGCGTGTTCTTCGTTCTCTTGTTGGTCTTTGTAATTTCATAATTTTGTATTCTTCTTTCTCGCTTTTCCACGTCCTCCCTTGCTGTGCTTATGTTCACAAACATGAGCATGTAGTCCACGCCTGATTTTTATTTATTTATTTATTTATTTTTTTTTTTTTTTTTGTATTTCGTCTCTCTGTTGTCTGTTTTCTACCTGATAGCAGGCGTGAAACACTTTTAACGAAACGTAATTTGTATCGCGGGACTTCAGCCATCCACGGTTGTTTCACCCCCTACCTGTTACCGTATACGGTTTTTGTTGTCGGAAATTCCATACTATTTTCACATAAGTCGGTACTACTGAGGATGTGACAAACCATATACTAACATATCGTATATTCTCTATGACACACTCTCATCCATGAAGTTCTGATTATGTAACAATGAAAATTGTAACGTAGAATTGTTATATTGCAACTTTGACCCTCATGTTGCAAAATAGTAACTGTCCGACCATTATAACATCCAGTCCCTGCTAATGTTGAATTAACACTGGCAACGTATTGTGGCGATTCTGTTAATTTACTTTACGACTGAGCTTAATTGGAATAATCTCAACCAGCATTTCACGGAAGTACCGTTAAATATTAAAAGCTTGTCTTTATTCGAGTGAACCCGCACCAGTAGAAATTCTCTGATATCATAACTGCTTTAGAACAAAAGTGATGCTGGAGCCCTGAAGTAAGCGATCTGACTGCCTTTCAGTGCTCTCACTCGCTACGTCAATTAAGTTCCACCGCTCCGGGCATGTAACTGTTCCAAGTAGTAATTCGTCTCAAGTCTGAGAATGAATACCTTTATCCACGTTACGTAGCAATTAGAAACAAAAACGAAACTTCGCACCATTAACTGACTGAAATTAAGTCATCACACTGCACTCATACCCTCTCATTATGCAAAAGGAACAACGAACTGCTGAACACGAAATCATTCAATTTTAATAGCTGTAATTCTGTCCTGACACATATAAAATAATACATCAGTCAGGAATGAATACAGAACAAAGAACGGCGTGGATAAAATCATCATCGTGCATGTCAACAACGTCTGTAGACTCGGTGTTTTCCAGCTCATTGTCCCTCGTCTCTGCCGTCCGCACAACCTCCATGTAGGTACTGTGTTCCATGGAGTGTGCATCTAGGTGGCGACACTGACATTTTCAATATTCAACAGATTTTACAAGAAATAATTAATAAAATGATCTTCTCCTAGTTGTAGCGCTTATCCCAACACTCAATAAACATTTTCAACAAATCTTTCCATTTCCACTTTTTGAATCGACTACTTCCCTGCGGAATAAAAATGGACCGTCAGAGTATGAGACCAACTGGTGAATAACTAGTGAGTTCAAGCCAATTTTCCAAATGAAAAAAAAATTGACCGACAAGTGTTCCATTCATTAGACCTCCATTGAAATGTGAAGTGCCCGCATCTCGTGGTCGTGCGGTAGCGTTCTCGCTTCCCACGCCCGGGTTCCCGGGTTCTATTCCCGGCGGGGTCAGGGATTTTCTCTGCCTCGTGATGGCTGGGTGTTGTGTGCTGTCCTTAGGTTAGTTAGGTTTAAGTAGTTCTAAGTTCTAGGGGACTTATAACCACAGCAGTTGAGTCCCATAGTGCTCAGAGCCATTTTTTTTGAAATGTGAATTTGTTCTGTAGCAGAAGTAAACAAAATGAATTTGCTCAAATTAATTTTCTGTATAGAGATCACAAAATACGCCATCTACCATAGGAACTTCGACTGTGTTAACAACAAAAGCATTGTCTTTCTAACGGGCCTTTCATCTGATACAGTGCAGCGTATATAGGAATTTATAGCTGCGAAAAAACCTAATAGTGAAACCAACTTTACACACCATGTTAGCTGTTAGCTACTTTGCTACAGAAGATTTGTTCTCATTGTTGGAGTTCTCTACGTTGCAATGATGTCCAATGTGATCACAACCATGAAATCCTCTCATACTGGCTAGTGAAACATTATGTGAGGAAACAAATGTAAGAAGGGAAACTATATTGTTATAGTATTAGTTGCACGACATAAATGAATGGTGACTTGGATAGTTCATAATTAATGACTGTCTTCAGACCTGGTCGTTCACTGTTGCCATCATTCAAAATATTTTGGTCAAACTGTTCAGCCAGGAACTACACAATAAAGGAATTCAAACCCAACAGGTAACTGCCACCATAAACACACAAAGCAGATGTTGTGAACTCACTGGGCGAGTTACAGTAGTGTTAGTTTCCTTATTATATAACTTTTTGACAAAAGATTTTGATGTGTAACCAATGTTGAACACTTCGAACTGAAACTGAACGTTTTATGTTATATGAAGTAGCCCTCAATCGTTTATGCCATACATACAAATTTGTAAAGAGAAACTTATCTTTAGATATACATAATTACGGAATATCTCGCAAGGAAATGCGGATCATTATTAAAATTAAAATACCGGTATCCCGCTCGCACTAGGTCAGACAGCAGATATTGTTGTTTGCATGTCCTCACTCTCAGCGAAGTTCCTGTTATAATACTCTCCACGTCGGGATGAGACCGTAGTGCCAACTTGTGGCTCGCATTTCCCACCGTACGAGTATCGACGTCATGCTAAGTCACCACTGGCGTGGCAATGCCACGGTAGGTTGGCAAGTAATGGCGTTGATACGAACAACAGCCGAAGGAAACTGTCTGTTGAAGACTAATGGTGTAGTGGAGATGAAGTCGTTGATCTGCAAGCAATGAAGACATTAGCAGCAACACTGGAATGTTTAGCTAGTTTTACCATAAGTACTCATTTACAGTGCATGGGGTGGATGAGAATCGTAAAGAAAGCAACTGAATCCTACATGACACCTAAAGAAAATTGACTAAACAATAGGTACGTGTAGAAGTGAATTGTTTTCTGATTAAGCTATTCCCAGCTGCTAAGTGAACACAACTGCAGGAAAAGAGTGAAGATTGTACAGTAGCGTGCGCATGACGTGGTGTTCATTAAGGATGGGGGACACCTAAGGATGGTACAAGAATTACGTAGTCTTAGTCCAAGGAACTAGTCCTAAAGTGATTTATCCAAACTACGGATAACAGCGTGGGCGAGCAGGGATTAGTAGTTCGTTCCTCCAAAAAGCAGAATTGTCGTGGCAACACGTTGCCCAGTTATACATAAATAACTCCCAGCTTAAGTTCTAGAGGGCGGTAACAAAATTCATGTCGTGATGGGCAAATTTAACTTCCGGGCAGCACTCCCCATTAACGCCACTTGGCCACGTAGAAAGGGCGCTGTTGCCGACATCTTGTTCGCCGTGGACATAAATTATACACTCTGCTCGTGAAGGGTCTTCAGCGGGAGTTCTACTGGACAGCAGTCGGTGGACGTGCGTGCCCACGCACGGTGTGATTGTCTGGGTGCGAAGGGCACTGACTGATTTGGCGGCGTCCATTCCGATGTGTCACCAATGAGGCCACTGACCGTTCATGGGGTCCTCCAGTGGCAGGTTTAATCATTTCGGGCCGGTTGTTGTCCGAAGTAATCTGATTTATTGAGTCATTGCCGTTGTCACCACGGTCACCAGTAACAACACAGCTCAAAGTAGGGGTCCTTTTTCTAACATGCTGCTGATGGAATTTTGCTCATGTCGTTAATGATTTCTATTACAACATCTGTGAATCAGCTCATCTCGTGCATGAGGCTTATACGTGGTCGCGAAGGTCAATCTTCACGATTAGGGCAGTCCTGTTTTCTATAGTTCATTCTTTAAATCTTTCTAAGTGAATTTTAATTTTTTGAAAAGTTCGCAGTGTCATAGTTCATCATCCTTAAAAGGATTTTGGCTGTTCAGAGCTATGAATTTGATTTTCACAAATCTACATCTACAACTACATATATATCTTCATTCATACTCTGCAGGGGACTGCGAATTCAATTATTTCTTACATGGTGTCTTGTGTTACGGTTTCTACCTGTTGCAATTGCATACGGAACACGGGATCAATAGCTGCTTCCTTAACTCTGTGCATTTTTTAGTTAGTTTAACTTTGTTTTATCCTTACGGGCGCTACGGATAACAAGTTGTAGATCCTTCTGTTGTTACTAATTTGTGAAATTCTGGAAGTAGACTTTGGCGGAATAATTTGCGTCTGTCTTCTACACTCTGCCAATTCTGCAACATTTCCAAGACGCTCTTGGCGTGTCAGACAAACCTGTGACACTTCGTGCCACCCTACACTGTAAATATTACACTTGTTTTCACGCGACTGACAGACATAAAAAATATTGTAAGATGTGACACAAAGTGATCTGTAAGCAGAATACTTTTCAGACTGATTACGTTTTCCCAGTATTGAGTTAGTTGAATGATTCTAATTTTGAATCATTGATACTGTACTCATAATATCCGACGTTTTTTGCGTTTAGTGAAGAGCATAATTTCACGTTAATGAATATTTCAGGCAAGTCGCCAATCTTTGCGCGAGGTAATAAATATGCAGCGTGAGTGTGAGCGTCAAATGTCCTATCACCCTTCGCTGGAGCGCACCAGAAATTACTTCTAAATCTGTCGATGACTCTCCATCCAAAATATCATACACTACCCTCCCTGCCAGTAAATCCTGAATTCAGCCACAAATTTTACTTGCCGCCCCATACGATCGGACTTCCAGTACTAAGCGCAGGTCAAACGCTTTTCATAAGTCAAGAAATACTACGTCTACATGACTGCTTTGATCCATAGCTTTTAGCGTGTCAAGTCAGAAAAGCTATAGTGGGCCTACGTTTACAGAAGGATATGGACGAGGTCATTCCGTCTGAGATAATTCATTACGTTTGAGTTCAAAATACGTCCCAGGAATCTAGATCAGATGTACCTCCATGGGATGGGATAGTAGTTTTTGTGGATCACTTCTGCTACCCTCATGTTAGACAGAATGACTCGTCCTTTCCTCCAGCCACAGGGTATATTTGTTTTTTTTTATTCAAGTGGACTACAGAATGTTTTGGTTAATATGGGAGCTACCACAGCTGAAAGTTCTGAGCAGAATCTGACAGGGATCACATGGGGTTCTCGTGCCTTGTTTAATTTTAGCGATGTTGCGAGGAATAAACTGAGGTAATGCATCTCTTTCTTGGTTGGTAAACTGTTCCTGAGACACTAACTTTGGTGCCACAGACAGCCGTTACGTATGGCTAGAATGTACGAGGGAGTGCTGAAAAGTAAAGGATCCAAATTTTTCATGTGAAAAACCTTAAAGCTTTTAAACTGAAACAAAGTTTATTAGAATTTTACATCTTTATTCTTCACGGCTAAATATTTTTTTCTCAATACAGTCACCCTGTCGACGAACACATTTCTCCCAGTGGTAGACCACCTTGCTGACACCTTTACTGTAGAATGTTTGACACTGTTGTCGGAGACACACGCACACCTCTGCTTACACCACTTCATCACTATCAAGGTGAAATCCTAAAAGCTATTCCGTAAGTTTTGCAAACAGATGAAAATCGGATGGGGTCATGCCGGAACTGTATGCAGGATGATCAATCGTAGGGAACCCCAGGCAGATGTCATAGTGTTTGTGCGTGATATGGCATTGTCATGCCATGTCATGTTTCGTCTGTGGGAGGTTAGAAACTCGATAACAGCACGCTGTTTCTCACGCAGTGACACAATTATGCTACACACCGCCTTGTAGCACGCTACAATTCAAAGCCCTCTGGCGCAGAGGGTTGCCAAATTGCTTCAGCGATATGGGAAGTCGACCATCTGATTTGCATGAAATGTAATACATCAACCGATATTGAGAACGGAATAAAAAATGCAGAGGCCTTTCTTTTAAGCACGCTCTCGTGTTTAGGGTTTGTGAGAGATGCGAGTATTTTGATAAGATTTTACCACGGTATTTATTGAAGGGCTTATTCAGTGCGCTCTTGACAAACGCGTTTTATTCGTCTCTCTGTCCGTGGACCCATGCCTTGATTTACATCTAGATTTCCAGAAGCCGCTATTTCCTTACAAGTTTCCTTATCGTGACTGTACGTATACAATGGAGGATCCCTCCCACCATGACCTGTTGTGTTAGATACATGTCTACCTGTTGTGTTGTCAACTAATTTGTTGAAGTAAAACCACATTTCTTCTGCGCTTTGAGTTTTTGTTCCTAGAGTTAGGTTATGGTTTTTGAAGACAGCACTTTTTTTAAACACACTTCTTGATGTCTATTAATTTAAATTACTAAACATGTAAATCTTGATAGCAACCTTAACTGGATTTTGGATTTTATTTTCATTGTTGTTACAACTTACTCATCGTCACTGATATCAGTTTCGGCTCTGAGATCATCAACGAGGGCGCCTGAGCTATCTGTAGTGGACAGTCTTCAGAGAAGACATTTTGTAATGCTTCGCAGCAAATGTTGGAATATTCATCACTTAGGAAACTGCGATTTCCCCTGTTATCTGCCGGATGACTGAAGTCTCCTCCAGTGATGACAATATGATTGGGGAACGTTCTTGCTAGTCAAACGAAGGTTTTCCTTAGGTTTTCAGTTACATCTGGAGGTGAGTCTAGTGATCAATAGAAAGTTCCAATTGCAAGCTTACAAGCACCTTTGATACCGAACCTCGCCAAACAATCTCGAATGCAGCTTCAATTTTTACCTCGACTGATCTGAGATTCTTGTCTTCTTCTTCCTTCGTGCCTATCTGGTTCAGATGTTGGCTATCATGATGGCT
Organism: Schistocerca cancellata; assembly: GCF_023864275.1. NCBI lineage: Eukaryota > Metazoa > Arthropoda > Insecta > Orthoptera > Acrididae > Schistocerca > Schistocerca cancellata. The sequence continues at coordinate 115,295,925 of NC_064626.1, forward strand.
TCTCTTGTTGGAAGCAACTCGGAATAGTTCTGCTGAAGACATATTCAACCACGATCTAGGATTGTCAAACCAGGAGCTCTTTTGCTGTTAACTTATAAGTATTTTTGTAGCAAATAATACCTATTCATATTCTTCACGCTAAGTTCCAGATATTACGACTTTCGTCATTTCACTATCTTGATTAATTTAGGTATTGTGTTCATTCTTCTCAAAACTTCTATGTCTGTCACTCTCTGGGTCAAAGGTATTCTGAGGATTCGGCTGTAAATCCTCAATTCAAAGGCCTCCAGTTTCTTTTCCGTGTTTTATTTAAGGTCCTTGTTTCTACCCCATAATCCCATACAAGAGGATAGAATATAAATAGTAGTGCAAAAGTCTGATTTTTGTTTCTAGAGTTAGGTTATGGTTTTTCAAGACAGCACTTTTTTTTAAACACACTTCTTGATTTTCTAATTCGACTCTTGATTTTTTGCGAGTTATCCAAATTTTCATTTATCATGGTTCTAAGTTATGTATATTGTATTACCCTTTCTATAGTTCTTTGGTTTATGGCTAAGTTGATTCTTGTAATATTTTCCTTACATACGATCATGAGTTCAAGCCCATACTGACTGCTGAATCTTAAAATTCTATCCATTAATTATTGTAACGCTTGAATAGTGTCAGAAAATACAATGCTATCATCAGCATATCGATTGTTATATAATCTTATTCCATTTATCAAGTCTACTACTTCTTCAAGGTCTTCTCTAAATATGAATTCTGAATATATATTAGATAGGATGGGTGAGGATATACATCCCTGTCTCACTCGCCAGAGAGTTTTGACTGCTTCAGTGTTTTCTCTATCTGTACGGAACATCGCTGTATGATTCGAGTACAAGTTCTTGGTGATTGGCAGATCTCTTTTGTCAGTTCCAATATTTCTCAAAATCTCCATCAATTTGTGTTGTTTTAATCTATAAAAAGTCTTCTGCTAGTCTATTAAGCAAACAAATACATTTTCATATACATCTCTACATGTCCGAAACAATACTTGTACACTGAACAAGACTTCCCTCGTACCCACAGCGTTAACAAACCCAAACTAATTAGGAGTTATCTGCTTCTCAAAAAAATGGCTCTGAGCACTATGGGACTTAACTTCTGAGGTCATCAGTCCCCTAGAACCCAGAACTACCCAAACCCAACCAACCCAAGGACACCACACACATCCATGCCCGAGGCAGGATTCGAACCTGTGACCGTAGTTATCACGCGGTTCCAGGCTGTAACGCCTAGAACCGCTCGGCCACACCGCCCGGCTATCTGTTTCTCACATACTCTATATATTTTTTGTTTATCACCCTCAAAAACAATTTCAAGATGTTGCTGATTAAGCTTATCGAACAATAATCTTCGCATTGGTTTGATTTGGTTTTCTTGGCACAGTAATGAACTCTGATTTCAGCCACTGCAGTGGAATGTTTTCAGATACATAAATTTGATTATCAATTAGTATTAACCATTTTACATACCATTTTCATACATCAGTTTTAAGAAATCTGCTTTTACTTTATATGGTCCCACAGTCTTTCCGTACTTCATTTGATTCTCTCTAGAATTTCTCTCTCCTGATCTAAAAGGTCCTGTTATGTCTGATGTTCCACCTTCACGTATATTCGAATTAAAATGTCCCATCACAATTGTCAACTCATATTTGTTAAGTTTTCTGAAAATTCTGTTTATGTTATCATAAAATTCTTCTATCTCTTCATCTTCGTTGTCCACCATAGGGCATACATTTGAGTTCCAGTACAGCACTCGAGGCTCCCGCATCGCAGTCGCGAAGTGGGGCCGAGGCAGTTTCAGGTAAGTTTTTACAGTCTGACGATAATTTTTCTATTTGTAGTTTTAGCTTGACGATGTTCACTATGGACAAACGGTAGTTCCTTTTATTCTGAAGAACGTTGGTTTATCCTGACTGAAATCTAGTTAAATATAGGTAAAGGTTGCAACGGAGGCTGCTGGTTATTAAAATTAAAATACATACATTAGTTTTATATTTACATCACTATGGTTACTGCTCAGCTGCAATGACAATATATGGGCTGATACAGGCATGAAAATTTTGAGATATCTTGTTAGTTTCGCTGATAGTATTACGCCGACTCCATGCACATGCTTCCCGTCTGCTCTTCCTGAGTATAGCACTCCATGTCCATTTATGCAAATATGCCCTGTGTTAGGCCATCGCACCTCGCCAACTCCAAGTATTCCTATTACCATCCTATTTACTTCTGGAACAGTGTTATGTATGAATTGTTTATTAATTTTACATTCCAAGTTGTCACTTTTTGTTTTCTTGCCATTTGATTTTCTTCGTGTCTGTACTCGTAATTGTTCCTCCCGGAGAACCGATCGCGGAACTTACTCCAGATGCTAATTTCGCTATGAGCATAGCCATAATGATTAGTAGGACATGCCATAAGGCCTTGAATGTAATCGTCCTGTGCGTTCTACAACCTTATGCCTTTAGAGCCAGTTTTCTAGCAGTAGGGCAAAAGAGTGCCCTAACATCAATCCGCTGTTGTCAAGAAAGAGAGAGGGAGATATCCCGGGAGTCACTCGGTAGCCAGAGCCTTGTCAGTCTGATGCAGTGTGTACCACGTGCAGGTGACAATGGCTTTTGCGTAAAATCTACTCCTTAGGCTGTCTACTGCGACAAAGACACCATCTGTATTTCCCATTAGTCTATGTTTTCGACATACATTACATTCATACCAAAATATTCACTGCTGTCCACAGCGAATTTTAACAACCTTTCTGTACCTACTATTATAAGAACCACACTACTTTTCACGTCGCTGGGACTTTGTTTGCGCGTACTTCGACGACTGATTACCGGGATTTTAATCGTTTCATCTGTGAGGGTCATTTCCTCGACTAGTCAGGTTACCCTCCATTCAGAGGCTGTTGCACGCAGCGACCGTTATTTTGATTTGTAAATAATAGATTTCAGCTATCAGCCGTCCTTTGGAATTTTTATTGGCAGATCTAGATTTCAGCTAGAAACTAGCCATTCTCAATGATCATTTTTGGTCAATGCATGCAATGCCTGTTGGTCGGGCTTTGTCCACATTTCATTGAACTGTGTTCAAACAGCGGCGCGCCAGGTGGGAAACGGACAGCGGTGTCTGAGCTATAGTTATAGTCATTGGTGCTAGTGGCGTCTCCGGGTGTGGTTGTGCGCCATTATTGTGGGCTTGTGCTGCGGAGGGCTCCGTGGTCCAACAAGTACTGGTTCTGCGGTGCGCGAATGGAGACCTTGCCCACTTGCTTCATTGTAACTGTATCGCCACATCATATGCTACAGTGACCGCACTCCCTACTGACCGACGTTGGTGACCTCTAACTGATTTAATGTTAATGGTCAGGAGCGGGTAAATTTATTCCTGTTGGTTGTTCTAGAATCGAGTTTGGCACTAGTAGTGCGAATGTCGCACTTGGGATTAGAGGTGTGTTTCTTGACATACGCTTGTGGATTGAAAAACAGTTGAGACAGGCTGGCCATTTATATTTTGCAACTTGTAAAACGTCTTGGTTCAACGGGATTATGAGATGACTGTGCCAGAGTGCGTGCCGCTAAGTGATTTTCTTAAATTATGTTTCGTGCGATAATACCTTGTTTTTTTTCCTGTTGTAGAACCGTGTCATTTAAATCTGGTGTGTCGGAGTATATATAAAGCGCCGGCATTTTGTAGTATGTGGCAATAAGAGCTGTCGGGTCTGGTGGACCAGAACAGGCTCCCGGGCCGGATACGTGAACTGATATTCTAGTAACGGTATTTTCCTGTTTCAGTTCGCTTACTGAGTGGTTGCTTTGAATGTGCAAAGCGTTCATTTATACCTATATGTGAATAACCCAAATTAAGGGGATTTCTAACGTCCTGTCCCGACAATGTTAAATTTGGTGATTTGGCTTCCCTGTATTTCAGAAACCACTGTAGCCATTGACATGAAACTTTGACAGGACATTAAACTGTACGTTCAGAGTCTACTGAACTACAATAATTGCATCTCAGCCACCGCTTTCGGAAACACAATTTTTTAATTACACGGCTAATATTTTGTGTACTTTTTTGTACGTTATCCTAAATAATTTCAATGATACATAACATAATATTCTTATTTTCGTTCAGTAGACTCAGGATATGTATGTTATTACTCCCTAAAAATTTAAATACTCTACTCTAAGTGGTTTCTGAGATTTAGGGGAAAATGCCACAGAAAATGTATAATTTCAGGAACGGCTTCTAAAGTTTCAAAAGACTGTAACTCACTTAATGTATGCTTAATCTCTTTTATTTTTAGTCACTCAGAAGCACCCTGAAGCAATCTCTTGATCTTTTTCCAAGTTTTTTTTTTCTTTTCTTCTTTCCTGACTTCTTAGTGGCCAACTGTGCTGCATACTCCGCTTTATCAATGCGAAACTTGTCCATCCGTTCAAGTTCTCTGATGCATTTTGCTGCAGGATTAATTCCCATATGCTGCAGCAATTTCACCCTACCAATGTTGCCATCATTAAAAGCAATAACAGCATCACTGACCCCCCCCCCCCCCCACTTTAGTGTCTTCATTCCAACAAAAACATTTTTTCCTAAGCAAGTCGTTCAATAATCTTATAAACGACTCATTGGGATATTGAGTCTGGTCATGCAGACATCTCTTCAGTAATTCAGGATTTGCCAGGTATCTGTAAACAGGTTTTATGATATCCATGGCTGCTGCTTGGATGGAATGTTTATGGCTGTATGAACTGTTTGAGTACTGGGCATTGCGGTAATTGCACCATGAATCAAGTCCAGGAGGGCAAATGTGGTGTACTGGTTTATCATCTGTTGACAGTCTGTGGAAGAAGGTAGCCCATACTGCCTGCTTCATTTTCTACAAAGCCTAAGTATTATTTCTAATGGCGATCCTATAATACTGCTGTAGTTCATCAATCACTTTGTCTGTCAGCCTGCCTATTATGGTTTTACCATCAGAAAGTTACTTGTCTCTCAAACTTTGTTTCAACTTCCTCAACCTGGTGCTTAGCCTCTTCTGGACATGACCTATACAAACACTTAATTTGAGCTTTATAACATAGCGATCCACAGCCTTCTATATAAAAAATTACTGATTTTATTAGATCTTGAAGTAAAGCACGTAAAAATTTTAACATTTTCTACCGGTGTAGATTATATTTAAAAAAATAAAATAAAATACTCCACATGTGAAACTATAAGTGATATCATCATCATCATCAGCCATTTCAATCATTAAATGATGTGGCCTCTTCGAGTCGTGGATTCATGTAGGCTTTCGGCAGTCTTCTCCAAGTGGGACGGTCTTGGACAGTTCTCTGCCAGGTGTTACCAGCGATCTTCTTGATGTCTTTGTCTCATATGTCTGGTGGTCTTCCTCTAGGCCTCCGGTGCTCTCTCGGACTCCACTCCAGTACTAGCTTCGTCCATCTGTTGTCTTTTCTTCTTGCGACGTGGCCAGCCCACTGCCATTTCAAGGAACCTACTCTCTCTAAGACGTCATTAACCTTCGTCACAGACCGGATGTCATCTGCCCTTTTCCTGTCCTTTCTTGTATAGCCCAGCATTGATCTCTCCATAGCTCTCTGTGCTGTCCTAAGTTTCCCTTTTGTGAATGAGTTCAGTGTCCATGTCTCGCATCCGTACGTCATCACAGGAAGAATGCATTGATCAACTACTGCTTTCTTCAGATTTACTGGCATTTTTGATCTGAATACTTCTGAATTCTTCCCAAATGCTTGCCAACCAAGCTTGATGCGTCGATAGATTTCTGGTCTTATGTCTCCATATTTATAATCTGGCCAAGGTAGACATATTCACTGACCTCTTCTAGTAGACTGTCCTTGACTTTCACATCTCCAGCTGGGACCCATTTGTTGGATATTACTTTTGTTTTGGAAAGGTTCATGTTCAAGCCAACCAGCTGACATTCCGATGCAAGATCTGTAACTAAGTTTTGGAGCTCTGCGAATTCTTTGGCCAGTAAGGCAATATCATCAGCAAATCACAAGTTGGTAAGCCTTCTTCCATTAATTCTATTTCCCTTACCTTCCCAGCTCAGCTTTGACATAGCCATTTCCAATACAGCAGGGAACAGTTTTGGGGAGATGGGATCGCCTTGCTTGACACCCCTCATGATGCGGAATTTTTTGAGTTGATTCGCCGATGTTAACATAAGCTGAAGAATTCTCGTAGATTTTCCTGAGCACTTCAATGTATGCTGCTCCCAATCCTTGCTCACTCAAAGCTTGGAGGACAGCTACATGGCTAACGGAGTCAAATGCCTTTTCAAAGTCAACAAAGGCAATGCAGAGAGGCAGATGGTATTCATTCGCTCTGCTTATCACTTCACTAACGGTCAGAATGTGGTCATTAGTGCTAAAATTGCTTCGGAATCCAGCTTGTTCTACAGGTTGGGCTGAGTCTAGGGTGGAACTAATTCGGTTTAACAAGATCTTTGTAAAAATTTTGTACAAAATTGAGAGCAAGCTGATAGGACGGTAGTTTTTAATATTGTGAATACTTCCTTTCTTGTGTATCAAAATAATCTTAGCCTTGTTCCACGATTGTGGGATTGAAGCACAGTGCAGGCAGGGAGCAAATACTTTTGCCATGTGATTTATTGTTACCTCTCCTGCCAGTTTGAGGATGTCAACGCTGAGCTCATCATCACCCGGCACTGTTCCCTTCTTCATGCTATCTAGAGCACACTTGACTTCCGTTGGGAGTATATCTGGAACACTAGATATATCATTTAAATTAGATACACTCAAATTTTCCCCTGGATTGCTATACAAAATGCTATAAAAGTCTCTGATGAACTTCAAAACCGCCTCCTTTTCAGTGATTCGACTGTCATTTCCACCGAGTGCGATAATCTGCTTTTTACCGATTGTGAGTTTGCGTTTGGCTGACTTTAAACTTGTCTTGTTCTCCAAACTTGCTCGTAAGGTGTTTGCCAAGTGATATATATATATATATATATATATATATATATATATATATATATATATATATATATATATATATATATATATATCATTCTGTTCGGAAAATTGCAGATTTTATAATGACATCAAAATCCGAAAACGTGAAAAAAAATATCCGTTGTAACTCCCCTCAATTGTTTTTCCTTGCTCGCGTCTTGGTGTTTATCTGACGGTCAAAGTTTAAGATTTTGTGCACTTCTTTGTAATTTGAATTGTTCTGAATGTAGACAGCTCTCTTGAAGGTTTTTATATCAAGAGCTTGTTGGTTAGACAGTCAAGTGCTGTTAGCTGACATGTCTGAATGTGTTTCGAATATTTCATTCAGCTTGTTACCTTTGCTTACGTGTTGGTAGCTGACACTGCGTGAATTGCATTCTTCAAATTCTAGTTCAATAGAAAGTGTGTGTGTTTTTTATTAAAGATATTTGCAGTTCATTAAGGGCAATAATTTCCTCCTTTTTTTTTCAACTTCATTTAGCTAAAAATGTGTAGTGTAGTTCTGAATATGAACAACTTTTGTTATTTCTTGCTATTTAAAAACAAGTATTTTTTAAATTTATTTGACTACTCGTGTGCGCAGCGTCATTTACTAATAACTAAAGACATCAGTGGGTGTCAGGCGGGGAATAATTCTGTATACAGAGCCTGCGCCCGTCGGCTGTTACTGCTCAGATAGAGCAGGTAAGTGCGTGTTAACTGTGGTTTACCACGTTGTATCTTGTAGTGTATCATATGTCAGCTTTTGTTAAAATAGTGTACAATTTCCAACGTTGAAACTGCCCTTGTTGTTGTTTAATAGATTCTTAAATAAACTGTCTAATTCGTTCCCAGTGACTGACCGCCCAAGGGTTAAATGCCCAAGTTCAACCTGCTCCAGGGTTTCCCCATGCTCTCTCCTCAAATCCCTGTATCAGTTTGCACCCGGCTCTGTATCATGATTTCATAACGCGTTGTATGCTTGGTTTGGTTCATGGTGAAGCTGCGCAGTCGGCGTAAGTGAAAGATTTTTATAAATTATCTTCAAACCAACAGGTCTGTTTCTTACAGAAATATGGAAGAAGGCAATCCCAGTGACTGACCGCCCAAGGATTAAATGCCCAAAGTTCAACCTGCTCCAGGGTTTCCCCATGCTCTCTCCTCAAATCCCTGTATCAGTTTGCACCCGGCTCTGTATCATGATTTCATAACGCGTTGTATGCTTGGTTTGGTTCATGGTGAAGCTGTGCAATCGGCGTAAGTGAAAGATTTTTATAAATTGTCTTCAAACCAACAGGTCTGTTTCTTACAGAAATATGGAAGAAGGCAATCATTTTGCAATTTAGACTAGTTACACGAATTATTTCAAGCTGTAGAAGGATATTCGACGCGTAAGGTCAAAAATGAAAATTTATCGCAGTAATGATCTCTTCCGGTGGTGCTAACCACACAGTTTTCTGGTACTGGAAATTCACAATTTACTTCATTTTTTATTAAAAACGGTAAAAACTAGTGCTACATGTTACATGTCGTTTTCTATGCGTCAGTGATTTAGGCGTTACTACCTTTGTGCCGGTTTATGAGATTCTGCACTCAGCTACAACAGCACGAACCGCACTCAGCCGCAGTATTTCAATGACGATTTAGCACCTGACACGCTGACAGCGCATGCCGGAGCTAATCGCGCACGCGGCTATTCATCTATATGCAAATAGTAATTTGTCTTCGCAATAAATTACTGAATTAAACCTGCGTAATGAATCAAGACGCCCTCGATCTCGTTCACCGTCAAACGCTAGCACTCAGCAGACTTTGTTCGCTGCCTTCAGGACGAATCGCACAGTAATTATCCAATCCCGTTATCCGCACTAATCCCACACTACATAGTTTTTTTTAAAGGAAATAATGATCAGCTGCATTATCTCATAATTTTAAGAAAATAAATAAATGTGAAGCAAATAACAAACTGAAATTGACAGTTTTATTCTATGGGTTTTTACACTTTATAAGATACCTGCAAGAAATTAATTCTTCTACTTTATTAGATACCCACTGGAATCATATCCTATTAACAGTCTTGCTGATGTAAAATATAATATACTGCTTCTAACTAACAGTTTCCATTTCAGGAGAGTCACTCGAGAAAACTGGTGTACGACGGTAAAATGAGGGTATCTAAGCTAGGGGTAGCAGCACAGAAACACATACACAGTAAAAAACAAAAAACAAGGACACACCACGAAGTAATTATCGGACAAAATTCACTGGATGAGATATGCATGTACAAACAAACAAATGGTTAAAATTTCAGAAAAGTTGGACGATTTACTCAAGAGGAACAGCTTCACGGATATATCGAGTCCACATCTGGTCATTATGCAGGCAGTTATCCTGCTTGACACGCCCTCCTGAGGGATAGCGTGCCAAGTTCTGTACAGTTGGTTTGTTATATCGTCAAAATCCAGAGCTGGTTGGAGGACCCTGCCTATAATCTTTCAGACGTTTTCAAAGGGGAGAGATCGGGAGACCTCGCTGACCAAGATCGGGTTTGACAAGCACGAGGCAGTAGAAACTCTCACAGAGTGTGGTGGGCATTATTTTGCTAAAAGCCCTGGATGGTTTGCCATGTAGGGCAACAAACTGGGCCTAGTAAAATCTCCAACGGATGACAAGCAAAAAGGTTCTGTTATGAAAAGAATTGGAAACCCAGAACATGACTCCTGGTTGTCTGGCTGTGTAGCAGGCAACAGATCGGTATCTCACCACTGTCCGGGACATCTCCAGACACGTCAGAGTCCTGCAATCCCATTGAGTGCAGAAGAATTGTCTTCAGTGACGAGTCCCACTTCGAACTGAGCCCCGACAGCCCCTGACACCTATGGGGTACCAACCTGACAGTCCCTACCATATGGCCCGACAACCACAAGTGACGGTCTTTTCATAGCAGGACCTCTTTTGGTGTCATCTGCGGCACCATTAAAGGTTCAAATGGTTCAAATAGCTCTGAGCACTGCGGGACTTAACATCTGAGGTCATCAGTCCCCTGCCTTAAAGAACAGCAGTAGGTCGCTGATATTCTAAGCCCAATTTTTTTGTCCTTCACTGTAAGCCATCCTGGGCCTAAATTTCAGCAGGACAATGCCCGCCAGCACAACTGCTTGTCTTCGTGCTTGCCAAACACTACCTTGCGCAGCAAGGCCGCCGGAGCTCTCCCCAACTGAGAACGTTTGGAGCATTAAGTGTAGAATCATACAATGAAGGCCTTCATGACCGGATGTTTCAGCTGCTGAGAATTCTTCCGGGCTGTATGGCCGTGGTCCACGGAACTCTTCTATCCCTGACGTTTCGTCCACAGCTACGTTGGACATCTTCGGAGGTGCTCCTGGTTGTGCTGAGTCTTGCCGACTGACTCGTCATTCAGCAAGACTGCTTGCTCATTTGCGTTGCAGTCCACTTGTTAAGTCTATATGAGTGTTTTTCCTCTTTTCCTCACGTTTACTGAAGCATCTGGAAGTAATAGGCACGGCAGTTGAGTAGAATTTTAGAAGTCTTCCTCTGGCAATTCCAGAGGTAGGCGCAATGCCGACGAGGAAGGACTGCTAATGTTGCATGTGATACGGCTGCAAGACAGAGTTGATTGCTACACACTATTAGAGCTGAGCATCCAATGCGCCACTGCAGCAGAATGACTTCGTAGAGAGATGCGGATGCCGTCACTGTATTGAGATTGCAGAGTGAACTAAGAAATAATTCGGGTGTAAGAGTAACTATTTATAACGAGACTGCAAAGTACAACCGCTACCGCTTCTGAAAGGCGAAGTTAAGACACTTTTCGAGCTGCATCTGGGGTGACGAGAGAAGCTGACTAGACAAGAAAAGCAGGCCATCAGGGTTGCCTCACAGCGGCAAAGCAAACACACCAGTTCAGTATAAATGTTACTTCTGCTGTAGGGGAAGTTTCTAGTTGCTGCCATCAAACGTGGAGGAGAATACTGTTTAGGTCTACGCTCTGCTCGTCAAGACCAGCAGCATGTACTACCTGGAGGACATTATCATTGCAAGACGCAGTGCTGCCATTCAGCTCAAGACTGATGGGGAGGTAGTGGCAATATCTGCCAACAGGCCTTCTCATGGCCTAAGCATCAGGTCCAGGAATCGGTCAACAATAGCCACAGCCGCACTTCCATTGTTGTGGGTATACTTCGATGCTGCGATCGTTATCTCTGTCGGAGTCCCCATTGTGACCTAGCCCAACTTCGCATACTCCATGCAGAGCCAGTGGCTGCCTATTGGGGCGTCGGCCACGGTGTCAGTAAGAGTGTCCTGGCTATCCACTTCTCTGAGCTGCTCGTGTCTGAAGCACTGCAGACGACACCAGCTGATCTGTGGCCAACAAGCCGTGACATCGCTGGATGCGCTGCCATCGCTACAGCGACCGAGACGGAGTGACGTAAGTGAGCATCAGCTAACTCTACCGTAACGAGCACCTCCTCTGCCTACTGTTGCTTCTGGCAGCCATGAATGAAACAGCTGTGTGTTTTGGAAAAATAAGTGTTTGTTTGTTATTCATGTTTCAATTACCACCTTCGGACGCCGGAACAGGCGGCCTCCCACTGAGCCACTGCTCGCCCACGCTCAAGGTGTGACTCTTCGGTCAGATCTCGACCTCGACGACATAACGGCGTCTCCTGACATAGCTTCCAGCCCTGTGGGCGTTAAAGCACTCTTGCTGAGCCCACCTTTCAGTCTTGATGAAATATTGACCATTTCTGTATCTCTAATAGCGTCACGTTTAGTTGCTACCTATTAGCCAAGACAGTCTCACGACTGGACATTGGAACACCAAGTTTACGGCTGCTCCCTCTGTAACCTTAGAGCCACATTTAGTACTCTGCCTTTTACCTATCCAGAATACTGGACACCTATCTCTTGTGTGCTACTCTGTTTCATATATCTATGAAATACCATTCTTTCCTCCGTATGTATCATGAAACATTCGGGAAGCACCAGTTCTGACGTAACATTTACTATTTGGTGGGGGAGCGATTTGTAGCCATGAGGGCCTGTTCGTCTTGATCGTCTTTCAGTCACAGTTCTCATCTTTTTCAAACAACTTACGGGAATGGAACCAAGTAACGTCCTCAACAATCGTCGATAATCAGATACATGAAGGCCCCGCTAATTTCAAGGCACAATTGCTACTAGACAGAACCTTGCAAGTCGAGCAAGACTGTGTTGAAGTGGAAGCCAAAAGCAGGCGTATGCAGAAATACTACCCGTGCGGTAAACAACAGGCACCATCACACAACCGAAGATGAGCAGCGTCGGATGTTATCGAAAGTAAAACATTAGCTGAGAACAGGCGGGGAAGCAGCGCCAATTCTATCCGTCTGTTGTTAGCCGGGAGAGGACCGAATTCCAAGCATAGTAAAGGCGAGCACCTCCGTCTCCTTAAGATCATCTGCGAGCTAAATATCATTACCGTCCTGAAAGTCACTGTCGCAATAACTGAAAATACTGACTAGAACCGCTGTGTTTTCACAGTCCAGCGGATGAACGGTGTCAGTGCTATGTTGTGCAACCCGACATTTGTCCTGCTGTGAACTTGGGACGCTTACGCTTAGCACTACAATGGTCCTCCACCGTCCTAGTGATCTAAACACGTATGACACGCCACAACTGTTGGAGGCAGACATCCGTCTTACGCAAACCTAGATCATTCTTCACATGCCCTACAACGCTCCTCTTCGTATAAAGTCTTCCTGCTCAAGCTAAAAAAGGAGCAGACTTAAGTTACACTGCACTATTCTAATCACTCAGATGGTTCATAGCTGGTTAATAGCGCAAAGCTCCTCGGATCTTTCAATATATAACCATTCTGGTCGATACTATCCAAGATGACATTTGCCATATGAAACGAAGTATGAAACACCTGTTACGCTGAGGCAGATGGCGATAATTACCAGCATGAAGATCGGTGTAAATAGTACGTCCCTACTGGACACAATCATTTCTCCTGATGGCACATTAAGTAAGGCAAAGCAGCAATGTTGCTCCATCTCCATAGTGAAGCGAATCAGTGTGAACAGACATTTTTTTCCGTCTCTACCGTGAAGCGAATCAGTGTGAACAGCCATTCTTTTCCAACTCCATAATGGGGCGAATCACTGTGAATGGTACATCATTACGGGCTACTATCTTCCTACTGGTGGCACATTAGGTAAGGGAAAGAAATCATACTTTTCCATCTCCGAAGTGAAGCGGAATTTCTATTGGACTGTGTTGAGACATTCAAAACAGCTGTGAAATTTTGACGTAAGGGTCGTCTACATATCTAAAACTGCAAGCAGGTTCCAACGCCGCCGCTCATCCCTAGAAATTTTCCATAAAAAGGTTTGCAAAAATAAGTTACGAAGAGCTCCCCATTGCAAACCCATCTTATTTGATATTCATACAGCTGAGCAGAACTGAACGTACTCAGACATTTCTCTCTTTATTTATTCTGATCAACACTAAACTGAGACACAATATTTTTAGCGCAACGCAATCTGACTTTCAATAATCCCTACAAAAGACTGGCCCTGACTAACAATAACCTACACCTTTCATGAATCACTTACCTCACTAAAATCTTCGTTACTCGAATTACTGCAATACAGCGAGCGCCAATACTGCCAGCTAAGTAAAGGATTCTAACTACTGAAGGCACTAACTACTGATAGGCATAGTTAGCAAATGAAAGATTTTGATAGAGAACAAACAATGTATTTAACTTAATAATGTTCAAAAGTAGTCATATATATATATGACTGCTCTTGATATATATATATATATATATATATATATATATATACCAGTATCACAAATTTACTCTTTCTGATGGACACACGTCAACATCGGCCGCCAAGAGTGCCGTGCGGTTCTAGGCGCTACAGTCTGGCGCCGAGCGACCGCTACGGTCGCAGGTTGGAATCCTGCCTCGGGCGTGGATGTGTGTGATGTCCTTAGGTTATTTAGGTTTACTTAGTTCTAAGTTCTATGTGACTGATGACCTCAGAAGTTAAGTCGCATAGTGCTCAGAGCCATTTGAACCACGTCCAGACCGTCCGCCCTCAAAATTCTGTCGTCTCTCTCCCCGCGTCCACCACTGCCGGCAGCACACCTCCAACTGTGCAACGCTACGCGCTATTCACATTCAACTGCCCAACACTACAATAGCGAATATTCCAACAATGCAAACCAGCCTCACACTGCACACAACACAGTCAGTGATTTTCATACAGAGCGCTACGTGGCATTACCAACATATAAACCTAAACAGCCAACTAACAGGGTGAAAGTGTAAAACAAAGCGAACCCTGGAAATTCTGATCAAAGACGAAAAAAATCAGTAGCAGAGACGATGTGTGATGAACACAACTTCTCCCTGAACAATCTGTTACATGGAGTCAGGTATTTTATTCGTCAGACATGGCAGTTTTCTGTAAGCGAGACCAGCCTCCGCCGTACTCAGAGAACATGCATCTGATGAAGTGCCAGGAATACTTGATCACTTGCAGCAGCTGCCCATTACTCCTCAGCTTGTTCCCGAAGCAGGCAGGGATGGCTACTAATGTGTTGTCGCCGCCATGTTAGGCGTGTCGTTACACTGACACCACGTGGGCGACCACTTCAGACATGTAGAATATATAGCTGCTGCATGTACCACAATTATGAAGTCCACGTTTGTCGCGTTAATTGCCGAAAGACGTAACGTTTGCATCATTTAACGTCACCTACATCCCACCAGCCAAACTCATCTCCCTATTTTTACAATTTACTTGGAACTGCTTAACAATTCTGTGGTGTCACCGGCAGACACCACACTTGCTAGGTGGTAGCCTTTAAATCGGCCGCGGTCCATTAGTATACGTCGGACCCGCGTGTCGCCACTGTCAGTGATTGCAGACCGAGCGCCGCCACACGGCAGGTCTAGAGAGACGTCCTAGCACTCGCCCCAGTTGTACAGACGACTTTGATAACGATGCTACACTGACAACTACGCTCTCATTTGCCGAGACGATAGTTAGCATAGCCTTCAGCTACGTCATTTGCTACGACCTAGCAAGGCGCCATTACCAGTTAATATTGAGATTGTAAAACCTGTACAGTCAAGAGCGATGTACACCAATTATGGATTAAAGTTAAGTATTGCAGCCACTACGTTCTTTTCTTACTAGACTCAACTACTTAACCTTGTTCCAGACCTCACGCCAGTCTGCGTGAGCTTAAACGCGTGCCTTTCGGCTTCCTCCAAACTCCGTGAATTGGCTCCTGCCAATTCACAACAAATTCTACTCATGTCTCCAGTAAAAGGTGGTAACTATATTAACATATCTCGCTCTTTAAGGGTATGTTTGTTATACGTTTATTGACTTCTGAGCAGAAGAAACCACAATACGAGTGGATCAGAAGCCAGAGTATGACACTCTCACATCATAAGAAGTTTATCACGGTTTTATTAATCAGATGATACGTAGTTCCCTTACTCCCGTTAGAGAAATACCGAAAATAATGTATGCGTTTCCATAAACTGTATCAATCTATTGGCAATCATCTAGTAATTGAAGATATATTCACGGAATTTCAGAATAATTAAAGAAATTAGTAGAATTAAGTTTACAACAAATGTTGCTTAGGTAAATTGGCTGATTACTAATAGTGAAGAAACAATGATGTGTTTCGAGATTCTATCTACAAACTTAATCTCATTATAGTGTAAAACATTAGCGGAAATTAGCATTATTCGAGAGCCATTTGAACCACGTCCAGACCGTCCGCTCAGACTGATTGTATTCGGAAAACACTACGATTTATGTCCAACCGGAAAAAGTGAACCATTCGTACAGTTCATAAAAATTACTCTTATCGCAGGCAAAATACGAGGACTATTCGGAAAGTGAGGAACGATTGGTCGCGAAATGGAAACCACTGTGAAAATCTGAAGCATTTCACAGACGTTTTGGGCAGTGTCACTAGTATGCCCGTCGATCGCATCAAGACGCTCTTTTCAGTTGTGAGCGCACTGTGAGCGAGTAAAGGTGCCCAGAACAAAAATGTCCCCCTTCAAGTAAGACGGCCCGCTGAGAGGCTTCGCCTTAATGAATGCAGCCCACCTAACACAACTGCCACGCACTTCTTTCTGCATGGCATTTCTCTGCCGCACTCTGCAGGGGCAGTGAAGACGCTCCTGCAGCCTTTCCAATGGTAAGTGTTCGATTACCCACAACACAGCCCTAATTGGCTCGTCCTGAGTATCATCTCTGTTCACATGAAACGCTGGATACGAAGACAACACTTGGGTGCAAGCTACTCGCTATGGACCAGCGTAGAGAATTTTTGGAAAGCGCAGGCAGCTGACAATGGTGTTGGAAATTTCTAATGTCTAAGTCGGAGTGGCCACTATGTAGAGATGTCCCTGGAAGGTGTAGCTAAACATGCAAAGAAAACAGTTTTGATTTTCCCTGTGGTTTCCATTTCACGAACGATCGTACCTTACTTTCCGAACAACCCTCGTATATCATTTGCTGCAATTCTCTGCCTGGATAACCTACCTTTAGTAGAAACCCTTTTCTTAAAAATTCAAAATAATGCTAAATTAGTGTGATCTTGCTATGAGTACCAGCTTTATCACCCTTTCAACGAAGACAGATTTATTAGAGACAAACTAACATTTCAACAGGAACTGACAGTTGCTGTCGCATGTGTGAGAGTTGAAACTAAATTCAGAAATTCACAACAGATCAGACTTATTCTCAGTAGATTTCCCTGCAGCAGTTTTACTCATATTTGATTGTGTACCTAAAAGTAACTTGAATTCATTATTATTTTAGGAAATCTTTAATCTCTTACTTCTAATTACGTTGTAACTTACATCTAATTACTTTGCAACAGTACAGTAACTTGGTACTGGGCTACATTGTCTTTATATTCTGTTCTTAATACCAAACCACTTTTTTTAACTTCCTATTTTACTAGTACTACTTGAAAAGCGTAGTAATTGTGGTGGCATCTCTAGACGACGACCTAGAACTGTGTGGTCCTGAACGAACTATAGCCGCTTTGAAGGGGTTTCATTCTGAAATGAAACAAGAAACTGTGTCCAAGAGCGTTGCTCTGGACATTCAACTCATTCGAACTGCGTCAAATCGAAGGCCCTTTCGGGTCACTGAACCATATCTCGCCCCGGCCATACTACAGGCGGGATATGGGATGATTTTATAAATCTGTTCTTATGTGGCTCACCTCGTGATGTGTCTAATAATTCCAATTTCGATAAACTATCCAGTCCAAGACATGTACTAGCTTCAGAGCTTCAGAAGGCTTTTGTTGTACGCACACTTATTTTGTGGATAGGTTTTTGAGATCTAGTTTCTTCGAACAGTATCCGATCGTAGCGTCAAGTTGTTTACTGTTACGTGTGTTATAAAAGGCCGCCTCAGGTCATAAAGATCCTGCAATTCTATCTTGCTACTTTGAGATCGTACCGAGATAAAACACAACTTTATTGAAACCGAAGTTCCAATGTGCGTATAAACTTTCCCTACCAAATTTAATAGTAACAAATTCTAAACATAAAGTGGCGCACCTGCACCAGGCCAATTGCAGACCAATCGTAAATTGGTAGGTGCGAGGCACCGAAAAGGTATCGGACATGTAGCCCTGTGCCGTTCCCGCAACATTTGCGCAGTTAGCACAACGCACGTGCAGAAACAATGTGTTCATATTCTCTGAAGGTGTAGCCCGTAACAGGCAAGTGGTACTTTGCAAACGGTCCTGACACAGCACGCTTCGCTTTTGCGATTAGGCGCGTTGCGAATGGGAGGAGCCAGACTCTTCATTGGATCCGCCTTCCGTACGCTGAGGCGCTTAAACACAGTGTTACTAACCTCAGGAGTCCGCTTCGCTCAACAGCTCAACGCTGTACCTCGCAACCTCATATTTACAAGTATACACAGTGAACACGGGAGTTAGTTTCATTTCGGAATGCAACGGAAAATATAATCTCGCACAGAAGGCAGCAGTTACCTCAATCACTGTTATTCTAACGTAGCTATTAACTCAGTCTTCCGGATGGAAACGAAATCGATTAAATATTGTATCGATATATAGTTAAAAAATTCACTAACATTCCACACACGATGTATCATTTAACATTTCTCTTGAAATATTTTTATTTTTATTTTGCTTCATAAAGATATCAGTAATTGGTTTGCCCTATACCAAAGAGATTAGCGTGAAAGTGACTACCGAGTTTTCCTAGCCATTTTAAAAATCTGGATGAAAGTATTCATTATTTTAAGTTTGTTTTGGATCTATAACTGTTAGGAAGACGTGAAAAGAAATTAAAGAGAACAGAAGCATTAAAATTTTAATATAATATTAATTTTGTAGCTGCTTTAATGAAACCACTGTCATTATTCTTCCGAGAGATAAAAGAATTCTCACTGCATCGACTCAGTACCTATTAATTGGTTATACATTCTATTCCTCTTATATGGTCTAGTTCTTTGTACAAAATTTTCAGAAAACAGTTTTTAGCATTTAACTTTAAATTCGATTTTACATTTTCACAAATTGCTTTCCGCCTATTGCTATTCCGATTTTGATATACTCTCTACTTTTACCATCATTATTTAATTGGCTGCACATATAGCAGAACATCTGCTACTATAATTTCGTCAGAATTATGTGATTTAACTAAACTGCACAGCATTTCCCTTGATATTGGTGTCCCCTTTCCAACTTCGTTTCAAGATACTACTCATTATATTCAACCATTCACTTAATATTGTTAGTTCTTTGAGTATCTGGCAGAATTCAATGTTGTCGTCAATTCTCAATGTTTATATTTGTGTTCCCTGAATTTTAATTCGATTTCTATATTTATCGACTAGTTATCATTACTACTTGCTCAATGTACTGCTTGACTATTAGGAGAGATGTGCTATGGAATTGTCTTTTCTCCTAATCAGCTACTGCCATTGAAACTGGAGTCTACTTTTTTTGTCATCAGCCTTCTGACTGGTTTGATGCACCCCGTGACGAATTCCTCTCCTGTGCCAACCTCTTCGTGTAAGAGTAGCACTTGCAACCTGCTTCCTAAATTATTTGCTGGTGTATTCCAGCCTCTGTCTTCCTCTAGTTTTCACCTTCTACAGTTCCATCCAGTACCATGTAAGTTACTTCCTGGTGTCTTAACAGATGTCCTACCATTTTGCCCCTTCCTTTTGCTAGTGTTTTCCATATATTCCATTCCTCGCCGTATCTCCGGATAACCTCTTCATTCCTTATCATTCCACCTAATTTTCAACATTATTCTCTAACACCACATCTCAAATGCTTCGATTCTCTTGTTTTCTGATTTTCCCACAGTCCACACTTCTCTACCATACAATACTGTGTTCCAAACATACATTCTAAGAAATTTCTTCCTCAAATTAAGGCCTATGTTTGATAATAGTAGACTTCTCTTGGCCAGGAATGCTCTTTTTGCCAACGCTAGTCTGCTTTTGACGTCCTGCTTACTTCGACCGTCATGGGTTCTTTTGCTGCCTTATTTCTTCATCTTCTTCATGATCACCAATTCCGATGTTAAGTTTCACATTTTTCTCATTCCTGCTACTTCGCGTTACTTTCCTCTTTCTTCGATTTACTCTCAACCCAAATTCTGTACTCATTAGACTGTTCGTTACATTCAACACGTCCCTAAACTCTTCTTTCTTACACTGAAGATAGCAACGTTATCAGCGATTCTCATTATTGATGTCCTTCCACCTTGAATTTTAATTCCACTCTTGAACCTTCGTTTTATTCCCGTAGCTGCTCCTTCAAAAGATTACATCCCTGCCTTCCACGCTTTTTAATCCGACCGCTTTGTTCTTGGTCTCCTACTTTTATTATTCTCTCTTGGTTCTTGTATTTATTATATATTACACGTCTTTCCCAATAGCTTACCCCTACTTTTTTCAATACTCTGAACATCTTGCACCATTTTTCACTGTCGTACGCTTATATGTATGTGTCTTCATTTTTTTCACTCTTCTTCCATTATCAACCACAAAGTTAGAATTTTCTCTCTGGTGCCTTCACCTTTCCTGAAGCAAAAGAGATGGTCATCTGGACTGTTTGGGGGAAGAGACCAAACAGCGAGGTCATCGGTCTCATCGGGTTAGGTAAGGACGGGGAAGGAAATCGGCCGTGCCCTTTCACAGGAACCATCCCGGCATTTGCCTGGAGTGATTTAGGGAAATCACGGAAAACCCAAATCAGGATGACCGGACGCGCGATTGAACCGTCGTCCTCGCGAATGCGAGTCCAGTGTGCTAGCCACTGTGCCACCTCACTCGGTGATGGTCAGCTGACACAACCTCAATTTTCTTTTCCATTCTTATGTATATTATTCTTTTCAGTAACTTGGATGCATGAGATGTTAAGCTGATTGTGCGTTAATTCTCGCACTTTTCAGTCCAAATCACCGCATTTTAAAGTGGCACCTACTTGGCATGTATCTCATCTAAAACGTCACACATTTCTGCTCTATTTTCGTTACACTTTTTACCTGACAAGCGTGGGTCTAGGTAACAGCTCTTTTCAAAACACCACCAATTCCATACAACTGATCGGCCAGGTGCTTAACCGTCTCTTAACACAGTGTCAAACCTTAAAGTTTAATTCCTTCTTCCTTGATTTTCTTTACGGCTTGTACAGATTCAACAGCATTGGTTGCAATGCTGCCGCACTATCTCACTCCTTTACAATTACAGCTTTTTCTAAACAAAAGAATGCTAAAAATTGGGTTTGCCTTAGTCCAGTCACACAGGGTGTGTTAGGAGGAAACGTACATGTTTTTAGTGGTGATAGTATTAGTCATTCTGAATAAAAAGAAAACAGTTGAACATATGTCCTGTTCTTAACAGTTTACGAAGAAACTAATGAAAACTGTTGGGAGCAGGACACATGCACGTTGTGATCTAATGTTTTGCTTAATTGTGCATATTTCCTCACAAAAGATGTTCAAAAAGTTCACCGTCAATTGCGATGCATTTTGTAGCTCTTGTAGACAGCAGCTGTGTTGGTGATCTGAGAGAATTCTTACGGTCCTTTTTTTGAGCACACGCATGTAAAATGTGAGCGAGAGCTGCCATGTTGTAAAGAATATCTTGACTGTTATTTTCTTCGAAATGTAATTGGAGTAGCGTCAGGCTTGCTTGCCTACAAGTCGGCTGCCTTGAAGACATATGGGAACCCAACTGTCGTAAACAGCAGGCCGATTAGATCAACGTGTATGTGGAAAAAAGTGTGGTTTTAGGAAAACGACCTATGGTCAGTAAAGATAACACTACGTAGGCTAATTTCGCTTTGAGTCTTTTCACATGTGAGTGCTGGTGTAGAGACATGTGACTGACGCCCATGATTTTCAAATATCTGTATGTCGGGTACCGCTACGACAAGGGCGTATGATCATCTAAAGTTCGTAACTCTTCTGAATATAAAACGTTTATTTAATGTAGGCTAAGTCTGTACTAGTTACCTGTCTCAAACTTCGAGTGTTTTGTCATCCTAAACACTATCTGATAAAGATGAGTCGCCAAACTATCTGAAACTGTTGTATTTAAACAAAGGAACAGACTTGTGCATTGCAATCCAAGAAGACGCAACTATTCTAAACAGATCATGCTTCCTTTTTAAGCAACTAGTTTTTTGAGAAGATGGTGATAGAATTTAAATTTGCTGAATAATTGAAAGGAAACTAACGCTTTATAAATATCTATAAAGTGGATAATGAATCTCGTTCTTTAGTTTTTACGATTATCTTTACAAAAATTACCACTTATTAAAAAAAATGATTCTGCCATGAAATTAATCATTGAAATGGTAAAGGAGTGATAAATTTATACTTCTGAGTGCAATCCATGTGAACTGATAACTTCACTTCAACACGTCTATTAACTAATCCAATACAGTAAATATGAATCTTACTAAAATTTTCAAGTTAACAAACACATCATAAATTTCGTGCAAGCGATTTATGCAACAAGAACAATAACTGGGAATCTTCAGTTCTCGAATTAATCTTAACCAAATCATATTTTCAAAATCCCGCATTGTCTGCGTCCTTATCGCTGTGCTCTGGAAGCTGTTTCCACACCGCTCAGTGGAATGTCCAACATCCGAATCACTCACTAGTTTCCGCTAGAATGCTACTTGCACGACGAACCACTGTGGCATAATATACCGTCTGTTGTAAACCTTTGTTTGGAAGATATGCAGTATACAGGTATGAAGTAGGACACATCGAATGAAACCAGATCTAAAATTGAAAATTCCTGGCAGATTAAAACTGTGTGCCGGACTGAGACTCGAACGCGCGACTGGCAGAATTGCAGCTGTGATGGCGGGTCGTGAGTCGTACTTGGGTGGCTCAGATGGTAGAGCACTTTTCCGCGGAAGGAAAAGGTCCCGAGTTCTAGTCTCGGTCCGGCACACAGTTTTCATCTGCCAGGAAGTTTCATATCAGCGCACACTCCGCTGCAGAGTGAAAATCTCCTCTGTAGATCTAAAATTGGTTCCATACCATACTGAGCGCCTGGTACAGCAACCTGGTATGAATTTCTTGAAATGAGACAGTCTCGGTTGCAAAATTCCTTTTATTGCAGGAAATGACGCGCTTCGCTCATTTGGCGTAAACATTAATGTGGAAACCCGTCAGTCGTCCATTAACGCCCACATAAAGCATGAAGATAAAATTTTCATATAAAAATGCCCACATATGGCATTAAGATAAAATTTCCTTCTAATTTTATCTTAATGCCATTTGTGGAGATCAATGGACTAATGTTGGTTTTCCACAGTATCTTTTATGTCAATCTGGTGATGCCCCAAAAGAACGAAACACGTCATTACCTGTGTACACTCCTGGAAATTAAAAAAAGAACTCATTGACACCGGTGTGTCAGACCCACCATACTTGCTCCGGACACTGCAAGAGGGCTGTACAAGCAATGATCACACGCACGGTACAGCGGACACACCAGGAACCGCGGTGTTGGCCGTCGAATGGCGCTAGCTGCGCAGCATTTGTGCACCGCCGCCGTCAGTGTCAGCCAGTTTGCCGTGGCATACGGAGCTCCATCGCAGTCTTTAACACTGGTAGCATGCCGCGACAGCGTGGACGTGAACCGTATGTGCAGTTGACGGACTTTGAGCGAGGGCGTATAGTGGGCATGCGGGAGGCCGGGTGGACGTACCGCCGAATTGCTCAACACGTGGGGCGTGAGGTCTCCACAGTACATCGATGTTGTCGCCAGTGGTCGGCGGAAGGTGCACGTGCCAGTCGACCTGGGACCGGACCGCAGCGACGCATGGATGCACGCCAAGACCGTAGGATCCTACGCAGTGCCGTAGGGGACCGCACCGCCACTTCCCAGCAAATTAGGGACACTGTTGCTCCTGGGGTATCGGCGAGGACCATTCGCAACCGTCTCCATGAAGCTGGGCTACGGTACCGCACTCTGTTAGGCCGTCTTCCGCTCACGCCCCAATATCGTGCAGCCCGCCTCCAGTGGTGTCGCGACAGGCGTGAATGGAGGGACGAATGGAGACGTGTCGTCTTCAGCGATGAGAGTCGCTTCTGCCTTGGTGCCAATGATGGTCGTATGCGTGTTTGGCGCCGTGCAGGTGAGCGCCACAATCAGGACTGCATACGACCGAGGCACACAGGGCCAACACCCGGCATCATGGTGTGGGGAGCGATCTCCTACACTGGCCGTACACCACTGGTGATCGTCGAGGGGACACTGAATAGTGCACGGTACATCCAAACCGTCATCGAACCCATCGTTCTACCATTCCTAGACCGGCAAGGGAACTTGCTGTCCCAACAGGACAATGCACGTCCGCATGTATCCCGTGCCACCCAACGTGCTCTAGAAGGTGTAAGTCAACTACCCTGGCCAGCAAGATCTCCGGATCTGTCCCCCATTGAGCATGTTTGGGACTGGATGAAGCGTCGTCTCACGCGGTCTGCACGTCCAGCACGAACGCTGGTCCAACTGAGGCGCCAGGTGGAAATGGCATGGCAAGCCGTTCCACAGGACTACATCCAGCATCTCTACGATCGTCTCCATGGGAGAATAGCAGCCTGCATTGCTGCGAAAGGTGGATATACACTGTACTAGTGCCGACATTGTGCATGCTCTGTTGCCTGTGTCTATGTGCCTGTGGTTCTGTCAGTGTGATCATGTGATGTATCTGACCCCAGGAATGTGTCAATAAAGTTTCCCCTTCCTGGGACAATGAATTCACGGTGTTCTTATCTCAATTTCCAGGAGTGTATAAGAAAGATTTTGCAACCGAGACAGTCTTATTTCAAGAAAACAGATCTCATATCACTTATTTTCAATGCCAGAAATGAGCTAGAAAATTTACAAGTTTCTTTGTACCACCTTTCCTCTTGATTCACCCTTTATTGTTTCGAAACACGTTTATCATCAGTTTATGTAGCGTTAGTAACGGAACGTCTGAGCAGAAGCCGATCACCAATATATTAAATAGGGCCTAAGACATCTGAGGTGAAAGCATCTAGTGAAACGCTCTGTGTGAGTTGTTGGTGCTTTTTTTTGCTGACGTGCGATCAGAACTAGCAGTTCAGGGAAGCCCACTCGGCCAGCAGGAGCGGCGAGCCGCACGTGCGCAGCTCGCATTACTTGGCCAGTGGGCGCTGAAAAGCGTGGGTCGTTAGCTATGGCTGCTCCAGACGCCTCGTCACTCCTTCTCGGAGCTGCCGCCGACAGCTCGGAGGGGCAGGCGTTGCTTCAGGCCGGTCTGCCCTAGTGGGCAGTCAGAACCCTCTCTCCACGCACAGTGGGCGCTTCCGCTCTTCTCGAAAAGGTCCGTCTGCAGCGCCTTGAACAACCATTTCTTCTGCAATCTACTACTGACGACCACGGCGGGAGAAATACACTATAAAAAAAAATAAATGAAGACACGGTGACCAAAATTAAGCAACAAATAGCCCTGTTTCTAATTCTCGATTTAATCACACAAATTGTGAACTGAGGTCCGTACGATCTTGTTCTGCACGGAAGATAGCATTCTGATCAACGGACAACCTCACCAATGATGACGTCGGGGCACCTATCATATGCGGTAGTGTTTGCCTGGTAGGCGTCTTGTCTGCACCATATTGCATGGTCTGTGACTGTGTACACAGCGATCTTGGAACCTCATGTGCTTTTGTTGCGAGAAGCTGTTAGTCCAGACTTTGTACTGATGGACGATAATGCTCCACCTCGTAGAGTATGGGTGGTTGATGTTTTCTTGGCAACGGAATATACTGCATGCATGGCGTGACCTGCTCGCTCTCCCGATTTGAGTCCCATGGAGGATGTCTGGAATGCACTAGGGAGATGGGTCGCATCACGTGAGGATCCACCAACCTCTTTCCAAGACTTGGGAGTACCTCTGCGGTAAGAGTTGGCGTTATTGCCTCAACACGAGGTTGATGACATCATTCACAGAAGGCCCCGTCATTTTCAGACCTGTATTACTGCCATAGGTCGTCAGATCCCATACTGGGCACGTTAAGTAGTTGTCGAAATGTGTGCGCAAATCCGTTAAGTTGGAGAAAAAGAAGAACATTTTTGTCTGCTGTTATTCAAGTTACATTTGTTCAAGTTCTGTATTGTTTGCCTTGTTTCTACTATACTAACGCTTGTTTATACTGTTTTGTGGCAAAATAAAAGCAACTGTGCTAAATTTCCATTTATTGGCTCAAATGGCCCTGAGCACTATGGGACTTAACATCTGAGGTCATCAGTCCCCTAGAACTTAGAACTACTTAAACGTAACTAACCTAAGGACATCACACACATCCATGCCTGAGGTAGGATTCGAACCTGCGACAGTAGCGGTCGCGCGGTTGCAGACTGTAACGCCTAGAACCGCTCGGCCACTCTGGCCGGCTCCGTTTATTGGTTTAATT
This sequence comes from Schistocerca cancellata, assembly GCF_023864275.1. Classification (NCBI taxonomy): domain Eukaryota; kingdom Metazoa; phylum Arthropoda; class Insecta; order Orthoptera; family Acrididae; genus Schistocerca; species Schistocerca cancellata. The sequence goes on from NC_064626.1 coordinate 115,321,982, forward strand.
CTGTACGCCAGTGTAAATCAGAATGGGACGGAGATCATTAAATGTGATTTACATGTACGGACAAACAAATTATTACAGTGTCAGAAAAATTGGATTATTTATTCAAGAGAAAGAGCTTTACAAATTGAACAAGACAAAAACGCGTCGGTCCATATGCGCCCCTCATGCAACTATTTATTCGGCTTGGCATAAATTGATAGAGCTGTTGCATCTCTCCTGAGGGATATAGCGCCAAATTCTGTCCAAATGGTGCGTTAGAATGTCAAAATCACGACCTGGTTGGAGGTCCCTACCTACAGTGCTCCTAAACTTCCCAGTTGAGGAGAAATCCGGCGATTGTGCTGGCCAAGGTAAGATTTGGCAAGCAGTAAAATATCTCAACGCATGCGAGCGGACGTTATCTTACCGTGAAGGGCAACAAAACGGGACGTAGAATATCGTCGACGTACTGCTGTGCTGTAAGGATCCCGCTGATGACAACCAAAGGATCCTGCTATGAATAGAAACGGCACCCCAGACCTCCACGTTGTCCGGCCGTATGGCGGTCATCGGTCACTGCTGTACGGAGCGTCTTGATACATCTCCTCGCTCGTTATTGGGGATTAGTTAGAAGCAGGGCTCATCGCCGACGAGAATTCTACTCTAGTCAATGAGATTCAAGTCGAATATGACCAACACCACTGCAAATGGGCTCGTTGGTGTACAGAGGTCAATACTAATCAGCGTAAGAGGCGCCGTGAGCTAAGCCCCCTCCCTGTGAGCCGACTATTAATGCTCTTTGTGGTCACTGGAGCGGTAGCTGACTGTCGAATCGATGACAGTGATGAATCTGGGGCTCTGACTGCTGTCTGACGCTTGGTCGGTTCTCCCGCCTGTCATCTCTCTGCGCAGACCGCTTCCTTCTTTTTCGGCCATTTTCACCCATTTCTGCCAACGTCTTCGAATATTTTTTTTTTAAATAGAGGTGGGGCCCCTCTACACCCACACCGGCATGATGGCCGACTCAATAGGTCTACTGCCATCTCTGCATAAGGGTTAGTTTTCACTGAAGCGAGGTGCCGCAGGATGTGGGTACTGCAATGCTTGATACTAAAATGTAGACTTTCACGGCCGGAAATATCATGTCCATTATAATTATCCGGGCTGTTATGCCGTGGTCGGTTGATGAATTCTGTGTCGATTCCCAACGTTTCGTCTCCGACTGCGGGAGACATCTTCAAGGGCCACTCAGTATACCGCAAACCCACGCACACGGACCGTTATTTGCACCAGGATTCGAACCACCACCCACAACAGAAGCGGGGTGTTATCAAGACGTTAGCGGACAGAGCTAGAAACATTTGTGAACCTGAGTTGCTCGACGCTGAGATGGAACATCTCCACAATGCACTAATGAAGAACGGATATTCGTCCGCCGAAATAAAACGTGCGTTGAGGCAGCCACGCAGAAATCATACTGACGTACAGGCTACTGCAAAATCTAAGGTTTTCCTGCCGTTTGTAAAAATGTAACAGAAACAATAGGAAGGATCTTGACGAAGCGGAATATTACCGTAATTTACAAGCCCACCAGGAAGATACAGGAATACCTTAAGCCTGCCAACGACGCTCGCAAACCATTGGAAAAAGCTGGAGTGTATAGGATCCCATGCAGCTGTGGTGATGTTTATGTGGGTACCACTAAAAGAACGGTTTCTAAACGTTTGGAAGAGCACAAGGAAATTGTAGAAGAGGAGAAACGGAACGATCAGCTGTTGCGGAGCATGCTTTCCAGCCAGGGAACCACAATATTCGTTTCGAGGAGACGCAAGTACTAGCGGCCACAAGCGGATATTACGAAAGGCTCTACAAGGAGGCTATCGAAATCGCTAAACACCCAAATAGTGTCAACCGAAAGGAGGAGGGCGTGAAATTAAGCGGTATATGGATGCCGGTGTTAAAGAAGATGTGTACCACCCGTCCACTACTGGGTATGGCAACGGCGATCGACGGCGACGGACAGCGGCCAATTGCACTGACGTTTTCAAAGCACGTGACGTGACGCCGCCGCGTGGGAGCGCGCGGACACGGAATTTAGCGGCAGTCAGTAGCGAGCCAGTGGGTGCGTTGGACCTTCCATCGAGCTACGGACCCCCTTGAAGATGTCTCCCGCAATCGGAGACGAAACGTTGGGAATCGACACAGAATTCATCAACCGACCACGGCATAACAGCCCGGATAATTATAACGGATATAATGGACTGCAATGTTTACCTACGTCTGGTTAAGGTTAACCATTAATACGCGCTCATCTGGAGATACTCGTAGATTGGGTCGAAGTCGAACGAAGGGTAGAGGTTTGAAGGGCAGAGGGAAAAAAAGTGCCAAGGCAAGAGCCAAGGGAAAAAAACCTCTGCGATAGATAGGTCGGGTGGTAAGAGCAGTAGCGGATGTCTTGCTGCCTGTGATAGGTCGTGCAAGGGTAGGCTTTGTTAGTAGTGGGTATCATGCATGTCGATAAATTTGACGTTGGGAGGTGGTGCTAATAGGCGGCTGCCGCTGGGTGCCGGTGTTGGGCTCTCGTTCAGCGTCACCATCCTGCAACAGTTAGGTTTATTTTCGTTTTTGTGTCCGATAGGTCATATATCGGATGCACAATGTAGGGTGATGTTGGCGAATTGTTTGTGCGTCAGTGGGCGAGCTCGTCGGTGTCCTTGCTGTGGGCTTTTGGTCGGCTCTAGTAGCAGCTGGTAATTACCAGTAGTGTTGCTGATGTGCATGCACTTGCCGACGTTTGTCGCTTGTTAGTGTATGTTAGTTTACCATAGGTGGCTATGCCCTGGCTAGTAGTGTCTTGGCCGCTTGTGCTTCCACCTATGGTTGTGATCGTAGTTTCCCAGAGTAAGGATGAAAGGATTGTTCGAGCGTCTCGAGTTCCTGTATAATCGTGTGGCGTGTTTTTTGAATACTTCCTTGAGGGTTTCAAGGTGGTATTCAACATCCACGGTGCGTGTGTAGCGTGGAGCGTTGGTAATGATTCGTAACACTTTGTTCTGTGTGATCTGCAGGCGGCGCAGTCGTGTAGGAGCTGCATATCCCCAGACGGGAGCTGCGTACGTCATCAGAGGTCTAATCCGTGTCATGTATATGGACCTCGACACCCTCCTATTCAGTGTGTTTTCCCTGTTGAGAATTGGGTAGAGCAGTTTCAGCCTCACGTGCGCTCTGTTGGCAATGTCGTCGAATAGTGTCATTGCCCCTATTTATATGTAGAGCGTTTCGCCGGTTACTTCAACCGACTTCTTTGAGCCCAGCTACGTGTCCACTCTTGAATGCTGACGTCTGCGTATATTGTTCACGTGCCCGTCTCCGAGGCATAGTTACTGACCAAGTGAATACACGGAATGAAATTCGCAAGGACTTCATCCCTGATGACTCCCCTGTTTACAATCCTTGCAAACTGTGCAATGAATCTGCACTGAAGCGTCACACATTCAACAACCGGCCACCAAAGTTTACAATTTTGCTTGTCCCGTCGATGATGAATATCAATTTTTAACCAATTTTCATAACTCCTCTGCAGTGCATCGTGTCTTTTTTTTTTAACTCAAACCTTTCAGCGCCCGCTAGGAAAGTAGCTGTTATAAAAATCGACTTGAAAGAGCAGTTGTACTGATTGGAGTGTGTCTTGAAAAGAAGTTATAAGATGAACATCAGTAAAAGTAAAACAAAGTTAGTGGACTGTAGTGGAATTAAAGCAGTTGCCGCAGATACATTAGATTACCAAATCAGACACAAAAAGTAGTCGATGAGTTTTGCTGTTTGGCAGAAAAATAACTGACGATGGCTGAGGTACATCTGCATCAGCTCCACTACTCTGCAATTCTCACCTAAGTGCCTGGCAGAGGTTTCATCGAACCACTTTCGCTCTATTTCTCTACGGTTCCAGTCTCGAACAGCGAGCGAGAAAGACGAAGGACTTACAAGGCTCCGTGCGAGCTATGATTTCTCTTATTTCATTACGATGATTATTTCTGCCTTTGTAGGAGGCGTCGACAAAATATTTTCACATTCGGAAGAGGAAGTTGGAGATTGAAACTTCGTGTAAAGATCTCGTCTCGTCGGAAAATGCCTTTCATTTAATGTTTGCGATCCCAACTCGCGTATCGTATCTGTGACATTCTCTCTATTACTTCGCTACAGTACCAATCGAGCTGCCCTTCTTTTAACTTTCTCGATGTCCTCCGTCGACCTGTCAACCCCATCTGTTGAGAACCTATATCACAAGACAGTACTCTAGCAGACGACACACAAGGGTTGTGCAGCAGTTCCGTTAGTGGATTTGTTGCATCTTCTAAGTGTTCTTCCTATAAAACGCAGTCTTTGATTCGCCTACCTCGCAACAATATCTATACGATCGTTTCAGTTTATGTTGTTCCTGGTTGTTATCCACAGGTATTTAGATGAACTGACAGCCTTAAGATTTCAGTGACTTATCGTGTAACCGAAATGCAACTGATTGCTTTTAAAGCTCATGTGGATCACCTTACAAATTTATGATACGCTAGGTATCACTTCCGTTTTACTCCAAGATTTTCAGTTCCTACGAACCTTTCTGATAGCAAATCACGAATCATGTCGTACAACTGAAGCGATGCTCCATAGTCATGCAGTTCGCTAGCTTCAATATGTGATGCCCTGTCGATAGCATTCATTACGTCCTGAGAACACGCAGCTGGTTGTATTCTACAAGAACGACATTTTATGAATCCATACTGACTGTGAGTCAATAGATCGTTTTGTCTGAGGTAAGTCATAATGTTCTAACAAGTATATATTCAAAATGTTATTGAAAATTCCCGTCAGTGATATGTCTGTGATTTAGCGGATTAACCGTATTTCCTTCCTTGAGTATTGATGTAATCTGTGCCACTTTCCATTGTTTAGGTATGGATGTTTCGTCGAGCCCGCGGTTGTATATGATCGCTTGCTGTGACCTACTATATCAGTTTACTCTGAAAGGTATTTAAGTGGTATACAATAAGGACCGAAAGATTTAAAATTCATAAGTAATTCGCTACACCGATGACATCTATGTGGTCAAAAGTATCTGGACACCCCGAAAAGCATACGTTTTTCGTATTAGGTGCATTGTGCTGCCACCTATTACCTGGTACTCCATATGAGCGACCTCACTAGTCATTTCAAATTCTAAGAAAGCAGAATGGGGCCCTCCAAAAATGGTTCAAATGGCTCTGAGCACTATGGGGCTCAACTCTGAGGTCATTAGTCCCCTAGAACTTAGAGCTACTTAAACCTAACTAACCTTAGGACATCACACACATCCATGCCCGAGGCAGGATTCGAACCTGCGACCGTAGCGGTCTCGCGGTTCCAGACTGCAGCGCCTAGAACCGCACGGCCACTTCGGCCGGCTAGGGCCCTCCGTGGAACTCTCGGACTTCGAACGTGATCAAGTGATTGGGTGTCACTTGTGTCATAAGTCTGTACGCGAGATTTCCACACTCCTAAGCATCTCTAGCTCCACTGTTTCTGATGTGATAGTGAAGTGGAAATGTGAAGGGACACTTACAGCACAAAAGCGTACACACCGACCTCGTCTGTTGACTTACAGAATTCCTGTGTGATGGTCTGGATAGATGTTAGCCTATTACACATTTCGACTCTTGTCAACTGTCGGAATTTCTCTCAGTCAATAGACCGCCTACAGTTGACGAGGATCGTAATGTGTAATAGGCAGACATCTATCCAGACCATCACACAGAAATTACAGAATGCATCGGCATTCACTGCAAGTACTATGACAGGCGGGAGCTAAGAAGACTTGGATTTCATGGTCGAGAGGCTGATCATAAGCCACACATCACGCCCGTAACCAACAAACGACGCCTCTTTTTGTGTAAGGAGCGTAAATATTAGACGTTGTGTAGAGCGATGAATCACGGTACACAATGTGGCGATCCGATGGCAGGGTGTGTGTATGGCGAATGCCCGATGAACGTCATTTGCCAGCATGTGTAGTGCCAACAGTAAAATTCTGAGGCGGTGGTGTTATGGTGTGGTTGGGGTTTTCATGGAGGGGGCTTGAACCCCTTGTTGTTTTGCGTGGCACTATCGCAGCACAGGTCTACATTGCTGTTTCAAGCACCTTCTTGCTTCCCATCGTTGAAGAGCAATTCGGGAATGGCGATTGCATCTTTCAACACGATCGTGTACCTGTTCATAATGTACGGCCTGTGGCCGAGTGGTTACAAGACAATAACATCCCTGTAACGGACGGCCTTCACAGAGTCTTGACCTTAATCCTATAGAACACCTTTGGGATGTTTAGGAACGCTGAGTTCGTGCTGGTCGCACCGATCTACATCGATACCTCTCCTCAGTGCAGCACTCCGCGAAGAATGGGCTGCTATTGCCCAAGAAACCTGATTGAACGTATGCCTGCGAGAGTGGAAGCTGTTATCAAGGCTAAGGGTTGGCCAACACCATATTGAATTCCAACATTACCGATGGAGGGCGCCACGAACTTATGAGTCATTCTCAGCCAGGTGTCCGTATACTTTTGATCACATAGTGTGTTTTTAAGTTACTTATGTTGGCAGTTGTTCTTGATTCGAATTCTGGAGTATTATTTCGTCCTGTTTGGTGCAGGAATTTCAGAAAACCATAATTAGTAACTTCGGTTTAGTGACACTGTTATCGGTAACGTTACCATAGCTTTTGCACAGTGAATGTATTGACTGCGTCTTGCCGCTCTACGTACCACCAGAATCTCTTTGGATATTCTGCCACATTTTGATAGAGAGTTGCGAGTGTTGTGACGCGTTTTGTGTACTTCAGGGGATTATGTCCGTGTCTTTTTATATTTATATAGAATCTCTCAGCTTCTGTCGACACTATTTCTCTGTATTGAAGCTGCACTTAGTCTACGCTTACACAGTTTGCTCGGAAGGAATGAATGCTGCTTCTTATATTTTTTAAATATAGGTATTTTGTGTTTGCTTTTGGTGTATTTGCATGTTACGGTATTCATTCTTGCTATAACGTCTTTGTGGTTACTAATTACTCTATCCCTAATCGGCCGGCCGAAGTGGCCGTGCGGTTAAAGGCGCTGCAGTCTGGAACCGCAAGACCGCTACGATCGCAGGTTCGAATCCTGCCTCGGGCATGGATGTTTGTGATGTCCTTAGGTTAGTTAGGTTTAACTAGTTCTAAGTTCTAGGGGACTAATGACCTCAGCAGTTGAGTCCCATAGTGCTCAGAGCCATTTTCTATCCCTAATGATGGTTCCTATTTGCGTGGGATTATTTGTTGCTAAGATATCAAGGATACTTTTGCAAATATTTACTCTCCGATCGGTCTTCTGCACTAATTTGTCAAAATATTTTTCGGAGGAAGCATGTAGCACTATTTCGGACGTTGTTTTATAAAGGGTGTCCAGGAAGTGAGAACGTTATTACAGTGCTATAGAACATACAAAATTTGTTGAAAATGTATTTTTATGTACGAAAAATTATATTCTCCACATCACTACACACTGCTGCGCGGCAACGAGTAATGCATTCATTGAAATTCTCTTTACTTTTGCCCTTCAGTTTGTGTATTGTTTGTGGTCTGTTCACATACACTTTTGATTTCACAAATCTCCACAAAAAAGGTCATGAGTCATGATAACGAATTATCTGGCGGTCCATTCCTGGTTGCGACGCAAAGAGATAATTTTTTGAGAAAACTTTCCATTAAGCAGAGAAATCTTTTCACGAGATATGTGACATGTCGCATCATCTTCTTGAAACCCAAAATCGTCATTTTCATCAATAAGAGGGATAAATAAATCAGAAAGCATGTTTCGGTAACGGTCGCCGTCCACAGTGACTGCAGCTCCCTTATCATTTAAAAAAAAAGTCCGGGACGAACACTCCTCCTGTCCAGAATCCACACCACAGATTCGTGCGTTGTGGAAGCATCTCATCTTCCATTACACAGTCACTTGCGGAATTTCAGTACCCCCAGATTCTGCTGTTCTGTTTTTTTCTATGTATCCACTGAGGTGGAAGTGCTCGTCGTCTGAGAAAATTATTCTTTCTGTGACCTCATTCTCCACTTGTCGAGGCATTACCCAGTGAGCAAATCAACGTCTCTTTCCATGATCTATAGCCTTCAACTCTTGTGTAAGTTGAATGTTGTGCACATGTATTTTCAGATGTTTTGAAAGGATTTCATGCAGTGAACTTGGTGATAAATTCAGTTGTTGAGCTCGTCGGTGAACCAATTTTCCGGGTCTTACGTTCACATTGTCACGCACGACAGCGATGTCTTCTTGTGGTCGAACAGAACGCAGTCGTCCAGTGTTCTCTGTCTGAAACAGAGCCTGTGGTACCGATAGTAACGATGCTACGTAGTTTCAAAGTTTGTCACTACCACGAGACACCGACGGCACCCTCTAGCTGGTACTGTGCAGCTCTATGAGCTCCGCGAATGCTTCAGCCCATTTTATCAGGTGCAGTCAGCTTTGCACCTCTTTCCAAATTATGTATTCTTATTGCTTGAGTAAAGGGGATTTAAATTCATACAGCAGTACCGACATGTTTTACCATTTCCTAATCCAACCCACGCGCCGCGTTCCAGGCGGGATACAAAAGAGCCTGTGGTCTCAAACTTCCGGAACAACTTCCGCACTGATGATTGGGCTGGAGCGTCAAAGAACAGTGCTTGCCACAAAGAAGATTATCAGGCTACTAATGGGAAGGATCGCAGTTAACAAACATGAATAACCACGGTTGCTAACCATCATATGACAAAATGGCGCAAAATTCAAGTTTTTCCTTACTTCCCGGATATCCGTTACGTACCATCGGCTTTGAACATGTATTTTCGCCAACATTTCAAGGGAAAACCAACGACAATTGCATGACTAGGGTACCAATTTAGGATGATACTCAACTGTTCTTTGAACCTCTCAGTCAGGGGGTCGGTAAAGGGAACAAATTACGTGTTTATTTCAGTCGTGTAGTATAACCTCTACCCATAATAACACACAGGAACTGTCGATTTAATTTTCGCTCTGAGATAAATTACTTCTCACAGCAACAAACACCCAGGCACCTACTATAGTTAATCAATCCTTTCTGAACGACGCTGCATCTTTTACAGTTATTTCGGTTGCACTTATCTCCGGCTTTAGACAGCTGTCAGTACCTGAAACGATTTGAGTTTCAGTGCTTTCTATCAGGGTTTGAAACGATGACCCTTTCCATAGATAATTTTCTACTATAATATTTTTTCGTTCGTAGGTCTACCGTCCTTGTGTTTCCCAGGTCTACCGCCCCCCTGTATTTGACCTGCTTCCTTTGAGATTGAAATCCATTTTGCTCTTTTCCCTCTAACCTAAAAACGACTAGTAATAGCAAGAAACTGTTTCTGAAAAAGAGTAATTTGCTAACATCTAATAATTATTTACGTGTTAGAAGGCCTTTCCTGGAAGTTTTTATATGGAGTGTAGCCTTGTACAGACGTGAAACGTGGATAATAAGCAGCTAAGAGAAGAAGAGAATCGAAGCTTTTGAAATGTGTCGCTACAAAATCACGTTAAAAATTAAGTATGTAGATAGAATAGTTAATGAGGAGGTTCCTGAACCGAATCGGGGAAAATATGACTAAAAGAATGGATTAGCTGGCTGGAAATATTGTGAGGAATAAGTAAATCGTCAGTTAGCCAAGGGAAGAAGTGTGAATGGTAAAAACTGCAGAGGAAACCAAGACTTGCATAAAGTAAGCAGATTCAGAAGGATGTAGGTTGCAGTGGTTATGGAGGAATAAAGAGGATTAATAGGATAGATTATCGTGAAGAGCTTTCTTAAAACCAGTTTTCGTACTGAAGACCTAAACAGCGAAGGAAGGAGAAGACGACAGGATGACTGAAGCTAATGTGTAAAAGCCCCTAATGAAAAATTTGTGTACCAGGTATCAGAATGCCAAAAACCTTTACACTGAAACAGAAAGTACGGATGACTGAAGTACGAAGTGCTTCTAAGGCAATCATTAATTCACAGGTACCTAAAGGCCAAAGTGTCTTGTAAACGTGGTCGTTTGCGTGCACGTAGAGAGAGAGGAGGAAAGAAGGTTCTAAGATGTAATTCCCTAACAGTTTTCTCTTCTTAGAGAGTATAACGTCATGCATGTGAGGTCACCTATAGTTGCGCAGTGAAACACAGCATAAAAATCAACCTTTGTTTGAGAGACACAGACGACGAGCCAAGAAGTACTGGTGTCATTATTTAGCTATTGTTTTCCAATATCCAAAACCAGGTCGTACAGTACATTCAATACTTCGAATATATTCAACGTGATATACTTCGTTTTAAATTCTTAGCTCTAATTGTGTGTTCTGCTGACTATCAAAGCCAACGGCCTTGCGGCCGTGGTAACACCGGTTGCCGGCAGATTACCGAAGTTAAGCGCTGTTGGGCATGGCTTGCAGTTCGGTGGGTGACCGTCCGATCTGCCGAACGCTGTGGGCAACCGGACTGCACTCAGCCCTTGCGAGGCAAATTGAGTAGGTACTTGGCTGAGGAGTAGCGGCTCCAGTCACGAAAACTGACAAAAGCGAGGCTAGAGGTGTGCAAACCACACACCCCTCCACATCTGCATCCACTGACGTCTAAAGGCTGTAGATGACAACGAGGTCCGTCAATACGGTTAGGTTCTCCCGAAACCTGTTCGGACGGAGTTTTGTTTAGTTTAGTTTTAGCTGTCTATTAAAATTCCAACGCCGTGAGGACGGCTTGCAACACATGGCAAATTGGCATGACGTGCATTAGATAACTGAATGTGCAAACGATTGGCATTAGCATAATAACCTGGATAGGTATAACTGCATCTACATTATGAGTACAAGGAAAGATCACGCAGAGGGATTCTCAGTCAGAAAAACGTATTTGAATGCTGGTTGTTTGTGAACAGGTCGAGTTGTTCCTCGTGCATGGAGAAGAAGCGTCTACCAAAAAGTGTCAGAATTCGGACGGTGGCAGGACCGTAACCTGTCCAAAGTGTGGTCTATAACAACTCAGTATTGCTGCTCGTGTTGGTCGGGATCCCATGATTGCCAAGCGAATATGGAATCGGTGGCTTCAGGAGGACCGCACTCAACGTCGTGCAAATCTCAATGGCCCAACGACAGAGAGGATGGACGTAGCACCAGAGAAGACTGAAGTATTGTTCGCTAGATGGCGTAGAACCACGCAGTACTTCACATAGCTTGAGTCAAGAAATAGGCTTGTCTGAACCGGGATAAGTATCCACTCGGACAATGTTACACTAAATATGGCAGTTTATACGATTTGACGTAACACTAGGTGCTTAAAAAGGAAATCTAGTCAGCTTGTAAGTAATTTAAATAAAAACAGTTAATTAATAAAACAAAAGCAAAAATTTAAGCAACAACTTGCTTCGAAAATCATCATCTCTACGAAAATCCGTTGGTGATCTTCAATTTGGGGCTATTTCTGCACGTCTTCAGCTTTTTCTGCACAAAAAAAAAAAAGAAAATACTACATCCATAGATAACTGAACATTATATGGAGATATATCGTCCAATTAGAAATTTTCGTTACTTAGGCGTGAACAGCCCAACTGTTAATATGTTGTTAGGTAGCTCTAGTGCAAGCAAATGTTTATGATGACATTACACGTAATTCGACTTGCAAACTATTTATCTATCTTACATTTTGTATACGAGGCTTGTCAAGAAAGTATGTTCCGATCGGTCGCGAAATGGAAAACACAGAGAAAATCCGATAAATCTTTGCACAGATCTGACTGCGGTGTGTCTAGTATACTCGTTAGGGTGACACTCATTTTTCGACTTCAATATTTTTGAGCGTTCACCTTCAAAATATTGTTTGAATGACTCCAAAACACGTCTGTACAATATTTTGTTGCGAACAAAGCACTGTAGACCTTACCGAACGAAGCTCAGATGTCTGCGGATGTGACGCCGACCCCACCTCAACTTTTTAGTACGCGCACATGCAGCGGAGTCAGTTGTTTATTTGTTGCCGATCGCATCGCACGTACTTTCCAATCGCTGCCTAAGACATCACATCAATTGCGCATTGCCAAGCGACATGCGGTTTTAATAAGAGCTATAAAATATCAAATAAATCGATACAAACCACCATCAAATTGACAAGTGCTAGAAGTTTTATTTCGTAACATACGATAAATAATAGTCTTGTGGATCGTGCAAGCTTTATATTTTGGGAGAAATCAAGAATTATGACTGTTCAGCGTTGTTCACAAGAAGTTATTAATTTGCATTCAGAACGTAAAAAATTACAAAAATAACAAAAAATGTCAATACGTGTTTAGGCTCCTTAAAGAGAAGTTTATAAATACTTCGGACAATTTATTTGGTATCGTACATGCCAATACTCCACAAACAGTACAACTATAAGGAGACAGAATGTTTGTGACTTCGACAGAGAGAACCAGGGCTAAAGGCTGCCTTGCTGGAGTAGACCGAACTCTTTCGGATAGAGAAGAAAGGGCGAGGCAGAGAAAATTGGAGGAAGAGGAAAGGTAAGAGAAACAAAAGTGCACACCATCTCTTTCTACATATTCTGCTGTACTTTCTTCTTCATCATCTGAAGAATAAGATATGGAATTTTCAATTTTATAAGAAACTAACTTTGGTGATGTTGAGAGTAGGCCATCGAAGAATGCTACAAGGCAAGGTATCAAAGATTTTATTACTGAAAAATTAGCGGCTGTCTTGGATGAGTGCTAGCTGAGTGTATGAGATTATGTATATAAATTCTTCAGGTGACAGCAGAGGCACTTGGCCACAATAACTTCTGTATTAATAAATCATCTCTTCGTAGAATCAGACACAAGAAGGGAGGAGAAAGGTCTGAATCAATAAAATCAGGCTCCAAAGTTGATATCCCCGCCTTTCTTCTGTTTATTTAAATGTTAAACTATTGTTAGCATTTCAGGGTACGAAACGAAAGAAAACGTCCAACCATTGTTACGTATGGGGAAAATGAACAGCTCATTGACGTTGCAAAATTACACAATAGTTGTGGCAACGAGGAAGCGAAAGCTCTTTGGAATGCATCAGCATAGTGGGGTACTGGCGACCGTGTACAAATTGTCTTCAGCCAAACACTGCCTCAAATACTGGCAGTCTTAAGCAGTAATACCATTGTACCACTTACAAAAAATTAAATAAAATAAATAAAAAATGAAATACATTTACTGGCTTAAAAGATGCTCCGAAACTTCTAAAACACGAGACAAAAAAAATTTGTTCAATGGATTCCCTCCTCCTCTAGCGCCTCGGATGCCTCTAAACGATCTACCTGCGCCACCTCGATACTGTCTATAGTGTCTGGATATACACTCCTGGAAATGGAAAAAAGAACACATTGACACCGGTGTGTCAGACCCACCAACTTGCTCCGGACACTGCGAGAGGGCTGTACAAGCAATGATCACACGCACGGCACAGCGGACACACCAGGAACCGCGGTGTTGGCCGTCGAATGGCGCTAGCTGCGCAGAATTTGTGCACCGCCGCCGTCAGTGTCAGCCAGTTTGCCGTGGCATACGGAGCTCCATCGCAGTCTTTAACACTGGTAGCATGCCGCGACAGTGTGGACGTGAACCGTATGTGCAGTTGACGGACTTTGAGCGAGGGCGTATAGTGGGCATGCGGGAGGCCGGGTGGACGTACCGCCGAATTGCTCAACACGTGGGGCGTGAGGTCTCCACAGTACATCGATGTTGTCGCCAGTGGTCGGCGGAAGGTGCACGTGCCCGTCGACCTGGGACCGGACCGCAGCGACGCACGGATGCACGCCAAGACTGTAGGATCCTACGCAGTGCCGTAGGGGACCGCACCGCCACTTCCCAGCAAATTAGGGACACTGTTGCTCCTGGGGTATCGGCGAGGACCATTCGCAACCGTCTCCATGAAGCTGGGCTACGGTCCCGCACACCGTTAGGCCGTCTTCCGCTCACGCCCCAACATCGTGCAGCCCGCCTCCAGTGGTGTCGCGACAGGCGTGAATGGAGGGACGAATGGAGACGTGTCGTCTTCAGCGATGAGAGTCGCTTCTGCCTTGGTGCCAATGATGGCCGTATGCGTGTTTGGCACCATGCAGGTGAGCGCCACAATCAGGACTGCATACGACCGAGGCACACAGGGCCAACACCCCGCATCATGGTGTTGGGAGCGATCTCCTACACTGGCCGTACACCACTGGTGATCGTCGAGGGGACACTGAATAGTGCTCGGTACATCCAAACCGTCATCGAACCCATCGTTCTACCATTCCTAGACTGGCAAGGGAACTTGCTGTTCCAACAGGACAATGCACGTCTGCATGTATCCCGTGCCACCCAACGTGCTCTAGAAGGTGTAAGTCAACTACCCTGGCAAGCAAGATCTCCGGATCTGTCCCCCATTGAGCATGTTTGGGACTGGATGAAGCGTCGTCTCACGCGGTCTGCACGTCCAGCACGAACGCTGGTCCAACTGAGGCGCCAGGTGGAAATGGCATGGCAAGCCGTTCCACAGGACTACATCCAGCATCTCTACGATCGTCTCCATGGGAGAATAGCAGCCTGCATTGCTGCGAAAGGTGGATATACACTGTACTAGTGCCGACATTGTGCATGCTCTGTTGCCTGTGTCTATGTGCCTGTGGTTCTGTCAGTGTGATCATGTGATGTATCTGACCCCAGGAATGTGTCAATAAAGTTTCCCCTTCCTGGGACAATGAATTCACGGTGTTCTTATTTCAATTTCCAGTAGTGTAGTTAGAAACATTTCAAAACGGTAATGCGTTAGCCTGGCGTTAGCAAGCGTCAGCACGTGTGCGTATAAGACCTTTCGCTTCGAATCTTGATTTTTGTGTGCGGTGTTGTCTTTTGATAGTTTTTTCCTAAACTTATAGTATACAGTTTTGTCTTCCAAGTAAGAATGGGTTATAGGAAAGTGTACTCTGACAGAAAAGGAACGAAAACCTCGTAACAGCCTCCAAAGAATAGATATGAGGCTGGGAGCAGTTCAGAAGGAGTCAGTGCCTCTGTTAAGAAACTGAAAAACAGTGACCAGAATTTTTATGTGAATCGTCCTGTCAATGCACCTAGTTGCAGTAGGGCTAAATGGAAAGGTAAATTTTTGTGCGTTCACGGAATTGAAACGGCTTATATTTTAATCGTTGTATGATAAACTAACGGATATATTTCGATCGAAACGACAGCAGTACCACAGGCCACTCCTGGGGTACCATATTTATGGTAAAGTTCCCTAAAAGTTTAATTTTTTCATTTGCTTATTCCAGAACACCAATTTCTTTTTGAAAATTTAACCACAACTTTGAAATAAAACGTAAGGGTTTTCGATTACTTAATTTAAATAGTATTTATTAACAAATGACTTCCCTTTTTGGTGAAAACTCAACGACTTTATTCAAACTCTTGACAATCACACAAAAGTCAATATTTTTAAAATCCCCTATGTGGTTGACTAGTTACACTCATGTAGATTACAGAGGCTTTTTTTTCTTTTCTCGATATTCAGACTGGCACTAGTTATAATGCGTGTTGCAGATCACTTCAAATTCAACATACCTCGGGAGAATTGCTGCCGCGTAACCATTTTGTAATATTTTCTGACAATAATATATTTTAATGCAGTCAAGTATACGCTTAGTAACTATCCCAAGTATTATTTCTCTGTCACTTTTCCTTCAGCATTGGACACAAATAGGACAGGAAGATGAATTTCCTACGCCATCTTCATACATATAAACTTAATTTAAAAAGTGTACTTGAATGAAAAGCACCTTGGTGTAGGACGTAGTCCTGACATATTAATTTTTCAACATCTGGTGGTAAACAGGGAAAGTATTAATGTCAGTAATTTTCACGCTGGCGAAAAGGAGGATTTTAAACTGAAAATATGGCTTGTTGATGCAACGCATCAAGCGAGACGGATGGCAAGAGTAATTTACTGCTTAAAAATGTGTCTGCTAAGTTTACAACTTGAACCATCCACTGAAAATGAAACTGCACCGAGGAAAGTCTCTCTCTTCATTGTAAGAGTTTATGCCAAACCGTGGCGTCAGTGCAGTGGAGCTGTAAGAGTTGATCATCAGGGTCTCTGCTTCTTAAAATATCGAAAATCATAGGAAAGATAGATTTCAAGATTTAAAAAGCAGCTATAAGGAAATTTAGTCATAATTTATAGTATTTATCAGAACAGTTATCTGTCGTATCGCTCTTTGATGATAAAGTAGACGTACTGAAACTGGTAGCAAATTTGGACACAAAGGATCTACGAATTTAGAAGATATTATTTCTTTTTGTGGAGAAATAGATTATATATTATTCTGATAACCATTTATTATTGTTTTAATTCTTCAATTTAGATCTCCTAATTCAATTTCATCTACTTTTCAAAGAGAACATTAGCAAAAGCACAGATCTGCTCTCTTGCCTGAATTCATGGACACTAGTTTTATTCAAGGATTTCCTTCGACATGGACGACCACCACCTTATATTTAGACCCTAAAACGATATTTGAGGAGTTAAAAGCTATAGAAATTCTTCCAATCCATATGTGGCATACAGCAAACCACTGCTTAACAGTATTGGTTAAAAACAGTCTTGGTTGCAATTTTAGTTTTGTAGTTGAAAAATAAAAAACTTAAGTTGTAACCAAGACTGTTTTTAACCAATAGAGTTAAAAGCTGTTGACTAGCCTGTTGAAAATGTGTTAAATTAATTCAACATCTTTATAATAAGCCTGATTACAATTTTTTATAATTACTCTCACGGCTTTTGTATGTAGTTTGAGAACTGTGTTCATATTTTGTCCACTATTAGCCAGAAAAAGAGTTCCGTAAACATAAATAAAGTTTACTTGCGACTGGCATTTACTAACGGTAGAACTCTAACCATGTAACATTCTGCCATTCTGTTTCGCTCTATCATTGTCCGTTAACCAACACTTCTACTGAATATCAACCACTGTTCAACGGAATTCAGCGTTTGTTGCACAGTCTATAGGCGTACCATTTACATTTAACTGAACGGTGACTTTTTCCTCTTGCAACTAAAATTCATTGTACTTGTATTCTTTATGTCTCTTTAACTTTATTGCATGTTGGTCGGTTGTAATCATACTTGAGGATTTCATTTGTTTTGTCTTCAAGTAATGCGGTAGTTTCTACGAGCCTTTCGGGAAGTCATTGAAGCATCTCAGGATCAGCATTGGTCGTAATATACTATCGTTATGAACTCCTGCATTGATGTGCTGCTACGCCAATATTTCAGCTTTTAGTGCTTCGTCATTAGTGATCCCGTTCTCAGCAAGTCATTAAAATATGATTATCCATCCCCCATTCCTTCAGATTTTGCGTGTAGATTTTTATAGTGTGAGCGTTAACCAGCAGACAGTGGGAGAAGAAGTTAGGTGTCAGCAAATGCGTACTTATCACTCAGCGTGAATTCGTTTAAACATGGTGGCCTGACAAGCTCTCAGATATTTTCAGCAGAGCGGCTACGTGAGCCCCGTGTGGCTGCCCGCCGACCGATGTTTTTGCTTGACCCGGCTTACGTGACTCATGCGGAGGCGTATTTTATGTAAGCGGCGTGCTGTCGTAAGCTGACGTAATGTACACAAGGCATTACTCACGTTATTCAGGCGACAACGGCCATACGTACCGCCCGACTCCTTGCTCGGCCTGTACTAATCCACAGAATGAACAATACCCGCGTCCTGCTTTCCACCGGTAATCATTTTCACCGTTTGCAAAACGGTTCTTACGACTCTTTGTCGTCGGGTAAGATCGCGTTAATGATAGGACGGAGGTGTAGAATCTTTATGGTTGCATTCAAACGTCGATCTGCAAAGTTCGCAACAGGCATGTAATTTCACTAATCTCTCTGATGTACTGGGAACTGCTGTCATACCTACTGCTTTGCTGTAAAGCATAATTAATAGCTCACGTGCATTGGACAAATACATATCACACGCGTTAGGAGTAGTTCTGATTTTATCAGCTCTCGACTTCTCACAACAGAGGGAATACTTGAGCAAAAATAAAATCAATATACACCGAAGAGCCAAAGAAACTGGTACACCTGCCTAATATCGTGTAGGGCCCCCGCGAGCACGCAGAAGTGCCGCAACACGACGTGGAATGGACTCGAATAATGTCTGAAGTTGTGCTGGAGGGAACTGACACCATGAATCCTGCATCGCTGTCCATAAATCCGTAAAAATACGAGGGGAGGAGGGGGGGGGGGGAGGAGACCTCTTCTGAACAACACGTTGCAAGGCATCCCAGATATGCTCAATAATGTTCATGTCTGGGGGATCTGGTGGTCAGCGAAAGTCTTTAAACTCAGAAGACTGTTCCTAGGGCCGACCTGTAGCAATTCTGGACGTGTTGGGTGTCGCATTCTCCTGCTGCAATTACCAAAGTCTATCGAAATGGATTCAGGTGATTAGACATGATGCTTACGTACGTGTCATCCGTCAGAGTCGTATCTGGACGTATCAAGGGTCACATATCACTCCAACTGCACACACCCCACACCACTGCATAGCCTCCACCAGCTTGAGCAGTCCCCTGTTGACATGCAGGGTCCATGGATTCATGAGGCTGTCTCCATACCCGTACACACTCATCCACTCGATACAATTTGAAATGAGACTCGTCCGACCAAGCAACATGTTTACAGTCATCAACAGTCCAAAGTCTGTGTTGACGGGTCCAGGCGAAGCGTAAATCGTTGTGTCGTGCAGCCATCAAGGGTACACGAGTGGACCATTGGCTCCGAAAGCCCATATCGATGATGTTTCGTTGAATGGTTCGTACACTGCCACTTGTTGATCGCCCAGCATTGAAATCAGCAGTAGTTTGGGGAATGGTTGCACTTCCGTCACGTTGAACGTTTCTCTTGAGTCGTGCTTGGTCCCACTCTTGCAGGCTCTTTTTCCGGTCGCAGCGACGTCGGAGATTTTAAGTTTTACCGGATTCCTGATATTCACAGTACACTCGTGAAGTGGTGATATGGGAAAATCTCCACTTCACTCCTACCTCGGAGATGCTGTGTCCAATCGCGACGACTATAACACCACGTTCAAACCAACTTACAACGTGATAACATGCCATTGTAGCAGCAATAACAGATCTAACTACAGCGCCAGACAATTGTTGTATTATATACGCATTACCGACCAAAGTGCTGCATTCTGTCTGTTTTCATATCTCTGTATTTGAATACGTATGCCTATGCCTGTTTCTTCCGCGCTTCAGAGTATAAGAAAACTCTGTGTATTTTTACCATGGCAATCTGCAACAAACTGCCGCATGCAAATCGGGATGCTACAATTCTCTTTCGTCATTTGTACAAAGTAGCCTGTGGGAAGAATGCACTTCACGCTGTAGGAGAAAACATCTGGAAAAGCCATCTTTAGCAGGCAAATGAGCGTCGATTGACTTTTTAACGGAGACATTGCGACGGAATGTCACTGACAGATAGAAAGCAGGTCAAACGTACAGATGACTCAGTGGACAAATATTAATCATGTGTTGCTCAGATATTGCAGACTTTAATTTCGACTAGGGTTTGGATTTATAAAAGGTTGAATCATCTACTATCTCGCTCTATTGTGCTTAAATGACTGAAGCTTGCTGCCCTTCTCACAAAGTTGAAGCGCTACTACTTCAGGATGCCAGTTAGAGAAAGCCACGAAATTAGTTCCAGAGTTGTACGCCGACAGTAAGTACATTTGTGGCGATGCAATGGATACCAACCACGCCGGTGAAATCATAGCTAGTTGACCTGGGCGGAACGACTCTTGCAGCAATGCATAAACAGAGGCAGCAAGCTTCAGTTGAAATGTGAAATGAATTGATCTACTCTCACGTATGTTGTGTGGCTGTGAACGTGCTGTATTTGGGAACTACCTGGATAATTTTGTGTTGCTTACGTTAGTTCGATGGACGCACTGTGTATTACAGGGCTGTCGGGGATTACTGTACAGGCACGTAAATGGCTCTCCTCCTACACACATCAGAAATGTTCTGCATCACCTCGGTCCCGAGAGTTCCGAAACCTGTACAGAAAATTGGAATAGGGATCAAGATAAACATCATTTCTGCCGTTTTCATTGCTCACGAAACTTACACATTACATGTTGTACCACCATACAGCCAGACCTTGAGAGGTGGTGGTCCAGATTGCTGTACACACCGGTACCTCTTATGCCCAGTAGCACGTCCTCTTGCACTGATGCATGTCTCTCTTCGTCGTGGCATACTGTCCACAAGTTCATCAAGGCACTGTTGGTCCAGATTGTCCCACTCCTCAACGGCGATTCGGCGTAGATACCTCAGAGTGGTTGGTGGGTCAGGTCGTCCATAGACAGCCATTTTCAATCTATGCCAGGCATGTTCGATGGGATTCATGTCTTGAGAACATGCTGCCTAGTCTAGTCCAGCAATGTCGTCATCCTGAAGAAAGTCATTCACAAGATGTGCACGATAGGGGCGCGAATTGTGCTTCGCAAATATGCTGCCGATATTGTTGCACTATCGATCGGAGGATGGAATTCACGTGTTGTATAGCCGTTACGGCGCCTTCCATGACCACCAGCGGCGTACGTCGACACCACATAACGCCACCCCAAAACAGCAGGGGACCTCCTCCTTGCCGCACTCGCTGGACAATGTGTCTAAGGCTTTCAGCCTGGCCGGAAACACGTCTGCGACGATTGTCTAGTTGAAGGCATATGCGACACTCATTAGTGAAAATAACTTCATGCTAATCCTGAGCGGTCCATTCGGAATGTTGTTGGGCCCATCTGTACCGAGCTGCATGGTGGACGTTGGAAGTAAAGTTGCTCATCATGCAGCCTATTGTGCACAGTTTGACTCGTAATACGACGTCCTGTGGCTGCACGAAAAGCATTATTCAACATGGTGGCGTTGCTGTCAGCGGTCCTCGGAGCCGTAATCCGTAGGTAGAGGTCATGCACTGCAGTAGTAGCCCTTTGGCGGCCTGAGCGAGGAATGTCATCGAGAGTTCCTGTCTCTGTATCTCTCCTCCATGTACAAACAACGTCGCTTTGGTTCAGCCCGATAATCCTGGACACTTCCCTTGTTGAGAGCCGTTCCTGGCCATCGAACAGCTGTATTGACCGTCTAGGCATGGTTGAACTACATACAACACTAGCCGTGTACCTACTTCCTAATACGTGCTGTTCATGCATGGTTGTTTACATCTTTGGGCGGGTTTAGTGACATCTCTGAACAGTCAAAGGGACTGCCACTGTGATACAATGTACACGGTCAACCTCTGTCTTCGGGAGTTCTGGGAACCGGGGGTGATGCAAAACTTTTTTTGATGTGTGTAGTTCAGATCGTGTCATGGTCTTACGGCCAGGCTGTTCCACTCCATTTTACACAGTGTACTTCGGTTGTGCCTGTACCTGCGTTCACAGAGAAATATCTACATTCCAGTTAGCGTCCGTTCTTGCTAAAGCTTATTGTCGTGCTCTGACAACAAAAATATTAGAGTCCGCAATAAGTTTGTTAACATGGTAAATGAAAGCCAGTTGTAGTGACTTGACTCGCGAAGGATGGGATTCGCAACGTGAACTTCGTTGGGGAGTGAAAGCCGTATGAACAGCAAAAATCGCTGACAGCTGTAAACGCTGAAGTATGAATCACTACTCCAGAAAAGTCCGTGGTGAAGCAGAGTCGGTATATCGTTAATCTTAAGGGGGGGTAGGACGTCAAACGGGACGACTTGGAGCAGGAGAGACACCACAGGAACTTTTAATTTCCACGGTCTATACTTTTAAAAATAAATTCATAAAACTTTGTCAGAATGACCAGAAAGGATTCCGGATTTACACTTACAGTGGTGGAAGTTCAAAAATATAAGAAAATAATTTATTTTTTTACATTTGTATTTCACCTTTTTTCACTTACCATTGGCTGTATTTGTTGCTATAGGTATACTTTTCTTCATAAGTAAGGGAGATTCTTCGATAAATTTTGCACAGCATGTAAACCATACGTACAGGTGTATGAAACCCTAGAATTTTCCGAATCTATTAAAAACTGCGGTAAAATTGAGATAATTAACTATAAAATTTGAGTTTTTTCTGATCATGAAGTTTAAAATGTAACTTCACATTCATTTTTTCATAAATTAAATAATTTCTAGAGTTTCATACGCCTGTAAGTATGGTTTGTATGCTGTACAAAATTCATCGCAGAATCTCTCTTACTTATGAAGAAACTTCCTGGTAATGTTGACAAAGTTTTATGAATTTATTCGTAAAAGTATAGACAGTGTAAGTTAAAATGTCCTGTGGTGTCTCTCCTGCTCCAAGACGGCCCGTTTGACGTCCTACCCCCCCCCCCCCCCCCCCCTTAATGCGCATGACTACCAGCTGCCTACGCTAACAGCATCTACACTGTTGTTGAATGGATCTATAGCGCAGTGTGAGTACATCCCGAGACCGAGTCACGTGCCTGTGCCGCAGTTTCCGAGATGGCAGTGTATTACGTTTGTTCAACAGGAGGTTTGTCTCTGACTCGCTGTTATTGTTGTCGTCTTCAGTCCGAAGACTGGTTTGAGGCACCTCTCCACGCTACTTATCCTGTACTAACTTTTTCATTCCCATATAACTACTGCAGCGTATTTAATTTCTGAATTATATATGTCTTCATTGTATTCAATGGTCTCCCCCCCCCCCCCACGATCCCCCCTCCCCCCCTAGGTCCCACCATATCTAAGATGGTGATCTCTTGATGTCTCATAAAGTGTCCTATTAACCTGTCCCTTCTTTTAGTCAAGTTGTGCCACAAACTTTTTGTCTCCCCAGTTCTTTTCAGTAGCTCCTCATTAGTATCGTCATCTACCCAACTAATTTTCAGCATCCTTCTGTATCACCATATTTCGAAAACTATTTATCGTCCGTGTTTCACTTCTATACATGACTACACTCCAGACAAATACTTTCAGAAATGACTTCCTAATACTTACATCTATATTCCATGTTAGCAAATTTCTCTTCGTCCAAAGCTGTTTTTTGCCACTTTCAGTCTGCATTTTATATCCTATCTTTTTTGGCCATCGTCAGTTACTTTGCTGCCCAAATAGCAAAACTCATCAATTACTTTAAGTGGCTAGCTTCCTAATCTAATTCTCTCGGCATCACTTGATGTAATTCGACTACATTCGAGTATTCTTATTTTGCCTTTGTTGATGTTAATCTTATACCTTTCTTTCAAGATACTTTCAATTTGGTTCAACTGCTCTTCCAAGTTCTTTGCTGCCTCTGACAATTGCAGTGGCGCCAACTTTCAAGCTTTTATTTCTTCCCCTTTAATTTTAATTTCTACTCCAAATTTTCGTTTGCTTTCCTTTACTGCTTGCTCAGTGTACAGGCATTCTCAACCACTCGTCACCTTCTTGCCCGTCGATCTTATAATTGCTGTCTGTTTTCGGTAGAAGTTGTAAACAGGCTTTCTACTAAAACTAAACTCCGTCCGAACAGGTCTTTGAAGACCCAAATGGTACTGACCGACCACCGAGTCATCCTGAGCCTATAACTGGATGCGGATGTGGGGGGCGTATGGTCGGCACATCAGTCTCCCGGCCGTTGTCAGTTTTCGTGACCGGAGCCCCTAGATCTCAATCAAGTAGATCCTCAATTTGCCTCACAAGAGGTCAGTGCACCCCACTTGCCAGCAGCGTACGGCAGACCGGACAGTCACTCAACCAACGGCTAGCCAAGCCTGACAGCGCGTAACTTCGGTCATCTGACGGGAACTGGTGTTACCACTGCGGCAAGACCATTGGCAAATAGCCTTTCGTTTCCTGTATTTTACCTCTGTTACCATCAGAATTTCAAATACAGGGCTATTACAAATGATTGAAGCGATTTCATAATTTCACTGTAGCTCCATTCATTGACATATGGTCACGACACACTACAGATACGTAGAAAAACTCATAAAGTTTTGTTCGGCTGAAGCCACACTTCAGGTTTCTGCCGCCAGAGCGTTCGAGAGCGCAGTGAGACAAAATGACGACAGGAGCCGAGAATGCGTATGTCGTGCTTGAAATGCACTCACATCAGTCAGTCATAACAGTGCAACGACACTTCAGGACGAAGTTCAACAAAGATCCACCAACTGCTAACTCCATTCGGCGATGGTATGCACAGTTTAAAGCTTCTGGATGCCTCTGCAAGGGGAAATCAACGGGTCGGCCTGCAGTGAGCGAAGAAACGGTATAATGCGTGCGGGCAAGTTTCACGCGTAGCCCGCGGAAGTCGACGAATAAAGCAAGCAGGGAGTTAAACGTACCACAGCCGACGGTTTGGGAAATCTTACGGAAAAGGCTAAAGCAGAAGCCTTACCGTTTACAATTGCTACAAGCCCTGACACCCGATGACAAAGTCAAACGCTTTGAATTTTCGGCGCGGTTGCAACAGCTCATGGAAGAGGATGCGTTCAGTGCGAAACTTGTTTTCAGTGATGAAGCAACATTTTTTCTTAATGGTGAAGTGAACAGACACAATGTGCGAATCTGGGCGGCAGAGAATCCTCACGCATGCGTGCAGCAAATTCGCAATTTACCAAAAGTTAACGTGTTTTGTGCAATCTCACGGTTCAAAGTTTACGGCCCCTTTTTCTTCTGCGAAGAAAACGTTACAGGACACGTGTATCTGGACATGCTGGAAAATTGGCTCATGCCACAACTGGAGACCGACAGCGCCGACTTCATCTTTCAACAGGATGGTGCTCCACCACACTTCCAGCATGATGTTCGGCATTTCTTAAACAGGAGATCGGAAAACCGATGGATCGGTCGTGGTGGAGATCGTGAACAGCAATTCATGTCATGGCCTCCACGCTCTCCCGACTTAACCCCATGCGATTTCTTTCTGTGGGGTTATGTGAAAGATTCAGTGTTTAAACTTCCTCTACCAAGAAACGTGCCAGAACTGCGAGCTCGCATCAACGATGCTTTCGAACTCATTGATGGGGACATGCTGCGCCGAATGTGGGAGGAACTTGATTATCGGCTTGATGTCTGCCGAATCACTAAAGCGGCACATATCGAACATTTGTGAATGCCCAAAAAACTTTTTGAGTTTTTGTATGTGTGTGCAAAGCATTGTGAAAATATCTCAAATAATAAAGTTATTGTAGAGCTGTGAAATTGCTTCAATCATTTGTAATAACCCTGTACATTGTTCCAGTCAACATTATAAAATATTTTCTCTAAGTCTAAAAGTGCTATAAGCTAGGTTTGCCATTCCTTAACCTGTTCTCTAAGATAAGTCGTAGAGTCAGTACAGCTTTGTGTGTTCCTACATTTCTCCGGGATCCAAATTCACTTCCCACGAGGTCGGCTTCCACCAGTTTTCCGATCTTCCTTCAAGATTTAGTGTTAGTGTTTTGTAACCCGGACTTATTAAACTGATAATTGGAGAAGTTTCGCTACTTTCTTTGGAAATGGATTTGCTACATTCTTGTGGAAGTCTGACGGTATCTCATACATTTTGCACAATAGTTAGAAGAGTGCTATCATGTCAGATATCTCAAGGCTATCTTAAGGAAAGTCTACTCCTGGGGTTCTGTTTCGACGTAGGTCTTTTGGTGCTCGTCAAATTCTTCTCGCAGTATCATGTTTCACATCTCATCTGCATCTACATCGTCCGACCTTTCCACAATATTACCTTCGATTCGTCTCTATTGTACAGACCGTCTGTATACTCCTTGCACCTTTGTTAGACCTTTGTATTCCCTTTCGGTTGCTTTTTTGCTGCATTTTTGTATTTTCTCCTTTCATCAGTTAAATTCAATATCTCCCGTGTAATCCAAAGATTTGCATTAGGTCTTGTGTTTTTACCTATTTTTTTCCTCTGCTGCCTTAACTCCTTTCCCCTGTCGCAGTCAACTGTTGCCCAGTGCTCCCTCTGACACTCTCGACGACCTCTGGTTCTTTCAACTTGTCCAGGTCCCATCTCCTTAATTCCCTACGCAATTTCTTCCGTTTTAATAAAGAGTACATCACCAATAAATAGTGCTCATGGTCCACATTCGTCCCTGGAAATGTCTTACAATTTAAAATCTGGTTCTGAAATTTCTGTTACCATTATATAATCAATCTGAAACCTACCAATGTCTCTGGGTCTCTTTCACATATACAACTTTCTCTGATGATCCTTAAGCCAAGTGTTATACTCTGTGCATAGTTTACCAGGTGGTTTTCTCTTTTATTTCTTTACATCAGTCCATATTAACCCACTATTTTTCCATCTCTGCTTTTTCCTATTATCGAATTCCATTCCGCCATCACAATTAAATTTTCGTCTCCCTTACTTATCTCAATAATTTATCTTATCATACAGTCCTTTAATTTGTTCATGATCTGAGGAACTATTTGACATAAGACTTGAACTACTGTTGTGGGTGTGGGCTTCGTGTCTAGCTTGCCTACGACAATGTGTTCGCTATACTGTTCATACTAGCTTACCCGCATCCCTATTTTCTTATTCATTATTAAAGCCACTACTGCAGTACCCCATTTAACTTTGTATTTATAACTCTCTATTCACCTGATCACCCAATTTCGCTAATTCCCACTGTATCTAACTTCAGCCTACCCATTTCCATTTTTAAATTTTCTAACTAACCTGCACGATTTAGGGATCCAGCTTTCCAAGCACTGATCCGCAGAGCGATAGTTTTGTTTTGTTTCTCCAGGTGACAGGTACAGTAGAGCTGCATTCCCTCGTGAAAAATTATGGCTGTGTTTTCGCCTTGTTTTCAGCTGTTCGCAGTACCACCATAGTAAGAGCGGTTTGGTTGATGTTACAAGGCCAGATTAGTCAACAACCAAGGCCAGATTAGTCGATCATCCAGGCTGTTGCTCCTATAATTACTGAAACGGCTGTTGCCCCTCTTCCGTCTTCAGGAAGCACATGGTTGTCTTGCCTCTCAAAAGATAAGATACGCTTCCACTAGATAAGTCACATTTCCACTGTGGTTTCACCTACAGTATAGCTGTCTGTATCACTGAGGCACGCAAGCCACCCACCGAGGTCTATGTTTCAAGGTGGTGGCGGGTCAGCTGACTCTCTATGGAGATCGATATGCAATAGTACTAAAACACCCAGTGGCAATGTGATATCGTCGTACGATATGGACAAATGGATTCTGACAGTGGTACCATTCCTATCCGACCAGCCACGTCCCTACTGCAACTGAGCATTACTGGAAGAAATCGTTAATTGGACGTGCCGACATGTTTACTGGGTTGCAGACATTGAAGTTCTGTAATCTTTAGTATAAGCCTGTTTATTTACGTTGATAAAAATATGCACCATAACCACAGACATTTAATCCCTGATAATCATATCCATTCCAATGGCAACACAAGAATATGTCGATTTTACATGTCAGAATTCTCGACTACACGAGCCTCTTTATCTAGACAAATACTTTAATGTACAAGGGGAGAAAACTCTACGTTTAGAGGAACAACGATAACATCTAACTTGAAACGTACCTTCCAAGCCTGAGAAGTTGTCAACAGACTGGATTAGCTTCCATGTTACTGTAGACACGTGTTTCGTTTGACAAGAAGCCGACAATGATCGTCAGTCTTGAAAAATCAGTGAAACAGAGGAAGTGAAACATATGTCTCACAGCAGAGTCGTAGACCTCTCTATGGAAGTATGACAGTGAAAAACCTGCTCCCGTGTGTTATTAAGTAAGACATAGCCGCAGTATTTCAGAGTCCGTGCTCTAGCGGTGTCGGACGATGGAATAATTGGGAGTATCATACAGCAGGATAGTCGTCAGATTCCATAGGGGATGTAGTTTGCACAGTCAATCGTAGATCGTGAACAACCTCTTAGGATGTGCAGGTGTTAGGCTTCTCTCGTATGACTGGGTTGGAGGAGTAGCGTCTTAGTAGAGGAGTAGAGCCAAAGTGCAGTCAGTCTGCAGCTGCCCACTTTATTAAAGATGGCGACTCTCTCTGGGGCGTCTCGCCTCCTCCTCTCCACGCGGTATACATGTGGCAATGTCGGATGACGTTATGTGAAGTGGTGGGAAAAAGGGTAAGTCAGTGTTGCTAGAGAGGAAGGACATACGGTACTGCCTTTATTTACTTATTTCGGTGAGAAATGTATATTTGGCGATGTTTTCCTGCTACTGGATCGTGCTACAGCTGCCTCCACACTCCACTCCCCCCTGTGCCACCACGTTCCGCCAGCCCCCGCCCTCACTTTTCTCCACAGCACACATTTACGTTCGCCACGAAGTGTGAAGACTGACTGCTCTAGTCCACAATACCGTCACCAGAGGGTGCTCGAAACCGTCCTATTGCCATCCCCGCCCCCACTTGTGAACTTGGGGGGAAAAGGCTGGAATGTGAAGTTGTTGTTGTTGTTGTGGTCTTCAGTCCTGAGACTGGTTTGATGCAGCTCTCCATGCTACTCTATCCTGTGCAAGCTTCTTCATCTCCCAGTACCTACTGCAACCTACATCCTTCTGAATCTGCTTAGTGTATTCATCTCTTGGTCTCCCCCTACGATTTTTACCCTCCACGCTGCCCTCCAATATTAAATTGGTGATCCCTTGATGCCTCAGAACATGTCCTACCAACCGATCCCTGCTTCTGGTCAAGTTGTGCCACAAACTTCTCTTCTCCCCAATCCTATTCAATACTTCCTCATTAGTTATGTGATCTACCCATCTAATCTTCAGCATTCTTCTGTAGCACCACATTTCGAAAGCTTCTATTCTCTTCTTGTCCAAACTATTTACCGTCCATGTTTCACTTCCATAGATGGCTACACTCCATAGAAATACTTTCAGAAATGACTTCCTGACACTTAAATCTATACTCGATGTTAACAAATTTCTCTTCTTCAGAAACGCTTTCCTTGCCATTGCCAGTGTACATTTTATATCCTCTCTACTTCGACCATCATCAGTTATTTTGCTCCCCAAATAGCAAAACTCCCTTACTACTTTAAGTGTCTCATTTCCTAATCTAATTCCCTCAGCATCACCCGACTTAATTCGACTACATTCCATTATCCTCGTTTTGCTTTTGTTGATGTTCATCTTATATCCTCCTTTCAAGACACTGTCCATTCTGTTCAACTGCTCTTCCAGGTCCTTTGCTGTCTCTGACAGAATTACAATGTCATCGGCAAACCTCAAGGTTTTTATTTCTTCTCCATGGATTTTAATACCTACTCCGAATTTTTCTTTTGTTTCTTTTACTGCTTGCTCAATATACAGATTGAATAACATCGGGGAGAGGCTACAACCCTGTCTCACTCCCTTCCCAACCACTGCTTCCCTTTCATGTCCCTCGACTCTTATAACTGCCATCTGGTTTCTGTACAAATTGTAAATAGCCTTTCGCTCCCTGTATTTTACCCCTGCCACCTTTAGAATTTGAAAGAGAGTATTCCAGTCAACATTGTCAAAAGCTTTCTCTAAGTCTTCAAATGCTAAGTGAAGTACTGTCTCTATTTTCGGCTGTAAATATGTTCAACTGACGAGAGGTTAGTCTGGAACAAAGATGAGTTTAACAACTGTATTATCTGTAAGCATATAGCTGAGGACTGCGTCCGTTGCCTCCTACACAAGGAATGGAAGGAGATGATAATGTACGGGTGTAGGAGGAATACTTTTCAGCAAATAATGGTGATGCAGCGGGATGGACTGAAGATGCATTTGACAACCCAAAGAGATTTTTGCCTGTGCTGGAGCTGTTCACAGTTTTGGAGACGACCTCGCAACCTGCGACCATCCCCAGCCGTTCCTTCATGCCGACCGCCTATGTTTCACTGTGTGACGTCGGAGTTCGCTACAAAGGCCTCGCGCTGCGTTGCTGTGTGGCCTGCTCGACAAACAACCTGCAGCCCTCACGCTCGTAATTCAAATAAACGGTGCTCTCTTTATCTCTCGGCAACTTCGTCCTATCCCACCGCCCACGAGAGGTCACTGTGATGTAGTTGCTGGGGAAGTTGTATACAGATATACAGGGTGAGTCAGCAGGAAAGGTACATGCTTCGAGGGGTGGTAGTATTGACGATTCTGAACAAAAAAACTTCATATGGACGTATGCCCTATTCCAAATGATTTCCGAAATATTACTCATTTAATATCATGTTTTTCTTGAATAACTCAAAAACCGCACCCTCCAGCGAAAACGTGTCGCAATACAAAATTAAACTGTATTAAATTTCCTACAAGAAAGGTCCCATTCATATTTTTCTGTACAACTGATAGTTTGTGTGAAGAGAGCGGTAGAATGTTGAAAAACTCGCTCGACGTGCGTGCACTGTATCTTAAGTAGTTTTTGTAGACCAATTGAGGTAGCATACTGAGGTAACATGTTGAGACGAACAGTCTGATACGGGACACTTGTAGTGTATCAAGTCGGGAAACTACCTCAAATTGGCCTACAACAACTACTTAAGCTACAGCGCATACGCATCGAGCGCGTTTCTCAGCATTCTCGTGCCCTCTTCGCACAAACCATTAGTTTTAGGGCAAAAATGAATGAAACTTTTTATTTAGTAAATTTAATATAGTTTAATTTTGTACTATGACACGTTTCCGATGGAGGGTGCAGTTTTAGAGTTATTCAAATAAAACGTACAAAAGTGATATTAATTTTGTTCTATCTCAGAAACCATTAAGAATAGGGCATACGTCCGTATGAAGCTATCTGTTCAGAATCACTAAAAGTGTCATCCCTCAAAGCATGTACCCTTTCTCCTGACTCACCCTGTATGTTAAATGCTGTCTGGTAGATATTTCAGACGTTCCATGCTAATGAATAACAGCTTTCTGTGTGTCTGTGTGTGCATGTGCCTGTGTGTGTGTGTGTGTGTGTGTGTGTGTGTGTGTGTGTGTTTCTGTGTTCTCATATCCAGAATCTCGTCTTTAGAATATCCACCTAAAAAATATGCTGGACGATAACGCTCTAGGTACATCCGTGGGTGGTTGAAACCTGCTCTACACACACACACACACACACACACACACAGGCACATGCACACACAATCAGTGAGGGGTTTTGGTGTTGAAAGAGCGGCATTCCTGCTCTATAGACGACGGATGAATAGACAGTGAAGGAGTTTTGTACAGCGCACTATCTCCTCGTAGAGTAGCACACTGCCTAATGTGTTTCAATTCTGAACAGCTCAACTGCTGTGATGTTAGCTAGTTTATTTAAAAAAGTGACTGTATAAACGCCAACACTCATTTGCTGCATGAAGTATTACCATAGTGTATTCTCCAGCTGTGATTGTCTAATGGCGAGCGTTGCTGCCTCGGGTTTACAGGGTCCCAGTTTCGATTCCGGGCTGCATTGGGGACTTTCTCTGCCCGGGGAGTGGGTGTTTGTGTTGTTCTCATCATTTCATCATCATCATCATCATCATTATCATTCGTGACAGTGGCTAGATTGTGTTGGGTAAAAAAATTGGACTGTGTAAAAACCGGGACTGTGTACGGGCGCTGGAACTGCACACTTCAGCGCCCTACAAACCATAAATCATCATCCAACTGTGATTCTTATTCCAGCGATGACGAGTATTGTACAGTCACATCTCGCCTCATATCGTGTGAAGAGTTTAGTCTTACTTTTTTTAAACGAATACTGCAACACTGCGAAATGTGATTACAGTACCAAAATCCGTGAAATCTCTAGCTAAATAAGCGCAAACTCACTCCCCGGAGTGATTTTTATGCTTGCTACAACGAATATTTTGTGACCTCACCTCACATAGCGTAATGGGTGTAGTGTTAAGATTTTAAAAGAAATACTTTGGCGACAACAACTTTAATAATGGATAGAGTACCAGCTAAATATGTATGAACTCAGTCTCTTGGTATGAACTAATGCTTTCTGTAATGAATATTGAACTGCGAACATTGAATCCTGCGTTGAATGTACTATATAATAAGCACTTTATACCATCCAACAGTCGTTAAACATACATTCAGCTAGCAAGTTCGACACGTTATGGTGAGTAGAACACTTCGCCAATAACATTATGCTGGTAGGAATAAAGGATAACACGATGACCAAGACTAAAGAACATTTCGGACTGGATGTTTCTCTTGCGTCTTAGAAGGAGCCATACGTAATTCTCTTATAAACAAGCAACTATTTAAAAAAACACGATAGCAACATCTATGTTATGCTGCGAATGCACACCAGCACTGGATCTACAGAAAGTAGAAATAAAAAACATATGCAAGTATCGCTGCGTCGGTTTTTACGTTAAAACTGTACGTGGTTTTGGAAGTCGTGGTTGTAAGTAGGTTAACGAGGTATCGTACAGCTTTATATGGTCTATTAAAAAAAGCTACGATCTTCCACAACCAGCTACGAATGCCGCACTGCACATTGATTGTGGTCACATTAATCGATTATTACCCAATCTGTGCAGAGAGCAGGATCGTGTCACGAGAAAACAGAACGCCACATGGTGCAAGGTAGTAATAAAGTGTAATTATTAAGTGATTACATCCCCACAGGATTGTGGGTGATGGAGAATGATGCTAGACGGAGAATGTACACACACAATAGATGCTGTGCTGTGTGAGGAATTACTCAAAATGCAGCGGTGTCTCGATCATTAGATTGAGTTCGTAAGAAAAGCACAAAATCGCACAACTAATTCCACGGTTTTCTAGCAGAAACATTTAGTCTGCGACGTGGAATCATGTCTTTCCATTCAACCATAAGCATGTGTGGGTGGTGCCTTTTTATGATAACCACATTAATTGGCGAATCATATCCATCGCACACTAGTCCCTATTTAGAAAAAAGGTGCCCCTCTTTGACGTTTCTGCAGCCTATCACCTGCACCTCGTCGAGGAAAAGTGCGATCTGAGATAATGCGACTGGAGCGCGTATTTGGAAAACGAAAGCGTGTTGTCATAGATCGGCCGATCGTGTACACAGTGTAAGACCACTGAGAAACAGCGCTGACTCCCACAACACGAGGCAGTAGAAAAAGTTGTTGTGAGCATTTACGGTGGTGTTTCCTACTGTCGAATTCAGAACACTTCAAATCATATAGAAAATGGAAGAAGGATGAGGATTTTGCTCCTGCTCACAGCAGCGTTTACAAACTACAGGTACCACCGTCTGAAGTAGACGGCTAGAGTTGCAAACGCAATATGCATCCAGGAATATTACCATTTTTTGTGCTATGGTATCGGAGGGCATGACCTCAAAATCCGCGGACACTGTCAACGCTACTATGGCACTGCCCGTAACAGGATGTAGAGGAACGCTTGTTACGAGAGGATATTCGGCGCCTACCAGGTCTGTGAGCACGTTTCGGAGCATGCATCGGCGTACGACTCCACCTTTGGTCATCACTTCTAAGCTAATAGATAGTCGGGTAGACATTTAGCAACCTGAAGGCGCCACTATCATGCATCGGAAATATGAATATTTCTGACACCTGCACCACGATATGGACACCGAACGAAACGAGCACTATATTCTCATTCCAATGCCGTCACTACCGTTCCCCGTAAACTAGCTCCTAACCACAGCAGCACAGCTGCCGTAAATTACAGGTACATTTCTGGCATTCAGATCAAACGATTTCGTTGGTTAATGGAATTGACTGTCATTTGAGGAGCACTACTCTAACGTTATTCAATTACACGGCTATTGATCGGTGTGTGTGTGTTTGTTTGTGTGTGTGTGTGTGTGCGTGCGTGTGTGTGTGTGTGTGTGCGTGTGTGTGTGTGTGTGTGTTTTGACGGAGATCTAAAATGCACTCGAAAGTGTTAATGCGCGGTTTACCAACTTCGATTGGAACAAGCACATACATGTACTGCCCCAGCCTGATTCTATTCATTACAGAAACTTGGCGCTGCACCCCTAGTGAAATACGAAGAGGCTACAATCATATTTTTTATCTGCAGATAACTTATCCAGGCTAAGTACGGTGTCATCTCATTTCCTGGGTTATTTTTAAATAGTTGTTTGCTTATAAGTAGATGGCGCCTCTCTCCTCCTAAAACACACTGGTGCAACTCACAAGAGAAATCATATCTGTCCATCCTGTTTAGTCCGACCAGCATTCCGTTATTGTTGAACACTTCTACTCACCATAGTGTGTGGAACTTGCTAGCTGAATGTATGTTTAAGGACTGTTGGATGGTGTCAAACGCTTATTTTGTAGTATATGCAACAGAAGATTCAAAATTCTCGGTTCAGTACTCACTACTGCAAGGGTAATTTCATACAAAGAGAGTGAGTTTACACTTCTTTAGCTGGAGATTTAATTGATTTTATTATTATATGCACAACTCGTTCTCAAAGCTTAAGACACAACCATGTATACGACGTAAAGTAAGGTCTGTCGGTACAATATTCGTTGTAGCCGGCATAAGAAACGCCATACTTCATGCAGCAAATGAGTATTGGCGGTCATTCAGTCACTTTTTTTTAAATGAATAAGTTGACATTAAAGTAATTGAGCTGTCAAGAACGGCAACACTTTTGGCACACACTGTTAGTTCAAGAGGAGCAAGTGACCTGCG
Organism: Schistocerca cancellata; assembly: GCF_023864275.1. Lineage (NCBI taxonomy): Eukaryota > Metazoa > Arthropoda > Insecta > Orthoptera > Acrididae > Schistocerca > Schistocerca cancellata. Next base: position 115,356,647 of record NC_064626.1, read on the forward strand.
TAAAATTCCTCCACCGTCTATCAGCCAGAATGCCGCTCTTTCGACACCAACATTCCTCAATGATTGCGTGTGTGTATTCCTTCTAGAGCAGGTTTCAGCCACCCATGGATGTACCTAGATCGTCGTCAACAAGCATTTTACTAAGGTGGAAGCCCTGAAATGTCTACCATACAACCTTTTTCCAAAGAAATTTCCTGGCAGATTAAAACTGTGTGCCCGACCGAGACTCGAACTCGGGACCTTTATCTTACAACGTCTACGACAAGACAAAGACAAACTCCCGTGCGGAAAAAGGTAGGAACCCTCACTAGCAATGATAATCTCAGAAACAGGTATAGTACGGTAAGCTAAGATCTCCCTAGTTTCAAAAGATTCCAAACCTGGTCTACCTGCATTGTTACAAGCAACGAAAGCTACAGTTAGCCACCCGTTACCCAAACTAGAGGAAGAAGATACTTTCATTAAAGAAAAATTTAACCTCGCACCACAAAATAGAGTAGGTCCATTAATAAGAACAAATTGAGTAGTTTTACCAACTGCTCTCGTTTCCTTCTTTTTACCCTTCGCAGAAGATGTCGAAGCACCTAGAGTGCCGTCCACATTGATAAGTGATTTGTAAATAAGCATTCGCCGCCGACGACGAAAGCAATGATTCTGGAAACCTTTTTACAGTTTACATGAAGAGATAGACTAAACGCAAACGATGACGGGTTACAACCGCATGCAGTGATAGACACTCCACCTTTGGAGGGGCAAAGCGGGCTGATCGACGCATAGTGAGACGACTAGCATAAAGTTCCGAGTTTGTTTCATTAACACAGGGCGTATTATTTGAATATTTTCCTTACATGAGCTTGATTTTGCTTAGCCAAGGACCACTTTCAAACAGTGCCCGCACATCCGGAACTTTCGAAAACACGTCACTGTTTACCATTCCGTCCTTCATCTGCTTTGGGTAGTCAGGTATTTTGCTATTGTTCGAGAGGGGCCAGTCGTTGCGAGAAATACGTTCAACGGCTTGCAAGAAGCGCCTGTTCTCGAGGCTTCTGTCCATCTGTGACTGACGCCAGCAGACCGGAAACAGTATACCACTGAATGATCTCCTTGTGTACCATGAGCGACAGGATGGAATAGTCAAGGAAAACATCCCTGTGTACGGCGGGGCAGCCGGCCGCTGTGGGCGAGTGGTTCTAGGCGCTTCAGTCCAGAACCGCGCTGCTGCTACGTTCACAAGTTCGAATCCTGCCTCGGGTATGCATGTGTGTGATGTCCTTAGGTTATGTAGTTCTAAGTGCTAGAGGACTGATGACCTCACTGTTATGTCCCATAGTGGCTAGAGTCCTTTTTACGGGGCAGGGCGGCGAGCGGGAGGGGGGGGCGGAGCAGAAGGGAAGGAGAGGGGGGAGTGAAGGTAAGTAGGAGGGAAGGTATGACTGTTTATTAAGCTAGTTAGTCTTTATCTGCAAATCTAGGTGGTTCAAAAATTGGTTCAAATGGCTCTGAGCACTATGCGACTTAACTTCTGAGGTCATCAGTCGCATAGAACTTAGAACTAATTAAACCAAACTAATCTTAGGACATCACACACATCCATGCCCGAGACAGGATTCGAAACAGCAACCGTAGCGGTCGCTCGGTTCCAGACTGTAGCGCCTAGAACCGCGCGGCCACTCCGGCCGGCCATATCGAGGTGAACACAATTACAGCTGCCGCCACTCTTTCCTGACGAAATCTTTCGTGATCGCTTTTGCAGCAGTTGTGTTATTACAACGATTTTTAACTATTCCCAGTGCGTTTGTTGCACTATGACCCATTGTTTATGAGTGGTGGTTTCTTTCACGGGAATTTCGATTTTTTGTTAGAGCAATGAAGCATTTTCTATCAGTTCTGATAGTGTTTACTGGCAATTCTGCACTTCTGTGATAGTTTGCTGTCCTATCCCTTCTTACAATGTATCTGTGTAGACGTTCCTCAGCAGTTATATCAGGGTGACCTCTCAGGGGCGGTGAAACAGGACGAAGTTGCCGAGAAATAAAGAGAGCAAGGTTTATTTGAATTTAGAGCACCACGGGTGCACACGGTTCGTCGAGCAGGCCATAGAACAATGTACTGGGAAACGTTTGTAGCGAACATCGACGTCAAACAGCGGGACACAAGCGGTCAGTAAAAAGGGACTGTTGGGGGCGGTGGCAGGGATGCGAAGTAGTTTCTTCCACTGTTGATTGATTGGCCATTTCAAGAAACACGAACAGCTCCAGCATAGGCAACTGTCCATATGAGTTCTTAAATGCAATTTCAATCCATCCCACTGCATCAGCATTATTTACCGAAAAGTATTCCCCCTACGCTCGTCCATTATCACATTCTTCCATTCCAAATTTAGGAGGCTATGGACACAGTCTTCAGCTACAGGTATATACTTACATGTGACACACTTATTAGACTCCTTTTTGTCCGACACTAAGATCTCGTCAATTGAACACATTTCTCACCAAAATAAATTCAGTGTCTTCCACACCAGCCTTTTTCCCGCCAATTCACAGGCGGAGGCGGGGGCCGGCTACAGGATAGTTTCGAGTACAGTCCGGTGGCAGTATTGTGGACTAGAGCAGTTGGTCTCAAACTTCCAGGCGAAGATAAATACGTAAAATTCTAAAAAGGTGGCACAGGGTGCGGGAGAAATTTGGGTTGATGGGGGGGGGGGGGGCAGCGGAATATGGAGACCGTTGTAGGACAATCCAGCAGCAGGATAACACCACATTTCTCGCCAAAATGACTAAATAAAGACAGTAGCTTACATCCTTTCTCTCAAGCATCTTAGCACTGACTGATCCTTTTTCCTGCTAATTCACAAATGGGGAAGGGGAAATAAGTGGGGGTGGGGGGTGACGTGGGTGAAGTGAGGGAGGAGAGGGTAAGTGGGGGAGGGGCATGAGTTGGGGTGCTGATTGCATGTGACACTGCCACTTCTATACCCCAGGGAGAAGAGGTAAAGAGGTAATGGAACCCACACCATGGAGATCCGCCATTGTGAATAAATTTGGCAACAAAGTAGACTGGGAGGACTTTGGTTTTATTCAGCTACTCGGCTTTTCCAAAGTGATTTATTTTCCAGCGAAATCATATGCACATTTAACAATAAATATCCCATATTCAAAAGTCTTTAAAATGTATTTCAACGTTCCAGCACGTGCTTGGTGCCATTAGTACATTTGTTGTTGTTGTTGTTGTTGTTGTTGTGGTCTTCAGTCCAGAGACTGGTTTGAAGCAGCTCTCCATGCTACTCTATCCCGTGCAAGGTTCTTCATCTCCCATTACCTACTGCAACCTACATCCTTCTGAATCTGCTTAGAGTATTCATCTCTTGGTCTCCCTCTACGATTTGTACCCTCCACGCTGACCTCCAATACTAAATTGGTGATCCTTTGATGCCTCAGAACATGTCCTACCAACCGATCCCTTCTTCTAGTCAAGGTGTGCCACAAATTTCTCTTCTCCCTAATTATATTCAATACCTCGTCATTAGTTATGTGATCTATCCGTCTAATCTTCAATATTCTTCCGTAGCACCACATTTAGAAAGCTTCTATTCTCTTCTTGTCCAAACTATTTATCGTTCACGTTTCAATTCCATACATGGGCACACTCCATACAAATACTTTCAGAAGCGACTTACTGACACTTTATACCGTAATATTACGCAAGGTGAAAATCAGAATTGAAATGAATGATAATCCATATCACCACGTTTTTCTTTTCCTTTTCCTTTCTGGCCAGTTACGCCCCTTGAAGGTGCATCCTCAGCTGTATTTCTGTATAAAAGAATTACAATGTTGGTATAATAAGAAATCATAAATGAATGTTTTCAAAATACTAAAAACTTCAAATGCTATTCTGTATAGATGTTGCTAAAGGCCGTTGTGTTAAAAAAACTTTAAATACTTTTATTACAAATGCAATACTATACAATGCTGTTGGTCAACAATTACGTATTCATTATTTACAAGTAATCACATCATGCCTGATGAGAATTGCGATCTTCCGAGGTGCAGCTATAAACGAACATGAGTGACCCGTCAACGTGCAATCATCAAACGAAAAGGTTGTTAAACACCAATGGTGGGCGTCCTAAATATAATCCATAATTCGAGAAAATGTATGTGTTGAAGTTACTGTGATGAAACAAAAAAATCTTTTATTAAAGTACTTAAATTACTTACTCAAATAAACCGCACTTGTAGGGGTCAGAAACTCGCCAATAAGCGGGAGGAGTGCTCACTACAATTCGGGCAGGAATGTGTACTGTTAGTTGGACATTAACACTTGTAAAACGTTCGATACAGACGTTCGTTGGCTGGATCAGATCGGCCCACCGAGAATCTAATGGGCTTTCATTCATTTTAAGTTTAATTTACTAATAACACAATGCATAATATTACTGTATGAAAGTTGCAATTCAATCAGTCATGCATTATTTGCTCTTGTCCCACTTATTGAGTAATCCATGACGTTTCCACCACGACCGAAATGTTATTATCTACAACAGGTGTAACGATTATTCTGGCATATCCTTCGCAAAAAAAGAGCTGAGGGCCACAACGTCCTTAGACTGTCAGGGATGGAACAGTAGATAGAGGGCACACAGCTCCAAAAAATCACATTCCAATTCACTTCTGGAGCTGGAAAACTGGTGAACAGTCACTGCGTCCAAAACAACAGGCTTTCATGGCGTACAGAGGCCACCACCTCGCTTGTGTACTCTCCCGACTGAGGATACAGAGATTGGTATACAATAACACGGCAATCAGATGTTCATATCATGTAAATGGATCACGTGGAACTCGAACAACACGAGAGCCGATTCACACCGTTATTCAATGTGCGATCGTTTAGATAGATGGTGGCTGTATTCTCGAATGAGGGCGTTCAAATTAAATCAAATGTTGCCGCCGACGTGTCTGTTGTCATTCACAAAAGCCAACGGTACACCAAACCACTGAGCCGGCCTTTGTGGCCTTGCACTTCGAGGCGCTTCAGTCCAGAACCGCGCTGCTGCTACGGTCGCAGCTTCGAATCCTGCCTCGGGCGTGGATGTGTGTGTTGTCCCTAGGTTAGTTAGGTATCAGAAGTTCTACGTCTAGGGGCTGATGACTTTAGATGTTAAGTCCCATAGTGCTCAGAGCCATTTGGACTATTTGAACCAAACCAATGTGCACTCATAGGCATTTGTTTGTTTACCAATAGTTCTACGTAGTCGGCCTGAACATTCTGCAAGACATTGCTTCCGAAAAGTGTCAGAAGTTGACCACAGTGAAATATTCATAAGTGTATAGAGGTGAGAGTCTTGTTGTGTAAGAAAGTAATGATATCGATGCAATACATGATTTAATTTGCCTCGTGCGCGATCAATTTTAATCCAATTATTTAGTGTAGCCAATTCTAGCTCTCGATGTGAATCCCGCTGAAAATGTGTGGAATTCTTTTGGATCACGTGATGCTAGTAATAATCATTTTTCAGAATCCTTTGTACTCAACGAGCAGCATTGCCAAGATAAATGCATTCACCTTTGTGGAATTCAAAGTGCACCCACATTAACAGTATTACAAATCTCTGTACATGCATAGTAGGTGTTCTTTCAGTAACATTTTTTATCGACGTTTCTCTTGCTGTGAGTAACTGGCACGCACATCTCTTGTATTTGAAATATTAAAAAAAATTACATCAGTTGTGTGTATGGAATTGTACTTTCATTTTTATGCGTGATATGACATTTTCTTATAAACACTGACTAAGACTAATCGCATTCGACACATATGTTGTTCAGATATTTAATGGCATTTCGTCAGTGTCTTGAACCAGCGTACAGAGACAACCTTCATGAAACAAGAATACACGGCAGTTCAAGTATGAAGGAACGTTCAGGAAAACGAGATAGTGTCAGGTTCCATACACGAATTGGAGGCACCTGATCAATTAGAGGCAGTGATCAGAAAGTAGGCTTCCGGAGTATACTATAGTACATATGATTCGTTTCAGGTATACGCAGAGAAAGACAATTTACAACTATCCTTTATGGATGATATTTCGTTGTTTCTTTAATTGACCTCACTATTAAGTGATTGTCGCTCGAGAATGACATTCAGTAGTAAAGAACCAAGGAGAGTAAAATTTGGATAAACCGATAAAATATATTTAATTGACAGATCTGAAGAATATCTGGTAATGTGACGTGAAGCGTCCTTTATTGTTATAGAGCGGGATATGAAGTTCATAAAGGATAGAAGCAAACTGCAGTAGCCAGCACTTACGGAATTGTACAAGGCGTCAAAAAGGGTGGAGGTGTCCGTAGCTTGGGATATCTCACGTCCTGCACTGATGTTGAATTTGTGTGTTCGAAAGCTGATTGCTGATGACATAAAAGTGGTCGCCAAAACTGAACAAGAAATGAGACGGATGCTTAGTGAAGTTCGTAATGTGCATACAAACAAACAGAAAACTTCGCTGATGGGGCACTTAGTTGGTGGACTTGCTGTGATGCTAAATGTTAAACTTGGCAAAGAGACCATTGAAGAAACGGATGAATTTTGCTGTCTCGAAAATAGAATAGATGAGGAAAAAACTTAAAAGAAAGATACAGTAACTAATTAAATGAGCTATCTATAAAAAGAAGCAGCTGCTGTCATCCAAACATACAAACGTTGAAGCCAGAAAAAGATTAATGGAAGCTATGTTCTGTTTATATCCCGGTATGGGTGTAACACAGGAACAAACAGGAAGAGAGGAACGCACCAATTAAAGACTTTTGTATCCTATTGATGGAAGAGATACCCGATGTTCAGTGGATTGGCTGAGTAAGGAATGAAGAAATACTGTGATGAATCAACGACGAAATGCATAATAAAGAACATAATGAATTGAAGAATTAGAATGCTTGAATACAGATTAGGACGTGAGGCTCAAAGCTGTAGCTGAGGGCCTTTAGGAAGTAAACAATAAAAGGGACATACCTTGATAGCACAGTCTCTTGATCCATGATACAGCAGTTATGCAGCAATGAAGAAGATAGCTTGCAAGCCTCAGGAATGGAGAACTCCTTCATATCAGTCATGGAGTTAATTACCCAACGAACAACAATGCGCACTATCGAATGTGTATATACATCAGGGACTACTATTTTACTGTTACTGATTGTTGTAAGGTTAGTGAGGTAGATTGCCTTGCTACTATGTTACCAGCACATGTCTGTCTGAAACACAGATACCTTGCAAACCAACAGACACAGGAAAACTGATTGATTCCGTCTTCCTATATGTCCTTTCCACATTATGCTTTACTGTCATCTAATAAATGGGATACAATAATAAGTGCTATGTTCTCGATAAGTGGTAGTCTCTCAGAGCAGCGCGGGATTAGCCGAGCGGTCTTAGGCGCTGCAGCCATGGACTGTGCGGCTGGTCCCGGCGGAGGTTCGAATCCTCCCTCGGGCATGGGTGTGTGTGTTTGTCCTTAGGATAATTTAGGTTAAGTAGTGTGTCAGGTTAGGGACTGATGACCTTAGCAGTTAAGTCCCATAAGGTTTCACACACATTTGAACATTTTAGTCTCCAAGAAATTTACTTTACTGATGATATGTTGCCGCCTGATGTTTCACACAGCGTTAGACTGCCATACGGCAGGCGGCCTCACCGTGGCACCACAAACGGTATGGCCAGTCGCCCCCTTAACGGCACACGTGACAGAAAACACTTTATGCTTCCGCTACAAGACTTCAGCGAGTCCAGTCCTCTGCCAACAGCTACGTCTGCCATCACTTGCGTACTGAAACCCCTACCAATTTGATGCTTCCGCCAAACAGACATAATTTTGACGCTGATACGTCGAGCGCAAAGTTAATGCTACCGCACATCGAGAGTCCACCATTTTCCCGTGTTAGCATGCATTAACGGACGGTTCTCGGCTGCAGTCATCAGTCGTGGACCACATTCCTGCTACATTTGTTTTAGGGGGCTAAGTTATGGTTTACAACACCAGTTGTTTTACCTGATGATTGTTCAGTAGGAAAGAAACCCCAAAGCGGTAACCAATATTCTGAGTATAGAAACATGAGCAGTTCATTATCATCAGTCAATACCACTCGGAGATCGTTCATTGACGATGCTGTTTTGTCGCACTGAGGCTATTATAGCTATGGAAAGAGTTATTGGGTGACGCGTCTTCTTGCTGTTCTGACGTTCCTCGTTAGTTGTAAGAGAAGTTTAATGTCGATGAAAAAGAACCCGACTGCTTTGGAATATCACATTACTTATTAGCTTCTGGAATATTTCAAGTGCTTCAATACTCTCTTAAATTCTGATGATAGCAAGGATAAAATACACATTGCTGGAACCTGCTGCACGCTGCAAACTCGACTTCAGCTTTATCCAGCCTTAAGTCTTCACTAAGTTTCACATACTGAACTGAAACTTTGAGTTGCTATGCATATCTGTACACATGTTTACTCAAACATTTAACATGACTGCACTTTATTTTTCCCTATTCATCACTGTATGTTCTAGGAAAAAACTTATCATTTCCTATAATAGCTTTCATGGGCGCCTCTTTGTTTTCCCGTAGAGTTTTACGTCTGCTGCCTGATGTACGAGGTCCATTCAAGTTCTAAGGCCTCCGATTTTTTTTCTCCGGACTGGAAAGAGATAGAAACATGCGCATTGTTTTAAAATGAGGCCGCGTTCATTGTCAATACGTCCCAGAGATGGCAGCACCGTACGGCAGATGGAATGCTACCGCCAGCGGCGAGAATGAGAACTGTTTTAAATACTTAAAATGGCGCCGTTTTCCTTACTTGAACAGCGTACAATCATTCGTTTTCTGAATTTGTGAGGTGTGAAACCAATTGAAATACATCTACAGTTGAAGGAGACATGTGGTGATGGAGTTATGGATGTGTCGAAAGTGCGTTCGTGGGTGCGACAGTTTAGTCAAGGCAGAACATCGTGTGACAACAAACCGAAACACCTCGGGCTCGCACAAGCCTCTCTGACGACATGATCGAGAAAGTGGAGAGAATTGTTTTGGGGGATCGCCGAATGACTGTTGAACAGATCGCCTCCAGAGTTGGCGTTTCTGTGGGTTCTGTGCACACAATCCTGCATGACGACCTGAAAATGCGAAAAGTGTCATCCTGGTGGGTGCCACGAATGTTGACGGACGACCACATGGCTGCCCGAGTGGCATGTTGCCAAGCAATGTTGACGCGCAACGACAGCATGAATGGGACTTTTTTTTCGTCGGTTGTGACAATGGATGAGACGTGGATGCCATTTTTCAATCCAGAAACAAAGCGCCAGTCAGCTCAATGGAAGCAAACAGATTCACCGCCACCAAAAAAATTTCGGGTAACTGCCAGTGCTGAAAAAATGATGGTGTCCATGTTCTGGGACAGCGAGGGCGTAATCCTTACCCATTGCGTTCCAAAGGGCACTACGGTAACAGGTGCATCCTACGAAAATGTTTTGAAGAACAAATTCCTTCCTGCACTGCAACAAAAACGTCCGGGAAGGGCTGCGCGTGTGCTGTTTCACCAAGACAACGCACCCGCACATCGAGCTAACGTTACGCAACAGTTTCTTCGTGATAACAACTTTGAAGTGATTCCTCATGCTCCTTACTCACCTGACCTGGCTCCTAGTGACTTTTGGCTTTTTCCAACAATGAAAGACGCTCTCCGTGGCCGCACATTCACCAGCCGTGCTGCTATTCCCTCAGCGATTTTCCAGTGGCCAAAACAGACTCCTAAAGAAGCCTTCGCCGCTGCCATGGAAACATGGCGTCAGCGTTGTGAAAAATGTGAACGTCTACAGGGCGATTACGTCGAGAAGTAACGCCAGTTTCATCGATTTCGGGTGAGTAGTTAATTAGAAAAAATATCGGAGGCCTTAGTACTTGAATGCACATCGTATATTTTCGAACTGACTATTCCTCACGTGCTTTCGCTCCCGTCACTGACATTTCCAAATGTCTGTGTACTTCCACAGCTTTCTTCGTGTTATTTTCATCCCATTTGATGCCTGACTTCTCCATATTTGCCTCTTAAAGGCTCAAAAAGTATTAAAATTGTATGTTATCTGTCTGAAACAGTGCAGGTGTACAGCTGTGCTGTTATTATTACTTGGGCTAGACATTCTCACACTCTACAACACACAGTATAATAGAAGTTGTATCAAATGATACCAAACGTTACGCCCAGGTGTGTTACTTCTAAATCTTTATCTGCATAGATACTTCGCAAGCAACTTATGGTGCGTGGCGGAGGGTACCCTGTACCACTACTTGTCATTTCCCCTCCTGTTTCACTCGCAAGTAGAGAGAGGGAGAAACGACTGTCTGAATGCCTCCGCACGAGCCTCAATTTATCGTATCTTATCTACGTGCTCCTTTGGCGAGATATATGTTGGCAGCAGTACAATCTTTTGCAATTCAGCTTCAAATGCCGGTTTTCTAAATTTTCTCAATAGTCTTTGTCGAAAAGAACGTCACCTTCCCCCCAAGGATTCCCACTTGAATTCCCGAAGCGTCTCCGTAACACTTTCGTGTTGTTCGAACCTACCGGTAACAAATCTAGCAGCCCGCCCCTAAATTGCTTCGATGTCTTCCTTCAGCCAGAGCCGGTACGGACCCCAAACACTCGAGCAGGACTCAAGAAGAGGTCGCACCAGCGTCCTATATGCTGTCTCCTTTGCAGGTGAACCACTCTTCCCTAAAACTGTCCCAGTAAACCGGAGTCGCTTATTTGCCTTTTCTACCAAAGTTTTCAAACGCTCGTTCCACATTATATCGCTTTGCGATGTCACGCCCAGATTTTCAAAGGCTTGACTGTGTCAGGCAGGACTGTATCCAAACAGTATAAGTTTGTTCTCCCTACTCATTCGCATTAATTTTCATTTTTCCACATTTAGTGCTAGCTGCCATACATCACATCAACTGGAAAATTCGTCTACGTCGACTTGAATGTTCCTACAGTCACTCACCTTCGATACCTGGGAATGGTGGCGTGCTCCTGTAATCCAGGCGAGTGGGAAGCCGTTGTGTGGGAGAGGTCTGTGGTCCATTTGTAGATTCGCTCGTTTCATGAGCTCAGGAGCGACCGCGGTGCCTGCTTAGAGCTGTGGACCCAACCAGATGGCAGTGCAGAGAATTTCTGTGAGACAGCGACCCAGAGTTCGTGAAGATGAAACTCACAAAAGCTCGGGAAACCCCAGCGACCACATGTTACTTACTGCGGGAGACCAAAGCCTATTGGCGGAAAGACCGTGACAATGGTCAACAAAAATCGGCAAATGGCAAAAACTTGCAACTGATCCTAAATAAAGAAAAGCGTGAGGTCATCCACATAAGTGCTACAAGGAATCCGTTAAACTTCGATCGCATGATAAATCAGTCAAATCTAAAGGCCGTAAATTCAAATAAATACATAGGAATAACAATTACGAAGTACTTAAATTGGAAGTAACACATAGAAAATATTCTAGGGAAGGCTAACCAAATTGGCAGGACACTTAGAAAATGTAAGACATCTCTTAAAAAGACTTCGCTTGTCCAACGTCTCTTAGAATACTGCTGTTTACCAGACAGTATTGACGGAGTCCATAGAGAAAGTTCAAAGAAGTGAGCACGTTTTCAAATATCGCGAAATAGGGGAGAGAGTGTCACTGAAATGATACAGGATTTGGGGTGGACATAATTAAAACACAGACGTTTTTCTTTGCGGCTAAATCTTCTCAAAAATTTCAGTTCTCCCCCGAATGCGAAAATATTTTGTTCATTCCGACCTACATATGGAGAAAAGGTCATCATAATAAAATAAGGGAACTCGGAGATTGCAAGGAAACGTACAGATGTTGTTTTTTATTTTTTTTTTTGCACGCTGTACAAGATTTCAAATAATAGAGTATTATTGTGAATGTGGTTCGATGAACGCTCTGGCAGGCACTTTAATGTAATTTGCAGAGTATCCATGTACATGCAGATGTGGATACACCACGGTATGATCAACAAACAACTGCAGACTGATGCCCACCCTGTCCGCCAAATTATTTATGTATACACAGAACTGCAGATGGTCCTATCACACTTCCCTGGGGTGCTCTTGACAATAACCTTGTCTGTGATGAACACTCGCCGTCGAGAAGAAAGTACTGGCTTCTATTATTTACGAAGTCTTCGAGCCACTCACATACCTGTGAACTTATTCCATACACTCGTACCTTCATTAACAGCCTGCATGGGGCACCGTGTCAAATGCTTTCCGGAAATATGGAAGCGTGGAAACTGCCTGTTGCTCTTCATCAATAGTTCTCAGCATATCGCCTGAGAAAAAGGCAAGCCGAGTTTCGCACGAGCGACGCTTCCTGCAATCATGCTGATTCGCGGACATAAGAATCTCAGCCTCAAGAAAGTTTATTGTATTCGAACTGAGACTGTGTTGAAGGATTCTGCAGCAAACCGAAGTTAGGGATATTCGTCTGTAATTTTACTTCCACCAGAAACGACGACATTTAGCACAAAATTTAAAAACAAAAACAATTAATATTCTAAATTGAAACAGAATTTGACTATAATGCATTAAAAGTTGAAGATATCTAAATGTTAAATCAATGTTACGCTCAGAAAGACTGAATCAATTTCTGATATTCACCAAAACAGATAGGCAAAATCCCACAGTCGCTCTGCAATATTATATAGTGATGATTTCTGTGCTGTAAACAAACTCTAATCAACACACATTTCTCAGCTTTAGTCGTCAGTTGGTCCAAATGTTTCACAAGTGAAAAACCACATACGCTTTCCTGACTGCTAGTAGCCAGCAGTCTCATTGCCAAATACAATACGACGCAAAGTTTTAGATTCTATAAAGCGACATGTAATTCGACTAGTAATTTGAAGCAACATGGAAAAGAAAGAAGTAACAGTCACGTATTCTGCAAGTACGCATTTATATATGTGGTAAAAGATGAGAAAAACAGGTAATGGAATATATTTTATCATTATCGATGAATGTAAATGCTATAGGAATGAAAGCAGTTTCAGAAGAGGAAGTGATCGCAATATGTAATATTTTGATATGAAAAACCATATAATGATATAAATTAGTTACAGCTGAACATTTTTTTAAATATCTGAAAATATGATTTAAAGTGCTCGGAAATGCAGTTACGTCAGATAGCTAACAAATGGTTCAAATGACTCTGAGTACTAAGGGACTTAACATCTGAGGTCATCAGTCCCCTAGAACTCAGAACTACTTAAACCTAACTAACCTAAGGACATCACACACTTCCATGCCCGAGGCAGGATTCGAACCTGCGACCGTAGCAGTCGCGCAGTTCCAGACTGAAGCGCCTAGAACCGCTCGGCCACACCGACTGGCGATAGCTAACAACAATGAGAAATTATAGACGTAATAATTTCAATTAGAAAATTATACAGTCATTACATCAGCTCTTTTGAAACAGACTTACCACAAGGAGGCTTGGTAACAGTCATATTATTTGATGAAGAAACATTTAACTGGTGGAAATGAGTGTGATCAGTCTGCGTTGGGAACTTTATAAATTAGAAATTATGAAGAATTTCCACTGTAATTTTCCACTTGAAAAAGGTCATTTGTATAGCGATGCAGTGGTAAGTGAGTTATTTGCAGCCACTTTGGTGACGGAAGCATTTGTATTTGGCAAAGGAGATCAAACGTACTGTTTACAAATTTCATTTCACTTACTAAACATGTCTCACCTTGATTCGAAAGTTATAGTTTTTATGTTATTTTCTTACATATTCGCTTATGGTGAGAATCGCATCAGTGCGCTGATGTTTATTCCACTTAGGAAACACGTACAGCTAATGTGTCAGTATTGTAGCTTTGAAATTTGTATTTTCTGCGATAACAGGTTATGATGAGGTTCACTTCGATATACGTGTCCATTAACTTCGCACTCTGTGCTGTGCATCGAAAACCACATGCTGTAAGCCTAGAACATTGTTTCTAACTTTTCTATTACAAGCTCACCAATCTATGTTCCACACATGACAATAGAAATTTCCTCCAAATTTCTCCAGACCCCTTTGAAAACGCTCCAAAAAGTAATATACAAATACCTTTGAAAGCTTGTAAAATTTTACATGAATTAAAATTTCACATCCTAGTACAATTTTGTGAATGTAGAATATATGATCTCGCTGACCTCGTTCATTTTTGAGTTATTAAATTCTGGAATCACAGTAGTTCGTTAAGATAAGAAAGAATGTTGTAACATGACATGTATGTGTACCTTCTTTTACTTAAGATCGATTGATGCAAACCACACCACGATCCACCTACACTTCCTTGATTGTCTGTAGCCAGCTGGCTTAAAATCGGAAACAATACGTAGCGAAATTTTTACAGAGACATTCCACGAAGCAACGGGTAATACAAGTATTCTGAATCAACCTACAAGAGAAAAGGGTGCTTCACATATGAAAACGTACTCTCCAACTATGCCCCTGCGCTTATTAAACATGTCTCACGACTGTTTCATAGTTCTTATACTATTTTGCTAGATATTGTTTTGTGGTGAAAATCAGTTCGGAACTCTTATATTTATAGTTCACAGCACGTAGTGACCACATTACTCCGCTGTCCAAATTTCGTAGGTTTACAATTATTTTTTTCTGAAATAATAGTTTACAAAAAGACCACCTTAATCTTCAAGTCCATTAAGTTCACATTCCGCATCGACAACGGGCCCCGCTGTGCGCTGTAAACACTGTTTGTAATGTCGCTGCTGTAAACGCGCCATTTCCATGCTCAAGCGCTTCAGTAATCTACCTCTGCATGTCTCTCCAGACTACTTTCTGAAAGCTTCATATAGCGACCTATCGATCACTTTTAAAATTTCTCTCGTAAAATTTTATATTATTACGATTTTTCATTGTTGCTGTTGTGGTCTTCAGTCCTGAGACTGGTTTGATGCAGCTCTCCATGCTACTCTATCCTGTGCAAGCTTCTTCATCTCCCAGTATCTACTGCAACCTACATCCTTCTGAATCTGCTTAGTGTAGTCATCTCTTTGTCTCCCTCTACGATTTTTACCCTCCACACTGCCCTCCAATGCTAAATTTGTGATCCCTTGATGCCTCAGAACATGTCCTACCAACCGATCCCTTCTTCTAGTCAAGTTGTGCCACAAACTTCTCTTCTCCCCAATCCTATTCAATACCTCCTCATTAGTTACGTGATCTACCCACCTTATCTTCAGCATTCTTCTGTAGCACCACATTTCGAAAGCTTCTATTCTCTTCTTGTCCATACTAGTTATCGTCCATGTTTCACTTCCATACAAATACTTTCAGAAACGACTTCCTGACACTTAAATCTATACTCGATGTTAACAAATTCCTCTTCTTGAGAAACACTTTCCTTGCCATTGCAAGTCTACATTTTATATCCTCTCTACTTCGACCATCATCGGTTATTTTACTCCCTAAATAGAAAAACTCCTTTACTACTTTTAGTGTCTCATTTCCTAATCTAATTCCCTCAGCATCACCCGACTTAATTTGACTACATTCCATTATCCTCGTTTTGCTTTTGTTGATGTTCATCTTATATCGTCCTTTCAAGACACTGCCCATTCCGTTCAACTGCTCTTCCAAGTCCTTTGCTGTCTCTGACAGAATTACAATGTCATCGGCGAACCTCAAAGTTTTTATTTCTTCTCCATGGATTTTAATACCTACTCCGAGTTTTTCTTTTGGTTCCTTTACTGCTTGCTCAATATACAGATTGAATAACATCGGGGAGAGGCTACAACCCTGTCTTACTCCTTTCCCAACCACTGCTTCCCTTTCATGCCCCTCGGCTCTTATAACTGCCATCTGGTTTCTGTACAAACTGTAAATAGCCTTTCGCTCCCTGTATTTTAGCCCTGCCACCTTCAGAATTTGAAAGAGTGTATTCCAGTTAACATTGTCAAAAGCTTTCTCTAAGTCTACAAATGCTAGAAACGTAGGTTTGCCTTTTCTTAATCTTTCTTCTAAGATAACTCGTAAGGTCAGTATTGCCTCACGTGTTCCAACATTTCTACGGAATCCAAACTGATCTTCCCCGAGGTCGGCTTCTACCAGTTTTTCCATTCGTCTGTAAAGAATTCGCCTTAGTATTTTGCAGCTGTGACTTATTAAACTATTTCATTAATACACAATTCTATGCACGTACAAATATTTTAACATATTAGTGTAAGTGTAATAAAATAAAATGAAAAATAATAATTCCACAGATGGCAGTTATGGGGGGTATATAGAAAGAAACGCAAAATATGTAATCTTTTAATGCTACCTCTGATGTGAAGAGAAAAAAAATAGTAGCAAACTGCAATAATACTTGCAAACATACCATGACACTTCAGAGTCAAGTCTGTACATCGAAAAACTCACTAGGAGAGGGCAACTTGTTGCTATTACGAAACGCATTGTTGTTTTGATTGAAAATCGCGTCAGTGGTCTCGTTCATCCGTGGTTCACACTGCAGTGGCATCACAGGTGCCGTCATTGGCGCTACAGTTTTGGTATAGCTGTTGTTCGAGACGAGCCGCTGTCCGAAACTATCTCACCTTTCACTGAGTGGTGACTACAGAGCGTGCTTATGTAGTCCCACTGCTATAGTCTTCATTTTCAAAGGTTTCATTATGATCATCAACATCATTTAATATTTTATTATTATTCAAATTTTGGCTTCATTGATGTCAGTGTAACATTCTCTTCTTGTTTTACATTTGTCGTTTCAGTTTTTCTACTTGTTATCCTGACATTTCTCCTGCTTTTTGAAGAAAGTCCTTTTGCACTGTACGTCACGTTATTTTGTAACTCTAACAGAAATACGACTTTCTTAAAAAGTTTTCAGCGGTAAACTTAGACGGACGTGGTCCTAAAAAGAATCGCTGTAAAGGAGGTCCAGAAGTCGATTACTTTATGAAACCAGGTTGGTAGGTACTTAGAGAGCGCACAGGATAAGGTTATGATTGTGGATGGGACCATAACAGTTACTGTGAGTTTCTCAATCAAACACACAACTTTATTTTTCTAAGAAAAACTCATTTACACATTGCTTTAAAAGATCACAACTGAACAATATGGCTGAAGGTCTTGTTAAAGAACTTGACATGCTTTCTGGTCTGAAGGCCCGAAACCACACCAAAACAAGAATGGCTGAAGGCCTGGCTTAGAAATGAAAAGCAATAAAAAATAGAAGGTAATTTTTTTCCTTTTAAAAAATCATGCAACTGAAAACCATTAGCGGCTGAAGGCCTACACTATACGTCTGAAAGACAACTATAATTAAAACACATTAATAAACAATTTTTCCAACTAAGAAATTTGTTTTTAAACTTACAACAGAATGGCCAAAACATAAGCAAAGAAATATTAACTCATTTCACGGCTGAACGCCACAAACAAATTTGAAACAACCGCTGAAGGCCTGATCAAAAATTCGGACAAACAATTTAAAATAAACCCCCTCCTTGTCATAAAAAGTTTCCTTTAAAGAATACACATGGCTGAAGGCCTTATTAAAAGGGGTTGACGTAAATCCTCGGCTGAGGGCCACACATAACACATCGAACAACTGACGGCTTAGGGTCTGGATTACAAACAATTTCAGATAGAACCAATTTTAAGAATTTTTTCCTTTTTTAAAATAAAATCAATCTTCAAAAGTTTAATTTAACACGGCTGAAGGCCTTTATGTAAAATTTAAAAGAACTGAATTAATGCACGCCCGAAGGCCTAGCACAGTACTTCAAACTAAAATGAAAATCACAATCTAAAACAACAGAACAAGTGGTGCTCAGAACTGTTCCAAGGGTCGGCCTGAGAAGGTAGCTCAACGTAAGGTGAGGTTAGAAGTTAAATAATCAGATGGCGACCCAAACTAGGGACGGCCCATGGACCGACCAACAGTTTAACCAATTCCCTTCCGTTCGTGCAACGGCACAACGATGGAAAATATCTGCTGAGGACGAGCATTGGAACAGCACTACATCTTCAGAAACTGATGTTTAAAAACAGCCAAGGGAACAATAACAGCTCTAAGCAAATAGGGACAAACAACTTAAAGGCTGTCGAACAACACGCCCTGCCGGACAGCATTAACATGACAAGGAAAGGCACACTGCCGGAAAGGTACGCCAACGATCAGGACAGGTAACCGGGTCGTTAACGGCCACAGGGCAGAAAATACCGCTGGAGCACTTCACTGGTAAGTAACAGTCAGTTCAATAAATAATCACAATACATTAAGACGGCTGCAAGATTTCGCCGACCCCAACACATCATAGAATGCTGCTAACCCTATTGGCCCAGGTAGCAACAAATGGTTCAAATGGCTCTGAGCACTATGAGACTTAACATCTGAGGTCATCAGTCCCCTAGAACTGAGAACTACTTAAACCTGACTAACCTAAGGACAGCACACGCATCCATGCCCGAGGCAGGATTTGAGCCTGCGACCATAGCGGTCACGCGGTTCCAAACTGAAGCGCCTAGAACCGCTCGGCCACCGAGACCGGCCAGGGGGAAACAACCTGCAAATGAACGAAGAGATGTCACAAGTGGAGGCTTCATAACAGGTCAACTGATCACTTAACTTCAGCGTCCAGGTACGGTGGGCAACGACGTTTGTCGCTCTCGCTCACTATCCGACAGTGCGTGCACGCCGCCAGTGGCCCCGTCTGGGTCGCGTGCCGCGGAGATTTCCTCACTGCTCCGTCCCAACCGACTGACTACCACACACACACCACCAGGAAATACTAGCGGTAACACCAAAGATAGTACGACAGTACTATAGTTGAATTCTTTTATCTTGGCGGCTCGCGCATGCCCGCCCAGACGCGGGAGATTGCTGCGTTGCCAGTTGCACACGACGCACGCGCCAAGAGAAGCAGCGCCATAGTATAGCATAGTTCGCAAGCTTACGTTTAGGGGGGGAGTGCGCAGTTCATGAAGTAAAGCCACCACGGCCGCATTAACCCTTTCGCCGCTACAGAGACGTGCTCCCTGCATTCCGCGCTGTGCGTGATTTTGTCACTGCACTGCTCGCCTGTGCTGACACATGGTGTTCCGACTGCTTTGACACTCTTATCATTCGATTCCACAAAAACTATTTGGCCCAAAATTAGATTTTTACACATCTTCTTGACTGACAGCTTCCCCCCATAAATGACTTAATTTTGTTTCGATGTTCAACGCAGTTATTATGCAGCATTAAATTTCGAAGAGTTTGCAGAGGTAAAAGTCCATAAAGTATACTTTCCGTATGGTCGATTTTAGTTGCAACAATGTTGAGAATGAAATGTGGACAAGATACCTAAATTTAATATAAAATTTACTGTAT
Organism: Schistocerca cancellata; assembly: GCF_023864275.1. Classification (NCBI taxonomy): domain Eukaryota; kingdom Metazoa; phylum Arthropoda; class Insecta; order Orthoptera; family Acrididae; genus Schistocerca; species Schistocerca cancellata. The sequence goes on from NC_064626.1 coordinate 115,376,074, forward strand.
AACAATATCTCATTTAATTTAAGTACCACATAGGTGTCGTATGTAATATTGAGAAATATTCCTTCTTTCACGACTGTAACAAAAGTTTTATTTACACCGGACACGTTTGGCGCAGCGCGGAATGCAGGGAGCACGTGACTGCAGCAGCGAAAGGGTTAATGAAGAGACAAAGCACTAGAAATTTCAAAAAATTGCATTCAAACGAATAAAATTCGTGACGTAAGACACTTCGATATTATTTTTAAATAAAGAAAATATTTAGCATCGCACAAGGTTTGAACTCTGTACTCATCGCTTGCTCTCCCAACGCCTTAACCATTACGCTAACGCAGCTCATTCTGCAATGTACCTCCATAAGTAACAAAATTCTGACAAACACTGTTGGTATGCCTATGACTTACTCGCACTTCTTCGAAGTACAATAGGAAATAAACAATTACCGCTGTTCTTTATTGCGAAAAAGCGGTTCGTGAAATTGATATGAACACCTTTCCTTGCTATCGCCTGAATTAGGAGTCTTATTGCTTGTTTGGTTTAATTAATTAATAGAATATGAAGCAATTGGTATAAAGAATGGTTTTTTCAAACTTTCTATAAAACAAAGACTGCTATCAAGACATTGCTTTTGTTCTATTACTTTATTTATGACTGAACGTTTCTAAAACTGAAGACACTCGTCCGTGCTCTGCTCTGCAGTCGAGATCTGGCAACGTCGTTCTCTGTTCATTGGCTGACTGTGTTTTGTGACGTCAGATGCGCAGAACGAACCTAAACTCGGCCGCCAACATGAATGACGCGCACTTTAGTATCGATAAGCGCTGCTGCTGCCACTCGAGGAGGCAAGCCAGCAACTTAGTTACGCTAGTAAGGAATAAACAGGAGGGCACTCGTTGTGACAAAATGCCAAAGAACAAATGGCACGAACGCGAGCCTCACATGGCTCACTTTATAATTGTTTTAGTTTCATAAATTGAAGGTACACATTACCAAGACAATTTTATTCAAATTGATACCGTCCGGTGGGAATATGTACGCAGATTCTTCTACTTATTCTCCTTTTGTTCTGTTGCTATATGTGATATGACGTGGTGAACAGGAGGTCCAAGCTATTCATCCCATAAAGGTTATATTACGTATCCATGGTGCTCAGTTTTGAAATGCGATGAGATACGAAACAGATAATTCCATTACTCGATGGAGAAATACAGCAATGGTAGAGGCAAGTGACCATTCAGATTTCGTACGACTCTGATAAATGCAAAGGTCTTGTTCGCGCAGTTTTTTATAAGTGTTACGCGTTTCAAAATTTCATCCTCAAACTTTAGACTCACAGAAGTCAGTACATACACCGAATATAATACAGATACCATCTCCTACATTCATTTTATGCAGTGCCGTTGTCTATTCTAAAAGATCGGTACCAAACACAGCTATTCACTATGTATTTTCTTCTCTTAGAATGTAAGAATTAACAAACTATTGAAAACCACGTTAACACTTACATTGATCAGCCACAACACCTCCCTAACAGCCGGTATGTCAACCTTTGACACGGATAACAGCAGCGACGCGTTGTGGAATGAAAGCAATGAGGCATTGATAGGTGGCTGGAGAAAGTTGGCACCACATTTGCACACGCAAGTTACCTAATTCACGTTACTTCCGGCGGGAGGGAAGGTGACGAGCTTGATGCCACGTTCAATCACATTCATTAAGTGTTCGACCGCGTTTACATCTGGTAAGCCGCACCGGGTAGCCGCGCGGTCTCAGGCGTCTTGTCACCGTCCGGATCCGGGCGGCTGCCCCCGTCAAAAGTTCGAGTCCTCTCTCGGGCATGGTTGTGTTGGTTTTACTTAGTTTTAGTTTAAGGTAGATTATGTAGTGTAAGTCGCATAAGACCTTACCACAAATTTCCAAATTTACATCTGGCAAGTTGGGGGCCCAGCACATCAATTGGAACACGCCACTGGGTCTTCGAGCATTGCGTCACGCTCCTAGCCTTGTGACATGGCGCATCATCTAGATGAAAAACGCTATTCAAGTCGGGAAACAATGGTTACAGACCACGTACATCCTTTCATGACGACCATGTGTATGGTACTCCTTGCCCGTCGTGGTATCACGGACGAGCTCCATTGGACCCGTGGATGCTGTGGTGTCACCGCCAGACACCATACTTGCCAGGTGGTAGCTTTTAAATCGGCCGCGGTCCGCTAGTATACGACGGACCCACGTGTCGCCACTGTCAGTGATGGCAGACCGAGCGCCGCCACACGGCAGGTCTAGAGAGACGTACTAGCACTCGCCCCAGTTGTACAGCCGACTTTGCTAGCGAAGCTACACTGACAAATACGGTCTCATTTGCCGAGACGATAGTTAGCATAGCCTTCAGCTACATCATTTGCTACGACCTAGCAAGGCGCCATTTATCTTTTGCTGGTTATCTTAATAAGCCTGTACCGTCAGACCGATGTTCACCTATTATGGAATAAAGTGAAGTATTACATCAACTACGTACTTTATTTGCTATATTCATTACATTGTAATGTTCCAGACTTCACGCCAGTCTGCGTGAGCTTAACGCGTGCATTTTGGCCTCCTCTAGCAACACGGTGTTGGCTCTTCTGCGAACACATCAGATGCCTACGTGAATGTTTCTCAGAGAATAATGGGGTCGCCGCCAGCTTGTCTCCATTCCGCAGTACAGGTGTCAAGGAGCTGTTCCCCTGGAATCCCTGGAATCATGGCCTCCCATCGGCATGATGAAGAAGGTATTGGGATTCATGAGACCATGCAACGCTCTGCCACTGCGCCAACGCCCAGTGGTCACGTGCCCATTTCAGTCGTAGCTGCCGATGTAGTGTCAACATTAGCACATGCAAGGGTCGTCGGCTGCGAAAGCCCAACGTTAGGAGTGTTCGGTGCACTGTGTGTTCACACCCACTTGTACTCTGCCCAGCATTAAAGTCTGATGTTAGTTCTGCCATAGCTCACCACATGCTCTGTTTTACCACTCTGCCCAGCCTACGATGTCCGATGTCTGTAACGGAGGATGGCCGCCCAAACTCACGACGTCAGGACGTCGTTTCACCTTGGTTTCGCCACGTGTTGAAGACACTCACCACGCCACTCCTCGAATACCTGACAAGCTGTCCAGTTTCCGAAGTCCTCATACAGAAGCTCCGGGCCGTCACAATCTGCCCTCGATCAAACTCAGATTGCGCGCCTTGCCCGTTCTACACACGGACGGCACACTCACTGGCATTACACGCATCTTGCGTGTGTCTGAATAGCAGTCATTCCTCTCCAAGTGACGCTGCTATCGCCTGGACGGATCTATATCTTCGGTGGTCATAAGTTCCGCCTGATCAGTTTACATACGCGGTATCTGTACTTTCGGACATACCCGAAAGTACAGATACAGTATATATAATTAATTAAGTTGATGATGGCCAATGTTTCTTTCAGTACAGATGCACATCAGGCACGAAATATTACGGAAATTGGGGAGTTGTCACGTCTAATGAGGCTAATGTTCAAATGTGTGTGAAATCTTATGGGACTTAACTGCTAAGGTGATCAGTCCCTAAGCTTACACACTACTTAACCTAAATGATCTTAAGGACAAACACACTCACCCATGCCCGAGGGAGGACTCGAACGTCCGCCGGGACCTGCCGCACAGTCCATGACTGCAGCGCCTGAGACCGCTCGGCTAATCCCGCGCGGCTAATGAGTAGGGGCGCTAAATGGTAATGTGTGGTGCAAGTTGGGAATTTGGATCTGACAAGAGGAGTGTTACGGTAATCCGTGCGTTTGTAGTGATCTGTGTGTCCGGATGGCGTAGTGGTCGCCGAGTCTGCCTAGTAAGCAAGATGCCCACGTACGAATTCCGGTCTGGCACAAATTTTCAACTTCCCCCATTGATGTACACTCCTGGAAATGGAAAAAAGAACACATTGACACCGGTGTGTCAGACCCACCATACTTGCTCCGGACACTGCGAGAGGGCTGTACAAGCAATGATCACACGCACGGCACAGCGGACACACCAGGAACCGCGGTGTTGGCCGTCGAATGGCGCTACCTGCGCAGCATTTGTGCACCGCCGCCGTCAGTGTCAGCCAGTTTGCCGTGGCATACGGAGCTCCATCGCAGTCTTTAACACTGGTAGCATGCCGCGACAGCGTGGACGTGAACCGTATGTGCAGTTGATGGACTTAGAGCGAGGGCGTATAGTGGGCATGCAGGAGGCCGGGTGGACGTACCGCCGAATTGCTCAACACGTGGGGCGTGAGGTCTCCACAGTACATCGATGTTGTCGCCAGTGGTCGGCGGAAGGTGCACGTGCCCGTCGACCTGGGACCGGACCGCAGCGACGCACGGATGCACGCCAAGACCGTAGGATCCTACGCAGTGCCGTAGGGGACCGCACAGCCGCTTCCCAGCAAATTAGGGACACTGTTGCTCCTGGGGTATCGGCGAGGAGCATTCGCAACCGTCTCCATGAAGCTGGGCTACGGTCCCGCACACCGTTAGGCCGTCTTCCGCTCACGCCCCAACATCGTGCAGCCCGCCTCCAGTGGTGTCGCGACAGGCGTGAATGGAGGGACGAATGGAGACGTGTCGTCTTCAGCGATGAGAGTCGCTTCTGCCTTGGTGCCAATGATGGTCGTATGCGTGTTTGGCGCCGTGCAGGTGAGCGCCACAATCAGGACTGCATACGACCGAGGCACACAGGGCCAACACCCGGCATCATGGTGTGGGGAGCGATCTCCTACACTGGCCGTACACCACTGGTGATCGTCGAGGGGACACTGAATAGTGCACGGTACATCCAAACCGTCATCGAACCCATCGTTCTACCATTCCTAGACCGGCAAGGGAACTTGCTGTTCCAACAGGACAATGCACGTCCGCATGTATCCCGTGCCACCCAACGTGCTCTAGAAGGTGTAAGTCAACTACCCTGGCCAGCAAGATCTCCGGATCTGTCCCCCATTGAGCATGTTTGGGACTGGATGAAGCGTCGTCTCACGCGGTCTGCACGTCCAGCACGAACGCTGGTCCAACTGAGGCGCCAGGTGGAAATGGCATGGCAAGTCGTTCCACAGGACTACATCCAGCATCTCTACGATCGTCTCCATGGGAGAATAGCAGCCTGCATTGCTGCGAAAGGTGGATATACACTGTACTAGTGCCGACATTGTGCATGCTCTGTTGCCTGTGTCTATGTGCCTGTGGTTCTGTCAGTATGATCATGTGATGTATCTGACCCCAGGAATGTGTCAATAAAGTTTCCCCTTCCTGGGACAATGAATTCACGGTGTTCTTATTTCAATTTCCAGGAGTGTAAATCAATGCCCACTGGCAGCTAATGTCTGTAATTCCATTGTGTGCTCATGTTAACACTGTCTACAGTGACGAAAAGTGAATCCAATCAGTGCTTTCATTGTTGGCGCATAGTGTTGACGCAATTTCTGACTGAAGAGTAAAAAAAAGTTAATGATGACTGGATGACTTGATGCAGTTTGGCATCGTATTTATGAACACTTTCTAACACCTCGGCACCTTTCCACTCTTAACAAGACTGTTAATGTGAGGTATGAGATACTAAAATACCGTTACTTAAAAAAAAAGTTGAATGGAGGTGAAAAGGGGTAATGAGCGAAGTTAAGAGCAAAGGTACCGTAAATCGGAAGGGTAAATAAAAATCCCGCCTTTCTGCGTCAGCGCTAAAGTTCTGCCTACCGTATTACGCCTTCCGCAGTCGTTTAATTTGTTTTTGCAAACGCAGAGTTACTGAGAGTCTTAAAACACCCTAATGCAGTGGGCTTCGCCGCGGTAGAGTACAAAGCGGCCGTTACGGGCAGCACGGGAAGCACGCCAGATAAATACCGCCTTGAGACAAGAGTAATACCGCGCGCCGTCCGCGCCGACACCCGGGTCACCATCAATTCTCACGTCCTGCGAGGAATTTTTCGGAGCCGGCCGGTCGCGAGCATCCTCTTTTAACATACGGCCGCATTAGCGCGGGGCTCCTTTTAGAGTCCGCCAAACGGCGCCGCCGGCGATAAGTCACCCGGCTCGCGGGCCCTTTTATTCCGACTGCTCAGCTTGTAAAGCGTAATTCATTTCTACCGAGGGACGAGTAATGCGGCGGGGGGGAAAGTCGAAAATGGCAAACGGTGAGCTACGCGGCGGGAATATTTCCCGTTCCGGGCTCGGACGGAGGCCGTCCGCGGCGTTCGGCCGCCTGACGGATAGGCTGTCGCGCGACGCCGGGAGGAGGCGCTACACGCGGCCCGACGGGAACTCGGACTCCGGTGCCGCACGGAATTCCTCCCGCATTTCTGTAAACGGCTTGCAGCTGTGGTCTAAGCTGTTCCTTGGAAGCCTAAGGAGAACCTGTACGTGGCTCTAAAATTACGTGCCATGTTGTTTCGGTCGACAACCCTAACTTTACTTATAATCTGTCTTGACTGCAATTTTTTTTCTTTTTTTTTTTAATTCATATGACCGGTTTCGGTTCATTCAGAACCATCTTCAGATCTGATATTTCAGTTACAGGGGTAACCCGTCCAAATCCAGCAAATTTCACATGCTGCGTCACCATTTGCTGGATTTGGACGAGTTACTCCTGTAACTGAAATATCAGATCTGAAGATGGTTCTGAATGAACCGAAACCGGTCATATGAATAAAAAAAAAAATTTCAATCAAGACGGATTATAAGTAACATTAGAAAATCATTGATTTCTGTTATCCCATCAGACATTATGTCTGTTTTTGCAAAGACAACCCTAACGTTGATTTGCTTGTAAGTAGGCTGTTTATGTTTTCTTATTGGCAATGTTACGTAGCGCTCTGTATGAGAATCACTGGCTGTGCTGTGTGCAGTCTGTGGCTAGTTTGCATTGTTGTCTGCCATTGTAGTGTTGGGCAGCTGGATGTGAACAGCGCATAGCGTTGCGCAGTTGGAGGTGAGCCGCCAGCAGTGGTGGATGTGGGGAGAGAAATGGCGGAGTTTTGAAATTTGTAAAAATGGATGTCATGAGCTGCTGTATATATTATGACTTTTGATGACTATTAAGGTAAATACATTGTTTGTTCTCTATTAAAATCTTTCATTTGCTAACTATGCCTATCAGTAGTTAGTGCCTTCAGTAGTTTGAATCTTTTATTTAGCTGGCAGTAGTGGCGCTCGCCGTATTGCAGTAGTTCGAGTAACGAAGATTTTTGTGAGGTAAGTGATTTGTGAAAGCTATAGGTTAATGTTAGGGCCATTCTTTTGTAGGGATTTTTGAAAGTCAGATTGCGTTGCGCTAAAAAATATTGTGTGTTAGTTTAAGCACAGTCGTGTATAATTGTTCTAAGGGGACGTTTCATATGCTGCACTTCTCCATTCCAGTCCGCCTCTTTGCGGCATAATTACTGCATCCCCAATTATCGGCGGTCTCACTTACGCAGGGTGCATCTTTTAACTCATCACCTGTCACTGTTACAATCGACAACACCTTCTTGCGGTTCTAAGGAGGATCATTTTCTTATACACATCCATCACTTCTCTCAGTGTCACAACGAATATACGAGAGGGGACCCAAAAGAAACCGAATTGCTGTCATAAAAAATTTTTATTGATGAACCTTTTTACAAAATTACTTCAGCCACCTTCAAAATACTCTCCATTACATGCGATGCACTTGTCAAGTCTCTTTTCCCACCGTTGGAAGCATGTTTGGAGATCTTCAAGTTTGATATTGTCCAGTGCCCTTTGCGAAGCTGTTTTTACCGCCTCCACATCGTCATGACGCTCCCCTTTCAGCTTTTTTTTATTCGTGGAAATAGGAAAAAGTCGCACGTGGCTAGGTCCGGCGAATAGCGGGTCACTCGTAAGGCCGTGCGTGCTGGAGCGTTGTCGTGATGCAGAAACCAGGCACCTGATCGCCAAAGTTCCGGGCATTTCCTCCTCACATCTTCTCGCAGACGCCTTAAAACATCCAAGTAAAAGTGCTGATTAACAGTCGGGCCAGGGGGTACGAATTCCCGATGCACAATTCCACGAACATCAAATAAAACAATGATCATCGTCTTCACATTTGACCTCACTTGCCATGCTTTTTTTGGTCTGGCAGAGTTGGGAGTCCTCCACTGGCTTGACGCTTGCTTGGTTTCTGAGTCATACCCGTAACACCAACTCTCATCCCCTGTAATGACTTTGTTCAAGAAGTTTGGATCACGTACAATCTCAGTTTTCAAGTCCTGACACACATTCATGCGGATGGTTTTTTGCTCCAGTGTGAGAAGGCGCGGAACAAATTTAGCTGCAACACGTCTCATGTGCAAATCCTCACTCAAAATCCTCTGGCACGACCTCCAACTCATTCCTGTCTCTGCTGAAATTTGGTCGATCGTTTGGCGACGATCCTCGTTTATCTTTTGGCGGAACTTTTCAATGTACTCCTCATTTCGCGATGTTGAAGTGCGTCCAGAACGAGCTTGGTCTTCAACACACATCTCACCACGTTTAAAGCGCCCAAACCACTCGAAAACCTGTGTGCGGCTCATAGCGTCCTCCTGGAAAGCTTCCTGAAGCATTTGGTGTGTCTCCGTTGCAGTTTTTTAAAGTAGGAAACGATATTTCACACACACTCTTTGTTCTTTTAAAGTTGCCATGACGACGTCACAGAGGTAACCCGCCAACAGTCAGAGAAACACAATACCACACTTGCACGTTCAGCTCTACACTGATGCCGTCTGCACAGCTGTTTCGTGAAGGTCTCTACTAGCACCATCTAGCGTGAGAACCCTGCACTACGTCTACGAGTGGCAGCGTCCTCGGAGACCGGTTTCTTTTGGGTCCCCCCTCGAACACTGTCTAGTCACATTAACGTGGCCAGTCCGAGTAACCACCAAGGGTGGTTGCGAGACGTGCTGGAAGAGAGTCAGTAACGTTCTGGAAACTACTGACAGGATGTGGTGTCATGCTGACTCCAGTGCTGCGACCACATGCGCTACGTTTCTCTGTTGAGGATCCGTGGCACGACCAGCCTGATCAAGGTGATTTCATAGATACCCGATTGGGTATCGACCGACGTGCTGGTGGCCAGGGAGAGCGGTACACTCGATCCTCGCGCTCTCCCAACTAAGCACGTGCGCTGTAAGCGGTGTGACACGTTGCATAGCCCATCTGGTAGATGACATCGAGCCGAGGAAAAACGAACTGCATGTAGGAGATGGTCTCCAAGGATAGACGCATACGTATGGCGATACGTTGTGCCTTCCAGAATGACGAGTTCACCCAGGGAATGCCACGAAAAGTTTCCCCAGATCATAACGCCCCCTCCTCTGGCCTCGAGCCTTCCTAAGATCCTATGGATATGTGTCTGAGGGAGCATAACACGTGATTCACCTGAAGAGGCCACCTGTCCCCACTCAGTGGACGTCCAGTGCGGTAATGGCGTGCATGCTCCAGCCTTAGCCACCGATGAACAGCAGTCAGCATGGGTGCATGAATCAGCCACCTGCAGCAGAGGCCTATACCCATCAATGTTCGCTGAATGGTCGTTGATGGGATGCAGTTGATAGCCCCTCGGTGCATCTGGGTGGTCAGTTGCTCAAGAGAAGCACGTCTATTTTCCAGTGAAGATTTCAACAGCGGGTGTCCATTCCCGTCGTCTATGACTCGTGGTCCCACAGTGCACTACAATTGACTCGTCACCGGTGTTGGATAGAGTCAATTTGGCAAGCGTGCTATATTTCAATCACAGCGCCATGTCAGCAACCTACAAACTTAGCCATTCCCAAATACTTCCACTCTTGGTACGAACTCCAATGATCGTGCTCTTTTGGACGTCAGTTAAATCGCTGCACATCCCGACAACCACTGCACTGTTACTTGCATGCTCCTGGTATGCTTTATATGCCCTCCATTGCTAGAGCTGTCATCTGCCTTCTGCGAGTGGCTGTTGCACCTTTGTCATGGATCATAGGAGGTCGTCACATCAAAGTGACTGAACCATGTATAATACACTAAGCATGTATAATACTGTACCTGATCATAAAACTGAAGCATCCAGAACGTGAGTAGGAAACGAAATGGAACGTCGCGGGCTGAGAAGTTGTGTGGTATTACTTCAGTGATTACAATACTAGTCAATATTACAAAGAACATGGGAATAAGAGCCCACTTAGAAGTCTGGGGTTGCACCACTCTGGCCTGAATGCACGAACTGATTCGATTGTCAAGAAAGTCACGAGGCCGTTGTATTCCCTCCAGACACAAGCCGGCCCACGAAAGTTGTAAAAGGTCCGTCATATGCTGGTTAATGGCGATAGGATGGAGTTGATATCCGAGCTGGTCCCACACATGTTCTGTAGGGGACAGATCTGGGAATCTTGCTGTCATGGGAGTAACTCAACATCTCACGGACAGTTCGTTGAGACACAGGCCATTTGTGGATGAACTTGAAGCTGCAGGATGTCTGTGATGTGCCGTTGTGCCATCAGAGCTCCCTCAGTCAGTACTAGCTGTGGCCTGAAGTGATACCCAATGGCCTCCCTCATATTGGTGACAATATTAACACCGGTATATCCCTCCAGAACGTAGAAAGAATGGGACATCTCCACAGAGCACAGCCGTGATTCGTCGCTGAACACTGCGCGATTCTACTCAACAACAGTCTTTTCTTCCCGGACACAGCACCACTCTAAAGGCTACCGTTGTTGTTATGTTGCTTACAGCACCCTGTGCACTGAGCAGTAATTCACAAATCGAGCTGTGTAATGACACAGAAAGTTTCAGGGAGTCCATCACTTGTTCTCGGATAACTGACACACGTTGGAGGGTTTACAATGTACTTCCTGTGCAGTACAGTAATCCTGCAAAATTGCCTCTGAATCGCTGCTACGACTGGTAGAGGAAAGCGAACACACGAGTGGAGTCGTTGATTATGCAGGCGATTTACTGACTATAGTTGCGGTCGAATCAAGAGCATATATAGAAAGCAAATCGGATAACGCATTAAAACAAACAAACAATTGGGGTAAAAACAATAAAGTATACACAGCAGCCAACAAATAGTCTACATGATGCTAAACTACAAAGTTACCCTGTGATCGAACTAGATAAGACTTCCATAACACATAACAGAATAACACCATACCTGGGCAAAACGCTGAGGAATGACTAAACTTCCGTAACCACATGTAAATTGGCCAAACGACTATTACACTAACTAGGCAGGGAAAGCTCAGTACACGTTTAGATTAACACGTAAGTAACAGGCTATATTGAGTCACTGAGGTTGGACTAGTCTTCTGAATGATTCATTAGTAACCAGCGCTTTCTTTATTCATCTTTCCGCAGTGTTAAAATGCTATTCCTTTAATTTGGTACACCATGACATCGTCCAGACTGTGCATAACTTAGGTGCGTGTACCAAATCAGTTTCTTGACAAACACACAGCTCAAAACGTGTCTCCTGGATTCATCCTTATGAATATAACTCCATTGAATAGAAAGTAGTACTGATGGACACTTGTTTGTTCCTGTTCTCATCTTCATCTGCTTTAGAACTGAGTATCTATTCTGTTCATGTGTGATGTCTATCGGAGTCACACCAATGAAATTCCTAAAGCTGACTTGCTTCACATACATTATAATGAAATTGATTTTTCTCAAGTCGTTATCACTGCCATGGGTTTAACCAACAGCTGCTCAAGGCAACAATGTTATCGTTTCCAAGCACATAGTCCATCCTAAATCTGGACTTCTCCAATTGCAGTGACCAGTCGTCTAATGGCCTGTGCATAAACTTCGTTGTCATTAAAATCTCTGAGGCCTTGTGATTTGTGTAAACCTCGGTGGTCCCGTCAAACCTGTACCGATCAGTGGCTCTTCTAGTTCCATCATAAAATAAATCCTTTTCAACTAATTAAAAATTCTGCTATGGAGAAAATGATTGTGAGTTGAACCATAACATCGGATTGTTCGTCTTCTTGTAAAAAGTGGACCCCCAGGCCACTCCAAATGGTATCGGAAGACAGGCACATTTGTTTTTCTAACTTATGGTGTTTCAGCATTGGAGCAGTCAGTAGCACATCTTTCAGTACATCAAATCCTACTGTGCCTGTTCATTCTAATCCCAGGTCACGTTCTTCCCTGTTAACTGGCACATCTTTGAATATGTAATTCCCGATAGAACGTTTCTAGAATTTAGTCTGCACCAAAAACAAGCTAATTTGTCACATGGTGGGAGGTTAGGCTAAATCTGTAATAGTCTGGAAATTACTGGGGTAGGGGGAAATCCCGCCTGATGAAATAACATGTCCCAGAAAACCCATATCTTTGCTTCTGAGTTTAGGTTTCAATAACTTCTCATCACACCGTGATCGCCTAATGTTCGAAACAAACGACCCAATGTTGATTTGTGTGCTCCCCATGATTCTTCCGTGATCAGCACGTCATCGTCGTAGTGTGTTACTTTCCATCTCAGTTCCTCTGGTATTACAGTATTTAGTCATCTGATATGTGATGTCGTCAGTCATACGATCACACCGCCGGCTGAGAGATCTATCCGCATGCGATTCTCTCGATAAATGGAACAAAAGCCGTGTTAGCCAAAGAGTACATAGCCAGTCGCGGTACTTATGCTCGCAACGAGGCACCACTAGGCCACATCATGTGCAGCACGAGAGTAGTGCAGTTGCGCCAGTCTACAGTTCGTAGCCGCGCTCATTGGTCAGCCAGCGCAGATGTTAGTCCTCGTCCGCAGCTCAGTCATTGCTGCCATCAAGTTTTTGTTGCTCCGTTCCATGTTAGTCTTCAAATTCACCCTATTCGACATTCAAGATTACGAGAGATTGATTCGTCACTGCAAGATTTGTGATTTGTAAATTATATCGTTCTACAGACGCTTAGTCTAGTCACGCCTTCTATAATTGTCAACCAACTGATCACGGACTACAGCAAAGTAATAAATACTTCCTTATTTTGTACTCCTGCTAATTAATTGTGATTTCCTGTTATGGCTACCAAGCAGTCTTGGCATAGTAGAACCCACGTTTCCACCTCCTTGGCTACCTCATATTTGCCATCTCATGTTGATGGACTCGATTCTGGTGGAAGATCGAGAGCCATCATGATAAATGTGGATGAAGTTACGTTTAAACCAAATGGCGGTTTTCGACATTGATAACAGCAGCCATACATAGAAAGGCATGTACAGTTCGCACAGTGGATGCTGTTCCACCCACCAGTAACGTGCACGGTGGTTTGTGTATGTGGATACACTTACGAGAGGTAACCTTTGTTAGAGTCATTTGAATCTCTCTGGCTTCTCTGTCTCTGTCAACATTAAAATGTCGGTTTGCCCTGAATAGAGAACTAATCGGATCGACCTGTCCCTTTTAGAGACACACAGATGACAACAAATGTAACAACTCGTGACCACTTCAGTAACTCCCTGCCTGAGCACTGATCATATCTCATACTCATCCTCCTCATAATAACCCAGAAGTATTAGGTATAGCCTCATAAAAAAAATTGAGCGTCCTTTTACATTTTATAGTAGACGAAATTTCGAAAGGGTATAGGGTGTTTCAGAGAATACCTACGCCTAGGAATTTGAAATAACCTTCAATTGGTTCCTCCCACTGGGTGACCCATGTGGGTTCGTATGTTATCGATCACTTGACTTACCTTCTCCGTACTGCCCTTTTAAATTTGTTCACACATTTCCAGTCCCGATGCATTCACAAGATATTAAGGTCGCAGTATTTACCCGAAATTCTCACGTATGTAATGGTTGAACTCTAACAAATATCGTTGCTTTCTACTTTTGCCATGGCAAATCTCTTAGTTAAATGTGTCACCACATGTCACTGATTCAGGAAGTCCACACCCAGGATTTCCTCAATCGTTAGCGAGGGGACAAGAAGAAAAATCTGCGTGTAATACGTGGGACTGGCGCACAAATTCACTTCTAGCCTGTTTCTTTATCTGACCTCGTACCATGCATAGGTAAGGCAGGTCATTTTCTTTCCTGATTAGTGTGCTGCAGGCTGATAATGATAGAGCGTTTTCGAACCAATGTCTAAATGAGCTAAATAACATGTGGCCTGAACTGAAATAGATACATGGACAAGCCAGACCTGGCCACAGCCAAGATTCCATCTAACGGGCCAACCAGCATGTACAGAATATGATAATGACGTGGATGCAAATAACTCAGCACATTGGACTGAGAGTTTTCGATTCATCCAATTCATGAAACACCGTTCTGCTTGGAATTTAGCAATCACCATACGAGGCAATGTTTGGTTGTGTTGTGTTCTGCCCACTCGTTTGATGTAGGATGTCTAGGAAAGATGCTTTCTCGGATTCTTACCAGATATGAGTGACGGAGTACATCGAAAAAGTTCAAAGAAGGGCAGCACGTTTTTTACTGTCGCGAAATATGGGAGACAGTGTCACAGAAATGATAATGCATTTGGGCTGGGCATTGTTAAAAGAATGGCGTTGTTCGTTGCGACGGGATCTTCTCACGAAATTCCAAGCACTAACTTTCTCCTCAGAATGCGAAAATGTTTTCTTGACACCGACCTACATAGGGGGAAATCAGAGCTCATACGGGATGATATAGGTGTTTGTTCCTTCCGCGCGCTATACTAGATTGGAGTAATATAGAATTTTAGAGGTGGTTCGATGAACGCTCTGCCACGCACCTGGTATCACTGAGCTGATTATGTCACTGATCTGTAAATGTAGTCATTCCATGTACTCCATATGGACATTGTGGCGTGGCAGTTGAATACAGCCAAACGAAAGCCGAAGCTTTAAATTTAACCTTCAACAAAATGTTGACTCAGGTAAATCGTACAAAAATACCGTCGTTTCACCATCGGACAGGCTCCCGTTTGGAGGACATAGTAACAGGAATCCCTGGCGTACAGAAACAAGTGAGGGATTTGAAATCAAAAAAGTCAGGAGGTCCAGATGGAATCCCAATTCGGTTTTACAAAGAGTACACTACGGCATTGGCCCCTTGCCAAACTTGCATTTATCGCGAATCTCCCAACCAGCAGAAAGTCCTAAGTGACTGGAAAAAAGCGTTGGTGTGTCCTGTATCTAAGAAGGATGACAGGAACGCTGTTGTTCCTTATATTCATTTTATATTGATTCGTATTGATTCCTTCTACTGATTTGATATTGATTTAAGGGTTGGGGTGGGCATCAATCTGCGTTTGTTTGCTAATGATGCTGTGGTGTACGGTCAGGTGTCGAATTTTAGTAACTGAAGGAAGATAGAAGATGACTTTGAGAACATTTTTGGTTGGTATGATGAATGGCAGACAACTCTAAATGTGGGAATATGTAAGTTAATGCCGATGAGTAGAAGAAACAAACCTGTAATGGTCGTATTAAGCACTAATAGAGTCCTGCTTGATACAATCACTTCGTTTAAATACCTTTGCGTAACGATACGCCCCCCCCCCTCCCCCATGAACCATGGACCTTCTCGTTGGTGGGGAGGCTTGCGTGCCTCATCGATACAGATAGCCGTACCGTAGGTGCAACCACAACGGAGGGGTATCTGTTGAGAGGCCAGACAAACGTGTGGTTCCTGAAGAGGGGCAGCAGCGTTTTCAGTAGTTGCAAGGACAACAGTCTGGATGATTGACTGATCTGGCCTTGTAACAATAACCAAAACGGCCTTGCTGTGCTGGTACTGCGAACGGCTGAAAGCAAGGGGAAACTACGGCCGTAATTTTTCCCGAGGGCATGCAGCTTTACTGTATGATTAAATGGTGATGGCGTCCTCTTGGGTAAAATATTCCGGAGGTAAAATAGTCCCCCATTCGGATCTCCGGGCGGGGACTACTCAAGAGGATGTCGTTATCAGGAGAAAGAAAACTGGCGTTCTACGGATCGGAGCGTGGAATGTCAGATCCCCTAATCTGGCAGGTAGGTTAGAAAATTTAAAAAGGGGAATGGATAGGTTAAAGTTAGATATAGTGGGAATTAGTGAAGTTCGGTGGCAGGAGGAACAAGACTTCTGGTCAGGTGACTACAGGGTTATAAACACAAAGTCAAATAGGGGTAATGCAGGAGTAGGTTTAATAATGAATAGGAAAATAGGAATGCGGGTAAGTTACTATAAACAGCATAGTGAACACATTATTGTGGCCAAGATAGGTACGAAGCCCACGCCTACTACAGTAATACAAGTTTATATGCCAACTAGCTCTGCAGATGACGAAGAAATTGAAGAAATGTATGATGAAATAAAAGAAATTATTCAGATAGTGAAGGGAGACGAAAATTTAATAGTCATGGGTGACTGGAATTCGAGTGTAGGAAAAGGGAGAGAAGGAAACGTAGTAGGTGAATATGGACTGGGGCTAAGAAATGAAAGAGGAAGCCGCCTGGTAGAATTTTGCACAGAGCACAACTTAATCATAGCTAACACTTGGTTTAAGAATCATGATAGAAGGTTGTATACATGGAAGAACCCTGGAGATACTAAAAGGTATCAGATAGATTATATAATGGTAAGACACAGATTTAGGAACCAGGTTTTAAATTGTAAGACATTTCCAGGGGCAGATGTGGACTCTGACCACATTCTATTGGTTATGAACTGTAGATCAAAACTGAAGAAATTGCAAAAAGGTGGGAATTTAAGGAGATGGGACCTGGATAAACTGAAAGAACCAGAGGTTGTACAGAGTTTCAGGGAGAGCATAAGGGAACAATTGACAAGAATGGGGGAAATAAATAGGTTAGAAGAAGAATGGGTAGCTTTGAGGGATGAAGTAGTGAAGGCAGCAGAGGATCAAGTAGCTAAAATGACTAAGGCTAGTAGAAATCCTTGTGTAACAGAAGAAATATTGAATTTAATTGATGAAAGGAGAAAATATAAAACAACAGTAAATGAAGCAGGCAAAAAGGAATAAAAACGTCTCAAAAATGAGATCGACAGGAAGTGCAAAATGGCTAAGCAGGGATGGCTAGAGGACAAATGTAAGGATGTACAGGCTTATCTCACTAGGGGCAAGAAAGATACTGCCTACAGCAAAATTAAAGAGACCTTTGGAGAAAAGAGAGCCACTTGCATGAATATCAAGAGCTCAGATGGAAACCCAGTTCTAAGCAAAGAGGGGAAAGCAGAAAGGTGGATGGAGTACATAGAGGATCTATACAAGGGCGATGTACTTGAGGACAATATTATGGAAATGGAAGAGGATGTAGATGAAGATGAAATGGGAGATACGATAATGCGTGAAGAGTTTGACAGAGCACTGAAAGACCTGAGTCGAAACAAGGCCCCCGGAGTAGACATCATTCCATTGGAACTACTGACGGCCTTGGGAGAGCCAGTCCTGACAAAACTCTACCATCTGGTGAGCAATATGTATGAAACAGGCGAAATATCCTCAGACTTCAAGAAGAATATAATAATTCCAATCCCAAAGAAAGCAGGTGTTGACAGATGTGAAAATTACCGAACAATCAGTTTAATAAGCCACAGCTTCAAAATACTAACACGAATTCTTTACAGACGAATGTAAAAACTAGTAGAAGCCGACCTCGGGGAAGATCAGTTTGGATTCCGTAGAAATACTGGAACACGTGAGGCAATACTGACCTTACGACTTATCTTAGAACAAAGATTAAGGAAAGACAAACCTACGTTTCTAGCATTTGTAGACTCAGAGAAAGCATTTGACAATGTTGACTGGAATACTGTCTTTCAAATTCTAAAGGTGGCAGGGGTAAAATACATGGAGTGATAGGCTATTTACAATTTGTACAGAAACCAGATGGCAGTTATAAGAGTCGAGGGACATGAAAGGGAAGCATTGGTTGGGAAGGCAGTGAGACGGGTTTGTAGCCTCTCCCCGATGTTATTCAATCTGTATATTGAGCAAGCAGTAAAGGAAACAAAAGAAAAATTCGGAGTGGGTATTAAAATCCATGGAGAAGAAATCAAATCTTTGAGGTTCGCCGATGACATTGAAAATCTGTCAGAGACAGCAAAGGACTTGGAAGAGCAGTTGAACGGAATGGATGGTGTCTTGAAGGGAGGATATAAGATGAACATCAACAAAAGCAAAACGAGGATAATGGAATGTAGTCGAATTAAGTCGGGTGATGTTGAGAGTATTAGATTAGGAAATGAGACACTTAAAGTAGTAAAGGAGTTTTGCTATTTGGGGAGCAAAATAACTGAAGATGGTCGAAGTAGAGAGGATATAAAATGTAGACTGGCAATGGCAAGGAAAGTGTTTCTGAAGAAGAGAAATTTGTTAACATCGAGTATAGATTTAAGTGTCAGGAAGTCATTTCTAAAAGTATTTGTATGGAGTGTAGCCATGTATGGAATTGAAACATGGACGGTAAATAGTTTGGACAAGAAGAGAATAGAAGCTTTCGAAATGTGGTGCTACAGAAGAATGCTGAAGATTAGATGGGTAGATCACATAACTAATGAGGAAGTATTGAATAGGATTGTGGAGAAGAGAAGTTTGTGGCACAACTTGACCAGAAGAAGGGATCGGTTGGTAGGACATGTTCTGAGGCATCAAGGGATCACCAATTTAGTATTGGAGGGCAGCGTGGAGGGTAAAAATCGTAGGGGGAGACCGAGAGATGAATACACTAAGCAGATTCAGAAGGATGTAGGTTGCAGTAGGTACTGGGAGATGAAGAAGCTTGAACAGGATAGAGTAGCATGGAGAGCTGCATCAAACCAGTCGCAGGACTGAAGACCACAACAACAACAACAACGTTACGGCCTGCCGCTGTGGCCGAGCGGTTCTAGGCATTTGAGTCTGGAACCGCGCGACCGCTACGATTGCAGATTCGAATCCTGCCTCGGGCATGGATGTGTGTGATGTCCTTAGGTTAGTTAGGTTTAAGTAGTTCTAAGTTCTAGGGGACTGATGACCTCAGAAGGTAAGTCCCATAGTGATCAGCGCCATTTGAACCATTTTTTGCTAGATTTGTTACCAATAGGTGTGAAAAACACGTAAGGATTAAGGAAATGCTTCGGGAACTAAAATAGGAAATTGAATCCGTGGAGAAAAGGAGACGCTCTTTCCCAGGAACACTATTGAGAAAATTTAGAGAATCGGCATCTGAAGCTGACTGCCGTATGATTCTATTTCCGCCAACGTACGTAGCAGACAAGGACCATGAAGATAAGATACGAGTAATCATTGCTCATGCGGACGCATATAGACATTTGTTTTCCTCTTTGTTTGTCGGCAAGTGGAACAGGAAAGGAAATGACTAATACTAGGACTGCGCATCCTCCGCCACGCAACGACATTAAAGGAAATGACTAGTAGTGGGACAGTACACCCTCCCTCCACCACACACCGTACGCTGCCTTGCAGAGTATCTATGTAGACGTAGCTGTAAATGTATGCACTATTGTACCATTAAATCCTGAATGAAATGGAAAACACTAAAAATGTGTACTAAAATTTTTTACAGCAGTGCATTTACGAGGGCAGTTCAATAAGTAATGCAACACTTTTTTTCTGAAACAGGGGTTGTTTTATTCAGCATTGAAATACACCAGGTTATTCCCCAATCTTTTAGCTACACAACACTATTTTTCAACGTAATCTTCACTCAATGCTACGGCCTTACGCCACCTTGAAATGAGGGCCTGTATGCCTGCACGGTACCATTCCACTGGTCGATGTCGGAGCCAACGTCGTACTGCATCAATAACTTCTTCATCATCCGCGCAGTGCCTCCCACGGATTGCGTCCTTCATTGGGCCAAACATACGGAAATCCGACGGTGCGAGATCGGGGCTGTAGGGTGCATGAGGAAGAACAGTCCACTGAAGTTTTGTGAGCTCCTCTCGGGTGCAAAGACTTGTGTGAGGTCTTGCGTTGTCATGAAGAAGGAGAAGTTCGTTCAGATTTTTGTGCCTACGAACACGCTGAAGTCGTTTCTTCAATTTCTGAGGAGTAGCACAATACACTTCAGAGTTGATCGTTTGACCATGGGGAAGGACATCGAACAGAATAACCCCTTCAGCGTCCCAGAAGACTGTAACCATGACTTTAGCAGCTGAGGGTATGGCTTTAAACTTTTTCTTGGTAGGGGAGTGGGTGTGGCGCCACTCCATTGATTGCTGTTTTGTTTCAGGTTCGAAGTGATGAACCCATGTTTCATCGCCTGTAACAATCTTTGACAAGAAATTGTCACCCTCGGCCACATGACGAGCAAGCAATTCCGCACAGATGGTTCTCCTTTGCTCTTTATGGTGTTCGGTTAGACAACGAGGGACCCAGCGGGAACAAACCTTTGAATATCCCAACTGGTGAACAATTGTGACAGCACTACCAACAGAGATGTCAAGTTGAGCCCTGAGTTGTTTGATGGTGATCCGTCGATCATCTCGAACGAGTCTGTTCGCACGCTCCGCCATTGCAGGAGTCACAGCTGTGCACGGCCGGCCCGCACGCGGGAGATCAGACAGTCTTGCTTGACGTTGCGGCGATGATGACACACGCTTTGCCCAACGACTCATCGTGCTTTTGCCCACTGCCAGATCACCGTAGACATTCTGCAAGCGCCTATGAATATCTGAGATGCCCTGGTTTTCCGCCAAAAGAAACTCGATCACTGCCCGTTGTTTGCAACGCACATCCGTTACAGACGCCATTTTAACAGCTCCGTACAGCGCTGCCACCTGTCGGAAGTCAATGAAACTATACGAGACGAAGCGGGAATGTTTGAAAATATTCCACAAGAAATTTCCGGTTTTTTCAACCAAAACTGGCCGAGAAAAAAAATGTGTAACATTACTTATTTAACTGCCCTCGTATAAAGAAACTCCTAGGAGAGGCAGGGGCCATACCTGGCCCACGGAACATACATATAAGTGTGGTGGCCGATGTATGCAGGGGCCAGTCCTAGATATACCACAGGAACCCCGAATTCGAGGAGTTCATCCACATTTGGAGCACCCTTTTCCTTCAGCATGAGAACACCACACCACACACGAGCGCAGTGACGCACTGGGTTCACTGTCGTCGGTTATTTTCAATAGAGTCCCGACTTGGCCCCATCTCACTTTCATGTTGTTGTGGTCTTCAGTCCACAGACTGGTTTGATGCAGCTGTCCATGCTACTCTATCCTGTGCAAGTACCTACTACGACCTACAGCCTTCTGAATCTGGTTAGTGTATTCATCTCTTGGTCCCCCTCTATGATTTTTACCCTCCACGCTGCCCTCCAATACTAAATTAGTGATCCCTTGATTCCTTAGAATATGTCATACCAAGCGCTCCCTTCTTCTAGTCAAGTTGTGCCACGTTTTCTCTTCTCCCAAATTCTATTCAATACCTCCTCATTAGTTATGTGATCTACCCATCTAATCTTCAGCATTCTTCTGTACCACCACATTTCGGAAGCTTCTATTCTCGGCTTGTCTAAACTATTTATCGTCCATGTTTCACTTACATACATGGCTACATTTCATACAAATACTTTCAGAAAAGACTTCTTGACACATAAATCTATACTCGATGTTAACAAATTTCTCTTCTTCGGAAACGCTTTCCTTGCCATTGCCAATCTACGTTTTATATCCTCTCTACTTCGACCATCATCAGTTATTTTGTTCCCCAAATAGCAAAACTCATTTACTACTTTCAGCGTCTCATTTCCCAATCTAGTTCCCGCCCCATCACCCGATTTAATTCGACGACATTCCATTATCCTCGTTTTGCCTTTGTCCATGTTCATCTTATATCCTACTTTCAAGACACTGTCCATTCCGTTCAGCTGCTCTTCCAGGTCCTTTGCTGTCTCTGACAGAATTACAATGTCATCGGCGAACCTCAAAGTTTTTATTTCTTCTCACTTTGATCTGTAGTCAAAACTCAAAGAACACCTTCAAGGATCTCACTTTCATAATGATGCACTGGTGCAAGCACAGGTGGGATTGCATCTACAGTGATCGCTTCGACAAACTGGTCTCTAGCTGGCAGCAAAGTGTTGGTCACCAATGCGACTATGTTCAGAAATAAAATGCAGTAATGAAGAATAAAGTTGTAGAATGCTAATAAAGTTAGTTTTCTTTAAAAAAGGCTTTGAGAGATTTCATGGTAGAAAATTTGGACACATCACTTTTCAGCAGGCCCTCGTACTTACTTCACAATTTTTAACTTAAGGAAGTACATCCAGAAGGTAACACCATCTCAGATCAATTAACACATTCGTAATGTTATTTCCATTTCATTCCTCAATAACTTAAAATTGATATCTCTAGAATGATGCGTTATTATGATCTCTTGTGAGCTACTGTGTACGTATACTGTGTCTGCTGGCAAGATTTTCTTTTATTATCACATTCGCCAGTTGTTTAATATTACGCCGGCTGCATAGGAATGGGAACCACATGACATTTAATAAATAAACGGATAACAGTGTACAGTGAAATAAAGTTAAGACAAAGAGTTGTTAGGATATGAAAGTCGTCACTTACGTAGAACATCTTATTCCAGCAGCTATTACTTGGGACACAGCAAGCAGACAGAGCCTGACGTAGGTAATTAGCAGATGAGCAGGAACGGTTTTGTTTTCATTCATGCTCAAACCGCTATTCGTTACTTCACGTTTTTTTCGTTTCTGAAACATGCAACTGCCTGTAACTGCTATGTTTGTAAATAACTTATCAGATTTTAGTGCCTGATTATTTCTCGTTGTTCGTCGCTGAGAGGTTACCCATACAGACGATATGAAGTGCCTGATGGCTATGTTGCGAGTATTCTCAACTGTTGATCACACAAAAAATATGACGGCGAACCTCTGAGAACATCTAGCATGTAACCCAGCGTTCACAGAGGCGACTGTGAGCTGCTAAGTGGGAATATTGCACAGCGGTACCATTCACAGCCTTGAGAGCTTTTCACAAACGCAAGAGAAAAGCAAGAAAACGTAGCGAAGATGCAAACAGGTCATTACGAGAACATAACCATTAAGATGGGAGATGAATGCGGCGTTTTAGTCGAAGTATCATTTCTCCTTTTGCCTACTGTTTGTAGCAGACAAAACGAGCCGTTTAATGCCTCAGCAAATCTAACACTGACTTCACTCTTAACGGCAGATGTCAGATATGACCACGCCAACAACATACCGCCGATGACATGAAAATTCACCTTTGGCGTCCAAGCCATGACATATTGTCCACTAGAGTGTAATCGAATTACGTAAGTGATTCTATTTTAATGAACTACGCGAGAAAATACAGATACAGGCTGAAACATTTGTAGTCTATCCTGTAATGTAATCGATTTCTTGACTGTATTGTATTTTTAAAAAAAATTATTACGCTCTCCTGTCGGGAACCTTTAACAATAACATTCCTATGTCGCAAGAAAAACGCGCCTAAGTTATGGAAGATATTACGTCTACGGGAGACCTCAGCAATCCTTGAATTCCAGTATTTGCTCATTGTAATGATATTTCACCAAGAAGATAGTAATGGAGACTCGCTTTTGTCTGAGAACTGTAAAAAGTTTGCCAAAGTATCAAGGCTAGATTCTTTTGCGTGATATAACCATTGCGGACAGCCGCCATTATAGAAATTTTCAATTCATATAGCATTAGATTAATTGCGACTGTTCATTTATCAAAGTACAGGGGAAAAGTTTACTGTTCAATCGATAATATACTTTGGTTAACTGAAAAGGTGCGTTTGTGTTTTTACTGACGCAGAAACATGGTTGCAACATTCTGCGGCGAGTCATAGATCGCGAGCTTCGATGCTTAGTGGACGTGTAGCAAAACATGCACCAACGGTCATATGATATTTCCTTTGGAAACATTTTATCCTGTGCTGACTTTTTATTGGCTACAACCATTGAACGACTACTATCCACTTTTTATAGAACATTCTGGACTAGCATGCGATGTGATTCCGGGCTGCCTATGAAGCTCTGTTAATGTATTGAGTTAGCTTCCACATTCCGAACGAAACTACAGCACCATCGCCGAGAATAACAAGAGACTTCCTCAGAAAAAATATACAGGAGCTCTCACAGTATTGAAGTATATCTGCATATGAATTTACCAGGAAGAAAAAAAAAGAAACAACGCTGAAAAACATTTGTAACGTGTGCCCTAATGAAATAAAACATCTCATCACTTACTAGTTCTCATATGTTTTGCAACATTAAATTTTTCAGACGGGTACTTAGAGATATTTTACATTTTGACTCGGGAGTCGATTGTATGATGAATCTAACTGCATGACAGATTAACAATTTATCTCACGTTGGAGCTGGAATCACGTCTCAACTGCTGACATACGACACTTTTGGGCGGAGACACAAGGAATGATTGAATAACTATGTTGGCGAGACCATCGTCCATTAAAGGTGAGGGTCAGAGATACAGCCTCAGTCGGAAATATCGTTTTAATCCAACAGTAAGTTTCATCAACAGTAATATCTCTGGTCTTACCGAAACAGTGGAAAGTGACCGTTTCACCTCGCCGCTTCTCATAATGGCTCGCAACCTGCCGTTATGCATAAAAAAAAGAAAGATAAATTTCTGTCAGACTGAGCAAGCGGCAACTAGGTTGTTGGCGTACGATTTCTTTTGGTGTGAAAGTGCTTCTCGATATTAAGGTTTTATTTAGTGTTTTTCTCCCGCCGTAATCTCTAAGGGCAGTGTGGCGTTTGGCATTTGTTTCTAGAGATTAGTAGATTGGTGGGTTCTGCGTTACACCGCACGTACAGCTGAAGAGTTCTGCGGGTTGGCAAGTATCGCATAGAAAGCTGATTTACTTTGCTCATTTTATGGTTTCAATTTGGACAAATAGCCATTTAATTTCAATTCAGTCGAATGTTCTAAACTGTGTTAAAGCAAATAACAATGCTTTACATGTATGTTATTTCGGAAAGAACAGTTTCTCGTAGCGTAACGGAAGGAGAAATCCATTAGCATGGATGCGTTCTGTAATTGGAGCCTTCGTCTCTCCGCCTGCTCTCGTGCTACCGGTGGAGCTGGACCTGCCCACACCGCAGCAACCGACGTCATCTACATCTGGTTATTGGCCTCTGGAGATGGGCGCGTACCATTCTGGTCGTTTTTCGGATGGCAGGGCACGACCGGAAGCTTGAAGTCCCCTGCAGTCACAGCTTCTGGTCCAGCGAGGCACCCACACTCCTGCCACCCCCCCCCCCCCCACCACCACCACAACGCTGCTGTCGCGATCCTACACGACAACGGTCCATTACCTTGGGGGCGAGGAACGTTCCGGCTTAACTACAAGTGCCGGCACGACGATGGAGGACAGAAGAGCAGAGAAAGCTGTGAGATGACGTCAGCCAATAGTACGCTGACTAGGACGACACCAAGACAGTAACGGCCAAGAGAATATAAGCGCCTCTCGGCCTAGCCACAGGCAGTGGAATACGAGCCGTCATACAAACGCTATAACAGTGAATTGTAAACTGAATTGTTTTCCTTACACTTAAATTGTATATGCTGAAGACATTGATTTTTTGCTTGTCGCCATTTGCTTGCAACATACCCTTATGAATAACCAAAGTTAATTTTTGTCAGTTCATGTTACTGTAATAAACTCCATTAACATGATTTGCTTGAATTGTTTTCTAGCGATCTGAGAAAACAGCTTCATAGACACCCTATATTAGACGAGTGGGCAGGATACTATATATTTTGCGTGGGTTTTGGTGACATGATGAATTGTCATTGCCGACATCTGTGGTAGTATGTTTTCTATAGATACTAGATTGAAGTTTGTTGTTATTATTATAAATTTTAAGACCAAGGAAATTTATGCACTGATTTGTTTCACATCAACTGTGAATTCAATATTTTTATGAATTTTGCTGACGTCTACTGTCAGTGCATTTACTTCACAGTTTGTACCTTCAAAAAAGAAAATTGTATCATCTTCTGTAAAAGATAATTTTTTGTGACATGTTAATTAGCTGAGAAGTATTTCTGTTTTATAAGGTTGATGTAAATATCCCAGCCAACCTATTTATCTTTGCTGAGCCACCATGATGTTGTTGAAGCTAAGTTAATTGTATCCAAGATAAGTGTAAGTATTTGTATTAGTTCGCATGTCTCTGCAATGCTAGTTTTCCTATATTTAAGAAGAATTTTTCTTGTACTGTCAACTGTCTCTTCAACAGGGATGTTCATATTTAGATTTACAATATCCAGTGATGTAAATTTATCTTTGTGGGGGGGTATAGATGATTTCAGTGTAGTCTATGAGTTCATGTGTATCGTGTATGGAGTAGCTATTTTAAGAAGTATAGAATTTGGCAAAGAGGTCTTTTAGTTCCTGACTTATAAAGTATTCAGGGCTGTTTCTTGACTTAAATGGCAAATGGGCAATTTTCTTTATTAATGTTTTATGTGCATGTAGTTTTAGGAGTAAAGGAGTCATTGTTACAAAGTTCTGTGCATCATATTTGCTGTAGCGATTGTGACGGTTGTATAATAGCTTATAGAATTTAGTCTGGAATTACATTGTGGGACAAGACTTTATTACGGTTATGAAAAAAAAATTGTAAGCATTTTTTCTGTACATACTTTTTCATGTATTACAAATACAGACTACCTTGTACAGCTTTCACTATGAATGCTTTGCTTTCAGAAAATTTGTTCTTAATATTTTTCAAATCTTTTATTTCAATTTCGGTATTATTTATTTTTATCTGTCTGATTATCAAATTATTTCACTTCATTTTTAAAATCCAGTATATTTTACCCACATGGTTCTAATTACCTGCGTCACAAGTAAATTTTGTACACTTGTAGAGTCCCTGCCCCCCCCCCCCTTTCGTGTTCACGCTCTGCTCCTCTATCCACAGTGTGTCTGACCAACTGCCATGTCATCCATGAGACAATGGCGTCATGTGCTTGCGTTATTATAGAGCGGCTTGTGGTCAGCACACTGCTCTCCTGGTCATTATCAGATTAGCAGACCATGGAGCCGCTACTTACCATTCAACCACCTTGTCAATTAACATCACAAGGCTGAGTGAAATCGGTTCTAGTCCTCAAAACAAAATCTAGCCATTACAAGGGATCGACTGACATCCCATGCATGGCAGCCATCTACACTGGCTACTCTGCTATGGATCTGGTCCTCGTGTTCATGGAGGCGATGAGGTTGTGCACTGACTTGCTCAAAATACGATCTACCTCCGGACACAAATTTTAGAATCTGCACAGTCATGGTAATGCTGTAGTATTGTTACTGTAGGCTTCAATGTAACTATACTGATGATGGCTTGAGTATGCCACGTGGATTAAACCCCAGAAGATGGAATGAATCTTGATGAGTAAGTCAGTCTACATGGAAGGAGAAATTCCAAACTCAACATACTAAACGAGCTCGGAGGAAAACGTAACATGTGACCAGTGGGAGTGACTGACAGTTGAGCACAGAGAAACAGAGTTCTGCACTAGGCTAAATCTTGGTCCAACAGGCACTGAAATTAGCTTTAGACCAGCAGGCGAGACCAATTAGAGCTGGCAGGTAAAAATATAGGTCATGGCTCATGTCAGTCCATGATTCACATATGCCCTCTGTGTCGGCATTGTATACCATTCCATTGTAATACCCACACCAGCTCTCCTACATCCATCTCAGTGTCTGCTGTTGGTCATACTAAACACATGATGGGTTCCTCTGTTGTAACATGTCACTCCATTCAGACATACGCACGCAACAGTACCTCCATCAGCTGCCTGATTAGTGAGCTGTTTGCAATCAGAATTCATCACCTTACGTAATTCTGAAGTGTCTACGATCTCTCCCTGTCACGTGTACCTTGAGTCAACAACATATGACACCGTGTAGCACCCCTGTTCCCTGTGATGATAGGTCTCATGAGAGCATAGCGGAGCCCTTATAAAACAAAAAGTGACAACCACTGCATAAGAACCATGGACATTGATCAGAGCTGAAACCAGGAGCTGTCTGTCGCACTGCATGACAATCGACAAGTGAGATCACGTACCTTGTAAGGGGAAGGGCAGGGTAGGGGATGGGGGGATAGGGGGGGGGGGGAGGTTCACAAACAGCCTCCTGTTCGTAGACCGTTCATAAAATAACTATTATTTAAGAAAATGGTGGGCAACAGCTGGTAAATATTTGAAGCAAGTCATGATTTAGCGATAAGAGATGATGAGAAAATTTCTTTATTAAACAGCTAATATCGATCTACTGTCAGTTATAAATAAACAAACGCATTTAAGACATCATATTTGGCGGTATAAAATTAATGATGCCGAATAATAAAATCCATAAGTTCGTCATTGTTGCAAATAGTAATACAAATTACGTCATCAACCACAAAAATGTACCAATAGTGCATTCATTTAACATATTTCATGACTGGTACCACCATCAGTAGCAAAGAATTAAGGGAGTGGAATGCTGGGTTTTATATCGAGGATAGGAGGATAGGTCGGCTTCATTCACATTTATTTTATTAACCTTGCTGCTTTTAAAATTATACATTCGGAATTTCAGTTCCACAGTAGTCGGAGTCCTGCGTCTGTAAACAGCAATGTGTTGCCGAAGGAGACCAGACACCAAGCAGGGTGGCTTCGCACCGCTGGGGAACGCGATGTCGGTGACAGGAACAGTGCGATTGTGAGAGCTCCTATGGGAGCACCATCAAATAGCGTATTTAGCTGTCAAATCTGCTCCTTCTAAACACGCAATCAAACCATAAAGTAACCAAGCCCGCAAATGGAATCAATAAATCAATAAATTGAGAAAACTCACTAACTCCTCGACGTAGATAACATTATAAATCTCTGGTAACAGCAAAAACTAAGTAGTTTTACAAGTATTACACTACATGGAAGTTCTTTCAATAATGGTTATAAAATCCACTTAGAATTCACTGTCATCTGGCGATACGTCCGAAAATCGCCCTTCAGTAAGCGAGCGCAAGATACAGAATGGCATCACATTTCACAGGGTACCACACACCACATACACAGTTTTAAGTTAGTTGCACACAGCACATGTCCCACCAATCTCAAGATAGCAACAATGATTGCTAGGACTCCCAGGTTAGTGTCCACTGATTTCCGTATACCCAAACTACTACCCACATAGAGCTTTCTCAATAATGCTTCATCACAATAACCATAATATGACTTAATGTAAGACACTAAAATTCAGTTCGTTCTTACAACTTACTACTAGTGGCAAAAAACATATTTAGATTCTCAGTACTCGGTGAGGTTTAGCCGCTTATGTCTAGGTAGATACTAGCTCAGTCAACACTAGCTGGCCCCCGCTTAAGGTGATAGGTTGCCGATAGGCCTAATTGATCACCAACTTACTAATTCGTAGTTAGTTATGGATTAGCAGGACATACAACAGCACTGTAGCGTTCCACTGTAACCTCCCCACAAAAATGTATGACAATTATTAAATATAAATGGAGCCAAGTGTTACCTCCCCGTGAAAATAAAAGAAAAGTCTATGATAATGAAAACGTGCCAAAAGTTATTTTCCCTACAAGATTACTGAATAATAATGACTCTAATGTTGTTGAGCTCCCACAATACATCGTTAAATTGAAATAAAAGCGACCGTACCTTCGCTACAAAAATATTGAAAAATAATGGCCCAATGTAAACTCGACACAAAAATTGAGAAATGAACATTCAATTGTAATGATTTTTTTTCTTTTTAATAACGATTGCTTTGAAAACAGAATTATTATTGGGGCATTTCTTGAACAAATTAATTACAATTACAATACATTATTAGCTGAGCGCAATGCTGCTTCATTACCTTATTTAACAATATACCTCGTCCTGAATCGTGACCAGAGACCCATGTCGACCCCCGCCGACTCCTCACACGCTACTGTACTGACTACTACTCTCGAACTGCTAATTCGCAACTGAACTACATGCTTTCGCGACTCGCTACGTACCACAACTGTTCCTGCCGGCTCGCTACACGCAACTGAACTGAACTCTCGCGCGGTCAAACGCAGACTAGCAACGATAAATAACTCTCTGGTCAGAGATTCTCTCATGGCTCGCCATCGCTGTACTGAATACACTGAACACATACGTGTTTCACCACTCATGCAGCTATGGTTGAATATGGAAAAAACATTCTATGCCCTAAAGCCACCTGAGGTACGCAACCTTCTTTTCCTCAGGCATTCAGACAGAAACATATAGCCTCCACAGTACGAATTAGTACAACAATATCACTGGTCACGCCGATAGCGCGTCCTTTCACAACCATTCTAGTGATTTAAGATCAAGCAACAAATAGCTCCGTTGTAGTGCCTCAGAAAGTTCGCTAGGCTTCCGTACTGTCACAGCTCACCTTATCGGCCAATACAACGAAGAGTGTTTCACGCTAAGACAAGTTAACATTACGTCATCCACCAATCTTTTGCAATAGCAGTGAACCAACCATTGGAAATAATAGAAGAAAGCAGACTTATATAGTCCGTCCTTATGGCGAGTAACTGACTTCACTCACCGTCATTTGACCGCCTGGCCGGATGGCGTCCTACTCTCACAAGTAAGCCAATGCCTTTCTCGCCGTAATTCAACGATACTAAACTCAAAAACACCATTGACAGAATAGGGTATTAAACCAACAGCTATAACTCGTGGACTGCACGCACACCCCGAACGAGTGTCTCGCAACTAGCAACAACACGTTAATGTGGACATACGCAGGAGCAGAATTCAATTTCCGATTGGTGTCATCAAGTGCTCAGGAGTGCGCTCTATCAACGCACGAAACTATGCAATGTCTGAACGGTCAGCATCAAACTGTTTGAGCCAGCAAACTAAGCATATCTGCCTATTACGAAGTACTGCAATGATATATCACAGGACTCTCCTGTAAAAATCGACCGCGATCGAAAAGCTGCCTCAGCATACTCTAGATAAAATAACCTCACGTCTTACGTGCACCAGACAACAATAAGCGACACACGAATACTTGTTAGTGTTTCCAGTGAGCTCCGCACTGTTCATTGCCACAAACCAAAAATACCAAAACCACGTTGGCAGACCCCGACAGGTAATAATGTACACTCCTGGAAATTGAAATAAGAACACCGTGAATTCATTGTCCCAGGAAGGGGAAACTTTATTGACACATTCCTGGGGTCAGATACATCACATGATCACACTGACAGAACCACAGGCACATAGACACAGGCAACAGAGCATGCACAATGTCGGCACTAGTACAGTGTATATCCACCTTTCGCAGCAATGCAGGCTGCTATTCTCCATGGAGACGATCGTAGAGATGCTGGATGTAGTCCTGTGGAACGGCTTGCCATGCCATTTCCACCTGGCGCCTCAGTTGGACCAGCGTTCGTGCTGGACGTGCAGACCGCGTGAGACGACACTTCATCCAGTCCCAAACATGCTCAATGGGGGACAGATCCGGAGATCTTGCTGGCCAGGGTAGTTGACTTACACCTTCTAGAGCACGTTGGGTGGCACGGGATACATGCAGACGTGCATTGTCCTGTTGGAACAGCAAGTTCCCTTGCCGGTCTAGGAATGGTAGAACGATAGGTTCGATGACGGTTTGGAAGTACCGTGCACTATTCAGTGTCCCCTCGACGATCACCAGTGGTGTACGGCCAGTATAGGAGATCGCTCCCCACACCATGATGCCGGGTGTTGGCCCTGTGTGCCTCGGTCGTATGCAGTCCTGATTGTGGCGCTCACCTGCACGGCGCCAAACACGCATACGACCATCATTGGCACCAAGGCAGAAGCGACTCTCATCGCTGAAGACGACACGTCTCCATTCGTCCCTCCATTCACGCCTGTCGCGACACCACTGGAGGCGGGCTGCACGATGTTGGGGCGTGAGCGGAAGACGGCCTAACGGTGTGCGGGACCGTAGCCCAGCTTCATGGAGACGGTTGCGAATGGTCCTCGCCGATACCCCAGGAGCAACAGTGTCCCTAATTTGCTGGGAAGTGGCGGTGCGGTCCCCTACGGCACTGCGTAGGATCCTACGGTCTTGGCGTGCATCCGTGCGTCGCTGCGGTCCGGTCCCAGGTCGACGGGCACGTGCACCTTCCGCCGACCACTGGCGACAACATCGATGTACTGTGGAGACCTCACGCCCCACGTGTTGAGCAATTCGGCGGTACGTCCACCCGGCCTCCCGCATGCCCACTATACGCCCTCGCTCAAAGTCCGTCAACTGCACATACGGTTCACGTCCACGCTGTCGCGGCATGCTACCAGTGTTAAAGACTGCGATGGAGCTCCGTATGCCACGGCAAACTGGCTGACACTGACGGCGGCGGTGCACAGATGCTGCGCAGCTAGCGCCATTCGACGGCCAACACCGCGGTTCCTGGTGTGTCCGCTGTGCCGTGCGTGTGATCATTGCTTGTACAGCCCTCTCGCAGTGTCCGGAGCAAGTATGGTGGGTCTGACACACCGGTGTCAATGTGTTCTTTTTTCCATTTCCAGGAGTGTATTATGACCAACTACTCAACTTTGGTGGACATACTTATAATAGCGGAACAGTCACAATAGAACGGACGCAATTCCACAACGAGATATCAAAACAGTCAGAGTCACAGCGACAAGTCTCCGCGTTGCCCAGAAATCATAGTCCACTGTTAGGACGACGACGAACGAATCGTCGCCAGTGTGAATGACAGTTGGCCAATGCTAAACAGAAACAAACAAATCTCTTCTTTGCATATACAGCAGGTTAGTCAGTGAAGTCGATAAGGAGCTGGCTGCATGGTCTGGGTCTACAACGACTAAAATTATTAGAAGTCGTTGGTAAAAAATAATATATTGTACTTAAGTGGTGGTACAGGAGTCTTCATTATCAGGAGGAACACAAATTCAAACAGAGGCCATACTTTAACTAAGCGCCTTGTTAGAGGTTGCTTCCTATCAGCTGAAGGCTATACTACTTTCCTATTTGACGTCCCGAGCAAGAGTGGCCGAGCGCACGCTAGAGACATGTTGCAAGCCGCGGAGCGGCGCTAGTCTCGACTCGCGCGTCCAGCGATACTAGTACGGACGGCGGTCGATACCTGCCACCCCTAACAAGTGCGGTATCGAAAGTTGATACCACATCCACAACACAAAACACCAACGCCGTATGTCAACACCGAATCTGGGCCTGCCCACCAGCACGAACTGCGCTCTTCGCCAGTCGCCCAAAAACCTTTGTCCCTTAGTCGTAACGCGGGCAAATTCGCAGTCGTCGGTGCAGAGAGCCGTACCCAGCACAGCACAGCTAGCTAAGATCCGGCACGGTGGGAGTTCAAGCTACCGCGGCGGACACACAACCAGCATATGATTTACAATGTAATTTTATGTTAGTTTTGACAACAGTGAGGAGTTCCGTGGATTTTATTATTTAACGCCACTGATTTTATGTCGTCCAATATGATTTTGTACACACTTTATGTACCTTATGAAGGCCTGTGGCGTGCTACTGATCATCCAATATAGAAATTTTAGCAGAAGATCTTGGTTGTTAATCCTCACATTCTTCGTATACTAACTAGTTCTGACACCTTTCAGGGACAATGAGGTGGTGCATTGTCTTGCTGATGTTAACATTCAACTCTGGGATGCACATAACCAACAGTGTGTAGTTCTGGTGTTAATCGGTGGAAGACTTACCGTGTCATCACACTCAAACAGCCCTGACAGATAAATATCTTGATCAGCTGCCCGAACTGTGACCTATTGCCTTGAGGAACGCATCGTCTTATATAATTTTTGACATACCTGTTAACTGGCATTATTATACGAGGTTTGACTGAAAAATAACGCCTCTGCCTTCTTAACTCTTCAATAGTTGGCAGCATTGGTATGCAGCAGGTACTGGATTGTTCCGTAGCCTCTTCTCTACAGCTCCAGTTGGCGGGAAGCCTTAGCATTGAACGGTTGTGTTGTTACAGTGTAAAGCATGAAACTCTGCGCAGACGGTATTGAAGTCATTGAATTCTTGACAGCAGAAGATGTCATCCCAGAGCAGATTCATCAGAAAAGGAAAGCAGTTTATGGTGATTGTGCTGAAATGTGTTACTGTGCGTCGTTGGGCAAGTAAGTTTAAAGATGTTGAGGCGGAAATATCTGACCTACGTGACAAGAGTTGGATGTCCTGTGACAGCAACCTCGAAGTTTCACAAGAAAAATGTTGACAGATTGATTCAGAGAGAAATTGCAAGCACAATCGGCATTTCACAGGAGCGTGTGAGTTACATTACTGCTTTTCTTATCAGAAGTATCTGTCCATGATGGGTTCCTCGGCTGCTGAGTCCTGAAATGAAAGCGCACAGACTTGAAATTTGCCATGAACTCCTCTCGCGTTACGAGAATGAAGGTGACGCCTTTCTCCATTCAATTCTGTCAGGAGACGGAACATGGGTACACCATTACGACTCAGAGACGAAACGCCAGTCTATGAAATATCAACGCAAAGACTCGCCCCAGGAAAAGAAATTCAAGACGCAGCCCTCAGGTGGAAAAATCATAGCCACAGTGTTCTGGGACTCAGATGGTGTTATCCATGTTGATTTACTTGATCGTGGAGCAACAATAAATTCAGAGCGTTATATCACAAAGCTACGAATTCTGGAACGACGGCTAAGAAGGGTCCGAAAGGAAAAGGGAAATGTTTTCCTGCACCATGACAATACCAAACCACACATTTCACGGGCTACCACAGCAGAACTTCAGAGACTGAATCTCACCGCCGTACGGCATCCTCCATACAGTCCAGATTTAGCGCCGTCTTACTTTCATCTGTTCCCGATAAAGAAAGATGATATGCGGGGATATCTTTATGCTTCTGATGAAGACGTTGTGAGAACTGTGAGACTGTGGTTCCAGAAACAGAGTGTCGACTTCTTCCGTGACAGCTTCAGAAAACTTGTTCATCGCTGGCAGAAATCGATCCAATTGGCTGGTGATTATGTGGAAAAGTGAATATTAGTAACTAAAGATCTTATTTTAAGGTTTATTTCTGCGTTTTTGACCCTCGTATAATAATGCTCACATCGTGTCCAATGCAGACGAATTTTGTCTATGTCTCGGGCATTCAATGGTGATATTGCTGCATGAGTTTTTATCAGAGTGTCCTGCAGAATTGTAGTCAGCAGAGGTATACATATGGGACTGTTGCGTCCTTAGCTCACAGTGTTTAGCTGGTCCTGGGTTGTGTGGCCTGTAATACAAATGGTTTCTAGTAAAGAATGTGCTACGTATTTTTAATTCACTACGTGATCCAGTAGATTTATTCACAAAATACATTTTTCTTTATTATAGCGCTGTTAACGCATTATTTGCTTACGTAAAAATATAAAAATAGACACAAATAATTCATTTTCAAGGAGATATTGGAATTCTAAAATTGGCATAGGCCTTCCAATTTTTATTTTGTTGTAGGATTAAGTGGTGCTGTTATTATTATTATTTCTAATAATTAGTAATGAAATAGCAAATCATAATAATTGTACACGAAATTGCTTTTATCTGTGTCGCAGTCGGTATAAATGTAAAGTGATTTCTTTCATCATCATTGCCTCTTGAGTGAAATGTGTAGTAGACTGACAAGTTGTAATCAGACTCGAATTGTAGTCGTACATGTAGTGTTAGTTGTATCCACTGAACGTATTTTGAGAAAAAAAGATCTTAAAATGGCTTATTAAAACGTAAAATGTGGGAAGAGAAACGATAGAATTCTTCATTTATATATTGAATCCTGAAATGTCTTCTAACAGAAGGAATACGTTACCTTCAGATACATTATGTGAGCAAAAGTATTCGGACACCTTGCTGAAAATGACTTACAAGTTCGTGGCGTCCTCCTTCGGTAATGCTGGAATTCAACATGGACCATCCTTAATCTTCATGACAGCTTCCACTCTCACAGGCATACGTTCAATCACGTGCCGGAAGGTTTCTTTTGGAATGGCAATACATTCTTCACGGAGTGCTGCACTGACGGTGGTCGGTGAGGCCTGGCACGAAGTCTGTGTTCCAAAACATCCCAAAGGTGTTCTATGACATTCAGGTCAGGCCTCTGTGCAGGCCAGTCCATTACTGGGATGTTACTGTCGTGTAACCACTCCACCATATGCCGTGAATTCTGAAGAGGTACTCGATCGTGTTGAAAGATGCAATCGCCATCGCCGAATTGCCCTTCAACAGTGGGAAGCAAGAACGTACTTAAAACAACACTGTATGTCTGTGCTGTGATAGAGCCACGCAAAACAACCAGGGCTGCAAGCCCGCTCGAAGAAAAACATGACCACACCACAATATTACCGCCTCCGAATCTTACTGTTGCCACTATACACGCAGGCAGATGACGTTCACTGGGAATTCGCCATACCCACACACTGCTATCGGATCGACACATTGTGTACCGTTATTTGTCACTCCACAAAATGTCTTTCCACTGTTCAATCGTCCAATGTTTACGCTCGTTACACCAAGTAAGGCGTTTACCGGCGTGATGTCAAGGTCATGAGCAGCCGCTCGGCCATGAAATCCACGTTTTGTCACCTCCGGCCTAACTGTCATAGTTCTTGCTGTGGATCCTGATATAGTTTGGAATTCCGGTATGATGATCTAGATAGATGTACATTACAACCCTCTTCAACTAACGGCGGTCTCTGTCAGTGAACAGACGAGGTCGGCTTGTACGCCTTTGTGCTGTACGTATCCCTTCATGTCTCCACTTCAGTATCACATTCTAAACAGTGGACATAGGAATGTTTAGGATTGTGGAAATCTCACGTACAGACATATGACACAAGTGACACCCAGTCACCTGACCATGTTCGAAGTCCGTGAGTTCCACGGAGCGCCCCATTCCGCTCTCTCACGATATCTGACTACTCAGGTCGCTGACATGGAATACCTGGGAGCAGGTGGCAGCACAGTGCACCTAATATGAAAAACGTATGTTTTTGGGGGTGTCCGGATACTTTTGATCACATAGTGTAACTGTAAAACTGCAGGAACATTGAGTAACAGACATCGAGAAGAAATAAGTAAAAAAAGGAAAGTTATCAATTATCGAAGTCCACTTGAAGGAAATTCTTTTTTCTCTTCTTGACTCTGAAGCTGTTAAGAAATGTCGCGAACAAGTTCGTTGTGATAGTGTGGTTTGCTGATCGTAATTTCCTTTAGATGTCTTACTAACCTCGTTCTTGTCAGAGACGGGTTAGAGGCCGCACGAAGGTATTTCTCCTACACTGACTTGATCTGTGATTGGCTCTACAATCGCCCGCTATCAGAAGCTACGTCCTGAGTCACCTCTGCCTTCGGCGCGTTGCTGCTAACGGCAGTTGGCTATTCCGTTGGCTGTTTCAAAGAGCTTATTCCGTTGGCTGTTTCAAAGAGCTCACCATTACACCTCTAACGCGGCAACACGTGTAAATCGCAGTCCTTGCACGAACTCGGAGTGTTCCACGCATCGGGCAACCTCGATCTGGACGCGATCACGTGACCTGATATCGCGCGCCGTGCCCACCCAAAGCTTCGCAGTCACGCCGAGGGCGAGTGTAAGTTCTGACATCTGTGACACACGACACACCTAACTGTTCCAATCCCCGTGGCGACGGAGGCGACCTCCAGCCAGCACAGTGCTGTGTCACCTACCTGCTGAGCAATGCCATTCCTAGCAGTCTGAAGAGTCTGAAGCCGACTTTTAATGGTAGAGTGATATGCCCCTTATCTATCACATGGTTCGCAGCCCGATACACGTCTGGGAACAATACCTGCGCGAACATAGCATAAATGGGACGTTCTTGGGCACAGTCGGATCGAACGCCGGAAATTTCTTTCTTAATTTACCCCATGACTCCTTAAGGGGCTCCGGAACGCCCTATACTTGCAATGTTAAAATAACGCTTATAAATTACATCTTTCCTCACAAAGTATTTGAGGTAGGAAGTTGAACTTTTTACAGATTCTTTATTGGAATATGGGCTACAACTTAACACAGGGATTTTACAAAATTTTAGTGCAGTTATTAAAGATGATTTTTTTTTCAATTGTAATGAAAATTCACAACATTTTTTTGCAATTTTTTATTTATATATTCAAAAATATACAGTTTTTTGGAAAAAGGCTGTGTTAAATTATGCAGAAGGTACTGTGTAACATTTACTGAAAGTTTGAAACAAATATGTTTGGAAGATCCTTAGAAAACATGTAATTAGTATGAGAAAATAAAAGTTTTGGGAATCGAGCGACAAAGATTGGATTAACTTTTTAGTGCATTCCAGGTCCATAGGATGGATTATCTTCATCCTCTGCAAACTCCTCCTCCAGCTTCCTCTTGTTCCTCCTCCTGTTTACTCTTGCTTGTATTTCTAGACTCTTTACAGCCCTGTCTGCAGCCCGAAGGCGTTCCTTGTCTAAAGCAAGCATCGCTCGTACCATGTTAGAACCTATCTTCATTCCCATATTTCTAAATACCTTGCACCTTACAATGTTGCCGTCATTGAAAGTCGCAACAGCATCATACACACCAAAGTGAATGTTTCTATTCCAACAAATACAGTCTTGGGGATTCTCGACCATATAACACTATTTACACTTTCATTGGGGTTTTGAGTTTTTCCGTGAATACACTTTTTCAGCAGTTCAGGTGCTGCTAAGTCTCTGAAAATAGTTTAGCCACAACACATACTTTATCTCACATCACTAAAATGTACCTGATGAACACGGACCTTATTAATAACACCATTTGACAGCAGTTTAACAGCGCCACAGTGGGTCACGCCCATGTAGAACACATTTCAAAAAAAATTTAAAAATAGTTGTAGTCTTCGGAATTGAATAAATTATATATCTATTAAAAGGTAATAGTCTGCAGATTCAGAAAACGCAAAATATAAAAATTGAACTTTTCATGATTTTGAGCCTTTTCGGAGCCCCTTAAGACCAGATATGTCTGTGTAGAGGTGTTATTTGCTGCTTTGCAGTCAGAAGTACAGTGGTGCTGCAAGAAGGAGAAATAGTTAAATAAATTTAGACCCGTGGTGAAAAATATACGTACTCATACAGGACGGTTCAGCTGCGCCTACCCATGAATTTTATGCAACCCACAACGCCTTCAAATACCACGCACATGATTTTCATATTCTCTCGCTCGCTGCACGCGAATTATTATTACTACAGAACAAATTGTTTTCGGAGGTTTGGCTAAACAGTGTGAGGGCTTAAAGCCCACATTATTTAGTTCAAGCGAAATTATTAAATTGGCTATCTGCCTTTTAAATGCATTCTTTTGCAGTAATCCATTGTTTAACTGAAGTCTGTATCATCAAAGTTTACTAATTCCACATATTTCAGCCCCGCATCGTGCTAAGACGGAACTGTCTCCCAATTTTCAGTCTGCCCAGCCATATCACGACGCCTCCTAGTAATAGCGGAAATTTTTATTTGAATTTCGGCAATTAATTTTCTAGTTGACAAAATACCAACCATCATTCTTCTGTGGTTCAGCGATCTTCAAGAAAGTGCAGGATCCCAACTTCAGCAAAGACTCCGTCCACTGCAACACATCTCCGGGTGAGCCATACCAATAATTCAGCGATTCCCATGCTCCCGTCATTTTTGTTGGTATATCGCGTGGAGAACGGTACTCTGAATAATTATTACATTGATGTGAACAAAGACAGGGTAGTAGTGTTAGCATACCCTTCAGAAAATAATTAATAGCATCCCACATAACATCAATCACAATAAAAGAAACGGAATTCTCTCTCGCAGTTAGAATTTACAATAGAAGACTATATTTAGGATCTAAATGTGTTACGTGGTCAGCGAAAGTCGCCTCCCACGGTACGGGACTACGAGTCCCACCGCCACACCTGCACCTGCCCATGTTAGGCAATAAATTCTGCCTGACTCATGTAGTACTATCACCGTAAGAGGGTGGTACGGGACTACAAGTCCCACCGCCACACCTCCAAAGTGAATTGCAGTGACAAAGCCACTGCACAGTGGAAATTTACTGGCCCACCAACACAGATGGACCGCAACAGACCGGTGATGCTGTATTGTAACCTATCACCTCGGACTACCAGTCCTTACGTGGTGAGGATCAACTAATTTCTGCTAATTGAACACGAGATTTGTTTCCCTTTGTTTTAAATACGCTGTTTCGAAACAGTGAAACGGTTTGTGTTTTGCAATCTAATAAACCTACACATTTTATCATCTTGAATGTCTACTGTATAAGTATGTCTATATAAACACAAATGAGGTGAGAGAGCGCTAATCATGTCGCAGAAAGTATGAAACTATCACTTAGGCGTCTTGGCAGTTTCGTATTTCCTGCAGCAAATGCGCTGCTTAAGTGTCGTGACTTTCATACTTTTCAATAGGCTGAGGACAGCCATAGCTGAAGACAGAAGAACCACCACGAACGGAACTGGAGGTGGGAGCAAACTGCAGAAACAACGGATATGCTACTGGGATTCCCACATTCCGTTAGTATGGGTAATATACCCATCCTGCTAATTTCCATGCACACAAAGAAATCATTGTGGGTAATAGGCACAGTGACTATAGACTCACAAATAACGCCAAATAATTCGAATAAATAACAAAATATAACGGAAAAAGTTTTGTCTTTCAAGGTGTTTCGAACTGTTACTATGAATTCACCATGTTTCCCAGCCCTTCCCGTTCACCATTACACTATAAGTGATATGTCAAACTGATTGCTTGCAATTATTCCTACATCAAATTTATGTATATGTCTAATAACTGTCACTCTACGCCTTTTTTTAATCAACATGTTGTACGCTTACTTGCGTTTCTTAATATGATTACTGTACATGAACAGAGAAGAGTACGTTATAAAAAAGTGTAATTTAACTGAATGATTTTCACATATTCATTATTTTGAATGTGAATAGTATGCGTTGTTTTATTGTTTGGTTAGTGTTTATAAAGCAGATGTTACGCCATTTCGGAATAGGACAGTCAGCTAGAAACGAAACTTTATTTTCGCATATCTTAAGCTTCATGCTAATGCTTGTCAAACAGATTTCGACACTCTTGAAAGTGTTTCATGAAGTGGTATGTTGTGTTTCAGTACCTGTGCCGAGCCCGAATCTCGTCCGACACACAGCGGAATGAAACATCACTGTTTCGATACAATTAGTCCGTTCCAAGCACAGGTGGACTGAAACAGCCTTATATTGAAACAACGATACAGTTTCTGTGTCTGGCTCGAGATTGAATCTCGAGACAAGGGCGCAATGAAACACCACTGTTTCGAAACAGTGAACCACAGCCGTTCCGAAACACTGAAACAGTTCCACGTATCGATACACTGTATCGAAACATAGAAACAGTGGCCAAGTCTAGTGCGTACCATTACGTTTCTCTTGTCTTTTGCGTAATAAGCGCGTCAGACATGTGTGAGATACATGTACGCATAACCAGTTACAACTGCAAACAGTTAATTTCTCAGTAACCAACTGTAACTGGTATATGTATGTTTGTATCATGTCTGTACTCGTATATACTTGTATCTGTCTCCTGTAAGAGTGAGAGCTAGTGCAGTCGGGCAGGTGTAAGAGGAAAGCTAACCAGCAGACAATTTCAGGGACTCTATTTAGTCAGATTTAAAGCGTCCTGTTTTAAGCCAAGTCTGCCAGTGGAGCTTGGTACTTCGTCATATTTTGTCAGGCAGGTGTTGTGTTGTAAGTGCCGCGCGGTTTGAGGCGCCATGTCACGGATTGCGCGGTCCCTCCTGCCAGAGGTTCGAGTCCTCCCTCGGGCATGGGTGTGTGTGGTGTTCTCAGCATAGGTTAGGTAGTGTGTAAGGCTAGCCTCCGCCGGCTCCAAACCGTCCAGAACCGGGCTCTCCGGCGTGCCCTCCGTCTCCCCTTCGACTTCCCAACCCAAGAGCTCCACATCCGGCCTGAAGTGCCGCTCCTTCGTACCCGCATCCTGTCTGCAGCCAACTCCTTTTACCAACAAACCCGTCACTCTCCTAATCCCTTAATCCTTTCCCTGGGTACCCGTGTTCACAGTCTAGCCACCACTCGATGGCCTGACCTTTTATTTCGCCCCCCATGACTTCACATGCAATAGCCATCTCACCTCTTGACAATTACTCTCCCTCACACCATAGATCATCCCCCCCAACATGTCATGTCATTCACTCCCCAACACGCCACCCCCCCCACTCAAACACTATCCCCAATGTTGGCCTAATCATGACAGGCCCTTCCTTTTTCCCTTCTTCATCTGTCACCCTCTGTCTTCTTTCTCTCTCCCCGACCCCCCAACCCGCCACTCCAAGACTGACTGCCACCACCATCAAGACGCCGCTATGAAGAAGAAGAAGAAGAGGCCAGGACAATGGCCTTTCGCTTTCACTATCTCTCACTATTCCTCCTCCTCTCCTTTAATCTGTAACTTAGTCGTAATCCCCGGCTAGTCAATGGGCCGTTCGTTTTCCCCCACTCTTCTACTGTCCCTTCTACTGTCCTGTCTTCTTTCCTTACTTTTTTTTAAAAAAAGAAAAAAAACAGGGCCAGTCAATTGGGCCATTCGTTTTCCCACTTCTTCCACTATCACTCTAACTATCCTTTCTACTTTTGGAAAAAAAAAACAACACAAAAGTCAAGTAACAAAAACACCCACCATGTCATCCCAGTTTCACCACATCATTTAAGAAGGTGAAGCGCACAAAGCGCTAGAACTTCGCCCCCAGCAGAGGGTTCAGCCCTCGGTCATGTGCGTCTACGTCTGCTAGGGACCGATGACCTCAGCAGTTTGGTCCCTTAGGAATTCACACACATTTGAACAGTTTTTTTTTTTTTTTTTTTTTTTTTGTGCCAAGTTGTGATGGCACAGTGAACTCGTGGCAGCGGAGCACTTTACATAGCGTGCAGTAAAAGTTGTGGGTTAATTCATACATACC
Source organism: Schistocerca cancellata (assembly GCF_023864275.1). Classification (NCBI taxonomy): domain Eukaryota; kingdom Metazoa; phylum Arthropoda; class Insecta; order Orthoptera; family Acrididae; genus Schistocerca; species Schistocerca cancellata. Next base: position 115,419,077 of record NC_064626.1, read on the forward strand.
AGTTACAGTAAAGATATTGTGAATTACGTCAGCGGATTCATACATAATATAAAATTTATAAAACTCTCTTAACATACAGTAATAATCAATCCAGTAGCCTAACAGTAATGATAGCTTGGGTAATCGGAAGAGTCCGGGAAGAAAGGACTGTTTCACTTTCTCTCAAACTGTTACTTGTAGCGGTCTATTGGCTGTTTGTTGTCGTCACTTAAAGAATGGCTCTGAGCACTATGGGACTTAACATCTGAGGTCATCAGTCCCCTAGAACTCAGAACTTCTTAAACCTAAGTAACCTAAAGACATCACACACATCCATGCCCGAGGCAGGATTCGAACCTGCGACCGCAGCGGTCGCGTGGTTCCGGACTGAAGCGCCTAGAACCGCTCGGCCACATCGGCCGGCTGTCGTCAGTTAGTTCTGGTACAAGGCCTATAAAAGCTCTTGGGGTTGTCCTTCTTGAAACACTGTGGATGCGTTTGATGACTTTCTCATACATATAGCTTTTTGTAGGATCTCGGTACATTCTATATCGAACTCGTCAGTGAACCTTTCCCAACTCGGCCCTATGAAAAAGAAACCTTCGCATGAAAGACACTCCTCTGGCACTACTACGACATTCTGCACCTTACAGGCCTATGTTGCGTAGACGGCACAGAATTACCCATTATCTTCACGGAACTTCAAGCAACTTTGGATGACAGGAAGATGGTATCGAGTTTCGTGACCTCTGTTCCAACGACGGCTGTTGAAGGATACTGGCAGCTTTGGATTGTTAGATAACTGCAGATTGTGAGTCTTTGCTCAGTCACCAGTTTTTCACCTTAAATATCAGAATCTTGGTACCCCAAGATGTACTTCGCAGCCTTAGTGACAAAGGATGAGGTTCGCGCCTGGCAGTTGAAGTTCGTGGGTCCTTCAAACGTAAAATATCTATTGGGAGGCTTGTATATAGAAGTTGTGCAAAAAATTGGCATACAGACTGAAAGGATTTCCATGATATTCTTTTCAGTCAGAGAAGTTGATGTGATACTCGGATTTGGTCTGATCTTTTTTTTTTATTTTATCACGGAACTTTTCGAGAACAGGATCACGCCTGAATTACTGCCAATGATGTTGTAGCGTCGGTATCCTTGGCATGCGAAAGTGCCTCGACATTTAACGAGACCGTAATTAGCGATCTTAAAAATGTAGCCTTTACGTTGCTTTCTACTTCTGTGTTAACCGGTGCTGGAAAAATCAGCTGCTGCTGGTAAGCAACGCTGCCCAGAATGCGCCCGACTGTGCTGGTGTTTCGTGGTGTGGTTTGCTCTATCTTCCTGGAGGATTCTTCCGTGCTCGTTGCTGACAATTTTAAGAACATCTAAGGAAAGAAAAACAGACTTTGTTGGATAACGCATGCGCTTTTTAACGTTGCAATGAGAAAAGATGTTTAACGAGCTGTGTTGCAGTTTTAACACTTACAGCAATCTATCAGAAAACATGAGATTTCTCTGTTTCGGTTTATGATTCAAAATACTTTCGAATTTTTTCTAAGCATAGTAGTGCTCATCTTTGTGCGCTCTGAGTACACCAAAAGTACCGGGTGGTTATAGTGAAAGTGCAGCTACCCCAGGAGGTCCAGTGTGGCTGCATTTATCGTATGGCAGCGAAACGTGGTAGTTATTGTAATGAGTTAATGTGGAACGGATTTATGCTGGAAAAAATTAGTTCCAATTGTAGTCACCGGTTGCAAATCTCGCTCTGTACACTGTCTGTATGACGGTATGACATCCACGTTGTCACTGGACAAGCCATAACGTGAGTGAAAAGTACGGCTATTGAGAAGAGAGACCTTACGATGGTAATGAAAGTGTTTTACGTGAACGTCAGCAATTACAGTACTGCAATGAGACAGTAGCGCCGATGGAAAGGTCCAAGAACAGGCCCGATGTCATGAAATGATAATGAGACTCGAAAACGCGTGTGAGCTCGATGAGGAAGGTGTCCTATCCCGATGGAAGTGATTCATGAGATTTCTGTCGGCGTCACGGATCAAGACGAACGTGCCCCGCATGGTGCTAACGCTCGTGCAGTGCCACCATGGCCAATAGTACCGAAAGTCTGCGGTATATTTTATGCTGGTACACACACTAGATCCAGACGGTGCAGCAAACGAAACCTCATAATACGCAGCAGCGTTCTGAATTTTCTCATCGGTTTCTGGCACGGATCAAAGTTGATGACATGAGGCCGTGAAATACACTCCTGGAAATGGAAAAAAGAACACATTGACATCGGTGTGTCAGATCCACCATACTTGCTGCGGACACTGCGAGAGGGCTGTACAAACAATGATCACACGCACGGCACAGCGGACACACCAGGAACCGCGGTGTTGGCCGTCGAATGGCGCTAGCTGCGCAGCATTTGTGCACCGCCGCCGTCAGTGTCAGCCAGTTTGCCGTGGCATACGGAGCTCCATCGCAGTCTTTAACACTGGTAGCATGCCGCGACAGCGTGGACGTGAACCGTATGTGCAGCTGACGGACTTTGAGCGAGGGCGTATAGTGGGCATGCGGGAGGCCGGGTGGACGTACCGCCGAATTGCTCAACACGTGGGGCGTGAGGTCTCCACAGTACATCGATGTTGTCGCCAGTGGTCGGCGGAAGGTGCACGTGCCCGTCGACCTGGGACCGGACCGCAGCGACGCACGGATGCACGCCAAGACCGTAGGATCCTACGCAGTGCCGTAGGGGACCGCACCGCCACTTCCCAGCAAATTAGGGACACTGTTGCTCCTGGGGTATCGGCGAGGACCATTCGCAACCGTCTCCATGAAGCTGGGCTACGGTCCCGCACACCGTTAGGCCGTCTTCCGCTCACGCCCCAACATCGTGCAGCCCGCCTCCAGTGGTGTCGCGACAGGCGTGAATGGAGGGACGAATGGAGACGTGTCGTCTTCAGCGATGAGAGTCGCTTCTGCCTTGGTGCCAATGATGGTCGTATGCGTGTTTGGCGCCGTGCAGGTGAGCGCCACAATCAGGACTGCATACGACCGAGGCACACAGGGCCAACACCCGGCATCGTGGTGTGGGGAGCGATCTCCTACACTGGCCGTACACCACTGGTGATCGTCGAGGGGACACTGAATAGCGCACGGTACATCCAAACCGTCATCGAACCCATCGTTCTACCATTCCTAGACCGGCAAGGGAACTTGCTGTTCCAACAGGACAATGCACGTCCGCATGTATCCCGTGCCACCCAACGTGCTCTAGAAGGTGTAAGTCAACTACCCTGGCCAGCAAGATCTCCGGATCTGTCCCCCATTGAGCATGTTTGGGACTGGATGAAGCGTCGTCTCACGCGGTCTGCACGTCCAGCACGAACGCTGGTCCAACTGAGGCGCCAGGTGGAAATGGCATGGCAAGCCGTTCCACAGGACTACATCCAGCATCTCTACGATCGTCTCCATGGGAGAATAGCAGCCTGCATTGCTGCGAAAGGTGGATATACACTGTACTAGTGCCGACATTGTGCATGCTCTGTTGCCTGTGTCTATGTGCCTGTGGTTCTGTCAGTGTGATCATGTGATGTATCTGACCCCAGGAATGTGTCAATAAAGTTTCCCCTTCCTGGGACAATGAATTCACGGTGTTCTTATTTCAATTTCCAGGAGTGTATTCTATGGAGTGAGGAGGTACGTTTTATAGTACAGGGTGCAGTGAATGCACAGAACTGCGGAATTTGGGGAACTGTGAAACCGCGTGCTGGGAACGAAGATTCACTGCACCCGCCGTTTGTGACTGTGTGGTGTGGATTCACGTGCATCTTGATTTCGGTTCGTTCTTAAGTAAAGAGAATACACACCAGGGTCTGCCAGGTGCACCGTGACGTATGCACGTTACCGAGATCTCCTTCTACTGCACGTGATTCCTCGCTATGGAAGAGGGCAGCTGTATGGAAAGCACTGTTTCCACGCAAGATGGCCAACACCTCATGTCGTTCGGTCAGTGACAGATCTGCTTAATTCAACCTTCCGCAAACGTGTTATCTCCAGAGGTTTCCTAGATGCATGGCTGCAAGATCATCTGATCTGAATCCAAGTAACTATTGGCTCTGGAGATACCTGAAAGAGTCAGACAATCTCCACTCTTTCCAAAATAATGATATAACTGTAGAACAGATATGGCTTGAATTCAGAGAAATATTGTCGGCAGCAGTTGAGAGATTTATACCAAGTAAATTAACAAACGACGGAGCTGATCCTCCTTGGTACACAAAACGGGTAAGAGTACTTGCAGAAACCACGAAACAAACATACCCAATTTAAACAGACGCCAAATCCACAAGGTTGGCGGTCTTTTACAGAAGCACGAAATTTAGCGGGGACTTCAATGCAAGATGCTGATACCAGTTTCCACAACGAAACTCTGTCTCGAAACCTGGCAGAAAATCCAAAGAGATTATGGTCGTATGTGAAGTATGCGGCAAGAAACAATTAATGCCTTATCTGGGCGATAGCAATGGAAACACTATAGAAGACAGTGCTGACAAAGCAGAGTTACTAAACACAGCCTTCCGAAATGCCTCCACAAAAGAAGATGAAGTAGATATTCCAGAATTCGAATCAAGAACAGCTGCCAACATGAGTAACGTAGAAGTAAATATCCTCGGAATAGTGAAGCAACTTAAATCACTTAGTAAGAGCAAGTTTTCTGGTACCGACTGTATACCAATTAGGTACCTTTCAGAGTACGCTGATGCATTACCTCCATACTTAACAATCATATACAACAGTTCGCTCGACGAAAGATCTGTACCCTAAGACTGGAAAGTTGCACAGGTCACACAAGTATTCAAGAAAGGTAGTAGGAATTGCAGGCCCATATCATTAACGTCGATATGCACATTATGAATTACCTCGAAGGAAACTGTCTATCGACATACAGTCAACATGGGTTTAGAAAACAAAGTTCTTGTGAAAAACAACTAGTTTTTATTCGCATGAAGTGCGGAGTGCTATTGACAAGGGATTTCAGATCGATTCCATATTCCTGGATTTCCAGAAGGCTTTTGACACTGTACCACACAAGCAGTTTATAGTGAAATTGCATGCTTACGGACTATCGTCTCAGTTATGTGACTGGATTCGTGACTTCCTGTCAGAGAGGTCACAGTTGGTAGTAATTGATGGAAAGTCATCGAGTAAAACAGAAGTGATTTCTGGCGTTCCACAAGATAGTGTTATAGGTCCTTTACTGTTCGTTATCTACATAAACGATTTGGGAGATAATCTGAGCAGCCGTCTTAGGTTGTTTGCACACTACGCTGTCGTTCATCGACAAATAAAGCCATCAGAAGATCAAAACAAACTGCAAAACCATTTAGAAAAGATATCTCAATGGTTCTAAAATTGGCAGTTGACCCTAAATAACGAAATGTGTGGGGTCATCCACATGAGTGCTAAACGGAATCCGTCAAACTTCGGTCAAATTTAAAGGCCGTAAATTCAACTACATACGTTGTAATTACAATTACTAACAACTTATATTGGAAGGGACACACAGAAAATATTGTGGGGATGGCTAACCAAAAACTGCGTTTTATTGGCAGGACACTTAGAAAATGTAACAGATCTACTAAGGAGACTGTCTACACTACGCTTGTCCGTCCTGTGTTAGAATACTGCTGCGTGGTGTGGGATCCTTACCAGGTAGGACTGACGGAGTGCGTCGAAAAAGTTGAAAAAAGGGCAGCACGTTTTGTATTATCGCGAAATATGGGAAAGAGTGTCACTGAAATGATACAGGATTTGGGGTGGACATCATTAAAAGAAAGGCGTTTTTCGTTGCGACGGAATCTTCTCACGTAATTCCAATCAGCAACATTCTCCTCCGAATGCAAAAATATTTTGTTGATGCCGACCTACACAGGGAAAAACGATCACCACCATAAAATAAGGGAAATCAGAGCTCGTACGGAAAGATATAGGTGTTTGTTCTTTCCGCCCGCTATACGAGATGGGAATAATAGAGAATTGTGAAGGTGGTTCAATGAACCCTCTGCCAGGCACTTAAATGTGATTCGCAGAGTATCCATGTAGATGTAGATGCAGACGTAGATGAACGCGTTTCCATTAACATGTTCGGTCTCTTCCTGATCCGAAGGCCAGTGTAAGTTCCACCGGAACTTCTGCGACCAACTGAACATTATGCCTCTCTCATTTGTTTGACCTTTTCCGCCCACGTTCCGTTCCTAATTCACTATATGGAAACGTTGCTATACTTCTTTCTTGCATTCACAATGCCAGATTTTCAACTGACTGTCCAAACTGTAACTAATGTTCTTCCAGCTTAAATTGATTCCGTGTTAACGCATTAGAATATCTACCAAGTTTCGTAGCCATATAATTAGAGCCCACACTGGACCTCAGTGAGTAGTTGCACTTTCTTTATAATCTCCCGGTATCTCTGGACCTGGGAATGACAATCATGCTACATGAGCTGTTTCCTTCGTATTACATCGCCTTGTACGACCCCACCGATACAATATGCATTCGATGCGTCCTTCCAATCAAGGAGTGTTCACTATGATCGACTGCGCTCACCAAGCCACTCGCACCCATCTGACAATCCATCATGCATGAAATTATTGATTTTAGGCACACCTTGTCATCAATAACAGCAGGAAACCAGTCTTGCTGAAATCGCACTACTACGGACGTGTCGAGTGTGAAACATATCCCAGTATATCGGTCAGTGTATGCTACAGAAATTAAGATTACCGCTCGTGGCACCAGTCCTTTTCGCAGCAGTGGGGTTCGAGCCGCTGACGCAGACTAGTTCACATCAGTTTTAGTATTCCATCGTCGAGCCAGTGTTGTTGGTGAAGCTGTACGATCCGTTACCGCCGTGTGGACAACAAGGCGATAACCTTGGGCTGTGGTCCCATTACGTTGTGCCGTACCGGTTCGTCGCTGCGTTCGATTTCCTTCTGTCCATTGTTCAAAGCGCGTTTCCCAGCAACAGAATTCCCAGTACGATCCTAAATGTCGCTTTATGAGAAATCCACTTCCCAGAGACCGAGCGCCCTGCAAAATTTCAACTCATTTGTAATGAAATGTTGCCCCATTTGCAGTCAGCGAGTTTTACTAGCAATTGCTTTATAGTGATCTTTATGAAGGCCTTTCTGGTTCATCTTTACAACTTGTGGCACACGTTGGCCACACCGTTGGTTAACTGTTCGCAATCGTAAACAAGCACTGCTTTTACGATATTCTACACGTAACGTTATTTGGGACTGGGTAGTACAACTTACACACATATACGCATTACCAAACTTTAAGGGTGCGTGGAACCCTTGAAATTACTGGGTAAGTTTCACGAACGATTGCCTATCGAAGTCGCGGGGTCCAAACGGCACATATCGAACGTGCAATTGTAAATAGATCATGCAACTCTCGTCGCGGGCGTTATGAGTATGTATACGGTGGTCACTACAGCAACGACAAAAAGAGCGTTAAAAATACTTTTAATTACAAAGGAGTCGACACGTTACTCGTCATCGGTGTTGTCGTCATGTGAAAGTCCTTGTGATGTGTACGCTACAGGTACACTTCTCTTTTTGCCATAGCCTGGGTAAACTCTGCCAATATCACGCAAGAATATCGACAGCGTGTCACATGCGTTAACTTATCCCTGCAAACGCAAGTTGCGGAAACAGATATACTGAAACAAGTACAGTTCGTCTCTTTGCCCTGGACGCCTTTCTCTTTTAATGGAAGACTTCACAGATTTCCGTAGTCGCTTTACATTCTGTGTGTGCACACTGGGGTCTTCCAGAGACACGAACGCTACGGAGTGGTTCACGAACTCGTGGTCGAATCCTTCAGCTTTCAGAGCCTTGTAGGACTTTAGAACCAGGCAGCATGAAGTGCTTTATCAGACCCACTAAAGTGATGTTCTCTCGGGACACTTCTAGGACTCTCTTTCCTTTCCACCGAATACCCAAATACCATCGATTTCACTCTTTGAAGGTCGTCCTCTCTGGTTCTTCCTTCTGGCTATATGAGATTCGTCCACTTCCACAACTTTACTCGCTCCACCAATTGTTGCACTGTCGTTTGTCAAAAAATGTTCAAATGTGCGTGAAATCTTATAGTACTTAACTGCTAAGGTCATCAGCCTCTAAGCCTACACACTACTTAACCTAAATTATCCTAAGCACAAACACACACACCCATGCCCGAGGGAGGACTCGAACCTCCGCCGGGATGTCGTTTGTCACTGCCACATAACAGACTTCCCGGCAAAACCCGAAATAGACACGCAGGGTATTAGCAGATAACTCAGTTTCTGATACTGTCGCTTGTAACGTGTAGTCTCGAATCCAGCAAGATAGAAGAATTATGGTGGTCTTTATGAATGATTTCGGAGAGTCGAACGACGTATTCTTCCTGAAACTCGTTCGTTTCCCGCACTGTCCTCAATGAAATCGAAACGGTATCTAAGCATCGAAACTCCTCTTACGAAGTTTTACATCCTTCGCACCACCACAGTCCCTCCTTTCGTTGTGCGGTAGTACTTCATATCTGCGACAAAAAGTCAAACAATTTTCTACGCTGGATAAGCATGGAATTAGATTTTTCTATGTGAGAAAATCCGCCGAAGAACGTCACGAACACTAGACATTACACTCACTATCGACAGAAATCGTCTAGGTTTCCCAAGTAACTCAAAAACAGTTCGCGGAGGAATGTAAGTTAGAGTAACTAAAGGAACGACGGAAAACACATAAAAAACACAAATAATTGATCATAACACATAAAAAATCACAAATAATTGATCATAACGCCCGCCTCGAGACTCGCATTATCGATTTAGAACGTCCGACATGTGTCGTTTGCACCGCGCGACTTCGATATGCAATGACTCTTGGAAATTACCAATTACGGGACTGATAGCATCATTAACGAAAAATACCTCTCCTTAATTTTTTGTGTTTGTCTCCAGCTGCCGAAATGTGAAAATTACATAATGTAACGGTGAGACCTATGCGGCACAGTGACAACAACAACAAATTCTTCTGGTTTCTTTTGCCCTTTTTTATTCCGTAGACGCTGCAGCTACGTTGAGACCACAAAAGACAATAAGCGATGATGATTACTATAATGACATACGATTACCAAGCACATTCCATTACAGCGCCGGAGTCCAACTGTCGCTGTGACGCACAAAAAGCGACGCAGGAGCGGCAACGGCGTGCTTCTTTTGCTGCAGGGTGCAGGCGACACGGCTGCCGACCGTAGCTCGGCCGCGTCTCCTTGCGCACCCATCCACGGCGCGCCGATCTGATCGCAGGCACGCGAATAGGGGCATCGGCCTTTTTTTTCTAAAACACGGAGTGACTGTGACGACATCCGCCGGATCACCTGTCCTGCCCAAATATTTTCGCCTCGGTAAACTTAATAAGTAGCCGTACCGAAGAAAATAATGACTCGTAATCTCCGCGCATAGTGTCTTACACATTTCACTCCACACTCCAGTTCCACATTTGTTGATTATTTGGCTGCCTTCTAGTAAGAGTACTTGGTAAATGTAATATTCGTATCTCATCTGCGCATTTCATATCACGGCGATTTTGCGTCTCCATTTTCTGAAAGACAGGTAATCAAATTTGAAATTTTTGATAAGGCCTTATGGGACCAAACTACATCTACATCTACATCTATACTCAGCAAGCCACCTGACGGTGTGTGGCGGAGGGTACCTTGAGTACCTCTATAGGTTATCCCTTCTGTTCCAGTCTCGTATTGTTCGTGTAAAGAAAGATTGTCGGTATGCCTCTGTGTGGGCTCTAACCTCTGATTTCATTCTCATGGTCTCTTCGAGAGATCTACGTAGGAGAGAGCAATATGCTGCTTGACTCCTCGGTGAAGGTATCTTCTCGAAACTTAAAGTCCGTACCGAGCTACTGCACGTCTCTCTTGCAGAGTCTTATGCTGGAGTTTATCAATCATCTCCGTAACGCTTTCGCGATTACTAAATGATCCTGTAATGAAGCGCGCTGCTCTCCGTTGGATCATGTCTATCTCTTCTATCAACCCTATCTGGTATGGATCCCACACCGGTGAGCAGTATTCAAGCACTGGGCGAAGAAGTTTACTGTAACCTAATTCCTTTGTTTTCTTACTGCATTTCCTTAGGATTCTTCCAACGAATCACTCCAAATCCCTACTCCCAGATAATTTATGGAATTAGCTGCTTCCAGTTGCTGACCTGCTATATTCTAGCTACATGGTAAAGGATCTTTCTTTATATGTATTCACAGCACATTACACTTGTCTACAGTGAGATTCAATTGCCATTCCCTGCACCATGCGTCAGTTCGTTGCAGATCCTACTTAGGTCATCGGTCCATAAGCGTACACACTGAAACTAACTTACGCTATGGGCAAACACACACACCCATGCCCGAGGGAGGAGTCGAACCTCCGACGGTGGGAGCCGCACGGACTGTGGTTCAAATGGTTCAAATGGCTCTGAGCACTATGCGACTTAACTTCTGAGGTCATCAGTCGCCTAGAACTTAGAACTAATTAAACCTAACTAACCTAAGGACATCACACACATCCACTCCCGAGGCAGGATTCGAACCTGCGACCGTAGCGGTCGCTCGGTTCCAGACTGTAGCGCCTAGAACCTCACGGCCACTCAGGCCGGCTGCACGGACTGTGACAAGGCGTCTTAGACCACGCGGCACAGGTAACAAGATGATAACTAAAGGGCAGAGAAATTCATAGAGTTTCTTCTTCATTATGAAGAATATTGCGTCTTCATAGAGCAGCGAAGGCTGAGAGTATTGTCTGAGGAATAAAATGACAGTCCAGACAGTCAGCGCACCATTCAGGCAAGAGTTGAACGCGCGGCCAGTCGGTAAAGTATTGGGAAGCTAAAGACCACGCACGGACTTAATACATTCATTTGTAAGATATGTCAACGGAGACACTAATGAACGATGCGTTTAGTAAAATGAGCCGGCCGTAGTGGCCATGCGGTTCTAGGCGCTACAGTCTGGAACCGAGCGACCGCTACGGTTGCAGGATCGAATCCTACCTCGGACATGGATGTGTGTGATGTCGTTAGGTTAGTTAGGTTTACTTAGTTCTAAGTTCTAGGCGACTGATGACCTCAGAAGTTAAGTCGCATACTGCTCTGAGCCATTTGAACCGTTTTGAAGTTGTGTTGATCGAAATAGACAAGAGTTCTGACACATATTTCAGCACCTTACTTGATAAAAAATAACCAGATGAAACTAGACAGGATCATTAAAACTGGATGAGACACTGTTGGTAGGCTTTCATTTCCTCAGGCCGGTCTGTCGCACAGCAGTTGCATTTGTATATTGGTGGACTCAACTCCGCAGCCGTCGTTCAAACCCTGTGATCTGTGGTATATTGTGCACCACCATTTTGCCATGCAGGTGTACTTGCCTCGGCGGTACATCAACAGTTTACAAACTTAGCCATTTTGGAAATACCTCTTCTCTTGGCCCGAAAGCCAGAGATCATGCCCCTCTGGACATCAGATATCACATGCAACAACCTGAGCAGTGAAACCCGTTCCTTGTTCCACGTATCTCAACAGATGGGTCAAGCAAACACCAGTTCTTCCCGTCTTCCGAATGTCTGAAATTTGCTTCGGTACCCACGGTGCTTAATCTTTGCTATAACGCAGCTTCTCATGGATTATACGGTGCTCAGTTCCTTTGATTATCGACAGTTCAGCAGCAGGGTCACGTGTGTTGATCCAACGATTCGTCCGTATGAGGTGATCCACAGCGAAATCGTGGGGCCAGTGGCGACAACGTGCGCCTGCAGGGGGCGCTGCAGTTCTTGATGTTTGCACGCTCGACCCATAACCATCGGAATGGTGTGATCCGTGCGAGGCACTTCTCTTCATCCTAAGATAAATCCGTGAAGCATGCTCCTCTTCTGCGCGAATAAACTGGGTAACCGCTCTTTTTCGCGATCTCGAGGAATCCATCATTCAAACAATTGCAGAAACAGCTCTCCAGAAATTGCAGTGAAATCATTAACTCTGCTTGAGCGGCTGGGAATACCGCCACACCATCTCTCGGCAAACACATTCACTCACTGGACATAACACTGCTACATCCTTTATTTACCGCTTCAGCGGGTAATTTTCATGCTCACTCCTCTGCCTCAGTGCGTGATTTCCCCTAGTGCTGGGTAACGCAATCGCACCAAGTGTCCAGCTTATGCCGCAAAACATTTGTTTGTTGATTTAAGTTTATAGACGAAAAATAAAGTGGATTATCGAATAGAATGTATTGAAGAAGAGAATGAAATTTTGTATATACCTAGTAAAATGTTACTGTCGTGTGACTAGGGCTTCCCGTCGGGTAGACCGTTCGCCGGGTACTAGTCTTTCAATTTGATGCCACTTCGGCGACTTGCGCGTCGATGGGGATGAGATGGTGATGATTAGGACAACACAACCCCCAGTCCCTGAGCGGAGAAAATCTCAGACCAATCCGGAAATCGAACCCGGACCCTTAAGACTGACATTCTGTCGCGCTGACGACTTTTTTTTTTTTTAATCTCATTTTGTTCGATTTTGTTCGTTGCATCTGTTCGGGGCGGACGTCATAAGACATCCGTTTAAGTTCGTTGTTGATCAATTAACTCAGCTTTTTTATTACACAGGCAGCTAACTCTCTAACCGAACACGCTGAGCTACCGTGCCGGTACAACTTAGGTACCGAGGGCGGGCGGACATACATACGTATTTACAGGTATCTTTTGTGTGACACATGGTGCTGCATTGACGGGAACTTCATGTTCTGTACATCAACAAGATGCCACGGTTTTAGAAGGGTTCTTTTTGTTACATACTCTGCACCTTGTTGCCCTTTACTTCGCTGTATTTTGAAAAAATTCTAGAAAATGCATATCTATAAGAAGGGGCGCTTTTCGTGTTCGAGACAGGCCACGAATTGACCATCCTCTTGTCTGTTGAGGAGAGGACTCGGCCAACTATCACCCAAGTTTAATCATCAATTCCAATTTGCATATTTCACTGCCATATTCTCTGTATAGAGTGAATGCACTGAAGCATCGAATACATAGCGAAAGACCTTGTGAAAACATTTCTTTTCATTCTACTGATTTTGGGGGCTTCTCAGCTGGGAATCACTCCCATCAATGCCTCCCATGTCTTTGTCGTAATCCACAGCACCACTTGGCTTTTGCATGTTGCCGGCCGAGGTGGCCGAGCGGTTCTAGGCGCTACAGTCTGGAACCGCGTGACCGCTACGGTCGCAGGTTCGAATCCTGCCTCGGGCATGGATGTGTGTGATGTCCTTAGGTTGGTTAGGTTTAAGTAGTTCTAAGTTCTAGGGGACTGATGACCTCAGATGTTAAGTCCCATAGTGCTCAGAGCCATTTGAACAATTTCTGAACTCCCATCAATGCCTCTCATGTTCTTGTCGTAATCAACAGCATCACTTTGCTTTTGCATGTTGCTATTCTTCGAATTTGCTTCTTCAGATGTATCGTATAGTATGTGCTGACCATCACCACGTCTCTGCTTGTTTCTGTATGCCGTTAGTTAATCGACTTATTAAAGTTATTCTTTTTTTTCACAAAGTAACGGACATACATGTCATTACTCGTTATTTTCTTAACTGAATCTGGACTATTATACTGGCTGTCAAGGTAAATTCGGGAACAATCATGAACAAAACAATTCGAAACTGATTTTCTCTTCTAGATAATGACTGCCACGATTTGTGCCCTTACCAGTATAAAACAATGAACACCATTACAACTTTTCGGGAATACAATGTCTTGGCTGCCGACAGGTGGCAACTCGTGGAGGAGGCCTCAGCTAATAGCACTGTAATACCTGCCGGCCTGAAATTTGCCATTCCCATTAGCTACGAACCAAGGAATGCTGGGTGCAGGTACATCCGTCAAACTCACTGAAAACGTGCATGTCATAGAATATACCTTCTTTTACGACAAATCGTCAAAGACAGCGTTTCACAACAACAGAAAATTAAGGTTTGAAATTCTGTTGCAAATTCCACTGAAAAAATTTGCAAGACAGACAGCATTGTCTATGGCGAAATAAAGTTCTTCCATTGTACATACTGTCAGACACAAACCGGTTGGTGAACAACTGCCGAATAGTTTGTGGTTCTCTGAAGACTCATAGATCAGTTTGGTCCTCAGAGAGCTTTCACCTTCCCATAGACACTCTTTTTATTCTTACTTCTCTCATAAATCTAACGAATTTCTCAATTTTCCATTCCAGATGATAGGACATGATTTAGGACAGATCATGTTCTAAAGTTTGTTCGGTCTAGCTCGCCATAGCTTGAGTCTTAACGTACTGTATGTGGCATCTAAAAGATTTTAAGTGGACTTCAGTCGCTGTGCAGATGCTGATGCCCGTAGACAGGATGGTCATTGTTACGTTCCATCTTACACCTTTCAGCATTTTCGTTCACGACGTGCTATCAGGTTCGATTTAAACCAGGATATAAACTTTTTCAACGGTTGCAGCTAGACAGTTCATCTTCTCTTAAATTATTAGTGCGAATATTTGAAATTATAATAATAAGCAAATATTAAATATAAAACAAAATTTAATTTCGTAATTCTTGTCAATTTTCAATTTTGCTCTTACTCAATTCCTGGTGCAGATTTTCCGAGTTCTGTGTGGTCCTTCACGGCTACCGTAGTGGCCGTGGGGACCTCGAAGTCCTCGCCCTGGTCTACTCCACGAAGCAATCTCCTAGTTTTGGTCACGACGCTAATACAGAGCTTTATCCTAATCGTATTTTACTTAAAACAATGTTCAACATGTAAATGAACGTTTTACTGTGAACTCTTACATAGTTTGTTTTGTAATACTCTTGTTCAGTATATACACACATCAAAAAAGGTTTGCATCACCCGTGTTCCCAGAACTCCTGAAGACAGACGTTGACTGTGGATATTGTATCACAGACACAGTCCCTTTGGCTGTTAAGAGATATCAGTAAATTCGCCGAAAGATGTAAACAACCATGCATGAGCAGCGCCTATTAGGCAGAGGGGGTCCGACAGCCGATCAGTTCCAGTCATTCCACCAAGGAAGGACGTACACGGCTCGTGTTGCTGTAGTTCAACCATGCTTAGACGGTCAATACCGCGGCTTGATCGCGTCCGCATTGTTACCTTGCGCCAGGAGCGACTGTCAACAAGGGAAGTGTCCAGGCGTCGCGGAGTGAACCAAAGCGATTTGTTCCGACTTGGAGGAGATACAGAGAAACAGGAACTGTTTTATGACAAGCCTCACTCAGGCCGTCCCAGGGATAATACTGCAATGGATGACACTACCTACGGATTATCGCTCGGAGGAACCCTGACAGCAACGCCACCATGTTGAATAATGCTTTTCGTGCAGCCGCAGGACGTCGTGTTACGACTCAAACTGTGCGCAATAGGCTGCGTGATGCGCAACTTCACTCCCGACGTCCATGACGAGATCCATCTTTGCAGCCACGACACCATGAAGCCCGGTACATATGGACCCAACAACATGCCGAATGGACTGCTCAGGACTGACATCACGTTCTCTTCACCGATGAGTGTCGCATATGTCTTCAATCAGGCAATCGACGGTGGCGTGCTTGGAGGCAACTCGGTCAGGCTGAACGCCTTAAACACACTGTCCAGCGAGTGCAGCAAGGTGGAGGTTCCCCGCTGTTTTGGGGTGGCATTATGTGGGGCCGACGTACACCGCTGGTGGTAATGGAAGGTGCCGTAACGGCTGTACGATACTTTAATGCCACAGAGCAACCTACTCGGCAGCATATTGGCAAGGCATTCGTCTTCATGGACGACAATTCGCGCCCCCATCGTGCACACCTTGTGAATGACTTCATTCAGGGTAACGACATCGCTCGACTAGAGTGGCCAGCATGTTCTCTAGACATTAACCCAATCTAACATGCCTGGGATAGATTGAAAAGTGCTTTTTATGGACGACGTGACCCACCAACCACTCTGAGGTATCTACGCCGAATCGCCGTTGAGGAGTGGGACAATATGGACCAACAGTGCCTTGACGAACGTGTGGATAATATGCCACGACGAATACAGGCATGCATCAACGCAAGAGGACGTTCTACTGGATTATAGAAGTACCGGTGTGTACAGCAATCTGGACCACAACCTCTGAAGTTCTCGCTCTATGGTTGTACAACATCCAATGTGTGGTTTTCGTGAGCAATAAAAAGGGCGGAAATTATGTATGTTGATCCTCATTCCAATTTTCTGCACAGGTTCCGGAACTCTCGGAACCGAGGTGATGCAAAACTTGATGTTGTTCTTTTCGTAACAATTAATTACAAGGTGCGTATGAAAAGTTCGGTGAAATTCCTCAAAAAATTAAGGAACCAAGCGATACCTTTACTGCCCTTCGAAGTAATCACCATTAACTACAACACACCTATGACATCGGTTGTACAGTTGTTGGAAACTGTCAACAAACGCTTCTAGTGGAATCGTTCGAAGCACCGTGGTCATGCGCTGTCGGATATCTGTATCATAACGGAAGTTGAGGCGTGGTGCTACGCATACGATACAGAAACAAAGCGACAGTCAATGACATGGTGTTCGTTGCCTTCCCCGTCTTCCCTGTGTGGGAATTCGTGATGGATGAAGCCGCTGCAGCAACTGCGTCCTGGCATGTATAACAGAAAGTACGAATTTTCATTTCAGTTGTACAAGAAATGTCAAAGGATATGTTTTCCGAACGACTCATTTTTTTTGGGATGAATCGTCGTTTCATGTATTGGTTCAAGTAAATCGCCTTAATGTAATAATCTGGGGGCACACTATCCTGGCGTCGTCGTCGAACACGCAAGAGACTCTCCGAAACTGTTTTTTACCTCAATTTCACGAAGATTCTTGTGATTTTATTTTTATGGATGACGGCGTCCTGCCTTAATCTCACGTTGACGTGCAGCGTTGTCTAGACAGCACTATCCCACAACGTTGGATTGGAATAGATGGACAACAAGATCTTTTTCATTGCTTTTGGGGTCCCATGCCACCAGCCAAAATTTTAAATAAAGAAAATGAATCTAATTGCGTGCCAAAAGAAGCTAAATGTATGCTCAGTGAAAACTATGTAACTAAACCTCAGTACCAAAGCACACTATGAACGATACGTGATACGAGGTGCAATGTTAGAATAAGAAAATCCACGAAAATAAATTACTGATATACTCGAAAGAAAGTAACTGTTTGAAATTACTACTAGTGTTCACTAAAAATTAATGCACTTGCTAGCACGACATCTGACAATCCGAACTACTTACAGTTTGCTCAAGAATGTAAGATGAGACCTGCCCTGAAATAAAAGTGACTTACCTCTTGCTCAGCATTCTGTTTTCGTTTCTAGAGTACTGACGCTCTCGAAAGCAATATCAGCAGATACAGCAGCGAAAGATAAATAATCTGTTTTACTGCTTGTCAGAAACAATTGTTGCTGCGTGTGGCGTATGACGCAATGCATACACGCCAGAATTCAGAACCTTACTGTGAATCATGAGTTTCACTTTAAAGAAAATCGTTTTTGAGAAAGCAAACTCTGATTATTGATAAAGAGATTGCACAACAGAAGAAGACTCTAACAATTTCAAAAGTCTCTCATTACGTAAACTACACCAATAAAATAAACAAGAAAGTATTGTAAATGAGTTTTCATCTCCATGATAAAGAATTCCAAATAGCTTTTTCCTCACTCACAAATCTCATTCTCGGAAAAACGCAACTGCTCGTTATGATGCCTCAAATAAGAATGATCCAGTGCTGTACAACAGACCGACTAAAAAGTTAACCACAGATAAAACTAAACGCAGAGTCAAGATTCTTATTTACTGCTCGTGCAGTGCGGTCTTCATCTTTGTCCCAGTGCAGTAAATGTTAATTATTTAGAATAGCAGAAAAAGTATGAGAACCCTAGAAAATCTACTCTTTCTTTTTGAATCATCCTGTATTTGACGCAGTGGTGGTGTGTCTTTGACGTTTTTAATAATAATTATTATTTAGCCGACCGGAGTGGCCGAACGGTTCTAGGCGTTACAGTCTAGAACCGCGCGACCTCTACGGTCTCACGTTAGAATCCTGCCTCGGGCATGGATGTGTGTAATGTCCTCAGGTTAGTTAGGTTTAAGTAGTTCTAAGATCTAGGGGACTGATGACCTCAGCAGTTAGGTCCCATAGTGCTCAGAGCCATTTGAACCATTTTATTATTATTTATTTATTTCTCATGTAAATACCTACTGCTTGTTGTTATATAGCACGTCGTACATTTTGTGATTTTACATATTGTATAATACAAATTTCATTTTTATTACTACGACATCTTTTTTTAATTTTACAAAACCCTAAAATAAAAAAATCAAATAAAACATAAAAAGTACAAATGCATATACATAATCTTTTTTAAACTTGTTGCTAACTTATATAATGATAATAAATAAAATATGTAATAGGTTGTCGATGTATTTTAAATTAATATTAAAAGTATTAACTGAAGAAAAAAGAGATGGCAGTTTGACTTAGATTTTATGTGACATTTCTTACCTTTATACCTTGAATATGTATAGCTAGATCCGTTACATACACTCCTGGAAATGGAAAAAAGAACACATTGACACCGGTGTGTCAGACCCACCATACTTGCTCCGGACACTGCGAGAGGGCTGTACAAGCAATGATCACACGCACGGCACAGTGGACACACCAGGAACCGCGGTGTTGGCCATCGAATGGCGCTAGCTGCGCAGCATTTGTGCACCGCCGCCGTCAGTGTCAGCCAGTTTGCCGTGGCATACGAAGCTCCATCGCAGTCTTTAACACTGGTAGCATGCCGCGACATCGTGGACGTGAACCGTATGTGCAGTTGACGGACTTTGAGCGAGGGCGTATAGTGGGCATGCGGGAGGCCGGGTGGACGTACCGCCGCATTGCTCAACACGTGGGGCGTGAGGTCTCCACAGTACATCGATGTTGTCGCCAGTGGTCGGCGGAAGGTGCACGTGCCCGTCGACCTGGGACCGGACCGCAGCGACGCACGGATGCACGCCAAGACCGTAGGATCCTACGCAGTGCCGTAGGGGACCGCACCGCCACTTCCCAGCAAATTAGGGACACTGTTGCTCCTGGGGTATCGGCGAGGACCATTCGCAACCGTCTCCATGAAGCTGGGCTACGGTCCCGCACACCGTTAGGCCGTCTTCCGCTCACGCCCCAACATCGTGCAGCCCGCCTCCAGTGGTGTCGCGACAGGCGTGAATGGAGGGACGAATGGAGACGTGTCGTCTTCAGCGATGACAGTCGCTTCTGCCTTGGTGCCAATGATGGTCGTATGCGTGTTTGGCGCCGTGCAGGTGAGCGCCACAATCAGGACTGCATACGACCGAGGCACACAGGGCCAACACCCGGCATCATGGTGTGGGGAGCGATCTCCTACACTGGCCGTACACCACTGGTGATCGTCAAGGGGACACTGAATAGTGCACGGTACATCCAAACCGTCATCGAACCCATCGTTCTACCATTCCTAGACCGGCAAGGGAACTTGCTGTTCCAACAGGACAATGCACGTCCGCATGTATCCCGTGCCACCCAACGTGCTCTAGAAGGTGTAAGTCAACTACCCTGGCCAGCAAGATCTCCGGATCTGTCCCCCATTGAGCATGTTTGGGACTGGATGAAGCGTCGTCTCACGCGGTCTGCACGCCCAGCACGAACGCTGGTCCAACTGAGGCGCCAGGTGGAAATGGCATGGCAAGCCGTTCCACAGGACTACATCCAGGATCTCTACGATCGTCTCCATGGGAGAATAGCAGCCTGCATTGCTGCGAAAGGTGGATATACACTGTACTAGTGCCGACATTGTGCATGCTCTGTTGCCTGTGTCTATGTGCCTGTGGTTCTGTCAGTGTGATCATGTGATGTATCTGACCCCAGGAATGTGTCAATAAAGTTTCCCCTTCCTGGGAGAATGAATTCACGGTGTTCTTATTTCAATTTCCAGGAGTGTATATTGTAACGATTGTAATACTAATTAATAATGTATCGATTAATGACTTTACAATGTGTTCCCGAAATTAAGGTAACAATGGAGATTGGGATTTGACTTGACGTGTCATAATCAACTGCAGGCTCGGTAAAACTTCGAGCCAGTCACATCTGATGCAGCGAAAGAAGAAAATGGTTCAAATGGCTCTGAGCACTATGGGACTTAACTTCTGAGGTCATCAGACCCCTGAACTTAGAACTACTTAAACGTAACTAACCTAAGGACATCACTCACCCATGCCCGAGGCAGGATTCGAACCTGCGACCGTAGCGGTGGAGAGGTTCCTTGACTGTAGCGCCTAGAAGCGCTCGGCCACCCCGGCCGGCAAAGAAGAAGATAACTCACATCTTCAGATAGTATTACATGCTGTGCAATGATGTAAAAACATAGAGAGTTACATTTTCAGACTAATTCGGTCTCGAGTTTGTAGAACCGTGGATTACTTCTGTTGTGTTTGTATATGTGTCTAGTTTTCACTTCCTCTGCGTGGCATAGAATCCGAGTCAGTGTCTGTATTTGTATCTATGTGCCGTTTACTATGTATTCCTGATCTGTCAGATGCGGAGTCTGTTTTATTCTAGCGTCTGGGCTCTCATGTTTGTATGCTGCCTGTAGTGCTCGCGATACTTCATCTGTGATTTTGTTGATAGAGTTTGGGACGGCGTGGGTTAAAAGTCGCGTTGCGTTGGGTAATTGTTTGACCACTATCTTTCGTCGTACTGTACACTGCAAAAACTTCCACCTACCTCAGTACGGCGTCTGGTGACGAGCCTGATTCTCTGCATACGTAGATACTGTTCAGACGATGTTAAAAGTAGCGTTGAAGAAATACGTCGTTGCAAAGTCCGCTTAAGCTCTGGTAGCAAGCTATCCTGTAATATTTTATAACGATTCTCGGGTGGATGGCGATTGCTTCATTCTCTTAGAACAAAAAGGTCAAAATTCCGCAACAAGTTCTTTATTTCTTTAGATTCAAAATTAAAGGATAAGCTATCAGCCCATATTTATTTAAACAACTAATGTCAATGCCCTCAGCTCACAGTTCATACAACCCATTATGCACGCAAGATAGCCAGATACGTATTGAAGTCGATCTACAGTCTATGCTCTGCTACAATATATGAATTTCACATTCGGTCTTTTTTTCAGTGGATTTGTAATAATGAAACTGCTCGCCAACTATTCCATTAACACGCGTTTATCTTTCCAACTAAACATCTCACAAAGCACAAATTTCCACGATATGTCCGTAAATGCAACCGCTTTCACGGCAGTACCATCAGGACGTGAAATACCGGAAACTTCTTTATTTTACTCATAATGTAGACGGACACGTCCAACATGACTTGTACGTCCGATAGCTAGCCAACGACTGACCTCCCTGCCGTTCCTTCCAGGGCCTATAACTACTTGACAGAGCACGGGAAATGCTTAACTCCTGATCGGTTGTTCAAAATGACCAACTAATCGAAACAATCCTTTGAGTTCTTTCTCGTGTCAAAATTGTCCTACGCCAATCAATATTCACAGATGCATTTACGTCACTTCATCACGCAAATCTTAATAATAAAACGTTTATCAAAAATAAACGAAAAGAAAACTAATCTTGAAATGACTTTAGAAAATCGTTACTCTGCAAACGGCTATTCTGGCTGCCTTCTTACAAAAGCAAGTACCCTTGGACATACGTCATCAGCAAGGTAGGGAAATTTCAGCTTTCATTGCAACTGCTTGCGTCACACTTTCCCATGACATAGTTATGTAATGTTTAACATCAGATAATATTGAATCTTTACGTACGACCCACATATACACTCTCACTCTCTCTTATATATTCACACAACAAATCCAACAGTTATTAAATAAATATTAATCCTTTCTGAATTCTATGTTACGAAAATGAAAAGTAGTGAACGTTTTTAATTATAAAAAATCTAAATAAACTGTTCTGCCATTTAGCGCACTTCATTAATAATTCCAAATGATACTGAAAGACAAACTGCTATGAATCCTAACTGACTTTAATCTTATAAGTGTCGGTTTTGGTGTCTTAGGTGATTGTCTCTAAATCTGGAAGTATCTCAACTGGATTGCTGAGATTTTAACACGACCTTCCTTTTAACGACAAAGCTCTGTATATTGACTTTTAACAAAATTGAATAAAATGTAATACTGTGTATTTAGATTCTTAGGGGCTTGAATACTCTGTCGCTCGAACTAACACAGGTTGCACTTCCCACGTCTAGGATAGCGACAGGTGCGAGTGAATCACGCTAAGATACTAGCGGCTGTATATTGCCACCGCCAACGGCTCCAAAGCTACGAACACATACTTCAAAGTAGCTTCCTATTGTGTATTGACTCGTGACGTTACAAGTTCCAGTCATCTCGTCTGCATGTTAACTGTCCTACGTTCTTGTTCGGTATATTCGGTATTATGTGTCCTAGAGCATGGGATATGAGCACTATGAGTTCAGGTGCGCCATTCTTTTTTAGGCCAAACTGTAGAGATGCACAGGATACAGGCCGTGGCCCGTGAGAAAGTGCACCATGTCGCGTGTTGAGTTTATGTAATTCAAATTCATCCTCTCTCTGATACAGGGTGTGATGTTACAAAATAAAAGTGATGTTGTTATTCAATGGAAAGTTGGAAATTGAGATTTAGCTTACTGTTTTATCAATCACAATTGGCGTAAGAATCATGGATTGACCATTGTGATAAAATATTGCATTATGAGATGTGAGTAGTTTTTACTTGCAGTTTCGCGTGGCTTGAGGCAGTCACAACTAGCGTGCTATTGATTAAGAAATTGCGTTATCGTCTTTCTAATTACTTCATGATCGTAGATACGATCATACCCGATTGTGAAGTTATTGTTATGACAAAACAGTTTCCTAAGGGACCAGAAAGTTCTTAAGGGCGCAAAATCAACTGTAACATCACACAAAAGGGAAATTCAATATTGAAGCTGATGCAAGAAGACGATAAAACAGTTTTCATTTTATGAATGTAACACGCACATTGGACTGCTGATCTTGGTGTCTGTAATATTAGCAAAATGCATAATTAAAATGAAAATAATACTGAGGATATAATAGGAATGAGCACTGCTAAATGATTCAGTATTCCCAGAACAAATATTTATTATAACTAAAACCTATATCGTACCCTAAGCTTAGTACTACAATGACGGTAGATTTTTATGTCCGTATCATGTCCATTGAGCGCTCTTTTATATAGCCATTGTCTTCTTTGAGTTGCTCATGCGTCGTCACGGTAAGATATAACAGTTCTTTACACTTCACTCAAACTTAGACGTAACACGTTTTTATACATTTAGTAAAAATTAGATCAGACTGCCACAAATCTGCGTCCGTCTTACTTGAGAAAAAAAAACAGTACAAGTCTTTTAGCGCTCAAGGCTTCATTTGTTCTCCAGCGAACAAAATAGTGAAGGATCGCATTTCTATCCGTATTTTTCTGTTTATATTGCGGCCCAAAGACGACGAATTACATTATTTAGAAAATTCCACCGTCGCCATGCAACGCCTCATTATACATTAATCATTATTTATAAACAAGTATTTGCCTTCTGGCTGAAAGTATTAACTACTCGTATTTGCTGTTTTAATGAAGTCAAAAATAGCGAATATCACAAGGGGATGGAAGAGTAGATCCGTCTACCCCTATCACTTATGTCCCAATTTGACTACGATGTATCAGTTCTCCACTTTAACTTCAGTTGGTCGGTTATGTCTTGTCCACTTATTTCTCTTACTTTGTTTTGTCTTCCCCTCTTCAGCCAGTAGGCCGCTGCTCTGTGGAGAATTGTAATACCTACAGGGGGAACTCCCAGTACCGCACACAGCGCCTCAGACGACGTCGTGCCGAAAGCCCCCAAGATTTTTAGTAGTACTGTCTGTCCTCTGACCGCACCTCACAATAGTTTACGCGCACTTAAGCATAATCGACATGCCCAAGCACTGGCCGCAAAACAAGTTATTGACTGCTGTGTAATGCCGTGTAATACGTCCTCATTGTCTGTTGCGGTAGTCTGTATCTTATGGTGTTCAGTCTTGTCCTATTCACAGATGAGGCCTCCTTTACGCGCAGTGGTATCTTCAACTTTGATAACAGTCAACTGTGGGACAGTATGCAGAATCCCCATGGTACGGAAGCAGCGAATCACGAGCATCGGTGCAGCCGGAATGTGTGGGCCAGGATAACTAGTGACCGTGTTACGGGATCAGTCACTCTTCTACACTCATGCCCCTAAATTAAGGATAATGCTGATACATGGTGAAACAACGCTCTGGTGGGCGGTTTGCGGGTTTAAATCACCTCGACGTACGACCAAGCGGTGTATTTGACCTGCGGTCGTCGCACGGTGGCGCTGGCAGCAGTCCACATACGCAGAGGTATTTCAGAGTACGGTTTAGCGAGTAAGTGTGCAGACGTTTTAAGATGTGCTAATGGTGACTGTGTGTTGAAAATGACTCAAAGAACTCATATTGATGACGTTATGAGGGGCAGGATACTAGGGCGACTGGAGGCTGGTCAAACAAAGCAGCTCCGGGCCCTCAATGTGTCACAAAGTGTGATCTCAAGATTACGGCAACGGTTCCAGCAGACAGGAAACGTGTCGAAGCGCTACCATACGGGACGTTCACAGAGTACACCACCACAAGAAGACCGATATCTCACCATCAGTGCCTACAGACGACCGCGGAATACTGCAAGTAGCCTTGCTCGGGACCTTACGCAGCCATGGGAACAGTTGTCTGCAGACACACAGTCTACAGACGACTGAACGGGCATAGTTTATTCGCCCGGAGACCTGCAAGGTGCATTCCACAGGAGAGCCGGTAAAGCCTGGTGTCAAGAACACAGTACATGGTCATTGGAACAGTGGTCCCAGGTTATGTTCATAGACGACTCCAGGTATAGTCTGAACATTGATTCTCTCTGGGTTTTCAACTGGCGTGAACCAGGAACCAGATATCAACCCCGTAGTGTCCTTGAAAGGGACCTGTATGGAGGTCATGGTTTGATGGTGTAGGGTGGTATTATGATTGGTGCACGTACATCCCTGCATGTTTTTCACAGAGGAACTGTAACAGGTCAGGTATATCGGGACGTCATTTTTCACCAGTATGTCCGCCTTTTCAGGGGTGCAGTGGGTCCCACATTCCTCCTGATGGATGATAACGCACGACCCCACCGACCTGCCATCGTGGAGGAGTACCTTGAAAGAGAAGATATCAGGCAAATGGAGTAGCCTGCCTGTTCTCCAGACCTAAACCCCAACCAGCACGTCGGGAATGCTCTCGGTCGACGTGTCGCTGCACGTCTTCAAACCCCTGCGATACTTCAAGAGTTCCGACAGGCACTGGCTCAAGAATAGAAGGCTATACCCCAGCAGCTGCTCCACCACCTGATCCAGAGTATGCCAACACGTAGTGCGGCCTGTGTACGTGTGCATGGTGATCATATCCCATTTTGATGTCGGGGTACATGTGCAGGAAACAGTTGCGTTTCGTAGGACGTGTTTCGGGACGGTTTTCTCAACTTATCACCAATATAGCGGACTTACAGATCTGCGTCGTGTGTGTTCCGTACGTACCTATGCTATTAGCGCCAGTTTCGTGTAGTGCCACGTTGTGTGGCTCCACACTCTGCAATTATCCTTAATTTATTAGCATGAGTGTACATCACCTGACAGCCCAGGTCTACCGGTGTTTCTTGCAGGTGACTTTGCCTCTCCTGATGGAAGAAATGCCATTAATGATTCGAAGAGTTATGTGGCTGTTACGTGATGATTTTAACGTCCAAACGCATCTCAATCGTAACTTCCCTGGTCTATGAATCGGACGATGTAGTCCAGTCGCATGGCCTCCTGTTCACCGGATCTCAACGAGTGCGATTTCTGGTTATGGGACCATGTCAAAAGTATTGTATGTACAGAGCACATTCCAGGCGTGGAGACACTGGGGCAGCGTATTCTTGCTGTCTTTGACACTTTTCGGATGCAGCCTGACCGATGTGAACGTGTGAGACCAAACATGCTTCTGCGCGTACGCGCATGCGTTGAGGCACATGGAAACCATTTTCAGCACATACTGTAACAGTGGCTGCATAGTACAGTGCGAAGTTAGTAATGATTTGTGCCGCTGTTAAAAGAGCGATGCGCGAAGCATTCAACCACTACCACCGTCATACCTTAGCAAAAGATCTTGTTGAAAACCCAAAGGAATTCTGTTCTTACGTAAAATCGGTAAGCGGGTCGAAGGCTTCCATCCAGTCACTCACATATCAGTCTGGCCTGGCAACGGAAGACAGCAAAACGAAAGCTGAAATTTAAAAATTTAGCATTTGAGAAATCCTTCACGCAGGAGGATCGTACAAACATACCGCCGTTTGAGTCTCGTACAAATTCTCGTACGGAGGACATAGACATCCCTGGGGTTGTGAAGCAGCCGAATGGGCTGAAAATAAATAAATCGCCAGGTCCTGATGGGATTACAATTCGGTTTTACAGACAGTACTCTACTGCATTGGCTCCTTACTTAGATTGCATTCATCGCGAATCACATGCCCAACGTAAAGTCCCGAGCGACTGGAAAAAAGCGCAGATGATTCTTGTATATAAGAAGGGTAGAAGGACGGATCCTCAAAATTACAGACCAATATCCTTGACATTGGTTTGTTGCAGGATTCTCGAACATATTCTCAGTTCGAATACAATGAATTTCCTTGAGACAGAGAAGTTGCTGTCCATGCATCAGCACGGTTTTAGAAAGCATCGCTCCTGCAAAACGCAACTCGCCCTTTTTTCACATGATATCTTGTGAACCATGTATGAAGGGTATCAGACGGATGCCATATTCCTTGACTTCTGGAACTCGTTTGACTCGGTGCCCCACTGCGGACTCCTAACTAAGGTATAAGCATATGGGATTGGTTCCCAAGTATGTGAGTGCTCGAAGACTTCTTAAATAATAGAACCCAGTACGTTGTCCTCGATGGTGAGTGTTCATCGGAGGTGAGGGCTTCATCTGGAGTGTCACAGGGAAGTGTGGTAGGTCTGCTGTAGTTTTCTATCTACATAAATGATCTTTTGGATAGTGTGGATAGCAATGTGCGGCTGTTTGCTGATGCTGCTGTGGTGTACGGCAAGGTGCCGTCGTTGAGTGACTGTAGGAGGATACAAGATGACTTGGACAGGATTTGTGATAGGTGTAAAGCATGGCAGCTAACTCTAAATATAGATAAATGTAAATTAATGCAGATGAATAGGGAAAAAAATCCTGTAATGTCTGAATACTCCATTAGTAGTGTAGCGCTTGAGACAGTCACGTCGATTAAATATTTGAGCGTAACATTGCAGAGCGATATGAAGTGGGATAAGCGTGTAATGGCAGTTGTGGGGAAGGCGGATAGTCGTCTTCGGTTCATTGGCAGAATTTTGGGAAGATGTGGTTCATCTGTAAAGGAGACCGATTATAAAACACTAATACGACCTATACTTGAGTACTGCTCGAGCGTTTGGGATCCCTACCAGATAGGATTGAGGGAGGACATGGAAGCAATTCAGAGATGGGCTGTTAGATTTGTCACTGGTAGGTTTCATCATCACGCGAGTGTTACGGAAATGGTTCAGGAACTCGGGTGGGAGTCTCTAGAGGAAAGGAGGCGTTATTTTCGTGAATCGCTACTGAGGAAATTTAGAGAACCAGCATTTGAGGCTGACTGCAGTACAATTTTACTGCCGCCAACTTATATTTGGCGGAAAGACCACAAAGATAAGATAAGAGAGATTAGGGCTAGTACAGAGGCATATAGGCAGTCATTTTTCCCTCGTCCTGTTTGGGAGTGGAACAGGGAGAGAAGATGCTAGTTGTGGTACGAGGTACCCTCCGCCACGCACCGTATGGTGGATTGCGGAGTATGTTTGTGGATGTAGATGTAGATGTAGAATTAGTCCGCTTTCTCTGTAACAACTTATTACCGAATAAATGGTCGACAGCGAGGTAATCACGCGTTTCCTGACATATGAGGTGTGGCTAGAAAAAAACCGGACTAGTACTGGTGAAACAATAAAACGAATGCAATAAGGCTGAAAGTCGCGTGGCCTGTCACGTGACTCTCGCTCCGCCTACTGCTCGAGTTTCATCTGCCTCCTGCACTCAGTCTGCCCGTGGCGTCTGTTATAAGTAGTTGACGTTTTGTCTGTGCGTCGGAAAATGTTGAGTGTACAGAAAGAACAGCGTGTTAACATCAAATTTTGTTTCAAACTAGAAAAATCTGCAAGTGAAAAGTTTTTAATGTTACAACAAGTGAACGGCGATGATTGTTTATCGCGAACACAAGTGTTTGAGTGGTTTAAACGATTTAAAGATGGCCGCGAAGACACCAGTGATGACACTCGCACACTTTGTTCATGTTGAAACTTTCATGAAGAATCTGCCTAACACTTTCCTTGTCAACTCCTGTTAACTCAGACACTGCTCTGATTGTTAAACGGCTATCTTGTCGAACAAGTTTACCGATTTTTTCAATGTTTGCATCAGTTTTTGCTGACAATGGTCTGCCAGTGCGAGTGTCATCACTGGTGTCTTCGTGGCAATCTTTAAATCGTTTAAACCACTCAAACACTTGTGTTCGCAATAAACAATCATCGCCGTACACTTGTTGTAACATTACAAACGTTTCACTTGCAGATTTTCCTAGTTTGAAACAAAATTTGATGTTAACATGCTGTTCTTTCTGTGCACTAAACATTTTCCGACGCACAGACAAAACGTCAACTACTTAAAACAGACGCCACGGGCAGACTGAGTGCAGGAGGCAGATGAAACTCGAGCAGTAGGCGGAGCGAGAGTCACGTGACAGGCCACGCGACTTTCAGCCTTATTGCATTCGTTTTATTGTTTCACCAGTACTAGTCCGGTTTTAATCTAGCCACACCTCGTAAGTTCATTAGACCTTTTTGTTCTGTATCCTTTCATCGATCAATCCCTAGAGTGTTCACACACGCTGGAAAAAATCGCCCTGTGAATGTCGAGGCACCTTGTCAGAGCTCTCCTTTTTATAGGTATGTTGTCTAGGACAGGCGAGCAGCTGTCGTCTACGGGACGGGCGGCTCTGAGGCGGCGACACGGCGGTCCAGAAGGTGAGGAGCGGCCGCCCTCAGGTACGGCGGACAGTTCTATTAGGCGCGAGTTGCGGCCGCTCGCCGCTGCCGCTGCCGCTGCCGCTGCCGCCGGCGTGCCGTCCGCGCGCCGATTATGTGCCGTCCGCCTGCGGACGTTAATCTCGGCCGATGTGCTCCCTGCCTGCTGACGTTTCATTAGGATGGAAATCAGCCGAGATACATATGCCCACGTGGCCGCACCGACATGCAGATTATACGCTCTGGGGCGCGCCACTACTTGTTGTGCAAACAAGTTCCTGCACTTCTAGCGTCGAGTGTGCTCAATGGGCGGACGACCAACGGTGTGGTCTCGGCATTTAGAGCCCCCTCGAAGGTAACGACCTGTGATGAACTCTCCATTTAAAAGCGCTTCTAGGCAGACAGGCTCGGACGAGGAAGACCGTATGCCACTCGTACGTACACCTTGTGACGTGGTACAGTGGGAGAAGCTTGCATCCCATTACGAAGAGCTGTGGTTTAAATCTCCGTGTGGCCGCACTGATTTGCGTTGCGTGCGTTTCCTTTAATCACTCCGGCCAGATGCCATCGTCCTGTTGCGTTACTTGCGTAAGTAATGTGATTTAGACCTAATACAAACCGAAAACATACATGTTTCCGAATAACACATTTCTCTGATGGTCACATAAAATATTGAAATATTCATGAATCTTATTAGTTATTTCAGAATGAAGTTTTCACTCAGCAGCGGAGTGTGCACTGACATGAGACTCCCTGGCAAATTAAAACTGTGAGCCGGACCGAGACTCGAACTCGGGATCTTTGCCTTTTGCGGGCAAGTGGTCTACCTACTGAGCTACCCAAGCACCACTCACGACCCGTCGTCACACCTTCAATTACGGCAGTACCTCGTCTCCTACCTTCCAAACTTCACGGAAGCTCTCCTGCGAACCTTGCAGAACTCGCACTTTCTTCAACTGTAGGCGAGCCGGCCGGGGTGGCTAACGCTTTTAGACGTTACAGTCTGGAACCGCACTACCGCGACGGTCTCAGGTTCGAATCCTGCCTCAGGCATGGATTGTGTGATGCCCTTAGATTAGTTAGGTTTAAATAGTTCTACGTTCTAGGGGGCTGATGACCTCAGAAGTTAAGTCCCATAGTGCTCAGAGCCATTTGAACCATTTGAACTGTCGGCGGTCAAACGTGGTTGGCCTGTAAGCTTTTGTGCTGTAAGTGTCCCTTCCCGTTTGCACTTCACTATCACACCGGAAGCAGTTGACCTAGGGCTGTTTAGGAGTGTGGAAATCTCGCGTACAGACGTATGGCACAAGTGGCACCCAATCACCTGGCCACGTTCAAGTCCGTGAGAACCTGGAGTACCTGGCAGTAGGTGGCAGCACAATTCACCTAATATGAAAAAGTTTTTTGGGGTTGTTTCCGCATACTCTTGATGAGATAGTGTTGCTCATTTGGAGGACAGGTGTATCCGTTTCAAGGAGCAGTCCAGGATTACGCCTGTAACTGTTTAGTGAAACCATGTTAACCGACAGCGGACGGGGATTTGCACGCAGACGCTGCAGAATAAGATATCAGGATTTGAACCTCTGCCTCAGTTTACCTTGTTTCGCATGACTGAATAGTGATAACAGGAACCATATACAAATGGTATCCGTAATTTACTGTTTTGAAGAAGCAGCACGTAATGTCGTCTTATTGTGTCAAACGACAGTCGGGTACAATTTTAACTGTTGTATGTCTACATGAAAACGGGTTGTACGATGGCGCCACATTACAAAGCTTTTTCTTGTGTCACGCTGTGTTTTGATCTTACCGTGGAGTATTCAGAGATGTTAAAAATTAATTTGCTGCTCACAGGTAGTACCACAAGTCCAGGACCATGAAAATGTGATCCCTCGAAGTGGTTTATGGAAGTGGTTTATGGAGTGTGAGAGAGTACTCGACGTAATGAATGTTTTTAGAGTACCCACATTCGCCAAATTTCGAGTGTAGAATAATACCTGCAATTGATTGTCTGTTCTTCATAACAATCAAGGCACCTCTTGAAGTAATACAAGTCAAAAACAAGATATGTTGGTTCAAATGGCTCTGAGCATTATGGGACTTAACTTTTGAGCTCATCAGTGAACGTAGAACTACTTGAACCTAACTAACCTAAGGACATCACACATATCCATGCCCGAGGCAGGATTCGAACCTGCGACCGTAGCAAAATATGTTGGTTGCCCATAATACAAGAATAGCACAAGCAGCCTGTGTGCATGTGCGCGTTTCGATTCAATATTGTAACACAGTAGACGGCCAGGGTGGCCGAGCGGTTCTAGGCGCTACAGTCTGGAGCCGCGCGACTGTTACGCTCGCAGGTTCAAATCCTGCCTCGGGCATGGATGTGTGTGATGTTCTTAGGTTAGTTAGGTTCAAGTAGTTCTAAGTTTTAGGGGACTGATGACCTCAGAAGTTAAGTCCCATAGTGCTCAGAGCCATTTGAACCATTTGTAACACAGTACCGTGATCTGATGGCAGTCATTCATTGTGCTGGCTGAGTCGCTGGTTCAACTTCAAATGAAGAGGCATTTGCTGCCGACTTTCGTTTGAAACAGAATCCGATATGCTACAAAATTGCTTTCTCCTTGCGAACCATTGTATTCCTCCCTCTGTTTCACAGAGCTCACATTGGCACCTATCCATATTTACAGCACAGTCTAACTTCTGACGTCATCATATTAGGACGTTGCATACACAACGTGGTCAGAAACAGTCAGATATGTCTTTTAAGGGCGTTTCAGGGTAATTTGTGCCGAGAAATAATTGTTAAGAAATAAATTTTATACTTTACGCCATTTCCAAGTCAATTAGCATTGAAGTTAGCAAATCAAGCCGTT
The DNA here is from genome assembly GCF_023864275.1 of Schistocerca cancellata. Classification (NCBI taxonomy): domain Eukaryota; kingdom Metazoa; phylum Arthropoda; class Insecta; order Orthoptera; family Acrididae; genus Schistocerca; species Schistocerca cancellata. The sequence goes on from NC_064626.1 coordinate 115,451,281, forward strand.
GGAAGCGCAAATTCAAGCGGCTGCCCAGATACATTTAGCGTCAGTTGTTCTCACAGCATACACTCTAGTGCACGAGACTGTTGAACATTTGGCTCGGGTACTATCCTTACTGCCGTCCCATGTCCCATTTCTGGATCCTCCACTTGTTCGGTTTTAGGAAACCAAACGAAGAACACGACGTTTGGCGACACCGTTTCTGGCGGGCCGCTTGAATTTGCGCGCTCAACTGCCTGATCATGTAAATATGTAGGATACTATATGTGCTTTCATAACAGACACGAACACTACAAATACACTCCTGGAAATGGAAAAAAGTACACATTGACACCGGTGTGTCAGACCCACCATACTTGCTCCGGACACTGCGAGAGGGCTGTACAAGCCATGATCACACGCACGGCACAGCGGACACACCAGGAACCGCGGTGTTGGCCGTCGAATGGCGCTAGCTGCGCAGCATTTGTGCACCGCCGCCGTCAGTGTCAGCCAGTTTGCCGTGGCATACGGAGCTCCATCGCAGTCTTTAACACTGGTAGCATGCCGCGACAGCGTGGACGTGAACCGTATGTGCAGCTGACGGACTTTGAGCGAGGGCGTATAGTGGGCATGCGGGAGGCCGGGTGGACGTACCGCCGAACTGCTCAACACGTGGGGCGTGAGGTCTCCACAGTACATCGATGTTGTCGCCAGTGGTCGGCGGAAGGTGCACGTGCCCGTCGACCTGGGACCGGACCGCAGCGACGCACGGATGCACGCCAAGACCGTAGGATCCTACGCAGTGCCGTAGGGGACCGCACCGCCACTTCCCAGCAAATTAGGGACACTGTTGCTCCTGGGGTATCGGCGAGGACCATTCGCAACCGTCTCCATGAAGCTGGGCTACGGTCCCGCACACCGTTAGGCCGTCTTCCGCTCACGCCCCAACATCGTGCAGTCCGCCTCCAGTGGTGTCGCGACAGGCGTGAATGGAGGGACGAATGGAGACGTGTCGTCTTCAGCGATGAGAGTCGCTTCTGCCTTGGTGTCAATGATGGTCGTATGCGTGTTTGGCGCCGTGCAGGTGAGCGCCACAATCAGGACTGCATACGACCGAGGCACACAGGGCCAACACCCGGCATCATGGTGTGGGGAGCGATCTCCTACACTGGCCGTACACCACTGGTGATCGTCGAGGGGACACTGAATAGTGCACGGTACATCCAAACCGTCATCGAACCCATCGTTCTACCATTCCTAGACTGGCAAGGGAACTTGCTGTTCCAACAGGACAGTGCACGTCCGCATGTATCCCGTGCCACCCAACGTGCTCTAGAAGGTGTAAGTCAACTACCCTGGCCAGCAAGATCTCCGGATCTGTCCCCCATTGAGCATGTTTGGGACTGGATGAAGCGTCGTCTCACGCGGTCTGCACGTCCAGCACGAACGCTGGTCCAACTGAGGCGCCAGGTGGAAATGGCAAGGCAAGCCGTTCCACAGGACTACATCCAGCATCTCTACGATCGTCTCCATGGGAGAATAGCAGCCTGCATTGCTGCGAAAGGTGGATATACACTGTACTAGTGCCGACATTGTGCATGCTCTGTTGCCTGTGTCTATGTGCCTGTGGTTCTGTCAGTGCTATTATGTTATCTATCTGACCCCAGGAATGTGTCAACAAAGTTTCCCCTTCCTGGTACAATGAATTCACGGTGTTCTTATTTCAATTTCCAGGAGTGTACTTTTCTTCACAAACTACTTCATACCGCTGTTCCATCCATTATCGGGAGTGCATCTCGGATATCATTAACTCTTGTAACGATATTTCGGCTGAAAACCATTCAGACATTCTCAACATCAGTCGCTTGAAGGAATCTTAAATCACTTCTGTCTGTCGAGTAAATTCACATGCGTCAAACATAACGCTACTGGTAACAAGAGAGTCAGTCATACACAAAACTTCACGCCTCTAAGGCTAAAATATAGCAGTCGCAGAATAAGCAAATTCATGACGAAGTCCCGAAAAATTATGGAATTTAATTCCGTCAGGACAACTTCAAGGAAGACTTCACACTAGTTTATCGTCCATAAATTGCAATAAATGCCATGTATTTACAAAAACTTGAGTTAATTAGTTAGGCCTCCATATACAAATTTGTCCAAAATGTAAGCAACAAACGGATATTTTGCAAGGTTGCGTTTATTTTGCCCCAAAACAGGTTAAACAGGTGATAGTAAAGTAGAAACAATGTAAAAAATCCAGAGTTTAAACAACAGCAAAAAGCATAACGATAGACAAAAACGTTCTTCGTTTTTTTCCAACTTAGCGGATTTGCACACACATTCCGACAACTGGTTAATGTGCTCAGTATGGTCTGTTACCACGTCCGGCTGCAATACAGGCCTCACAACGACGGATCTTGCTGTGAATGACGTCATCAGCCTCATGCTGAGGCAATAACGCCCATTCTTCCGGGAGAGCTGTTGGCAACTATTGGAGAGTGCTTGGTCGACGCTGACGTGATGAAATCTGTCTCCCTAGCGAATCCCAGACACGCTCTATGGGATTCAAATCGGGAGAGCGAGCAGGCCACGCCATGCATTCAGTATCCTCCGTTTCCAAGAAAACATCGACCACCCGTGCTCTGTGAACTCAAGCATTACCGTCCATCAGTAGGAAGTCTGGGCCCACACCGCCTGGCAACAACCGCACGTGACATCCCAAAATCTCGTCGTGATACCTGACGGCAGTTGAACCTTGGCGATTGACGCGTACAATTTCTTGAAGAGGTGTTCGAGTGGTCAACACAATCACTGTCCACACCATTAAGGATCCTCCACAATGTTTGGATTCCGAAATGGTGTTCCACGTTCCCTCCAGATGCGAATGCGACTGGAGTCTCAAACCAACTCGGGGCTGCTCGACCGTCCAGGTGGCAGGTTGAGGACTCCACTCTAGACTTTTCTTCCTGTAAAGACGCATAAGAGGTACATATACAGCAGGTGTCCAACAATGAAGGTCACTCTGCCGAAGCCTTCTGAACAACGTTTGTCTCGATACATCACGTCCAGTGGATGCTGCGAGGACAGATGGCGGTTGCTGTGCAGTACTAAGGCGGTACCGTCGTGCCCTTACGACAAAATAACGGTCCTCTCTTTTTGATATCACACGTGATCGGCCCTGCTCTGGTGTTCGGGCCGCGCGGGATTAACCGAGCTGTCTAGGGCGCTGCAGTCATGGACTGTGCGGCTGGTCCCGGCGAAGGTTGGAGTCCTCCCTCGGGCATGGGTGTGTGTGTTTGTCCTTAGGATAATTTATATTAAGTAGGGTGTAAGCTTAGGGACTCACGATCTTAGCAGTTAAGTCCCATAAGATTTCACACACATTTGAACATTTCTGGTGTTCTGGATACTGTTTCGGTCTCTATAAATTGTCGCCACATCCCAGAAACAACAGAATTATTCGCATTAAGCCTTCGAGTCACATCAGTTTGCGACTACTTTTTTATGGGATTTAACATCTGAGTCATCAGTCCCCTAGAACTTAGAACTATTTAAACCTAACTAACCTAGGGACATCACACACATCCATGCCCGAGGCTGGATTCGTACCTGCGACCGTAGCGGTCACGCGGCTCCAGACTGAGCGCCTAGAACCGCTCGGCCACACCGGCCGGCTTTGCGACTTCCCTTCATCTATTCTTCTTATGGTCCTTCACCGCAGAGAGACTGGTAGGCGTCTTCGTTGTGCCATACTGTACCGCCTGTGACTATATACACAGTGATTGTGAATGTGGGACTACCCAGCAAACACTACCCCGTTTGATAAGTGCCATGACCTCATATTTGTCTGGCATCTCAATGTCACCAAATAGCACCAGAAGACTGATGTACTGACATTAAGACTCCGCGTGTTATACGAAAGAAATAGAGAACATTCATATTTTGCAGCAATTGCTAAATACATTTGCTGTAGTAAAATTATTACGTATTCATGAGGCAAAAGAGAGTAACATACTCTACTGTGTACTGAGACGGCAGCTGAATCCGTAATGAAACAGCTTCAAAGCTGAAACACAACGCCTTATAGGTAATATCTCATCAGTAATTCAGTGCCTCTCCCTTATCACATCTTGACGCAAAAAATGCTACTCTACTCTTCAAGTAGAGCTTCCAAATTCCCAGTTTCCTGCCAATGATCTAACCACATCAGTCTAGAACTTTAATAGCAGCTATGGCTTTATATTGTGAAGAATCGTGCGTTTGTCGAATGATTCCGCCTTTCAGAGCAACGTATTTGTAAAGCAAGAAGTCAAAAAGCAAACCTTATTTATTTGTACTATCTACATACACGTAACAGATGCATATTGTACTTGGACAAGAATACTCCCCCTTTCTCGAACGTGAATAGGATCAGCAGCTGTAACTAATATTCGTTCCGAAATGACAATGAATACTACTTGTGACGCAGAATTCCTATTACAGCTGCCGCGGTGCATGCTGTTTCCTCGTTCTTCAACTATTCGCGGAAGTCCATCCGGTTCTACTCGGCTCCAAGGAGTCACGTTCGCCGTAATTACAACTGCTGGAAATGACTGTCGCCATTTCGTCTACAGGACATACGTTGAACGACTACGCCTTCGAACTATAATTTAACTTTCCCTTTCCCCATTATTTCTGGTCGACTGTCAGCTGTTTGAAAAAATAGTTTCTTCGTCCAAGCAGCAGTGGACAACAGTTAATAACGACTTCACTGTTGTACAGTTCCGTATTCTGTTGAGGGCCTGGGCAATTTGAGTGAGTGTGATCTATATCATATTACAAAGATTTGGGATTTCAGTTTTGTTATTATAGTACACGGCAGCTTATCCGTCCTACTTGTCATATGTGAAAACTACTCCTACTAAATCTACCAACTCGACCTGGAACGTCTAACAGCCAAATATAACTACAGAATTTATACTACATTTACAACACGTTATGGTGTGTGGCGGTAGGTGACGTGAATGTCGCTTTAATTTGGCCCCTGTCACATTGTAATGTAGTGCACGGATTCAAAGAATATCAGTAAGCCTCCGTGTGACCTCGAATTCCTATTTTCCGCAATTAGGGATGTGTGTGTCAGAGGAAGTAATTTGTTACTTGATACTACTTGGGCCATGTGATCTTTGAATTTTAACAGTAATCCCACCCGTGATGCACAACACCCCTCTTGTTGCATCTGGCACGAGTTAGATGAGCAGTATGGGCTCTACTTTCTTACAAAAATTTTAGATTGGTGGCTCCTGTTGCCAGTGCTCTACCGAAATTTGTGTAATCGAACAGTAATGGGTCTTTCCGTCAATGTATGTGCAGAATTTTTTTTTTTTTTTTTTTTTACGTTCATTGTTAACTGCGAGTGCCTGCAGTAGTCCAGATATTGCTCCATTACTCGCTGAGAAACAGATAAATGAATTAATTGACAACACAACTCGGCAGTAAGCATATAACGGCTACTATAGTGTTGAACACGGTTTTATTACTATGATTATAATTATTATTATTAGAGTGGATGGACACAAAGAATTACCAGCCTGTAGTCGGCCAATTTCTTCCAGATCAGTAGTAACGAGTTCAGCAATGAAGTGATTTACAAAGGGTAAGTACATTACGCACTTGTTTGATTTTAAATGAGGTTGCAGTATGCCGATCAAGCAAGCGCCACCATGGAGAGGAGTAATGTAGGGGAAGTATGTTTTGTAACAAGTGTGTACCCTCACTGTGGGTAGTTATCTTTCTTTTCTGAGAAGGTTTTGTGGTTTGCACTTGTGATGCACCACAAATTCCTTCTTCATCCATTCAAACACACACACACACACACACACACACACACACACATACATACATACATACATACGTTCACACAAACTAAATATTTTATCTTTCATCATTTTAAAAATAAAAGTGTTCCTAGAAAAGTCTTTCATTCTACAATTTAGTTAGGTGCTAAAATTGGTGATAATATGGGGGAGGGGGCGGGGGAGGGGGATTGCATTCAAGGATAATGGTCTAAGAAAGGTTGGAAACCACTGCCCTAAGGCGATGACAGCTTCCAACAGGATACCTGTGGATGTTGCAAGGTCAGAATTGTGGTACAGTGGTTTGAGGGGCAATACAGTGAACTCACATTGATGTCTTGGCCCCCAAATGAACCTGATCTGTACCCATTGGATCACATATCTGGCGCCAGCTGCTTGCTTGTAAACCACCATCCCGTGGTTTGCAGGAACTGCTTGACCTGTGAGTACACATCTGGTACCACATACTTGTCGAATTCTGTCAGGGACTTGTAGACTTCATACCAAGCAGAATCTCTGTTGTACTGTGATTGAAAAGTGGAACAACACGCTGTTAAACAGATGGTCATAATTCTTGGGATCATCGGTGTCGGATTACGACTGCTGACGTTTTTTAAAAATTTCAGAAATCCGATGTATCGATATTTAAAAATGTACCATTATGGCCTCACAATACGTCGAATATCAATATGTAAATGAAAAAAATATCGGTATCCCAGCCTATAAAAATATCGGCTCCACGTTGTAAATATACTGCCGGATTTAGAACTGTATATTTCAGACCTGATTTATTATTAGATATTCTGTACATCATCAAGCTAGCTCCCTGCTTATTCCCCTTAGAGCAAGTACTGAAAGGAAATGATGCAAATTCACACTTGACGATAACCACTTTGCTAACAATGGTTACTGTATTTAAGACGCATAATAAAAGGTATGCGATGGGTTAATCGTTGGCTTTCGTCACATATCGGGTTTGTATGGAACACTTTATGCCGACTTCTCTGTTTTCTCATTTCTGCAAATGCCAGCGACCTAGCAATTGTAGTGCCAAAATTGCGTGCTGAAGTTGAAAGTTGCAGTTTTTGTTGGTAGCGCCGACCGGCGATTACGTCAGCATATCCTTTCACACGTTTCAACCCACCGCAAAGACCAGTCTTGTCATCCAGATTTTTGTACCTCACTTTCAGCAACTGTTTTTGAAGAATGCCGATGTGACGAAATAGCACACTAGTTGCGTTAAAATTGTTTTTAACCGAACTGGTGTGCTATTTCTTTACATCGGAAAACTTGTTACTCCATTCACACCCCCAACCCTATTGCAATGGGACTTCCTCTTTGTTCCACCTATACTTGCTTCACACAATTAAAGTGAAAGACTGGAGGTGATGGGAACACGAAAAGTAGTAAAATCATGTTCGGCTACAATTTCAAAAGAACTATTTCACATGTTGCAAAAATTGCGAAAAAATATGAGATAAAATAAAAATATCGGAATCTATGCTGCCATTTCGATATCGGTATATCGATGTATCGGGAAAATGTATCACCGATGGATATCGTGTTTTGGGAAACTGTCGGTATATCAATAAATCGATATTTTATCGACAGCCCTAAAGTGGATGGGCAGATCGATAGCGCTAAGAAACGAGATAGCCAATTCAAACACTGATATACACTCCTGGAAATTGAAATAAGAACACCGTGAATTCATTGTCCCAGGAAGGGGAAACTTTATTGACACATTCCTGGGGTCAGATACATCACATGATCACACTGACAGAACCACAGGCACATAGACACAGGCAACATAGCATGCACAATGTCGGCACTAGTACAGTGTATATCCACCTTTCGCAGCAATGCAGGTTGCTATTCTCCCATGGAGACGATCGTAGAGATGCTGGATGTAGTCCTGTGGAACGGCTTGCCATGCCGTTTCCACCTGGCGCCTCAGTTGGACCAGCGTTCGTGCTGGACGTGCAGACCGCGTGAGACGACGCTTCATCCAGTCCCAAACATGCTCAATGGGGGACAGATCCGGAGATCTTGCTGGCCAGGGTAGTAGTTGACTTTCACCTTCTAGAGCACGTTGGGTGGCACGGGATACATGCGGACGTGCATTGTCCTGTTGGAACAGCAAGTTCCCTTGCCGGTCTAGGAATGCTAGAACGATGGGTTCGATGACGGTTTGGATGTACCGTGCACTATTCAGTGTCCCCTCGACGATCACCAGTGGTGTACGGCCAGTGTAGGAGATCGCTCCCCATACCATGATGCCGGGTGTTGGCCCTTTGTGCCTCGGTCGTATGCAGTCCTGATTGTGGCGCTCACCTGCACGGCGCCAAACACGCATACGACCATCATTGGCACCAAGGCAGAAGCGACTCTCATCGCTGAAGACGACACGTCTCCATTCGTCCCTCCATTCACGCCTGTCGCGACACCACTGGAGGCGGGCTGCACGATGTTGGGGCGTGAGCGGAAGACGGCCTAACGGTGTGCGGGACCGTAGCCCAGCTTCATGGAGACGGTTGCGAATGGTCCTCGCCGATACCCCAGGAGCAACAGTGTCCCTAATTTGCTGGGAAGTGGCGGTGCGGTCCCCTACGGCACTGCGTAGGATCCTACGGTCTTGGCGTGCATCCGTGCGTCGCTGCGGTCCGGTCCCAGGTCGACGGGCACGTGCACCTTCCGCCGACCACTGGCGACAACATCGATGTACTGTGGAGACCTCACGCCCCATGTGTTGAGCAATTCGGCGGTACGTCCACCCGGCCTCCCGCATGCCCACTATATGCCCTCGCTCAAAGTCCGTCAACTGCACATACGGTTCACGTCCACGCTGTCGCGGCATGCTACCAGTGTTAAAGACTGCGATGGAGCTCCGTATGCCACGGGAAACTGGCTGACACTGACGGCGGCGGTGCACAAATGCTGCGCAGCTAGCGCCATTCGACGGCCAACACCGCGGTTCCTGGTGTGTCCGCTGTGCCGTGCGTGTGATCATTGCTTGTACAGCCCTCTCGCAGTGTCCGGAGCAAGTATGGTTGGTCTGACACACCGGTGTCAATGTGTTCTTTTTTCCATTTCCAGGAGTGTAGAAACAATAATTTATCGTTAGTACTTTTCCAAAAACGATCGGCGATGTCGCGTAATTTATTGTCAAAATTCCCGAGTGGGCTCTCTGATCATCGAGGAAGGCCTCTTCGGGCGAATCATACTAGGAAACGTTACAGAGAGACGTGGCGGGTTTCTTTCTTTTCCGCCGGGCCGGCACGTTGCAACTAAGCGGGAAATCGGCGGCTGAGTCGTCACGTGCGCCGTTGTTTCCACAGTACTTATTGTGCTGTTGTCTGACACGGTGGGTGTGGCTCTGTCGGGCGGCCGTCCACTTCCCGGGAATTTCCGTAATCTTTGGCCCCGGGGGCATTAGTGCAGCGCGCCGCGGCACGGCGTGCGTCACGACCCTAAGTGATTTGCTTTAATTAGGGGCCCGCGGCGGCAGATTGCGAGACCGTGACGCGACGCTGGCCGGCGGAAAGAGGCTAACGGCTGGCGGAGCCGGGGGTTCGCCAGGTGACGCGGGCGCCGCTCCGCAGGTAGTGGTCGCCGCACGTGGCCACAGACCCTGCCGGCTGGCCGCTGCCCTCTCATCAGGCGGCAGGGGGAGCACAACCCCCGCCTCCTCGCTCCCCCCCCGCCTGAAAGAAGGGGAGTCACTCTCATTATAGTCAGCCTCCATAGCTGAGTGGTCAGTGCGGGGCGGAATGCTAAGCGGAGGACCCGGGTTTGTTTCCCGGCCGGATCGGTCATTTTCGCCGATAGGGGAATGGGTGCTGTGTTGCCTTTATCATCATCCCCACCGACACGCAAGTCCCTGAAGTGGCGTCAAATAAAAGGACTTGCACCAGGTGACCGGGCGCCCCGCAGGTGGAACTCAGCAGCATAGGCACACGCGTTATTACCGTATTTTAAGGACTATAAGATGCTCTTTGCAAAATACTAACGCGAATTCTTTACAGACGAATGGAAAAACTTGTAGAAGCCGACCTCGGGGAAGATCAGTTGGGATTCCGTAGAAATGTTGCAACACGTGAGGCAATACTGACCTTACGACGTATCTTAGAAGAAAGGTTAAGGAAAGGCAAACCTACATTTCTAGCACTGTAGACTTAGAAAAAGCTTTTGACAATGTTGACTGTAATACTCTCTTTCAAATTCTAAAAGTGGCAGGGGTAAAATACAGGGAGCGAAATGCTATTTACAATTTGTACGGAAACCAGATGGCAGTTATAAAAGTCGAGGGGCATGAAAGGGAGGCAGTGGTTGGGAAGGGAGTGATACAGGGTTGTAGCCTCTCCCCGATGTTATTCAATCTGTATATTGAGCAAGCAGTAAAGGAAACAAAAGAAAAATTCGGAGTAGGTATTAAAATCCATGGAAAAGAAATAAAAACTTTGAGGTTCGCTGATGACATTGTAATTCTGTCAGAGACAGCAAGGGACTTGGAAGAGCAGTTGAACGGAATGGACAGTGTCTTGAAAGGAGGATATAAGATGAACATCAACAAAAGCATAACGAGGATAGTGGAATGTTGTCGAATTAAGTCGGGCGATGCTGAGGAAATCAGATTAGGAAATGAGACACTTAAAATAGTAAAGGAGTTTTGCTATTTGGGGATCAAAATAACTGAGGATGGTCGAAGTAGAGAGGATATAAAATGTACACGGGCAATGCAAGGAAAGCGTTTCTGAAGAAGAGAAATTTGTTAACATCGAGTATAGATTTAAGTGTCAGGAAGTCGGTTCTGAAAGTATTTGTATGGAGTGTAGCCATGTGTGGAAGTGAAACATGGACGATAAATAGTTTGGACAAGAAGAGAATAGAAACTTTCGAAATGTGGAGCTGCAGAAGAATGCTGAAGATTAGATGGGTAGATCACATAACTAATGAGGAGGTATTGAATAGAATTGGGGAGAAGAGGAGTTTGTGGCACAACTAGACAAGAACAAGGGACCGTTTGGTAGGACATGTTCTGAGGCATCAAGGGATCACAAATTTAGCATAGGAGGGCAGCGTGGAGGGTAAAAATCGTAGAGGGAGACGAAGAGATGAATACACTAGGCACATTCAGAAGGATGTAGGTTGCAGTAGGTACTGGGAGATGAAGAAGCTTGCACAGGATTTAGTAGCATGGAGAGCTGCATCAAACCAGTCTCAGGGCTGAAGACCACAACAACAACAACAACAAGACGCACTTTTCTCTTCGAAAAATTGCCTCCAAAATTCAGGTGCGTCTTATGCTCGAAATTAATACCACAATGTCCAGTGTATGATTTAAAGCTCCAGCCACTCTTAACAATGGCCAAATATTCGATGCCACGTGAAACCTATCTCTGTCAACAGTGGATTCAATTGGTAGCAGCAGTGCACCGATGAGACGAACTTGAGTTGTGGAGATTCACAAGCTTGATCACTGCCTGCCTTTAACGCCGCCATCACAAAGCCAGAACACCGTCTAGCCTATGATGCAGTCTACGATGACTGTCAAGTCGGAAGTGAATTGTGTTGTTGTTAACAGTAGAATATTTTTGTTAGTAGGTAGTTTCGTAATGGAAAAAAGTAGAAGATGTACGTATGATGCGAGCTACAAATTGAAAGTAACAGCATCTGCTGAACAGAATGGAAACAGAGCAGCTGGGCAGCATTTCGGCCCTCCACCAACAGAAAAAGCATTCGCTATTTGCAGGCTGGTAAAAAGTAACTTTAAAAGATGAGGAAGACTAAATGTAGAAATAGGTGACTGAATGTAAGATGGCGAAAATTAGAACATGACGTAGTGAGATGAATTCAATGGTACCGTAAGAATGGCACTTGAATCAATACAAAAATGATTCAAATAAACGTACGTAAGCTAGTGCTACAGAGGAACTTCACAGATTTTAAGGGTGGAATTGCTTGGTGCTACAGGTTTGTCAAGCGTCATGGACTTAGCATGCGAACCAAAAACAAAATATCTCAGAAAATGGCACAAGAGTATGAAGAAAAATTTATGATCTTTCCACAGCTTTACTATTCGGCATCGAAAAAAAGAGTTCGAGTCTCGATCCGGTACACAGTTTTAATCCGCCAGTAGGTTTCATATCAGCACACACTCCGCTGCAGAGTGAAAAATTTCCTTCTGGAAATAAGGTGCAGGTCAGCTTAGAGGATTGGTAGAAATCACAGGCGGCTGCCTTCTATGAGGAGGTATTGGAAAGTTGGTTCAAGTCCATGACGAATGTCTCAAACGGAGCGTCAACTATGTAGAGAAGGAGCTGGAAAGTGCAACTAACTGAAGCAAAAGAAAATTTTGCAGATTTCACTGTGGTTCTCATTTTGTGACCGATCGGACCTTCCTTTCGCCCGGCACTGTGACCGAGCGGTTCTAGGCGCTTCAGTCCGGAACCGCGCTGCTGCTACGATCGCAGGTTCGAATCCTATCTCGGGCATGGATGTGTGTGATGTCCTTAGGTTACTTTGGTTTCAGTAGTTCTGAGTCTAGGGGACTGATGACCTCAGATGTGAAGTCCCACTGTGCTTAGAGCCATTCAAAATTTTAAAAAGCCTTACTTTCGAATATCCCTTATACCTCTAAATGACTTTCGAGTTAAATTATCACAAAACAGATAACTTAATAGATCTGTGCCGAAAGTAAGCGGAGTTGTCCAATCCGAAATATCACTGCCAAATAAATTCTTTTTTAAAAAAAGTCATGATACTCATTTCTGTCATGCGTACAGTCCTGTTCAATAGAATCCTCAACTACCGGCACACCAGCTACCTCTGACCCCTTGATCTGTACATTCTCCACGCTGATAACCTACTGCCCCTTCAAGCGAGATACCATTGTTTCCCAACAGTATTGCGGATTTTTGCAGGAGCTTGCTTATAAAATTACCTCGAAAGTTGCAACGGTAATAAAGAAAATTAGAAATACAGAGTGTAACTGGTATAAATCCTGATATTTCTCTTGGTGGCTGAGGACAGTGTACTGAAAAACATTACATCAGTATTTACGTCATTTGCAGGCTACTAATTAGAGCTGTTATAAATCGTATATTTTTTAGTACAAGTAGTGTGGCATGAGTAAGCTATTAATCCTTAATTTGCCATGGGTAGCATATCAAATGGGACACGTGGATGCGAAATGGTTAGCCTATACTGACACACATAGCACACTTAGTGGTGCAGTCGCGACCATGCAGGAAACGTCAGGTCTTAAAGTCTGTGACGTGTTTGTGGACAGACTGTTCGGCGAGGAGAAAGAATAGCGATCACAGTGATATGTGTACATATTAAGGTACGGCATTTAAAAGTACCTGTACTTACACCTATTGTGCCCTGTATAATCAGTGGATCACATATTTCAGTGGCTGTTTAAGAGCCCTGAACTCTTCAGGAACAATTATTCAAATGTTTTGCTTCGATACGTTGAAGGCGTAGAGAGAATTTTTAAATGCATCAGCAACAAAAAAGTAGCGTTATTACCGTTCTCTCTTTAGAACACGATTCATTTCTGTACCTGTTGTCCTGTTTTCTTATTACTGGTTCTATCCAACTGACGAAGTGTTCGAAGTCTTTCAATGACACGCGATAAAAATGTTGACTTTTTTCCTCAGTCTGACATCTAAGTGGCTTGACGCCGCCCGCCACGAATTCGTCTCCTGTACCAACTTCCTCATCTCACAGTAGCTCTTGTATCCAACGACGTCTTAACTATTTGCTGCATACACTCCAATTTCTGTCTTCTAGAGTTTTCTATGCCTCCCTATATGACTGTGCAAGTCATTCCCGGATGTCTTGACACCTGTGCTATTATGCTCTCAGCTCTTCCCGTTAGTGTTTTCTGCATGTTCCTCCCCTAGCCGATTCTGCTGAGAATCTCTTAATTCCTTACGAGACCGTTTAGTTTTTAACATCTTCTTGTACTACCTCATCTCAAATCCTTCTATTCTCTTCTTCTAAGTTTTGCCACAAGCTAGGATTCATTGTGCTCATACATTGATTCCCCAGACACTATTCCTGAAATAACGGCCTTTGTTTCATACCAGTATGCTTCTTTTGGCCATGAATGCCTTCTTTGCTGTGCTAGTCTACTTTTCATGTTATTTTGCTTCATGCGTCGAATGTTACTTTGCTTCGAAGACATCATAGTTCCGTTCACACGGATTCATGACGGCTAACAATTCGTCCCTGCACAGCCGGGAAAAAAACGTGCACAACATCCTTAAGGACTGTGTTCCATGGCACCAGGGTATTACACGTGCCTAATGACGGGTTATAGAGTTAGTGATTCATCTGTCACGGTCATCGGCAGTCAGATGGCGCTCTGGTGTGCTGTCTGTGCACCCTCTCTTTTGACTCTGCAGTCAGGAACTGTGCTATGTTTAGAGGTGAACAACATGTGCAACATTCACAATAAAGTGTTACCGTGCACCACCGAAGAATAAATACTTCCGCTGAACCACTTCAGACAATAATCTCTTGATTTAATCGATATTAGAACCACATTAAATAAACTTTGAGATTCAAAGTCGCGATGAACACTGTCAAAATTCAATAATCTCGTCAAATATATTATTAATTCATTCACATAATACATACAGACGTGAACCTGAGCCTTGACGAGACAAAACTAACATTTTCAATAAGATTAAACTTCCTATGATATCATTGTTGTACAAAAAAATTACATATTTTCATTTATCAATTTTTAGAAGCACGACGCAACAACTCGGTTCCAGGATCTTCTGTTGCTCTTTGGCTGTCGACCCGCGACGTATAGTGGCCAGAAATTTTCTCTCTGGTCGCGGCAGCGAAGATGCTGTCTCCGTTCGTTGCGCCGCCCTCTCCGTACATGAAACATAAAAAAAAAATACAAAACTTTAGGCAATTCACAACCATTACAAAATATTACAAAAATACATAAACAAAAACTAAATTAAACTTATATTCACCTGCAAACTGGGCTGACACTGGTGGATGGGTGACGCTTCAATTTCGTCCCACTACATAAAGTAGCCTGTGACCACTATATTGCACATGTTGTTATCCCCGTGGCACTGTAACTTCGTCGAGAGAGAGGAACGAGCACGTGAGAACTGTAGGGGGTTCGGAGTGCGAAAGACGAATGGTCGAATTCGGTTTATTGAGAGGATTTTAGGAAAGAGTGTTTGGGATTCGTACCAGGTCGGATAGAAGGAATACATCGAAGCAACTCAGAAGCAGACTGAGGAGAGGTATCGATGTCGGACGGTGAGGCTTGGCACAAAGTGTTCTATAGGATTCATGTCAGGAGTCTGTGCAGGCCAGTCCTTTACATGGATGTTATTGTCGTATAACGACTCCTCTACAGGCTGTGCATTACGAACAGGTGAACGATCGTGTTGAATGATGCAATCGCCATCCGCGGATTGCTCTTCAACAGTGGGAAGCAAGAACGTGCTTAAAACATTAATGTAGGCCTGAGCTGTGATAGTGCCACGCAAAACAACAAGGGATGAAATCCCCCTCCATGAAAAACAAGACCACATCATAACACCACCGCCTCCGAATTTTACTGTTGGCTCTACACACGCTGGCAGATGACGTTCACCGGGTGTTCGCCATACCCACACCCTACCGTCGAATCAACAGATTATGTACAGTGATACGCCACTCCCCACAACGTTTTTCCACTGTTCAATCGACCAATGTTTACGCTCCTTACGCCAAGCGAGGCGTCGTTTGGCATTTACCGGTGTGGTGTGTGGTTCATGAACAGCCGTTCGACCATGAAATCCAGGTTTTGTGACCTCCTGCCTAATTGTCAAAGTACTGGCAGTGGATCCTAGTGCAGTGTGTAATTCCTCTGTGATGGTCTGGATAGATGTCTGCCTACTACACATTACGACCCTCTTCAAGTGTCGCCCGTCTAAGTCAGTTAACAGACGAGGTCGGCCTGTACCCTTTTGCGCTGTACGTGTCCCTTCACATCGGAAACAGTGGACCTAAGGATGTTTAGGAGTGTGCAAATCTCGCGTACAGACGTGGCACCCAGTAACCTGACCACGTTCGTAGTTCTTGAGTTCCGCGGAGCGCCCCATTCTGCTCTCTCACTATGTCTAACTACTACTACTGATATGGATTACCGGGCAGTAGGTGGCAGCACAATGCACCTAATATGAAAAACGTGTGTTTTTGCGGGTGTCCGGATACTTTTGTTCACATAGTGTGTTACGGAAACACTTCGGGAACTCAGATGGGAATCCCTGGCCGCAAAGCTACGTTCTTGTCGAGAAACACTACTGAGAAAATTTAGAGAACCGGCGTTCGAAGCTAACTGCCGAACATCTACAACTACATTTATACTAAGCAAGCCACACAACGGTGTGTGGCGGAGGGCACTTACGTGCCACTGTCATTACGTCCCGTTCCTGTTCCAGTCGCGTATGGTTTGCGGGAGGAACGACTGCCGGAAAGACTCCGTGCGCGCTCGCATCTCTCTAATTTTACATTCGTGATCTTCTCGGGAGGTATAAGTAGGGGGAAGCAATATATTCGATACCTCATTCAGAAAAGTACCCTCTCGAAACCTGGACAGCAAGCTACACCACGATGCAGAGCGCCTGTCTTGCAGAGTCTGCCACTTCAGTTTACTAAACATCTCTGTAACGCTATCACGCTTACCTGATAACCATGTGACGAAACGCGCCGCTCTTCTTTGGATCTTCTCCATCTCCTCTGGCAACCCGACCTGGTACGGATCCCACACTGACGATCAATACCCAAGTATAGGTCGAACGAGTGTTTTGTAAGCCACCTCCTTTGTTGATGGACTATATTTTCTAAGGACTCTCCCAATGTATCTCAACCTGACACTCGCCATACCAACAATTAATTTTATATGATCATTCCACTTCAAATCGTTCCGCACGAATACTCCCAGATATTTTACAGAAGTAACTGCTACCAGTGTTTGTTCCGCTATCATGTAATCATACAATAAAAGATCCTTCTTTCTATGTATTCGCAACACATTACATTTTTCTATGTTAAGGGTCAGTTGCCACTCCCTGCACCAAGTGCCTATCCGCTGCAGATCTTCCTGCATTTCGCTGCCATTTTCTAATGCTGTAACTTCTCTCTATACTACAACATCATCCACGACAAGCCGCATGGAACTCCTGACACTATCTACTAGGTCATTTATACAGGGTGTTACAAAAAGGTACGGCCAAACTTTCAGGAAACATTCCTCACACACAAAGAAAGAAAATATGTTATGTGGACATGTGTCCGGAAACGCTTACTTTGCATGTTAGAGCTTATTTTATTACTTCTCTTCAAATCATATTAATCATGGAATGGAAACACGCAGCAACAGAACGTACCAGAGTGACTTCAAACACTTTTTTACAGGAAATGTTCAACATGTCCTCCGTTAGCGAGGATACATGCATGCACCCTCCGTCGCATGGAACCCCTGATGCGCTGATGCAGCCCTGGAGAATGGCGTATTGTATCACAGGCGTCCACAATACGTGCACCAAGAGTCTCTACATTTGGTACCAGCGTTGCGTAGACAAGAGCTTTCAAATGCACCCATAAATGGAAGTCAAGAGGGCTGAGGTCAGGAGAACGTGGAGGCCATGGAATTGGTCCGCCTCTACCAATCCATCGGTCACGGAATCTGTTGTTGAGAAGCGTACGAACACTTCGACTGAAATGTGCAGGAGCTCCATCGTGCATGAACCACATGTTGTGTCGTACTTGTAAAGGCACATGTTCTAGCAGCACAGGTAGGGTATCCCGTATGAAATCATGATAACGTGCTCCATTGAGCGTAGGTGGAAGAACATGGGGCCCAATCAAGACATCACCAACAATGCCTGCCGAAACGTTCACAGAAAATCTGTGTTAATGACGTGATTGCACAATTGCGTGCCGATTCTCGTTAGCCCACACATGTAGATCGTGAAAATTTACTATTTGATCACGTTGGAATGAAGACTCATCCGTAAAGAGAACATTTGCACTGAAATGAGGATTGACACATTCATGGATGAACCATTCGCAGAAGTGTACCCGTGGAGGCCAATCAGCTGCTGTACATGTTATGGACACATACTGGTTCTCTCGTAGCACTCTCCATACAGTGACGTGGTCAACGTTACCTTGTACAGCCGTAACTTCTCTGACGCTGACATTAGGGTTATCGTCAACTGCACGAAGAATTGCCTCGTCCATTGCAGGTGTCCTCGTCGTTCTAGGTCTTCCCCAGTCGCGAGTCATAGGCTGGAATGTTTCGTGCTCCCTAAGACGCCGATCAATTGCTTCGAACGTCTTCCTGTCGGGACACCTTCGTTCTGGAAATCTGTCTTGATACAAACGTACCGCGCCACGGCTATTGCCCCGTGCTAATCCATACATCAAATGGGCATCTGCCAACTCCACATTTGTAAACATTGCACTGATTGCAAAATCACGTTCGTGATGAACACTAACCTGTTGATGCTACGTACTGTCGAGCAATGAGTCGCATTGAACACAAGCACCGAAGTCAACATTACCTTCCTTCAATTGGGCCAACTGGCGGTGAATCGAGGAAGTACAGTACATACTGACGAAACTAAAATGAGCTCAACATGGAAATTAAGCGTTTCCGGACACATGTCCACATAACGTCTTTTCTTTATTTGTGTGAGGAATGTTTCCTGAAAGTTTGGCCGTACTTTTTGTAACAGCCTGTGTATATTGTGAAAAGCAATGGTCCCATAACACTCCCCTGTGGCACGCCAGAGGTTATTTTAACGTCTGTAGATGTCTCTCCATTCAGAACAGCATGCTGTGTTCTGTTTGCTAAAAACTCTTCAATCCAGCCACACAGGTGGTCTGATATTCCGTAGGCTTTTACTCTGTTTATCAGGCGACAGTGCGAAACTGTATCGAACGCCTTCCGGAAGTCAAGGAAAATGGCATCTACCTGGGAGCCTGATTCTAATATTTTCTGGGTCTCATGACCAAATAAAGCGAGTTGGGTCTCACCCGATCGCTGTTTCCGGAATCTATGACGATTCCTGCACAGTATATTCTGGGTTTCCAGAAAATACATGATACGCGAGCAAAAAACATGTTCTAAAATTCTACAACAGATCGATGTCAGAGATACAGGCCTATAGTTTTGCGCATCTGCTCGACGATCCGTCTTGAAAACTGGAACTATCTATGCTCTTTTCCAATCATTTGGAACCTCCCGTTCCTCTAGAGACTTGCGGTACACGGCTGTTAGAAGGGGGGGGGGCAAGTTTTTTCGCGTACCCTGTGTAGAATCGAACTGGGGTATCTGGTCCAGTGGACTTTGCTCTGTTGAGTGATTTCAGTTGCTTTTCTATTCCTTGGACACTTATTTCGATGTTAGCCATTTTTTCGTTTGTGCGAGGATTTAGAAAAGGAACTGCAGTGCGGTCTTCCCCTGTGAAACAGCTTTGGAAAAAGGTGTTTAGTATTTCAGCTTTACGCGTGTCATCCACTGTTTCAATGCCATTATCATTCCAGAGTGTCTGGATATGCTGTTTCGATCCACTTACTGATTTAACGTAAGACCAGAACTTCCTAGGATTTTCTGTCAAGCCGGTACATAGAATTTTACTTTCGAATTCACTGAACGCTCCTTACACTAACTTTGACATCGTTTAGCTTCTGTTAGGCTGAGAGATATTGGCTGCGTTTAAATTTGCAGTGAAGCTCTCTTTGCTTTCGCAGTAGTTTCCTAACTTTGTTGTTGAACCACGGTGGGTTTTTCTCGTCCCTCACAGTTTTGCTCGGCACGTACCTGTCTAAAACGCATTTTACGATTGCCTTGAAGTTTTTCCATAAACACTCAGCATTGTCAGTGTCGGAACAGAAATTTTCGTTTTGATCTGTTAGATAGTCTGAAATCTGCCTCCTGTTACTCTTGCCAAACAGATAAACCTTCCTCCCTTTTTTATATTACTATTTGCTTCCATATTCGGGTATTCTGCAACGGCCTTATGATCACTGATTCCCTGTTCTGCGCTTACAGAGTCGAAAAGTTCGGTTCTGTTTACCAGTAGGTCCGAGATGTCGGTTCTCTGTTTAATTGCTCGAGGTAATTTTCGGATAGTGCACTCAGTATAATGTCACTCGATGCTCTGTACAATTCTACTGCCTTCAACATACAGTGTGCATAAGGGTCACGAACATTATATTCGAGAAATTAGGGATCTTACGGAGGAACATAGTCGTTTTTCCACTGCTCTGTTTACTAGTGGAACAGAAAAGGAAATGGTACATGGTACCCTTGGTCAAGCACCGTACTGTGGCTTGCAGGGTGTATATTATGCCTTCCGAATTTCCTTATTAGATGGATAACTGAGATGATTCATTAAGTAAGAATGTAACGTTATTTGCAAACCTACGACACAGATTAGTCTCTTGAGGCAGGACATATACAGCGGATGCAACAGCTGTGATACTGTCCAGAGATCCAGTGCCAAGCCCAAGTCGGTAACGCGCATCGACACCACAGACATCAGCGATGTCTCACTGGATTCCGCAAAGGCCTATGGCAGGCTCTCCTGAAGACACGCCCTCACTCTGAGTACCGCAGTGCCATCGCAATCGAGCATGGACTGTCCCTGCCTCAGTCTGTGACCTCTGCCGAGGCACTCAACGTCATCTTGCTAGGACACCTGTGCTAGTCAACTCGCAGGTGGGACTGTTCTTTTGTAAACGCTAAACATGTGCTTCAAGAGAAAAGTTTGTAATCGCGTCCTTCAAATAATTCTTTACTTTCACAGACGGTTGTTTATAACTGTCTCGCTCCTGTGCCATTGGATTGTATAAAGTTTAGTAGATCTCTGTATCATTCTTGTTATAAAGTGGACTAATGTTTCATATGTTGTAGTTCCGGACAGCAATCTCTCAAAGAATCCACAGTTATGGCCAGATAATCGAAGTTTCGTCAGGTCGTAACAGCAACAACGTAAAAAATGCTCCACTGCGTCATTAGACGATTAATTGCAGCAAAAAAACGTAAAGCAGCATAGCGTCTTCAGCTACAGTTGACACTTCACGACATATATCTGTGTGTTTTTTGTCCACAGCTCGTGGTCTCACGGTTGCATTCTCGTCTCCCGAGCACGGGGTCCCGGGTTTGATTCCCAGCGGGGTCAGAGATTTTCACCTGCCTCAAGATGACTGTGTTGTCCTCATCATTTCATCGTCATTCATGAATGTAGTGAATTTCGACTGAGCAAAGATTGGGAACTTGTACGGGCGCTGATAACCGCGCATTTGAGCGCCCCGCAAATCAAACATTATCAGCTATGTGCTTTTTGCACGAGGACACTTTAAACACACGTTGCATTTGACATCGGTATTCTCAACCAACGCTTTAGGCCCCTCTTTGAATTCTATCCCATCGGACATACAGTGGTCGATTTTTCTGGAATAATGTAGAAGGCGTTGTAGAACTCTGTCATAGATACCTGTCGAGGCACTGTAAAATGGCATTTGCACAGATACGTTTACGTCTGGTTCATCGTCGTGACTGCTAGCATAATTCGACCCCATCAAAGTTCTGGCCTAACGTGTTAAGTCTGGTAGTTGTACCCTGCCTTCGAGATCTCCACGAAGTTACCTTTCAGCAAGATAATGAAAGACCGCTCATTGCCAGCGGTGTCCTGACGTAGGATCATGGGTCACCAAGAGAGTGCCACAAACCACTCGCCAGCCACTTCCACACAGAGATGAGGCAGGATGGAATGACGTACCCGTATCTGTCACCCGAAGCCAGTTTCTAAATCACCCACAAATTAAATCATAGCAACCTTCCTGAGATGAGAAAGGCCATGAGATACCTTCTGATATCGTGGCGGACTTCTATTTACCAGGCGTAATGTAGTTCTCTTTATCCGATAAGAAACTTGCCAACCTTAAACTACCAGCTTCATCAATACTTCAGTTGCCGTCCCTGTGAGCTCTGTCCTTACCTCAGCAGACTCTGCAAAAGTCAGAGGTCGACTAACTTGACATGCTATCCCTGACGCTGAGAGTCAAATTCAGGAAAAGGTCATCGATATTCCCAAAGTTACTCAAACCTGCAGACATACATTTAAATTAAGGGCAGAAAGGAATCTATAATTTGGGAGACAATCAGTACTTTATCGGCGGCGTCAAATTTCCACTCGAACGGCTTAAGAGCTCTGAGATTAAACCAGCTTATTCAAAGCCGCTTAGCTCCAGTGACGAAGAGAAGATGTCGAAACGTGACTAGTTTTTTGTTTGGTCATTTATGGCTGCGATGTACACAAAGCAGTTCAGAACCGTCTACTGTAGTATAGTCACCATCCACTGCCCGTCTATAGAAAGTTGTCACGTCCCTACCATCGATGCGCATTACCGTAACAGATATGCGACTTGAATTAAGACATGGTCTTCTGGTTTAATGTTCAAGAGGTCATCGTTGACTTTTAGCTAACTTTAAACTTTTCTCCTGGAAATGTGTCGCTATAGTGATCCCATCACGTTCGTTATGTCAAGATAAAAGACATCTTGACTTTTAATGCTACCGTAAAAGTTCTCAATTTCCATTCTTAATTTATTTGCTTCGGCGACCTGTACGACAGTTTTCACTCCTATATCCGGTAGGCCTCACATTTAAGAGTCGTGACTGTACATGGTGGACTCACTCCTGGAAAACCGAGCGGGGTGGCACAGTGGTCGGCACGGTGGACTCGCATTCGGCAGGACGACGGTTCAAAACCGTTTCCGGCCATCCTGATTTACGTTTACCGTGATTTCCCTAAATCATTTCAGCCAAATATCGGGGTGGTTCCTTTGAAAGGACCAGCTAATTTCCTTTCTCATATTTCCCTAATCCGAGTTTGTGTATGCTCCGTCTCTAACGACCTCGTTGTCGACGGGACGTTAAACACAACGTCCTCTCTCTGCCCTCCCTCCTCAAAACGTGTACCACCAACGACCTCGATTTGAGAAAACACTGACGCCGTCAAAAGTAAGCTAAATGGTTCAAATGGCTCTGAGCACTATGGGACGTAACTTCTGAGGTCACCAGTCCCCTAGATCTTAGAAATAATTAAACCTAACTAACCTAATAACATCACACATTCATGCCCGCGGCAGGATTCGAACCTGCGACCGTAGCCGTCGCACGGTTCCAGACTGTAATGCCTAGAATTGCTCGGCCACGCCGGCCGGCAAAAGTAAGCTAATAGTGGCACTTATTTAACTCGTCGTTTTCAGAAATCAACACGTTATCACATCAAACAATATTTAACTTCATCAACAGTTCGGTCTAAGGCGCTGCAGTCATGGACTGTGCGGCAGGTCCCGGCGGTGGTTCGAGTCCTCCCTCGGTCATGGGTGTGTGTGTTTGTCCTTAGGATAATTTAGGTTAAATAGTGTGTAAGCTTAGAGACTTATGACCTTAGCAGTCCCATAAGATTTCACACACATTTGAACATTTTTCTTTGAACATCAACAGTTCAACAGCAACAATTTGTTTTCTATTGTTTTTAATTCTGCTGCACGAGACGTCACTTCAGCCAGTAATACTATAAGAGCTATAGGAGCCTAGGGGCGTCTTTGGAACATCGCTGCCAAGGAGGGGAAGGAAACCAGTAGGCACTCCGTATGCATACTGGGAGGAGTCATTCCGGACGTGGAATGTGTACTTCCGGATGCCATGAAGAGTACAGGGTGTAGCCAAGTGCAGGTGGTGGCTCATATCGGTACCAATGTCGTTTGACGTATCGGAGGAGATTCTCTCTAGTTTCGCGCTGCTAGCGGAAATGGTAAAGACGGCCAGTCTTGCTAGCGAGATTAAATCGGAATTCAGCATCTGCAGCATCATCGACGGAACAGACTGTGGTGCTTTGGTGCAAAGTCGACTGGAGGGTCAGCATCAGAGACTCAGGAGGTGCTGTGACTTTGTAGGCTGCAGGTTCCGATCTGATCATTTAAGCGTAGAAAATATGTGGAATGACTTTAAAGCATATCGACGGCAATTGAGAGGCATGTACCACGTAAATTAACAAGTGATGGTGCTGATCCTTCAAGATACACAAAACGGGTCAGACAGCTGTTGCAGAAGTAACGAAAAAAGCACGTCAGGTTTAAAAGAACGCAAAATTCCCAAGATTGGCAAAGTTTTGCAGAAGTCCGAAATATAACGCATGCTTCAATGCGAGATGCTTTTAATAATTTCCACAACGAAATTCTGTCTCAGAATCTGGCACAAAACCCAAAGAGATTCTGGTCATACATAAAGCACACCAGTGACAAGACGGAATGGATACCTTCACTGCGCGAGAACAACGGTAAAGTCCCTGATGACAGTGCCACAGAAGCTGAGTTATTAAACACGGTTTTCCGAAACTCCTTCAGCAAAGAAGACGAAGTAAATATTCCTAAGTTCCAATCAAGAACAACTGCCAAGATGAGAAATATAGAAGTAGATATCCTCGGTTTTTGGAGCATATACTGTGTTCAAACATTAGTGATTACCTCGAAGAAAACGATTTATTGACACACATTCAGCACGAATTCAGAAAATATCGTTCTTGTGAAACATAACTAGCTGTTTACAGTCATGACGTAAGTAGTGGTATCAACAGGGGATATCAAATTAATTCCATATTTTTAGATTTCCAGAAGCCTTTCGACACCGTTCCTCACAAGCGTCTTCTAACCAAACTGCGTGAGACTAGATTGGTGATTTCCTGTCAGGAAGGTCACAATTCGTAGTAATAGACGAAAGGCCATCGCGTAAAACAGAAGTAATATCCTGCGTTCCAGAGGGAAGTATTGCAGGCCGTTGTTCCTGATCTATATTAGCGACATAGGAGACAATCTGAGTAGCACTCGTAGATTGTTTGCAGATTATGCTGTCATTTGTCGTCTTGTAACGTCGTCAGATGACTAAAATGAATTGCAAAATGAGCTGGATAAGATACCTATATGGTGCGAAAAGTGGCAGTTGACCCTGAATAAAGGGAAGTGTGAAGTTATTCACATGAGTACCCAAAGAAATCTGCTAAATTTCGATTACGCGATAAGTAACACAAATCTGAAGGCTGTAGATTTAACTAAATACTAAGGGATTACAATTACATTAAATGGAACGATCATATAGATAATGCTGTGGGTAGAGCAAACCAAAGACTGCGATTCATTGGCAGAGCACTTAGAAGGTGCCACAGGTCTACTAAAGAGACTGCTTACATCACGCTTGCCCGCCCCATCCTGGAGTATTACTGTGCCGTGTGGGATCCGCATCAGGTGGGACTGACCGATGACATCGAAAAAGTCCAAAGAAGGGCAGCACGTTTTCTATTATCGCGAAATAGGAGAGTTAGTGCCACAGACATGATACGTGAACTGGAGTGGCAATTATTAAAGCAAAGGCACTTTTCGTTGCGACAGAATCTTCTCACGAACTTTGAATCACCACTTTTCTCCTCCGATTGGGAAAACATTCTGTTGGCACCCATCTACATAGGAAGAAATGATCATCACGATAAAATAAGAGAAATCTGGGCTTGCACAGAAAAATTTGAACCCTGTGTAGATTTACAAGGATATCAGCAAGGAAATAGGGTGAAGAGGGGATGGGGGCAGAAAATAAAACTATTGCCACACACGACAAATACAGATACTAACCCACGAACGCTAATTACAAATATGACCTCATTTACCAATGTTTTGTGCACTAAAATAAGGAAGACGAAACTCTAAAAGCTGTGTCAAGTACTCGCGCAAGCGGAACTCCTGCCCCCAAGTGCTCTTGTTCCGTACACCTTCGAAGTTTGATATGATGGCATCATATCTATATTCCACTAAGGCAAAGCCGGAGGGCACAGCCGGAGGGCACAGCGTCCTGTCACCGATATCCTCGACGGTACGGTTGGCTGACACTGCAGGCTATAGGAGAACCTCTCGCTTTCTTTGCCACTGAACTCAGAAACAACTACAGTATTCACAGCATCAAATAAGACTACCCATACAGGATCATATGAATTACCACCAGCCTTCCCGTTAAACTGTCCATTGCAGTGTACTGGCCAAAAATCCTGATTTTGGCTTCTAGAAATGTTCTGATTTAGTACATTTCTTTCAGCAGGATGTAGCATAATCCAGAGTGGTAGCTTAATTTCGGAAGGCAATCAAGGCCTCACCGTTAACCGTTACCGCTCAGTGCTGTAAGAGGAACTTTAGAAATTCTGTTGGCGTGAAGTGGAACTCTAACTTAACTGAATTTACCGTGACAACAGTATACCGAGTTTGGTCCTGTCTTACTGTCGCATTAAATATCGTCATGATGTGAAGTGGCTGTGGTATTGTTGTTACAATTAAGTTGTTGAAAATAGTCAATATCCTAATGTCAGCTGCTGTTTCTGAGAAATATCATTCTATTTATCGCAGAAAGCCACCACGCATTACATGAAATAGCCATGCTGTGTTAAGCGCGAACGTCGCTTCTTCCCTTGTCTATCTGCTGGCCTGACTCGATACAACTGAAAATCATGCAGAACGATGCCACTCGCCTAAAGGAGTCTTACCTGTCTCCACAATTCAGGTGTTGAATAATGTCTTGACGTAAGCATTTATTACTACAGTGAACCAACAGAAAGTTTCCAACAGGTCATATCGAACAGGTCTAGCAACGAATGCTTCACAGCTCAAGGGTCTTCTCATCACAATGAAGTCCGTTGGCTCTGAGCACTATGGGACTTAACATCTGAGGTCATCAGTCCCCTATAACTTAGAACTACTTAAACCGAACTAACCTAAGGACATCACACACATCCATGCCCGAGGCAGGATTCGAACCTGCGACCGTAGCGGTCGCGCGGTTCCAGACTGAAGCGCCTAGAACCGCTCGGCCACACTGGCACTGAATTCCGTAATAATTCTTTTGTTACAGTACCATCCTCTCCTGTACCCTGTTTTAGCAGTAACAACACACTTTATTAAACTATTACTAATGTCTGACATACACTTCATGTTGTGTCTAGACAAGACAGCCTAGACACAATGAGTGGAAGCCGAAAGGCACGCGCTTAAACTCACGCAGGCTGGCGTGAGGTCTGTAACAAGATACGTAATGAATGCTATAAAGAAAAGTACGTAGCTTCTGGAATACTTAACTTTAATCCACATTTGTAGAACATCGCTCTTGATGATACATTAATAGAATCTCAATATCAATTGAATACGGCGCCTTGCTAGGTCGTAGCAAATGTAGCTGAAGGCTATGCTAACTATCGTCTCGGCAAATGAGAGCGTAATTCTCAGTGAACCATGGCTAGCAACGTCGGCTGTACAACTGGGGCGAGTGCTAGTACGTCTCTCTAGACCTGCCGTGTGGTGGCGCTCGGTCTGCAATTACTGACAGTGGCGACACGCGGGTCCGACGTATACTAGCGGACCGCGGCCGACTAAAGGCTACCACCTAGCAAGTGTGGTGTCTGGCGGTGACACCACACTTCATGTGCTTCTAATAAGTGCTTCCTGCTACTGCTGTTCCTGTTCCGATATGAAGTATGACTTTGCCCTATTAGGAAATGAGTCAGTAATGTTCCAAGATTCTCTTTATGAGATATAAAGGAAACGTCTGGTGTTTTAGTGAGAAATATAGTAGATGGAAGCTGTAGTAAGAGTTTAATTGTCGGCTGTTATTCATTTTGTTGTTAGGCCTTATGTTATTGAATTTGAATTATTGTTGAATGTGTTGAATGAAATGAGACTCATCCCACTTTCAGTCAGCAGTAGGGTCGATCAGGGCTATTTGGTATAGATTTTGGTTTTTGGGTCTTCTACTCCTTTTTTTTACTTAAAAGTTTCCACCTATGCCAACTAGCCCCAAGTGTGGGTTAGTTGGTGTACCCCTAAGGCCGAGTTGCCATTAGCTCGTATGCGTAGGGATATCTAGACAGAACATGGCAATTTTCAAAGAAAAACATTTTATTTTATTAAAGCTTCGGGTAACTTCCATTCCAGAAAATAAATTGCTCAAAAACTTCGTGAAGAAGTAGCATTTCAACAATAATTAATTCTGATTGGATGTGCAAACGACAGTATGGGAATAAAAGTGTGAAAAACACCAATGAATCCTTCAGGAAAAATAAATTGTGCTTATTACTATAGTTGCCTCCAGTTATTAAAATAATATCAATGTTTTAAATCAGTCACAGGTGTAGCAGTTTGGTACTCGTATATGTGAACAAGTTTGTTCAATTTCTGCACAGTATTTCTTTTATCGTATCCAACCGAATCATCCTCGTCTGCCCATTTTCAGTTTTGCCATGGGTTCCGACAGTCTTCCCAGGTTACTGGCGAGGATGGTTCTGCACCAAAAGAATTATTATGCAATTCAGTGTGATGAGAAGACCCTTCAGTTGTGAAGGATTCATTGCTAAACCTGTTTGGTATGACCTGTTGGAAACTTTTTGAGGTTCTGCAGCTTTCGCTGGAATTGTCGAATAACATCCCCACCTTCATCTGGGCGGGAGGCTAAGAGTGAAAGCTCTTTCACCGTGGAGGCGTTCTTCAGACTGAACTGTCATTAACGAAGGCCAAGCTGTCATCGTTTCTGGCATAGTTAATACTCGTATATGACATGCCGTTATCACATTCCGTGGAACAAAATTCAAACCGACGTTTTCTGGGAAGTTTACCTTGAGCCGTAGATGGATTACTGTCTTGGCCCAGCTGTGAAGAGAAGGCGATTCTATTCTGGGGTGTTCTGCATTTACTCATTTTTACAGAAACGGTTTCTTTTTTAATGAACAATAATAAGGGCTTCAGTTAGCATAAGTATGGGGCAAGTTGTCACAGTTATAGCAAGTGACTTCACACCTAACTATGCCAGTTAGCCCCATGACAATATCAAAAACGATGGATACCTTGCGAGGTGCCAGGGTGGAGAAGAGTTTGCATCTCTTTAATTCTGACGAATTTTGCACGAGAACGAAACATGCACACGATCCCCTCCTTATGTATCACCTAATGAATTATGCGCACAACGGTAATGAAAGGAAATGACGGTGGACCCTGCTAGTTGGTAAAATTAGGAGTGACACCTACATAAATTTAATAATAATCGTAATCTAGTCAGAGAAAAAAAGGAGAACTTTATCACAATAAACAAGAGGAAATGGGATTTTGCATATATCTACGAAATGATTTGCGGATTAAATATTACAATGAGATTTATTATACATCAGAATATAAAGGCACATGATTATCGACAAAAACAGTACCGTAGGTTAAAGGACAGGATATAATTAACTATTATGAGAATAAGAGTTGGCATGAGAACTCTGCAAGGTCCATGAGCTATTTTATATTAATGTAACAAACCCTAATTCTAGGGCTATATTTTATTTTGACACATGGATCTATGCCGACAATTGTAAAAACGGCGATGGTACGTCAGTCCTTACTAATGTAAAATTTTTACCTTCTGAAGAAGACAAATTTATATTTGTCGAAACCTAGGTAAAGAATTTCTTTATCCATTGCAACTGGTCGGCTGTTCATAACTTTATTCCGGTCTTAGACTACCCCGTTATTCGCCTGCCCTAGCACCATGTTATTTTTACCTATTCAGTATTAAAAGGAGGAAGATTCCAGTGCGTTGAAGCGGAGAAAGAAAAAGTGGTAGGCGTCATCAAGAAGCTCTCAAAGGAAGATTTCCAACACTGTCTCCATCACTGGTAAATTAGCATGTAGCGATGTAGAGAGAGAGGGAGAAGGAGAGTGTATTGCGGGTGACAGTACTTAAATGTGTACGTTTTTTAAATAAAATGGCCGGCTGGTGTGGCCGCGCGGTTCTATGGGCTTCAGTCTGGAACCGCGCGACCGCTACAGTCGCTGGTTCGAATCATGCCTCGGGCATGGATGTGTGTGATGTACTTAGGTTAGGTTCAAATAATTCTAAGTTCTAGGGGACTGATGACTTCAGAAGTTAAGTCCTATAGTGCTCAGAGCCATTTGAACCATTTGAAATAAAATGTTTGACAGCGACAGTCCCGTTAATTTATAGTCACAGCTCATATCTCTACATACCGCGCATGGGATGTGGGGACGAGCTAACTTTTAGTCATACGTACAGGGTTATTACAAATGATTGAAGCGATTTCACAGCTCTACAATAACTTTATTATTTGAGATATTTTCGAAATGCTTTGCACACACATACAAAAACTCAAAAAGTTTTTTTAGGCATTCGCAAATGTTCGATATGTGCCCCTTTTGTGATTCGGCCGACATCAAGCCGATAATCAAGTTCCTCCCACACTCAGCGCAGCATGTCCCCATCAATGAGTTCGAAAGCATCGTTGATGCGAGCTCGCAGTTCTGGCACGTTTCTTGGTAGAGGAGGTTTAAACACTGAATCTTTCACATAACCCCACAGAAAGAAATCGCATGGGGTTAAGTCGGGAGAGCGTGGAGGCCATGACATGAATTGCTGATCATGATCTCCACCACGACCGATCCATAGGTTTTCCAATCTCCTGTTTAAGAAATGCCGAACATCATGATGGACGTGCGGTAGAGCACCATGCAGTTGAAAGATGAAGTCGGCGCTGTCGGTCTCCAGTTGTGGCATGAGCCAATTTTCCGCGGGCTATGCGTGAAACTTGCCCACACGCGTTCAACCGTTTCTTTGCTCACTGCAGGCCGACCCGTTGATTTCCCCTTACAGTGGCATCCAGAAGCTTTAAACTGGGCATACCATCGCCGAATGGAGTTATCAGTTGGTGGATCTTCGTTGAACTTCGTCCTGAAGTGTCGTTGCACTGTTATGACTGATTGATGTGAGTGCATTTCAAGCACGACATACGCTTTCTCGGCTCCTGTCGCCATTTTGTCTCACTGCGCTCTCGAGCGCTCTGACGGCAGAAACCTGAAGTGCGGCTTCAGCCGAACAAAACTTTATGAGTTTTTCTACGTATCTGTAGTGTGTCGTGACCATATGTCAATGAATGGAGCTACAGTGAATTTATGAAATCGCTTCAATCATTTGTAATAGCCCTGTAGATAAGAACTGCGTTGACTGTTACCTTAGTATACGAGGAAAAGTTTACAGTTTGACAGGTGTCTGTGCTCAAATGTACACTTAGATCTCAAGAGTGTGTTTTTAAACACAATACACACTTTAACCGTTTAAGACAAATTTAAGCGAAGGCAAACTAAAGAATAATAAACGAATTTCCGAAAGGAAGCTTGTAACTACCCCAGGGGCCATTTGTAAAGCGACAGTCATTTCATCACATCGTTCAAGAATTTCTCACCAATTATCCTTTCAAAACACTGTATTGTTTATTCACCGCAACGAACTCACAAGTGTACAGATAACTTTCGTCGGTTCACTTCACAATTTTCCAAATATGTCCAATATGAAATTAACATCCGGTCTTCCAAGTAATGTAATCGCAATTGTCAATGTGGACATCTATCAACTGTAGAATGAAATGACGATCATAAAAATTTGTGCCGGACGGGGGCCGAACGCGGATTTGCTGCTCATCGCGAACGGTCGCCGTGCCATTTGACAACATGTGCACGACTCACTGTCAGTTCCAGACTTCACTATGTCGTGAACCATGCGTCTAAAACCTGTACTCGTACATCTATTACGTATATTCCCGTACAAACGAGACATTTTACTTGAAATTCGCTTGCCCGGTGTCGGCGGATAAATACGAAATGTCATAAGTAATTTTGCATCGCAATTACGAATAACGCAGGCACTGCAGTATCGTAGCTGTTACATTAACGTCAACAAAGACATAAATGCCAGAGGAGATCTTTTGCAATTGAATATTTTATACTGCAAAAGCAGCCACATCGGAGTTCACATAAAAATTAAAAATAAAGCACACGGGAAACGTAAGTTAGGCGAGCCAGTCGTGGATTGATTTCCTGCAAGATTTCCCACTTGGTAAATTCGGTAAATTTACCAACATGCTTAAGTACATGAGAACGAGTACCCATGAATAACGAACAACAGTGAATAAGATCTATACCGTAAATAACTAAGTGAATGAAGTGCATGACCGTAAGTCAGAAAATTAATTGCATGTCCTTTAAAGAAGGGAAGTTGGTTCCTTGAGTGTTAATTTGTATCAGAATAAATGTGATACTAACAACAAACTGGTTGTCATTATTTTTTTAACGATTGTTTGTAAATCGTTATATAAAACATATTTTTATTGAATGTACAGAGCACTTGTTTCCGCCTTGTGAAATTCCGCAAGTAAAAATATGAAAAGAACTCATTTGTAACGACGTAAGCTGCACCGACCCGCTTAAAAATTTAGAAAGTCTTTGCTTCGTTTCTGGAGATGCAAGTTCCCCAAATTGTTCAGATACTATCGCTCATACATTATAATTAGCCAAATTGTCCCTGGTATGGAAATACTGAAGACGATTATATTAAATTGCCTCGAACCGCTGCTGGACGCCCGTGACTTCGGAGGACTAATAGGACGGCGTCGTGAGACCACCCAAAGTGAGAGATGCTTTACACAGCCCACTGGTACGCGAAACAGCCTTCTGCCACTGCAACGCTTGTTCTGGCAATGCCGAACACCAGTCATCAAATTTGACTTGAAAGAGTTAAGCACGAGATTTAACCATTTATAACTTGACTGGGATCACCAACACGTGATAAAATAAGTTACGAATGCATCTTTCATCGAGAGAGAACGATATAATAAACTACACTCCTGGAAATTGAAATAAGAACACCGTGAATTCATTGTCCCAGGAAGGGGAAACTTTATTGACACATTCCTGGGGTCAGATACATCACATGATCACACTGACAGAACCACAGGCACATAGACACAGGCAACAGAGCATGCACAATGTCGGCACTAGTACAGTGTATATCCACCTTTCGCAGCAATGCAGGCTGCTATTCTCCCATGGAGACGATCGTAGAGATGCTGGATGTAGTCCTGTGGAACGGCTTGCCATGCCATTTCCACCTGGCGCCTCAGTTGGACCAGCGTTCGTGCTGGACGTGCAGACCGCGTGAGACGACGCTTCATCCAGTCCCAAACATGCTCAATGGGGGACAGATCCGGAGATATTGCTGGCCAGGGTAGTTGACTTACACCTTCTAGAGCACGTTGGGTGGCACGGGATACATGCGGACGTGCATTGTCCTGTTGGAACAGCAAGTTCCCTTGCCGGTCTAGGAATGGTAGAACGATGGGTTCGATGACGGTTTGGATGTACCGTGCACTATTCAGTGTCCCCTCGACGATCACCAGTGGTGTACGGCCAGTGTAGGAGATCGCTCCCCACACCATGATGCCGGGTGTTGGCCCTGTGTGCCTCGGTCGTATGCAGTCCTGATTGTGGCGCTCACCTGCACGGCGCCAAACACGCATACGACCATCATTGGCACCTAGGCAGAAGCGACTCTCATCGCTGAAGACGACACGTCTCCATTCGTCCCTCCATTCACGCCTGTCGCGACACCACTGGAGGCGGGCTGCACGATGTTGGGGCGTGAGCGGAAGACGGCCTAACGGTGTGCGGGACCGTAGCCCAGCTTCATGGAGACGGTTGCGAATGGTCCTCGCCGATACCCCAGGAGCAACAGTGTCCCTAATTTGCTGGGAAGTGGCGGTGCGGTCCCCTACGGCACTGCGTAGGATCCTACGGTCTTGGCGTGCATCCGTGCGTCGCTGCGGTCCGGTCCCAGGTCGACGGGCACGTGCACCTTCCGCCGACCACTGGCGACAACATCGATGTACTGTGGAGACCTCACGCCCCACGTGTTGAGCAATTCGGCGGTACGTCCACCCGGCCTCCCACATGCCCACTATACGCCCTCGCTCAAAGTCCGTCAACTGCACATACGGTTCACGTCCACGCTGTCGCGGCATGCTACCAGTGTTAAAGACTGCGATGGAGCTCCGTATGCCACGGCAAACTGGCTGACACTGACGGCGGCGGTGCACAAATGCTGCGCAGCTAGCGCCATTCGACGGCCAACACCGCGGTTCCTGGTGTGTCCGCTGTGCCGTGCGTGTGATCATTGCTTGTACAGCCCTCTTGCAGTGTCCGGAGCAAGTATGGTGGGTCTGACACACCGGTGTCAATGTGTTCTTTTTTCCATTTCCAGGAGTGTATTAATCACCACAAGCAGTGATACTATTGAAATCGCGTCTGTTTCGTGTGAGACTACTGACATGGAGCAAATAAAATAAAGTATGTGCCTTTTATCTAGAGAGAACAATATAATGAACTGTCAAACATCAAAAACTGTGGATGCAGCAATCTAAGGGAACATTCCAAATCGACATTCAACAATGAGCAGACTTCGTGAAAGGCACATAACAACATATTCAGGAGCTCTCATTTAATATTAAACTCAAAATAAGCACGCGTCAAAATAGCGAAAGCGCCTTAACGAAAACAGGTTAATTTTGAAAATAGCAACAACAATGAAGGACGAGAAAATGAATCACAACACTGAGATTACGTATAAGGTAGCAGCAATAAATGATTAAAATAACTGGGATATGGCGTTCACCATTGTCTTTTACTGTTTTAAAACAGTTCCTGTGTTTACTGACTCCTTATATTAAAAAAAAAAAGAATGAGGCCTTTGCTGGAAAAGTATTTTCACCATTAGCAGGATCGTCATTCTATTTTCTGTGCACAAAAAACTCTGAACAGTATATCAGATATGTTGGGAATTATATTTCTGCTTTGATAGTGACCGGGCCATATATCTCAAGAAATAAGCATCAAACGAAAAAACTACAAAGAACGAAACTCGCATAGCTCGAAGGGGGAAACCAGATGGCGCCATGGGTGGCACGCTAGATAGCGCTCCCATAGGTCAAACGGATATCAACTGCGTTTTTTTTTTTAAATAGGAACCCCCATTTTTATTACATATTAGTGTAGTACGTAAAGAAGTATGAATGTTTTAGTTGGACCACTTTTTTCGCTTTGTGACAGATGGCGCTCTAATAGTCACAAACGTATAATTACGTGGTATCACGTAACATTCCGCCAGTGCGGACGATATTTCCTTCGTGATACATTACTCGTGTTAAAATGGACCGTTTACCAATTGCGGAAAAGGTCGATATCGTATTGATGTATGGCTATTGTGATCAAAATGCCCAACGGGCTTGTGCCATGTATGCTGCTGCCGGCCGAAGTGGCCGAGCAGTTCTAGGCGCTACAGTCTGGAACCGCGTGACCGCTACGGTCGCAGGTTCGAGTCCTGCCTCGGGCATGGATGTGTGTGATGTCCTTAGGTTAGTTAGGTTTAAGTATTTCTAAGGTCTAGGGGACTGATGAACTCAGCAGTTAAGTCCCATAGTGCTCAGAGCTATTGGAAGCATTTTATATGCTGCTCGGTGTCTTGGACGACAACATCCAAGTGTCCGGACCGCACCATATTTCTATGCACCAGGAATTGCATGGCGGCGACTTTTAACGTCGTGTACAGCTCTGCCACTGGGCACAAGAGAAATTACGGGACGATGACAGATTTTTTGCACGCGTTCTATTTAGAGACGAAGCGTCATTCACCAACAGCGGTAACGGAAACTGGCATAATATGGACTACTGCCAAAGGAAAATCCACGACGGCTGCGACAAGTGGAACATCAGCGACCTTGGCGGGTTAAAGTATGGTGCGGCATAATGGGGGTAAGGATAATTGGCCCCCATTTTATCGATGGCAATCTAAAAGGCGCAATGTACGTAATGTTCTACCCATGTTACTACAAGATGTTTCACTGCATGACAGAATGGCGACGTACTTCCAACATGATGGATATCGGCACATAGCCCGTGTGCGGTTGAAGCGGTATTGAATAGCATATTTCATGACAGGTGGATTGGTCGTCGAAGCAACATACCATGGCCCTAACGTTCACCGGATGTGACGTCCCCAGATTTCGTTCTGTGGGGAAAGTTGAGGGATATTTGCTATCGTAATCCGCCGACAACACCTGACAACATGCGTCAGCGCATTGTCAATGTATTTGCAAACATTACGGAAGACGAACTACTCTCTGTTGAGAGGAATGTCGTTACACGTATTGCCAAATTCATGGAGGCTGACGGACATCATTTTGAGCATTTATTGCATCAATATATATATATATATATATATATATATATATATATATATATATATATATATATATATATATGCGAATGAGCTGATTACGACTATGCAAAGTACTTAGTGGCGTGCATTTGCATTTCTTTGTCCCCCACTTCTTTCATTCTTTTGCTGTGGGCTTCTTTTCTTTTGTGAGACCATGTTGTTCCAGTCTTCTTCTTAGGTTTCTCCTCTTGGTCAACTTGCCACTTGTGAATTTTGGATGTGAAGATTTCCCTGTTTTGGATATCGTTTGGTGTCATTCTTTTTAGTTTCAGGTCTGCTTTGATTTCGGCAATCCATTTCATTGCGTCTGTTTTAGATTTACTCCTGTTTTAATGGAATTCATTTGCTTTGTTAGTCTGTCCGGATTCATTCTTTTGATGTGTCCATGGAATCATAAACTGCGTTTTCTAATGTCACTGTGAATGTTAGAGTATTGTTTTTCCTGTTTGCCTCTGAGCCGATACTGTTCATCTACAACTTTTGGGCCTAAAAGTTTTCTTATGATCTTCCGTTCCTTTTCCTGAATGTTTTCTATATCTGTTTTCCTGTTTAAAATTAGTGTCTCTCATCAATATAGGCATTCTGATTTTATGACGTTATTGTAATGTCGTAGTTTTGTGTGCTTGGAGACACATTTTTTACTGCAGATATTTTGAGTGAGTCGGTAAGCAGTGTCCATCTTTCGGCATCTGACTTCGTTGGCTCTCGATTCTATTTTTTTCCTTACTTCTATTCCATTTTCCTTACTTCTTTTACAGTTATTATATTTTTCTACCCTAACATATTGTCTTCCTGATGTTCGTTTCTTTCCGTCAGTTCGATAGTCCAATGTCTTTGGGGTTAATGGTATATCTTTCAGATTTCTTACCTTTGTTTCCCTCGCTTCTCTACTCTCAAATCTTATTTAGTTCCGCTATCTTAATTGTTGTTCTTTTTGTTCCGGCGCAACGAAAGTTCCGGCACGAAGATTATGAACACAAGAGCAGAGAAGACTGTGGGACGACGTCAGCCAACATTACGCTGAGTAGGACCGCATCACGATAGGAGCGACCTCTATTCGAATAGAATACTGGGTGTTACAAAAAGGTACGGCCAAACTTTCAGGAAACATTCCTCACACGCAAAGAAAGAGAATATGTTATGTGGATATGTGTCTGGAAACGCTTACTTTCCATGTTAGAGCTCATTTTATTACTTCTCTTCAAATCCCGTTAATCACGGAATGGAAACACACAGCAAAAGAACGTACCAGCGTGACTTCAAACATTTTGTTACAGGAAATGTTCAAAATGTCCTCCGTTAGCGAGGATGCATGCATCCACCCTTCGTCCCATGGAATCCCTGATGCGCTGATGCAGCCCTGGAGAATGGCGTACTGTATCGCAGCCGTCCACAATACGAGCTCGAAGAGCCTCTACATTTGGTACCGGGGTTGCGTAGACTAGAGCTTTCAAATGCCCCCATAAATGAAAGTCAAGAGGGTTGAGGTCAGGAGAGCGTGGAGGCCATGGAATTGGTCCGCCTCTACCAACCCATCGGTCATCGAATCTGTTGTTGGGAAGCGTACGAACACTTCGACTGAAATGTGCAGGAGCTCCATCGTGCATGAACCACATGTTGTGTCGTACTTGTAAAGGCTCATGTTCTAGCAGCACAGGTCGAGTATCCCGTATGAAATATGATAACGTGCTCCATTGAGCGTAGATGGAATAACATGGGGCCCAATCAAGACATCACCAACAATGCCTGCCCAAACGTTCACAGAAAATCTGTGTTGATGACGTGATTGCACAATTGCGTGCAGATTCTCGTCAGCCCACGCTACTGGCGGTGAATCGAGGACGTACAGTACATACTGGCGAAACTAAAATGAGCTCTAACATGGAAATTAAGCGTTTCCGGACACATGTCCACATAACATATTTTCTTTATTTGTGTGTGAGGAATGTTTCCTGAAAGTTTGGCCGTACCTTTCTGTAACACTCTGTATAAGCATCTGTACTGCCAGCCTTGGCCGGTCAGTAGAGGACGGGCATTAGTAGACCCGTAGTAGAAGAGCTGTTACTTGTGATCCATATCCAATACTTGCATGGACATTCTATATATCGAAAGACATTGATTATTTGCATATCGCCAAGAGCTTGCGACACGAAATTGTAAACCAAAGTAAAGTATTGTCAGTCTACCTTATTGTAATAAAAACCATTAATGGGATTTTCTTGAATTATTGTACAGCTCTCCGAGAAAGCAGCAGCCTTTAGGCACCCTATAAGAGACGAGTGGGCAGGACACCATATTTTTCCCCATTAAGCTTCTTCACGCAGTCGCTGTCAGGCTTTATCCATTCCCTCGTCTTAACTTCATATTCTGCTATTTCTGTTTACTATTTGAGATCATTTACACCTACTTGTACTCTTACATCGCCAACACAGTTGATGACAACACTGCGCCTAAAAATTCGGTGGAAAACGTGCTGTCGCAAATAATAACATACATAAGAAATCAGAAGCTAATTTTGAACTTTTCTTCTGGTTACATTAGGGTAAGTGTCACGTTAAACATGATAGAACTTTTAGGCCTAATGTAATGCTCGAGAATCTTTCAGAAAGAGTAACATACATTTAGTTCTCATCACGTCTACTGTTTTTCTTTTATTGCACCTGTTTTCTTTATAAAGCCGATCAGCCGTGAATAGTAAGTGTGGACGTTGCCGCATGTTCGTTACCTTTTCACTGGAACGACTGTAGGGGGGAAAATGATGGTGTTCTTACGTGGAATTGCGGGTCATGTCAGAAAATCGAGTAACAGGCGGCAAAGAAATTCGCACTTCCGGCAGTTTTAAAAAACGTCAAATATGAACTGTTGAAATGGATAAAGAGAACGAGTGCAGGCAAAGTACACCAAAAGACTGACACGTAAAACTTTTGATAACAAATTTACAAATGATGCAACCAATAAATTTCAGTTACTTCAAGAATTAGAGAAGAATGAGCCTCATACAGATGCATCAGGAATGTAGGGTGCAGCAGAACAATGCTAGGAAACTTTCTTATAAATAGGGCTAAAAACGAAACAGGAAAAGAAGTTTTATGTTGCTCCGTAGGAGTCATGGGAGGAGTGTATACCATAAGTTACAGGTAAAAATGAGGTGCAGAATACCAGGCTAAAAGTTTTGTGAAGCGTAGTACTAGTAATAGAAGATTTGGGACGGATATGTAAGGATAAGACCAGGTGTTGATAACCAGATGAATTTCAAACAGCCTGGCTAGCAATGAAGAATATAGTGTTAGGAGTGACGTGAACAAATTAGGAGTAGCTATATAGCACAAAAATGTCGGTTTTGTGGGGGTTCTGTGGTACCGTCACCAGTTTTGGGTTAACCCTGTTGTTAAACGAGCAAACATGAAACTGAATGGGCTGCTTCCGACGGATACGAAATCTCATATTAATGCTGATAAACGTAGTAGGTGCTACAGGTATATGCGGTGTGCTTCTGAAGGTCTGCACCCTAGTAGGAGTGGTAGGGACCTGTTGCTGGATCTATCACCAGAAAAAATAACAGGATCCACCATTCCATGAAGGCAAATCCACGTGGTTATTGAAGTCAAGTTGAATGCCGATCTTAGGTGAACCTCCGAATACTGAAAAAGGATATTAAAGGATGTTAAATCAATAGAGATTCCAATTTCATCTTATAATAATAGATGAAAAAGTAACATTCTAGAAATTTAGAAATACGTACATACTTTTCGGATCAGGATATAGATGCATGTGCTTAAGAGTTAATACTGGATAATGTAGTACTTCCAACTATCATAGTACAATGGTCTCCGCTAGGTAATTGTGAAATTTTTATGAAATAATTTGGTAGAGTGTACTCTTTGCGAAAAAGAAAGAGATTATTATATGTGGTGATTTTTAATGCGAACGTCTCAAAGAATCTGACAGGAAAAGTTATCTAAAGGTGGTATTAGGCACGTGTCATCTAGTATCAGTCACAAATATTTCTGCCTGAGCTGCTTATACACTCCTGGAAATGGAAAAAAGAACACATTGACACCGGTGTGTCAGACCCACCATACTTGCTCCGGACACTGCGAGAGGGCTGTACAAGCAATGATCACACGCACGGCACAGCGGACACACCAGGAACCGCGGTGTTGGCCGTCGAATGGCGCTAGCTGCGCAGCATTTGTGCACCGCCGCCGTCAGTGTCAGCCAGTTTGCCGTGGCATACGGAGCTCCATCGCAGTCTTTAACACTGGTAGCATGCCGCGACAGCGTGGACGTGAACCGTATGTGCAGTTGACGGACTTTGAGCGAGGGCGTATAGTGGGCATGTGGGAGGCCGGGTGGACGTACCGCCGAATTGCTCAACACGTGGGGCGTGAGGTCTCCACAGTACATCGATGTTGTCGCCAGTGGTCGGCGGAAGGTGCACGTGCCCGTCGACCTGGGACCGGACCGCAGCGACGCACGGATGCACGCCAAGACCGTAGGATCCTACGCAGTGCCGTAGGGGACCGCACCGCCACTTCCCAGCAAATTAGGGACACTGTTGCTCCTGGGGTATCGGCGAGGACCATTCGCAACCGTCTCCATGAAGCTGGGCTACGGTCCCGCACACCGTTAGGCCGTCTTCCGCTCACGCCCCAACATCGTGCAGCCCGCCTCCAGTGGTGTCGCGACAGGCGTGAATGGAGGGACGAATGGAGACGTGTCGTCTTCAGCGATGAGAGTCGCTTCTGCCTAGGTGCCAATGATGGTCGTATGCGTGTTTGGCGCCGTGCAGGTGAGCGCCACAATCAGGACTGCATACGACCGAGGCACACAGGGCCAACACCCGGCATCATGGTGTGGGGAGCGATCTCCTACACTGGCCGTACACCACTGGTGATCGTCGAGGGGACACTGAATAGTGCACGGTACATCCAAACCGTCATCGAACCCATCGTTCTACCGTTCCTAGACCGGCAAGGGAACTTGCTGTTCCAACAGGACAATGCACGTCCGCATGTATCCCGTGCCACCCAACGTGCTCTAGAAGGTGTAAGTCAACTACCCTGGCCAGCAATATCTCCGGATCTGTCCCCCATTGAGCATGTTTGGGACTGGATGAAGCGTCGTCTCACGCGGTCTGCACGTCCAGCACGAACGCTGGTCCAACTGAGGCGCCAGGTGGAAATGGCATGGCAAGCCGTTCCACAGGACTACATCCAGCATCTCTACGATCGTCTCCATGGGAGAATAGCAGCCTGCATTGCTGCGAAAGGTGGATATACACTGTACTAGTGCCGACATTGTGCATGCTCTGTTGCCTGTGTCTATGTGCCTGTGGTTCTGTCAGTGTGATCATGTGATGTATCTGACCCCAGGAATGTGTCAATAAAGTTTCCCCTTCCTGGGACAATGAATTCACGGTGTTCTTATTTCAATTTCCAGGAGTGTAGATTAAGTATTCAAACAACAAGAACAAGTTAAAGCGATACATGCGTGTCCTGTAGTGTGATCACGATGCACAGTTAGTCACATTACAAGACTTAGCTCCATTTACACATCACAAACATTCTAAGAATAGAGTAAGGCTGATTAATGACAAAACCTGTGAAGAATTTATAGAAAGTTGACTTACATAAAGTCGGTAACGCGCCTAATTCTAGCTACGAATTCAACATATTTCTTAATGAGTTTGTATGCATTTTTGAAAATATTTTTCTGAAAATGTAATGAAATGCAATGACAGTGTGTCATTAAGTAGACTTTGTATCACTGTAGGTATCACATTCACTTCGCAACTTGTACAAAATAGCCAGAACAAGGAACGGCCACAAAAATTCTCGTATTACAACAGTAGTGCAACATACTAAAAATGTTGTGAAACAATTCAGGCGTATTCAAATATTGTCTGAAATTGACAGATTAGGCAATAAAATCACGCCAGTATGGGATATTGTTAAAAGGGAGACAGGAAAAGAGGCCCTCAAGATGAAGTTAATTGTATAAAGAGAATGGGAACATTGTAAAAGAAAGCCTGATGTGCAGGAAACATTTTTAATAATTACCTTTAAAATCGGTAGTAGTGCAGGCATGGGCAACGTATGGTGAGTGGCGGACCGATTCAAATACTTGCGGGTCCTCAAGGGAGGCCTCATAACATGATGATACAGCAGCGTTCCTGGCGCATAAATTCACACCCGTAGCTCGTCCGCGATATTGTTAAAAAATTAAGGTGCGTTTTATAGTCTGTAACGTCTTATAGTCTGTAAAATCTAACTGCCGCACTTCCTTTTTCTGTTCTTTCTGGTGTTAACATCAATAATCCCAGCTGTTGAAAGTGAAGATAATTTCTAATGAATTACTTTCAACCTGTTGATTTTATTGGCGTTTATTTTTCCACGATGACATTTCAAGATGCCTGGGAATCCATCTTTAGAGGTACACATTTATTTGCATATCGTCAATATTGTTCTTCTCTAACGGCCTTGCAGAGCTTTACAGCAGGAGTTTTAAAGTCAGCTATTATTAAAATGTCGTAAGTAAAGATACTATGTTGACGACACTTAAATAAACATAAACATTTGAAGATTGGGTGAACATAAATTGAATGTGCTTTAAAAACATGTGTTGGCGTGGCATGACAGGAAACAAGTGACATTCATATCAAAGACACTATAGTCTCGAATTTATGCGCCAGGAACGCTGTTGCGTCATTTGATGACGCAAAACGGGAGTGTGTGAATCGTCCCGCGGATCACCATACATACCCATGCCTGCACTACGCCATGACAGTGTTCACCTCATAGAGGACCCTCTTACAAAATCTAGACCCACGGTGCTGTAGTCGGCTACAATGAGGACTTCTGAAGCAGTTGGTCGCTGTTTCTTCACGAGAGAGAGCTTCGCTGTGTGGTCCAGTACAGGCCGTACGGTCGAGTGGTAATAACTGTCGCTGCCTGGCCTACTGCAGGTCGCTGGTTCAGACACAGCTTTTGGCAATTATATGTTGTTTCATGTATATCTTCTCCGGTACAATCTTGAAATATAATATGTTTATATGAAACTTTCAACTTTCCGGGCAGATTAAAACTGTGTACCGGACCGATACTCGAACTCGGGACCTTTGCCTTTCGCGGACGAGTGCTCTACCAACTCTGGAAATATGTTTATATATTTGGAATATTCGATAATTGTACAAATATTAGTATCTTGGAATATACGACGTTAGTATGAGTAATGTCATGTGTCCAGTGGATCAGTTCCTTTCTGACTGCACATTGAAGTCAGTAATAAACATACCTTCAGTTTATAAGTGATGTTATTCACTGAAGAACCTGCCTTTGCATTTGGATTTGATTGTCATTGCGACACGATGAAAACTTACAGTGGGAAAACCATATATACCAGACCTTTTACAACGTTAAGATCCGCCTACTTTTGCCACAACAAAATCTGACGAATTTGTGCATATGGAAGTAGGTAAAATAATAAATTAAAAATTGTGCATAGTTTCATTCACTAATGTCTAAGGTGGTTAATTTTGTAGGATAATGCACCACTTAGGCCAAAGCATTCACTGCAAAAGAAAAGTAATTAGTAATAAATGAAAAGCACCAGTTTTCTTTTGTTCTACAATATTATTTTTATTGCTAACCCGTTTTCGGCTTACAAGGCCATCTTCAGGCATTTACTGAGTATTATCTCCAAAGAAGTTAAATCTTAGCAGACAACATTGGAAGAGAAGTAACACATCTAGAGTGAAGTAGAAACATACAGTGAGTAACATCTTTGCAATGAAATAGTAAAAACTGAAAAGAGATTGTTCATCGACTCCTCTAAATTAAGTTTCAACTGTCTGTTACTGCATAATGGCAACGTGTTATCATCAATTCCGGTTGGAGATTCACCTTACACAAAAGAAACATATGATAACATAAAACAGTTATTATTGTGATTTAACTATGACAGTTTTAAATAGAGATCTGAAAGTCATAGGCACATTACTTGGGCTTCAACACGGTTAACTAAGTTCTGTTGCTTCCTGCGCGTCTGGCATAGCAGCACCAAAGCACTTCAGTATGAAAAGAAAGATTGGCCTAAGGATCAATCAACTGAACCAGGACCTCACACTATCATGCACGAAGTATTTGTAGAATCCAGGAACAAAATTCTACTTGCTCTTCATATAAAATTGAGCCTACTGAAAAATTTCGTTAAGGCTTAAGGCAATCGACAAAATTGGGGAAACATTTATTTATTTGTGTGAGAAATTTCCACGTCTTCGTAAGGCGAAAATAAAAGTGAGGATTTTCGCGGGTCCTCAGATACGTAAATTGTACAAAGGCGATCATTTGAACACCATCCCGACATGTACTGAAAAGTTAAAAAATGGTTCAAATGGCTCTGAGCACTATGGGACTTAACTACTGTGGTCATCAGTCCCCTAGAACTTAGAACTACTTAAACCTAACTAACCTAAGAACATCACACACATCCATGCCCGAGGCAGGATTCGAACCTGCGACCGTAGCAGTCCCGCGGTTCCGGACTGAGCGCCTGAACCGCGAGATCACCGCGGCCGGCCCTGAAAAGTTAGCTTTGGATGCCTTTGCTCAAGTGTCAACAAACATTCTAGGAAATAAGAGAGCAAAACACTATTAGGATCTTGCGGTAAACCTTCCGCGCTGCTGCAGCAGACAGGGGTGCAACATGTCCTTAAACTTCGTAGATTCCCGCTTGGAATTCTTTCCTGTGATTCTGTCACAGACGAGCTCGGAGAACGCTTCCACCAGCAAATTTCGGACGTGAAAATGACATACCAGGGAAAGTGGAGTGCATGATTTTTAGCCGATTATTGCTAT
The DNA here is from genome assembly GCF_023864275.1 of Schistocerca cancellata. Taxonomy (NCBI): domain Eukaryota; kingdom Metazoa; phylum Arthropoda; class Insecta; order Orthoptera; family Acrididae; genus Schistocerca; species Schistocerca cancellata. The sequence goes on from NC_064626.1 coordinate 115,496,184, forward strand.
ACACTAAGCATGCAATCACCATTAGAAAATTACAAACGCCAGGCAAAGGTGTTGTGCCTACAGTGACTTTCCTCCGATGGATAATACCAAAGTAAATACAGGCACAAGCTATCATACCTTCAAAACGAGAGATATTCTTGCATTTTGACAACATTTTCGTTACCAGCACATCTGAAAACATAAGGATTAGCTATTTTAATGCCACTTACAGAAAAAAGTAGTATTTTGTTGACTACAGTTTTTTGTTAAATAATTGACATTATTTCCAAAACACTTAAGAAAATCTGCCTTACTACCGTACTAGATATCGTCTAATTTTACGGAGCCCACTTTAGAAATTAAAAAAAAAAATTACTTTACGCTGACAGATTACTGAATGAAAGTTCATTCACATTTTTACAGCACTTTTACAGTAAGCTGATGACGCTCAGACTGCCCTGTTAGCATTACTGTGCAACATCGTGTCGATTACTGTGTAGCTCAAACGCTGCACCCTGTGTCTTTTCACTTTTAGCCAACTTCAGCTTTCCAACAACGTTATTTCGGATCCTGTACGTTGCCGTCTGCTGTAAAAAATAATAAAAATGCAAACTAAAATGCATCTCCTGATGCTGTAGAAAATAATAAAAGTAAAAAATTGAACAATAAGACACATCTTCTGCTACGTAAAAACCTCTCCCTCCCTATAAACCAAATCAATAAGAGTAAAGAAAATATTGGTTGAAAGAAATTCCGTTGCTGTGGCAGCCTACACAGGCTCTGAGTCCGTCAGTCCGTGATTTACCGTGTGACATTTTGTTCCCCATACCCACTACTGGAATCGTATAGGGATTGCACAAAATTATGGAGACCCATAACGACAGAAAAAAAACTGGAAATTTGGGGTAAGTTCCTGTGGAACGAAACTTCTGAGGTCATCGATCCCTAGGCTTCCACACTACTTAATCTAACTAACTTCCGCTAAGGACAATACGCACACCCATGCCCGAGAGAGAATTCGAACCACCGAGGAGGGGGGGGGGGGGGAGCCATGCGAACCTTGTCAAGGCGTTAGAGACCGTGCGGCTACCCCGTGCGGCCGCAAAGAGGCATGTGCGCGTGAATATAGATGCAGATGATAGCCAAGATCGCAGGTTTGACCGCAAACGGCACCTGTGGAGTGTCCTCAATACGTTGTAAGTCTCAGTCACGGTTAGTGAACTGTTTTCTGCAGTTGTAAGTGAATTGAGTCGTAGATAAGTGAATTAGTACGTGGGCTAATTGGTACTGCTTCTACGGTAGTTGCTTGCTCAACCGAAAGAGCCCACGTGTTTGGTGTTTCAACAGGCACCGCATCTCCTGCTAAGTTACGATGTGAACTAAATTGTGTGTTGAGTGATTTGACAGATACTCATTGAAGAGGATTACGACGAAAACCAAGGACACCTGCAAGTCTCACTGCAGAGGGAACGCTGTCAGCACCAAAACAGCATGAAGAGGGCTCGATAAGCAGGAAATTGCAGTGCAAGCTGGAATTCCAAAACCATTCTTCCGTGATGCAAATGACCATGACAGGAAAACGTGGCAATGGAGCCTTAAAACTTGAAGTATGGAAAAATGGAAGAAATTCATGTGGTCGCCCAAGTCCTGTTGCATACTGATCCCAACTTATGGGCGAGTTTATATCCCTAGATGGCAGGGTTTGGGAGGTGATTTTGGCTCCCACGTTTTGGCATCCATGGGTACTCTGCAGGTCCCACTACTGTAAAGTATTATGCTGCCATTTTGGCTGATCAGGTTCAACCCAAGGTATAATGTTTGTTCCACAGTGCAGTTTCGAGATGAAAGGACCTCTCATCGCAGAGCAGGCATCGTCGAGGACAAGAATGAGTTGGCACATCTCTCTTGGCCGCCACAGTCACTAGATCGCAGTACTGGTTAAGCCTTTGTGGTCTGCTTTGGTGAGATGTTTGATCATTACAAACCTACACAAGCGCTACATGAACTTGCCGCTATTCTGCAGGAAGAATGGTATAACATTCGCTAGACATCCCTATGGGACCTGAATATATCGATTCCGAGACGACTGGAAGCAGTTCTAAACGCCAACTGGTTTCCTACACCGTTTTAGTCAAGTTAATGTGTAGTATTTTTGGTGTTGCCATATTTTTGACCAACTCCTTTGCTTCACTCCAACCAATAACGAACCATGATGACGTAATAATATATTCCCAAATATTACTGAAAATCTAGGTTCTTGCTATGCAAGAGGCAATGTCTTTTGAAACTAAATGATTTTACTTATAACTGTTCCGAAAAACCAACCGCACACATACAGGGTGAACATAAAATCCGGGAACTCTTCCAACTTTTTATTGAACAGGAACTAAGCATTGTACAGATGTCATACATATTGCATTTTGAAGAGAAAGTGTGAAAGTTTTTTTACAGACATTCAATATGCGAACCATGAGTGAGCCGGCAGTCGTCAGTACGGTAATCGAATTCCTGCCATACTCCTGCCATACCCATCCCAGCATAGCATCGCCGACTGTGGTAGTCGCTTCCCGCATTCTCTCCCGGAGCTTTGGTACATCACGTGGTAGATGCGGTACAAACACCAGATCTTTAATGTGTCCCCACATAAAAAGTTCACACGGAGTGAGATCTGGTCATCGGAGAGGCCATTTCATGTAAAAGCTGTCCCCTTCTGTAGCACGGCCGATCCATCGATGTATCAGTTCCGTATTCAGGTGCCCACGAACTTCACGATGAAAATGGGGTGGAGCCCCATCCTGCTGAAAGACGAACGGAGAGTCCGATAGCATCTGAGGCATCAGTCACTGCTGCAACATGTCCAAGCAGGAATATCCAGTGACAGTGCTCTCAGAGAAGAAGAATGGGCCTTACAGTTTTCGACGTGACAAGGCACAAAAAACATTAACCTTTGGCAAATCACGCTCAAATTCAATGCATTCGTGTGGATACTTTCTACCCCAGATTCTACAATTATGCCTCTTCATTTTCCCATTAGCGTGAAAATGGCTTCGTCGCTGAAAATTAAGCGATCAACAATGCCATCCCCATCCTCATTCAGCTGTTGCAACTGAGAACAAAACTCAAAACGCTTGTCTTTGTCGTCGTCATTGAGCTTCTGCACTAGCTGCTATTTCAATTGTTTCATATACAGCTTCTGTCGCAGGACTTACCACACTGTCATTGGAGCCATTTCCAGTTCACGGGATGGACGATGCAGTGATTTCTTTGAACTCCTTATGAATGCCTCTCGTACGCACTCCACATTCGCTTCACTCACACTGGGACGTCCGATTCTCTTTGCCGGGCACAAGCAACCCGACGTACCGAATTTGTTGTGCCAGTGGTAAATGGCGTACCTTGTTGGTGGCTCATTACCGTACTTGGTTCTAAACATCCGTTGAACAGCTGTAGCAAACCTGTTTTTGTCGAACTCCAGCATACGGAAAGCTCGCTCCGCACCTGAACGCGCCATGTTTGCGACTAGCACTGACTATCGGCAAATTACCAAACTACGGTGTGGCGATATAAAAAAACTTTCAGGGTTTTTCTTCAAAATGACGTAGGTGTGATATCTGTACAGTGTTAGGTCCTTGTGCAAAAAATAATTGAAAGTGCTCCGGACTTTATGTACTCGCTGTATACAGTTTAGACGTAGTTAATCCGTGCTTTGGTAAAAGAAGGCTTACTTTGGCACATCTGTTACGTCGAGTTACAGTTTTGCACCTCTGTGCTTTGCGAAACATACAAAGTTGCATACAGATCACAATTTGAATTTGGCGCTGTAAGTGACACATCAGCGAACACTGGCTGACTTTTCAAAGAAGAGTAGTTACCAATCCTAACGAATTTTAGCACCTTGGTGGACAGTATTAGTGGCACCCTTGAGACTTACCCTCAGAGTCATTCCCAATTCAAAGTACATGATGTTTTACGCAAAAATCTGCGTCATTGTTGCATGTTGGATGATTGTAACATCGGCATTCACAGAGATAATTTGTGAAAGTTCGATAGCGGCTCTGAATAGTGGAGTATGACACACACATTTCATATCTACTATGTAGATGCGATTTGCAAACCAGTAATTCTACAGCAATAGTATTGCTGAAACCTGCTCGGTATTAGGCAGCAAACGGTTAAAATTTTTTAAGTCCCAGAGCAAACGTACCTCGCTTAGGAGGCAGGCGCGAAGAATAACATTTCACCACCGACAGTGGGCCAGCGGTAAACACAACATCAGCAGTTATGGCGAGCGGATCTCAGCACATGGCAGAGCAGCTAGACAGGATCACGTCACCTTCGTTACGTGATGAAAGAAACGCTACTGTTAATCCAACAATGTGCGCGAAGGGCTTTTACGAACCAGCCTTTACTGTAACAGACTCGTTAAGCAATCAGGGCAAAGTGAGAACCGCTGACATCTTCGTAATAATGAGACCTATGCGGTCATGACAAGTGACGTAGGGTAAACATTAAGCACTACTTCGCTCTAAAAATACCCCAGCACTTTAGCTTGAAAGACAGTCGGACGGACGGATCGATGACATACTTAAGGTTCGCACTCTGTTCCCTGGTTACAGTATAGTGACGTCTGGCACAAGTCTGCCGTAGCTTTCCTGCGCGTTACTAAGCAACGACAGCCGCTGCTGGGAGAGATGGCTACCTCACCTTAATCACCAGTCGCAGAGTCCAACACCACAGCGTGCCGCTGTCGCAGATGGGCGGATCCGGCGGTCGACCTACCTGAACGGCAGACCAGGATCGTCGCACTACACGGTACAATACATCATAGTATTAAAAGTATATGTAATGTGTGGTGTCACCGCCAGACACCACACTTGCTAGGTGGTAGTTTTAAATCGGCCGCGGTCCATTAGTACATGTCGGACCCGCGTGTCGCCACTGTCAGTGATCGCAGACCGAGCGCTACCACACGGCAGGTCTAGAGAGACGTACTAGCACTCGCCCCAGTTGTACGGACGACTTTGCTAGCGACTACACTGACGAAGCCTTTCTCTCATTTGCCGAGAGACAGTTAGAATAGCCTTAAGCTAAGTCCATGGCTACGACCTAGCAAGGCGCCATTAACCATTTCAAGAGAGAGTCTCACTTGTATCATCCAGAATGCTGTATACAAATGATGGATTAAAGTTAAGTATTCCAGCAGCTACGTACTTTTCTTTATAGCATTCATTACGTATCTTGTTTCAGACCTAACGCCAGCCGGCGTGTGTAAACGCGTGCCTTTCGGTTACCCGTCACTGTGGACTGGCTGTCTTGTCAGTCCACTACAAAAAGTATATGTAATGCATAAAGGGGAAGAAAAGAGAATGTTGAACTCTGACTTTAAAAACATAAAAGGAGAATGGTTATTGAGATTTTCTAAAGGTTTCTGATGTCCATTTCACGTAATGTAGTTAAAGTCGAGCGTCTCACTATAATTATTATTTGGTTACAGATGTGGCTACCTTCATAAGAGTGTGACGACTACTATTCTCTCTCTAGACAAGAGCTGTCTTATTTTCAGGTTAAATGTGGTTTCTGCGAGTACGGGTGCTGACGACCCAGAAAACATTTATAAGTAGCTGAAAACAGTAAAAGAAAATGAGCTGCGTCGTTGTTTAACATGAGTGGCTGGCTTCATCCTGATGTATCTGTTCAAATGTTCAAATGTGTGTGAATTCCTAAGGGACCAAATTTCTGACGTCATCGGTCCCTAGACTTACACACTCCTTAAACTGACTTATGCTAAGAACAACACACACACACACACACACGCACACACCCATGGCCGGCCGGAGTGGCCGTGCGGTTCTAGACGCTACAGTCTGGAACCGAGCGACCGCTACGGTCGCCGGTTCGAATCCTGCCTCGGGCTTGGATGTGTGTGATGTCCTTAGGTTAGTTAGGTTTAATTAGTTCTAAGTTCTAGGCGACTGATGACCTCAGAAGTTAAGTCGCATAGTGCTCAGAGCCACTTGAACCATTTTGAACACACACCCATGGCGGAGGGAGGTCTCGAACCTCCGGCGGGAGAGGCCGCGCAATCAGTGACATGGCGCCTCTAACCACGCGGCCACTCGCGCGGCCCTGATGTATCTGAAATAATTTAAAATTCTGCCCATACGTGTTTGTATTGCTTTCGTAATTGACTTCTCTTTATTAATTAAGTCATTTTTAGCTTTAGGTGAATTTAGAGAATGTTGCGGCAGGGGCGGCCAACAAATAACGTACATCTGCTACACTTAAAATGGCAATGACCCGGAGCAAAGGTACTTTACACACATGTGAACAATAAATAAAATCAGTTACTTTATGTTAACGAAAAATAATTATAATTTGAGATAACAAACAAAAATATAACATTTCAGACCTTTTCATCCACATAATAAAATGTTAGCATACAAGTTTGCGTTTTAATCTTCCATAGACTCGAATAGAAGTAAGTATTAATAATATCACAGTGTTTACACAATTACTTGATTTTGTGCGTTTGTCACTTCATGTCTTTTCACACGCTACAAAATATTTGTTTAGCACTTTTTGCATTTCCAGGCGACAATACAACGGCTAAGCGACAACATATGAAGTAGAACGGCCGTGAGCGGGAGGGACAGAGCCCCTCCCAAGTCGGCTTGTTTAAGTCCAACACGCGTGACACCTTTCGCACTGCGATACGGCGAGCTCTCCGTCCACATTCTTCTGGCTTCTTATTCAAGCTAATGAAGGCTTTAGTCTGGGAGCATTTCCTTCCTCAGCTCACGGGTAGCAGCTCGTGGTCGTGCGGTAGCGTTCTCGCTTCCCACGCCCGGGTTCCCGGGCTCGATTCCCGGCGTGGTCAGGGATTTTCTCTGCCGTGTGATGACTGGGCGTTGTGTGCTGTCCTTAGGTTAGTTAGGTTTAAGTAGTTCTAAGTTCTAGGGGACTGGTGACCATAGATGTTAAGTCCCATAGTGCTCAGAGCCATTTGAACCAATCTCATGGGTATGGGTGTTTGTGTTCATCTTTATTTTAGTGTTTGTGGGACGTGTTTTTAAACGTCAATGGGGAAGTTGGTTATACTTATTTTGTGATGTCTATATTCACCTATCCAGGAGTGCGATAGGACGTCTATGTGGTACTCGCTGTTCAAGTGGGTCCCCCAGGTTCCTTATAAGGGGGTTTGATACGGCGAGCGCTGAAGCCACCGCGGCCGGCGAACCGCCAGAGCAGCAACAAACCAGGAACAGAGAGTTTGGTTTGTTTGGTTTGCGGGGCGCTCAACTGCGTGGTTATCAGCGCCCGTACAATTACCCAATCTTTGCTCAGTCCAATGTCGCCACTTTTCTGGATGATGATGAAATGATGAGGACAACACAAACACCCAGTCATCTCGAGGCAGGTGAAAATCCCTGACCCCGCCGGGAATCGAACCCGGGACCCCGTGCTCGGGAAGCGAGAGCGCTACCGCGAGACCACGAGCGGCGGACAGGAACAGAGAGTGTGGCGTCTGCTACACTGAGCGGGCTGAAGGCTGCTTACGACGCGAATCCTCAACGGGTATCGACAGCTGATGTCAACAGCGAATAAAGACACCGACTCTAATTTATGGTTCAAATGGCTCTGAGCACTATGGGACTTAACATCTGAGGTCATCAGTCCCCTAGAACTTAGAACTACGTAAACCTAACTAACCTAAGGACATCACAAACATCCAAGCCCGTGGCAGGATTCGAACCTGCGACCGTAGCGGTCGCGTGGTTCCGGACTGTAGCGTGCCGTTGGTCGGTGGAAGCGAATTGATTAGTTTGTTGGTCGGTCCTTCAGCCGTCCCTGGATCGGGCTGCCATCCGCTTATTTAATCTTACTTTTGGCTGCCTGTTTCACCTAATCTTATGTTAGAGCTACCTCTTCAGGCAGACCCTTGGAAAACTTCTGAGCACCATTGTTCTGTTCTTTCTAGATTGTGATTTTCTTTTAGTTTCAAGTGTGCGAGCCCTTCAGCCGCCTATTAATTTAATTTGTTTTAATGTTAAGATAAGGCCTACAGCCGCCTTAAATTGAAACTTTGAAGATTTTTGGTTAAACAATTTTTTTTAAGAAAGGGGATTTTTCTCTACTTATTATCCAGGCCTCAAGCCTTGAGTTGTTCTACGTTCAGTATGTGGTCTTCAGCCGAACTTTTACGTGAAATATTTTAAGATAAGACCTTCAGCAGTCTTAAGGTAAAATCTGATAATTGTCTTGTTTAAAACTTTTAAAATTTTCTGCATTATCTGAAACTCTTGTTATCCAGGCCTTAAGCCCTTAGTTCTCCTAAGTCCAATGTGTGGCCTTCAGCCGAGTATTTATGTAAAATTTTTGGTTACTGAGGCCTTCAGCCGTGTGTATTCCTTAAAGCAATTTTAATAACTTGTGTTCATACTTTCAGCAATATTTTTTTTAATCCTTTTAGGGGCATGTGTGATTAAGCATTTTTAGGAAAATAAAGTTAGCGTGTCTTGTGCAGCTAGCGGCAACTGATTTTGACCCCTTTCCACAACCATAACCTGATCCGCTGTGTCCTGCGGAATCAGATTTCGGCGTGAAACTCCGCGTGGAAAGTAAAACATTGATCATACCGCATAAGTTGCAATATAGGACTCCCAAACTACATTACCGTCAACTGACTGGTACCTATTACAATTCGGATAGCCTTACGAATGCTGAAAGACTCACCAATGAAACAAACATAAAATGGCTTCTTCGAAATCTTACCAAAATGCCATTAATCCGTTATCATATCACTTGAACTGACATAAGTTACTCTTTTATCAAGAGTTTCCTGGAGTTAAGTTCGTAACAAAATATGTAAAAATTGTAAATTTGTCGTAAGATGTTAGGTCGTCGGTCCGTAAGCTTTCATACTACTTAATCTAACTTATGCTATGGACAACACAAACATCCACGCCCGAGGGAGGACTCGAATCTCCGACGGGGGGAGCCGCGCGGACCGTAACAAGACGCCGAAGACCGCGCGACTACCCCGCGCGGCAACAAAATATGTCGTATTACGACTTCTGAGTAATAACACGCATTCCGGTAATTTTGCAGGAACTGTAGTACGCGAAACCCTAACTTATGAAAATAAGTTACTTTAATTCTTCTTTCACTGGGACTACCAGCTACAACATGTCACCACCATCCTTCAGAGGAAAACTGGCAAGGAGCGAACTGGCGCACTGGGGGAGTGTCTACCGACAAAGAAATACCACCATTTCTGTCCTCCCAACAGTCACCTTTTGCAGTGTGTTAAGTTTTGACGCCAGAAGCAACCAATGGTCCGACACTTCGTTGACATTAATTCTTCTTACGATACATTACTAGACTTTGGAAGCTTATGGCGCAGTTTTTCTTTATTCATAAATGAGTGGTACTGTGTAGCCACGTGCTGTGTTGGAGGACATTTACATGTGTTACGCATTAGCTTTCGTTTTAATTTTCTTCATAACAACTAAATATAAAATAAAATCTCTCTCGAATTATTTTCCTCCAGAAGACATTTCTCAATCCTACGACCTTTCATCTTATTTGCACATATGTCCTCTTATCCCATGTTTCTACGAACTGCAACTACACACGCAGCCTATTTAGCACGTACCATCTTCAGAAGAATTGATCCTTCTAGAAACTACTTACAGCAGAGACTTTATTTTCGACTTTTATCCACGGTTTTCAGGGGATTAAGGTGAATGTAAGTCGCGATGAACTCCGAGACACGTGCTGCAACAATGAATACTTCGAGATTTTGCTTTCAGATGTGTCATTTTCCTCGCGGTAGGTATTATAACATACAGTGTGTAGCTACATGTGCACGGCTTGTATATTTTCTATAACAAGGGATACATTTACATTGACAGGTTTTATTAGAGCATTTGAAGATCATGTGTACGATTTACCTCTTTTTTTTTTTTTTGCGACACACGTAGTTTTCTGTCGCGCTATGAAAGTTTGCTCACTATGTCACATTTAATTAAGAGTAGTCAGATTGCGCTGTTGTTCATTGATGGGTAAAATTTCATGCGAGGCATATTGCGTATAAGCTAAGGAAAGATATTATTGATATTGTTGGGAGCAGGATACAGGGGCTGCTGGAGTGGAAGGCTGAGCAACAAATTGAGGACAGAATATAAAATTTAATTTATTACGCAAGAAAATTCATGCAAGGTACTGGTAACAACATATTGACATATAACTTGTTCAATTTAAATGTGCATCAGCTGATTTAAGATGAATCTTCAACAAATTATCCAACATCAAAAAATCTGCAAATATGAGATTTAAACCTTTCCCAAAATTTTAATGCTTGTAAAATGTTATTACGAAACACTGAATATTAGCAAACTGGTAACTGTATTTAAGCCTTACATAACCTAATGGGTACAATGGCTTACAGGAAATAATATCACAGACGTATAGCAATATCTGCCCACTACAGCACTGTCGTATGTGCCCTTCTGTGCCACAATGCATGGGGGCTTAATTAAATAACTATTATGCAAATAATTTTACTGTCTGTCCGGTTACGCAGTCTCGTATCCGGTTGGCCCTGACTAGTTTTAGTACGCAATCTGACTGCATAGAATAACAACAAAGAATGAAAGAAAATTTCCGTTAACACAATTAATTAATTAAGTCCCCAGCAACTATAAAACCTACGAAACAACAAACACAAGTGTAGCTGTCCTGTGTGTGAAGTGTGACTCAACGTACACATCTGGCACGGTTCTTAAGTGTGACTCAACGTACACATCTGGCACGGTTCTTCTTCAATAAGATAAGAAATTTTAAGTACAATTTATATTGAAGTAATTAAAAAAATAGAAATACTATAATTACGCAAGAAAACCAGAATTACACTCTAACACAAGAACACCAGCCAGATGCTTTGTTGACTGAACCTGTAATGACGCATTATTTAAGACACTGAAATAATAAAAAGAAAAGGGAATATTTTTTTTACCTAATATATATTAACGAAAACCACTCTGATCGTTACAATATCTCCATTCCGAACAACATCTGCGGTCTAGCCCATCAAAACTGCATAACACATGGAACAAGTACTCTCCACCACGACTTCACAACAACTCTCCACTCCTACTTCACGACAAGCACTCTCCACTACATCTGAACAAGAACTGCCCACCACGACTTCTCGACAAGAACTGCCTGTGGAGGTGGCTGAATAATACTCTTTGGCGCAATCTCTGGCGCTATGGCTCAGTGTAGCCACCTTTCAACAATGATTCACAGAATCAACTCATATAGTTAAATGGCGCGTGCATTATAATCTTACGTAACACACCGATTTACCAAGAGAATGCAATTAATACCAAGTACAGTCTGGATCAGAATAACGAGTGACCTACCACTGATTAAACTACTCAGAATCAGAATGGACAGTTTTACAAGGCAAGCACATTCAGTTCGGACATGTTAACATGACAGTGCCTCCATCTGAATTTTACCACATAAATCCATCAATAGTCGTAGACCAGACGGTGATTCGAAAAGGATTGATAACAAGTTACCGCACTGTTGGCGGTTGGCACTAAACCCCTGGAGTGCGATAGATTTGTGGGCCAGAAACACCGTTGCAACAGGAGCCGTTAACAACAGTACCCACAGAACTTTTTCTAAAACCACACCGTGAAATGACGTCAAAGGGGTTTCCAAAACAGTTCAACACTCAACAGTAGTGAGTTAGAGAAAAAGAACAAAACACACACACACACACACACGGCACTTAGCCGGTGTGGCCGTGCGGTTCTAGGCGCCTCAGTCTGGAACCGCGTGACCGCTACGGTCGCAGGTTCGAATCCTGCCTCGGGCATGGATGTGTGTGATGTCCTTAGGTTAGTTAGGTTTAAGAAGTTCTAAGTTCTAGGGGACTGATGACCATAGATGTTAAGTCCCATAGTGATCAGAGCCATTTGAACACGGCACTTACAATTAACCTGTAATAATTCCTAGTTGTGCTTAAGACTGAATTAATTTTAATCCAACAGGTAAACAGTGGTGTCGCAGTAGACTTAAACTTTACTTGACTAGGGTGACAATTTGGGCGTCTCTCAACTAACATAAGTTCAGTAACAAACTGAAATGCAATTTAAAGACACTCAAGTAAGGGTATTGTGAAACACTTCGTCAACAATTTAAGCAAACACACCCACATAGGCACTCCAGTACGTGCGTAAGTCAACCAGGGCACAAGTCAGTATTTGGACACGCGCCGTGGGAACATTCACTGCTCAGCAGCGCAAGCCAGAATACGACAGAAAGAAGTCTCACTGCAACTCCACCTGATGAAGATGCACCAAACTAACAGCTCACCTTTAACAATATCAATCCAAATGCCGCTAATAAGGTAATGGCCAGAATAACACCAGCCCGTAGCCACAGGGTGAGGAAGGTTGACCTCGTAAACAGAACGAACGACAGCGAGTCACCGCAACACCTCCAGTTCGGCTGCTCGGCCGGCCCCAATGCGACTGCCGCTCTCACACCACTTGCCGACGCGACTTCCGCGGTCTTCCCGCGTCGCTCCGCCCAGGCCCGCTCGTCTCCCTCTCCACGAGACTCGCTTTCGGCTTCCCGCGCAGAATCCCAGAGGGCGCACCAACCCGCGCACCGCAAAGCGAATCGAAAGAGGTCGAACACACTACACCGGAACAATCAAATCGCAGGAGCACACGGCACAATTATTACACAATTAACTCAAGTGAAATACAAAAAGTACATTAATTGAGAAAGGTGCGGCAATTTGCAGTGCTGCGTTGTGGTTTGATACTTGGTGGCCGAATTGTTTCGTGTCAGAAGCAGGCAAAGAACCACGGTGGTGGGAGGTAACCGTTATCTGACAAGTCCATCCAAAAAATGGTTCAAATGGCTCTGAGCACTATGGGACTCAACTGCTGAGGTCATTAGTCCCCTAGAACTTAGAACTAGTTAAACCTAACTAACCTAAGGACATCACACACATCCATGCCCGAGGCAGGATTCGAACCTGCGACCGTAGCGGTCTCGCGGTTCCAGACTGCAGCGCCAGAACCGCACGGCCATTTCGGCCGGCCAAGTCCATCCCATTGCTACGAATGAATAGGTTCATTGCTCAGAACCGGTAAACTTCGAAGACAGTACTATAACGTACATTAGTACCGTCAACACTGCAAAAATGTAAGGTTTGGCGCACACTTGTGCGCCTGACAAGTGTATTCTCAACTGACTCGACGATTATAACTAACAACACTGTAGCGTTGGATAGACTATCGTACCGAGGCGGAGGCGACTTCCGCTGTACTAGAACTGCTTGTCCTCTGTTAGCGTCCTTGTCAACAGGCCGTTCCGCAGTGGCGTCTGGGAAATCCAAGAGCTGTGGTTTCGAGGCTCATTCGCATTGGCCATACGGTGGTTGACCTCTTGCTGCGAGTCAACGACACCGTAAAAGGGAATATTTTCAGGGAATTAATACTGGTGTCATAACGTGCTATGTCCATTATAATTATCCGGGCTGTTATGCCGTGGTCGGTTGACGAATTCTGTGTCGATTCCCAACGTTTCGTCTCCGACTGCGGGAGACATCTTCAAGGGGGTCCGTATCTCGATGGAGTGGCGAGCCAGTGGGTGTGTTGGACCTTCCATCGAGGTACGGACCGCCTTGAAGATGTCTCCCGCAGTCGGAGACGAAACGTTGGGAATCGACACAGAATTCGTCAACCGACCACGGCATAACAGTCCGGATAATTATAATGGACATGATATTTCCGGCCGTGAAAGTCTACATTTTAGTATCATAACTTGCTATGCAGTCGTAGGTAAGAGCTTAAGAGGTAGGGCAGCTTTCAACATGTCGGTCATCGGAGCAGATATATCCATCAACCGTCATCAGGTTGTTGCCTGTCTGTATTCTTATTTGTAAGACAACGGGAAATGCAATCAGGACTTCCAGCAGCAGAGGGAGGTGTCCAAAAGAAGATGGGAAGCCCCTCATTAGAGATGTGCGATAGTTGTAAGTAGGCTGTTTATGTTTATTTATTGGCAACGTTACGTAGCGCTCTGTATGAAAATCACTGGCTGTGATTTGTGCACTCTGTGGCTAGTTTGCATTGTTGTCTGCCATTGTAGTGTTGGGCAGCTGGATGTGAACAGCGCGTAGCGTTGCGCAGTTGGAGGTGAGCCGCCAGCAGTGGTGGATGTGAGGTGAGAGATGGCGGAGTTTTGAAATTTGTAATACTGGATATTATGAACTGCTATGTATATTATGATTTTTCAACACTATTAAGGTAAATACATTGTTTGTTCTCTATTAACATCTTTCAATTGCTAACTAAGCCTATCAGTAGTTAGTGCCTTCTGTAGTTTGAATCTTTTATTTAGCTGGCAGTAGTGGCGCTCGCTGTATTTCAGTAGCTTGAGTAACGAAGATTTTTGTGAGGTAAGTGATCTATGAAAGGTACAGGTTAATGTTAGTCAGGGCCATTCCTTTGTAGGGATTTCTGAAAGTCAGATTGCGTTGCGCCAAAAGAATATTGTGTGTCAGTTTAAGCACAGTCATGTATAATTGTTGAAAGGGGATGTTTCATATGGCGACCCTGCCAGGATTCGAACCTGGAATCTTATTGGACACTGCCCAAAACAATTTGTAAAATTTTTTGTGGGGAGCATGGGGGCTATGTAACTAGGCTGTTTATGTTTTCTTTATGTAAGTAGGCTGTTTATGTTTTCTTATTGGCAACGTTACGTAGCGCTCTAAATGAAAATCATTGGCTGTGCTGTGTGCAGTCTGTGGCTAGTTTGCATTGTTGTCTGCCATTGTACTGTTGGGCAGCGGCAGCTGGATGTGAACAGCGCGTAGCGTTGCGCAGTTGGAGGTGACCCGCCAGCAGTGGTGGATGTGGGGAGAGAAATGGCGGAGACTTGAAATTTGTAAGACTGGATGGCATATATATTATGATTATTAAGGTAAATACATTGTTTGTTCTCTATTAAAATCTTTCATTTGCTAACTATGCCTATCTGTAGTTAGTGCCTTCAGTAGTTTGAATCTTTTATTCAGCTGGCAGTAGTGGCGCTCGCTGTATTGCAGTAGTTCGAGTAACGAAGACTTGTGTGAGGTAAGTGATTTGTGAAAGGTATAGGTTAATGTTAGTCAGGGCCACGCATTTGTAGGGATTTTTGAAAGTCAGATTGCGTAGCGCTAAAAATATTGTGTGTCAATTTAAGCATAGTCTTGTATAATTTTTCTAAGGGGACGTTTCATAGTCTTGTAAGAGTTGCGATGTCAAAACTGAAGCTGTATTGTCACTTGCGGCGCGCCACAGCGTACACGGTGTTTGGACCAGCCCCCTCCCGCTCCCCTCCCCCCACACACTTCGGCGGCCGGCAGTAATTTGGACGCCCGCGAGCGGCGCCTCTGGCTGCCAGTCCCGTCTTCATTAAGACGTAACCGCCGCGGAGATTTCCCGCGCGATCAATAGAAGCAGCGACTCATGCAGGAATATTGCTATCGGCGCGGCGCATCACAACGCCGTGAGCAGGTGGGCGGGGGGCCCTAGGAATGCCGAACTCCCCCGCGGCGGCCTTCCGCGGTGATGACCGCTTGGCAGGCCACACAAAACTCCGGCGCAGGACCTAGCGTTACCCAGTTGTGACTCAGTGTGTACCGCTGCGCACTGCCGCTTTCTTCCTGGCTGCCTTTTTGGTGTAACCGCCTCGACTGTGGGCAGCAAGTTTCATTGCGCGCCAGCCGAATGAAAAGCACAGTGGCTGATTACATATCCTTCGCTCTCCTCGCTTGAAAGCAGACGTTTATCTGTGTCTGAGCGCAACCCACCTTGACGTGATCTTTAATAATACTCAGTTTTGCTGCATCCCGCTTTTATACGTGACAATTCAGTCGCAAGAATCCTGGACGTTAGAAATCTACGTGGCGTATCTATCACAAGTTGTAAGCTCCCACGTCCATGACTATTGCTGCACGGACGATTTAACACTTCACTTACACAGGCAAATTCGATTTCTGGAGACTTGCTCTGCTTTACGTGGAATTCCTTAGACCCTTAGACCTATACCCGAAGGACCTCCAACTCGACTAATTCTTACAAAGGAAACTCCTCATTGCACCCCCCCCCTCCCCCGTCAGATTTACAGATTTAGTGGTAAGAAAGCTCATTGGCTGGCCCTTCAAAAATTGAACACAGATCAAGAATGAAAACAGGAAGAAGGTGTACTGAACATTGGAAAAATAGCAAATAGAAAGAGAGCTCACAAGCTGCGACGTCGTCGCGAAAAAACATTGACCCGTATATGTAATAAGTTTCCTTTAATTTACGTCTATGGTCAAAAACTTTTTGTTAACAGATTACCGGTTTCGGTCTTTAATGACCATCATCAGATCTGTTTCATAAAAAAAGTACATTATGACTTTGTTTTTACGATACAGATCTGATGATGGTCATTAAAGAACGAAACCGGTAATCTGTTCACAAAAAAGTTTGTGACCATAGACGTAAATTAAAGGAAACTTGGAAAGAGAACTCTCCAAGAACAACAAGTGCAATAAAGTGCTAATTGAAGCAGCAGAGGCGCCATGGGTACCTGGTCAAGCTGTTCGGTTGTCGAGCGAGCGTCGGCACGGTACTTCAGCGTGTTCGGTCGGAGGGTTAGCTGCCTCCTATAATAGAAAAGGTGAGTGCATGGATCAACGATGAACTTGAACAAGCGTCATGGGAGTCCGTTCCGAAAAAATTCACCGATCAATAACGAATAAAATGAGATAAAAAAAAAACGGGCGAGCCGTGTTCGAAACTACCTCGTGCCACTTCTTTTCCCCAACATTATGAATTGTCCGTCGGGTCATTGCAGTGTTTGCTCTCCTTCCGTAGTCGTGGCAGTTGTCATATTAATTATTAGTTATAGATTATGAGTCGTGTGGAAAATATACGTTGCTGTCTTAAGTAAACGTGATAAATAATGAGACCAGGCGAGATACCACATACACCACTCACAGAAATCAAAACAACAAATGAACGGGTGTAAAACTATCTTACAATAAACGAATTCAAAAGTCAAGACTTCCAAAACGGAATGCAACTTCAAAAACGTTACAACATATGTTTTGACAAAGGACAGGGAAACTATGTGATCACGAAACTGTAGCATTCGTTTGTTGCAGCTTATGTAACAAACTATTATGTTTTCATCATTTCCTTCGGAGTAAACACATTCATGCGAACACCTACAACGGATAAGGAGGCACATCTCACTCACTTACCAGGCGTAAAAAATTAAGGAGGCACATCGTAGTTCAAATTAGGTGAACCTATAAGAGATTCCTACCATACGACACACTTACTGTCATTAATGCCGCGTATGACACACCGAACGTGTTTCCCGGCGGAAAATTCGGTTGATTTGTCGTCATGTCATCAAACGTTTGCGGTTCCCACTCGAAAGCCACTTCCTTTCGGTTTGTAATAGAGAAGTTGTGCAGAATCAACTGTCATTATAGGTCCCTACTTTGCACCTCGCTGTTGCAAACGGACGCTACACCAAGACACAGACTCGGGCACAAGTCTGAATAAAGCGAACAGCGAAAAAAAAAAAGGAAAAGAAAAAGAAGACGGCTCTCCCAACCACTTAACCACGACGCCATTTTGCTTTGGCTGGTACTACACTATCATATATCTTTGGCAAAGATATTTGACTTTGCGCTAAAAAGGGGTATTATCTTCCACCATAAATATAATAGACTGACCCTGACGTCATTTTCGTGGCTCCAACATCTCTGGGGTGAAGTCACGTAAATGTTGGCAAAACATGGTTGTTTCGTGTTGCGCTTATGGCTGTACTCAGCGTTTTGTCGGGGGAAATGGCATTGCATTTCACGTGTAAGTGTTTCTATGATAGTGCAGATGCCTTTATTGAAATCTGCTGATACAGAATATCACGTAAATTAAATTGTTGAAAGTGATGCCTGTAAAGTTAGACTCATATTACATTTTGGAAAGTATCTGTGATAATTCGGTTACAGAAGTAAGTATAATCGTTTCTCTTTCCTTCTCATAGGTTCCCCAAGGATGAAAACCGAAGGCAGCTTTGGATACAGGCCCTGAAACGGAAAAACTTTAAGCCATCTGCACATACGCGCCTTTGCTAGAAGCAGTTCACGGAGAAGTGTTTTGATAGATTAGTTATTATTTACAATGTATATCTATAATTTGTATTTACAGTGTCTGTCATTTTTAAACCTAGGCTCCAAAATTATTTTCCGAAACTTCAAAGTCTCACCTTTCATCTAAAATATCATTTTTTTTAATCTGATAGTTCAAACTTTTGTAAAAATAGTGGGAACTGAACCTTTGAAGTGCTCCTAATATTGGTACTCTAAAATGGACCTGCTCCTGAAGTCAACAATTTTGACACCCAGAGTTGACATACACTCCTGGAAATGGAAAAAAGAACACATTGACACTGGTGTGTCAGACCCACCATACTTGCTCCGGACACTGCGAGAGGGCTGTACAAGCAATGATCACACGCACGGCACAGCGGACACACCAGGAACCGCGGTGTTGGCCGTCGAATGGCGCTAGCTGCGCAGCATTTGTGCACCGCCGCCGTCAGTGTCAGCCAGTTTGCCGTGGCATACGGAGCTCCATCGCAGTCTTTAACACTGGTAGCATGCCGCGACAGCGTGGACGTGAACCGTATGTGCAGTTGACGGACTTTGAGTGAGGGCGTATAGTGGGCATGCGGGAGGCCGGGTGGACGTACCGCCGAATTGCTCAACACGTGGGGCGTGAGGTCTCCACTGTACATCGATGTTGTCACCAGTGGTCGGCGGAAGGTGCACGTGCCCGTCGACCTGGGACCGGACCGCAGCGACGCACGGATGCACGCCAAGACCGTAGGATCCTACGCAGTGCCGTAGGGGACCGCACCGCCACTTCCCAGCAAATTAGGGACACTGTTGCTCCTGGGGTATCGGCGAGGACCATTCGCAACCGTCTCCATGAAGCTGGGCTACGGTCCCGCACACCGTTAGGCCGTCTTCCGCTCACGCCCCAACATCGTGCAGCCCGCCTCCAGTGGTGTCGCGACAGGCGTGAATGGAGGGACGAATGGAGACGTGTCGTCTTCAGCGATGAGAGTCGTTTCTGCCTTGGTGCCAATGATGGTCGTATGCGTGTTTGGCGCCGTGCAGGTGAGCGCCACAATCAGGACTGCATACGACCGAGGCACACAGGGCCAACTCCCGGCATCATGGTGTGGGGAGCGATCTCCTACACTGGCCGTACACCACTGGTGATCGTCGAGGGGACACTGAATAGTGCACGGTACATCCAAACCGTCATCGAACCCATCGTTCTACCATTCCTAGACCGGCAAGGGAACTTGCTGTTCCAACAGGACAATGCACGTCCGCATGTATCCCGTGCCACCCAACGTGCTCTAGAAGGTGTAAGTCAACTACCCTGGCCAGCAAGATCTCCGGATCTGTCCCCCATTGAGCATGTTTGGGACTGGATGAAGCGTCGTCTCACGCGGTCTGCACGTCCAGCACGAACGCTGGTCCAACTGAGGCGCCAGGTGGAAATGGCATGGCAAGCCGTTCCACAGGACTACATCCAGCATCTCTACGATCGTCTCCATGGGAGAATAGCAGCCTGCATTGCTGCGAAAGGTGGATATACACTGTACTAGTGCCGACATTGGGCATGCTCTGTTGCCTGTGTCTATGTGCCTGTGGTTCTGTCAGTGTGATCATGTGATGTATCTGACCCCAGGAATGTGTCAATAAAGTTTCCCCTTCCTGGGACAATGAATTCACGGTGTTCTTATTTCAATTTACAGGAGTGTATTTCGCGTGCACCGAGCGAGACAATGAAAATCTTGTGCATGGTATTTGAAGGCGTTGTGGGTTGCATAAAATTCATGGGTAGGCGCAGCTGAACCGTCCTGTATGAGTACGTATATTTTTCACCACGGGTCTAAATTTATTTAACTATTTCTCCTTCTTGCATCACCACTGTACTTCTCACTGCAAAGCAGCAAATAACACCTCTACACAGACATATCTGGTCTTAAGGAATCATGGGGTAAATTAAGAAAGAAACTGCTGCTCTATATTCCACTTCTTGTTGTTGGAACCTTCACTGCTTCTATTTCGCTTTTTCTTCTCTGTCCAGTATACCTTCTTCCTGTTTCCATGCTTGATCTGTGCCCAGTTTTTGACGACCTGTCCACTGGGTCCTTGTTAGTCGCTTGCGCCTTAATGTGTCCTTACAAAGGATGGTAATTCTGTACCCTTTTCGCATAACGAGAGACCGCGTGACGCCGAAGTTGGATCATGCGACGTCTCAAACTTAAAGTAAGCGATGACACTCAAGACATTTAATACGGCAAACGGAGCCTTTAATGTTTTCCACTACACTGTAGTAACGTTTACACAGCACAAATCAATCCCACTCGTGGTAATCACGACGTGGGCGTGGTACTTTTTCTGTGTTGGGCACTCTCTTGTTCAGCTTTAGGAAACCAAACGTAGAACAATTTTGGCTATGCCGTCTCTGGCGGGCTGCTTGAATTTGCGCGTGCAAGAGCCTGATTGGCCAATTTCAACGCTAATTGACTCAGAAACGGTGCAACTTATCGAATTTTTTTTCTGAACAGTTATTTCTCAGCAAAATCTACGCTGCACGACCCTTACAAGCTTTTCATATTGTTTCTGGCTATCCCGTATATTCACGAAAAACACCAAAATATCTTCGAGAAGAGCTTCAGAAAATCTGGTGACAGCACTTAAATCGCAATAAATAGACGAGTTTACTTATAATATCACAATGTTTGTACAACACATACTGATAAAATTATTAACATTTACATGTGAAATTACTTATAACGAGACTAACAATAGTACAAACATACTACAGTTATACACAATACGCTATCTGATAGCACTTGAAGTAGGCTAAAAAATGAGTACATTTTTTGCGGTGCAGAGCATTATGAACAAATAGTTTAATACGTTTTGTCGTTTTGCCAAGACAACGAGTTCCGCAAATTTACACTAAACATTAGCATCAGCATGAACATTCTTTATTACTATCCTAGTTTGACTATAAGTATTTAAAATGAACATTTCATGATACAAATTGTAAAAAGATCAGTTGATTAGAATGAAACTGCAGGGGTATAAAGAATAATGATAAGAACTTGACTAGGTTGCTTCAATTTCGATTTGTAGCGATAATCTAAAAACATTAGTTCACTTATACAGAGTGTTACAAAAAGGTACGGCCAAACTTTCGGGAAACATTCCTCACACACAAAGAAAGAAAATATGTTATGTGGACATGTGTCCGGAAACGCTTACTTTCCATGTTAGAGCTCATTTTATTACTTCTCTTTAAATCACGTTAATCATGGAATGGAAACACACAGCAACAGGACGTACCAGCGTGACTTCAAACACTTTGTTACAGGAAATGTTCAAAATGTCCTCCGTTAGCGAGGATACATGCATCCACCCTCCGTCGCATGGAATCCCTGATGCGCTGATGCAGCCCTGGAGAATGGCGTATTGTATCACAGTCGTCCACAATACGAGCACGAAGAGTCTCTACATTTGGTATCGGGGTTGCGTAGACAAGAGCTTTCAAATGCGCCCATAAATGTAAGTCAAGAGGGTTGAGGTCAGGAGAGCGTGGAGGCCATGGAATTGGTCCGCCTCTACCAATCCATCGGTCACCGAATCTGTTGTTGAGAAGCGTACGAACACTTCGACTGAAATGTGCAGGAGCTCCATCGTGCATGAACCACATGTTGTGTCGTATTTTCAAAGGCACATGTTCTAGCAGGACAGGTAGAGTATCCCGTATGAAATCATGATAACGTGCTCCATTGAGCGTAGGTGGACGAAACTAAAATGAGCTCTGACATGGAAATTAAGCGTTTCCGGACACATGTCCACATAACATCTTTTCTTTATTTTTGTGAGAGGAATGTTTCCTGAAAGTTTGGCCGTACCTTTTTGTAACACCCTGTATATAAAATTAATCTGTGGAGTAATAAGATGCAAATGAATTGTAAGGATATACATCACTTATTTAAAAATGGGATAGGTTAAAACTTTAGTAAATATAGGCGAATGGTTGTGTAGAATTTCGAACTGATATGACAGTGGTAGTCACGTGACAGAGTTGAGGAAGAAGCAAGCAAACATGTCGTATGGGTCTTTTGACGTATGTAGCTGGTTGTTGATGTTTGTATTTGGTTGTTTTTCTATGTAGCTGGTTGGGTAAGTTCGATTCCCGACGGGGTCAGGGATTTTCTCTGCCTCGTGATGACTGGGTGTTGTGTGACGTCCTTAGGTTAGTTAGGTTTAAGTAGTTCAAAGTTCTAGGGGACTGGTGACCATAGATGTTAAGTCCGATAGTGCTCAGAGCCTGGTTGGGTAATGTTGTTGGTAAAAACTGAGCGGACAGAGCGCCGCAAGTGTTGAAGTCTGTTTGGTGATTGGAGTATTTCGAACTGCAGCTGTTCAGGACACAGTATATCAGTGAATGCTAGTAAAGCTAACAGAGACTGAACTTTGATATGGTGAGCTGAACATTGCATAGAGTCTTGGATGAATTTTTTTAGCACTAGGAACGCACTCTAGTCCATTTACTGAACGGTACAGTGGCTCTGGTTTACAAATGTCATTACCTGGGAACCCTCTGTTTTGCCCGCCAGGAAAGCTATTTCTGATTTCATTTACAGTAGTCTCTATAACACTATCCTGTATAAGGCCACTATTTAAAGTACGCACATCAAAAACAGTTTTGCGTCACCCCAGTACCCTAAATTCCTGAAGATTGACATTGGCTGTGGATAATGTATCACAGGCACAGTCCCTTTGACTGTTCAGAGATGTCACTAAACCCGCCCACATATGTAAACAACGATTCATGAGCAGCTCCTACTAGACGGAAGGGGTCTGACAGCCGATCAGTTCCAATCATTCCACCAGCAAGGAGGTAGAGGTGTCGTGTTGTCTGTAGTTCAACCATGCCTAGACGCTCAGTACCGCGGTTCGATCGCCTCCGCATTGTTACTTTGTACTAAGAAGGGCTCTCAATAAGGGAAGTGTCCAGGCGTCTCGGAGTGAACCAATGCGATGTTCTTCGGACATGGAGAAGATACTGAGAGCCGGGAACTGTCGATGACATGCCTCGCTCGGGCAGCCCAAGCGCTACTACTGCAGTGGATGATCGCTACCTACGGATTATGGCTCGGAGGGACCGTGACAGCAGCGCCACCATGTTGAATAATGCTTTTCGTGCAACCACAGGGCGTCGTGTTACGACTCGAACTGTGCGCAATAGGCTGCGTGATGCGCAACTTCACTCCCGACGTCCATGACGAGATCCATCTTTGCAGCCACGACACCATGAAGCGCGGTACAGATGGACCAAACAACATGCCGAATGGACTGCTCAGGACTGATATCACGTTCTCTTCACCGATGAGTGTCGCAAGTCTTCCCCCAGACAATCGTCGGAGACGGGTTTGTAGGCAACCCGGTGAGGCTGAACGCCTGACCAGCGAGAGCAGCGAGGTGTAGGTCCCTGTTGTTTTGGGGTGGCATTATGTGTGGCCGACGTACACCGCTGGTGGTCATGAAAGGCGACGTAACGGCTGTAAGATACGTGAATGCTATCCTCCGATCGATAGTGCAACCATATCGGCAGCATATTGGCGAGGCGTTCGTCTTCATGAACGACAATTCGCGCCCCAATCGTGCACATCTTGTGGCTGACTTCCTTCAGGACAAAGACATCGCACGACTAGAGTGGGCAGCATGTTCTACAGGCATGAGTCTTACCGATCATGCCTGAGATAGATTGAAAAGGGCTGCTTATGGACGATGAGACGCACCAACCTCTCTGAGGAATCTACGCCGTATCGCCGTTGAGGATTGGGATAATGTGGATCAACAGTGCCTTGATGAACTTGTGGGTAGTGCGCCACAACGAATACAGGCATGCATCAATGCAAGAGGACGTGCTACGGAGTGTTAGAGGTACCGGTGTGTACAGCAATCTGGACCAACACCTCTGAAGGTCTCGCTGTATGGTGGTACAGCATGCAACGTGTGGTTTTCATTAGTAATAAAAAGGGTTGAAATGATGTTTATGTTGATCTCTTTTCCAGTTTTCTGTACAAGTTCCGGAACTCTCGAATCTGAGGTGATGGAAAACTTTTTTTATGTGTATAAATATGTATATCTTGCGAATAAAGTCACTGTGGAATTTAGAGCCATATTCAGCCCCTATTAATACGCGGAAGAATCGTAACCTTGCTTTCCCTTCTTTTATTTAATCTTTTGTATTTGTAGAGTGGAAATCAAGAACAGGCTAAATGCCAATAAACTGATTTAGAGTTAATCAGTTCTTTTGATAAAAATTTTTTAATGCAAAACCTCAGGAATTTTTTAAATTTATTTTTTACGGTAAGAGACACACAACGACAACAAATTTTTAAAAAATCCCTTCCTTCAATGAAAATACCTTTTGTATTCTGGGAAATACTGAGCGTGCTATATGCAGTACAGGTATCGACAAAATCTAGGTAAACATTTTATCAGTTTTGCAATAACAAACATTTTAGAGATGCATTTTACGGTTACAAAACCCTGATATTAAATTATTTTTAATCCTTCTTTTACTTTTATAGTGTACAAAGCAATTTTGATAGATGAATTGTTCGAAAAATGTTTTACTATCTGTTTTCAAATACGGCTGAATATGTTGCAGATTCGTTTTCTTTTCAGAGGACAAGTTGTTTTTACAGTGTTGTGATGGCAAAGGTTCTTTATTATTTCAGTCTTGAAAATCTTATAGGTGCTCCAGTCTTCAAATTCGTTAAACGTTGTTCTCGTCTTGAGGACACCAGGTGCAATTTCTTTCACTTGCATCCAACTACATCCGGAAATATTTATTGTGGTTGTGTTGACACCATGTCTATCAGCGGCCTTTTTTTAAACAAAAGTGAAAGGTTCTCAGTTTGGAGCACAGTAACCACAAGCAGATTTTCACGCGACGCATTCTCCGTAAGTTTTCCAAGGTCCTCCTTAGATACTTGACACTCTGACAATCTTCGAGCCTCACAGGTTTTTCATTCTCGGCAAAATCTCTGTCACGCGCTGCAAATAATTACTAAGCTTTGTGACACTTAGCCCGCTGTAGCTTCATCACTAGGACGACAGATACCGTTCGTCCTACCTTTTTCAGGTCAGAAGCGATCGTAGCGCTTAGCTCGCTTTTCAGGCTGTTGGCACTTAGCTTGCCATTTCGGATTTAACTAAAAATAATTTTTTTTGGCACTTAGCCCGTTACTGATTTGCACTATACACACATTCATGCATTTTACATGTTACTAACGAACCCAATAATGATTCGCAATTACAAAATTGTATGGGAATTGGAAACTCCATATCCCCCCTCTCTCTGTCCATCTTCTTCTCCCCCCTCTGTACGTCTACCTCCGTCCTCCCTGCCCTCTCTCTGCTCATCACGTGCTCCTCCTTTCTCCGTCTCCTCCTGCCCCTCCACCTCCACCTCCTCCCTCATTTGTGTCCATTTCCTCCCCCCTTTCCTCTCTCCATCCACTTATCTTCCCTTCCTTTTCAAGACTTTTGCTAATGACGTTTATCCTGTACATACAACATATTTATATGTAAACACAGCATTGTAAAACCACAAGATCACGAAAAATGTATCTTATACCCCTCGGACTGTTTATTAAAGCAATATATAAAAGTCAATCTGACAGGAAGGTTTCAAGAATTTCGCCAACAACGTTCCCTCTTTTTACGTAAATACCTTTATGTACTGGTTGTTAGCCAGGTGCTGTATCAGTGGTTTCTTTATGATGAGTGTTGTTGACTAAGCTACTGTATGTGGAATGACATCAGCTACCCTCTCGTGTGTGTCTGTTTCAGTAAGCGTAGCTCGTCATGTGCACCCCACTCTCCCCGCCTCCAGAGCAGTCCTGATGCGCAATGTGTCAGCATACGCAGCATCATGACTACTGACTGGTTTGAAGCGGCCCGCCACGAATTCCTTTCCTGTCCTAACCTCTTCATCTCAGAGTAGCACTTGCAACCTACGTCCTCAATTATTTGCTTGACGTATTCCAATCTCTGTCTTCCTCTGCAGTTTTTGCCCTCTACAGCTCCCTCTAGTACCATGGAAGTCATTCCCTCATGTCTTAGCAGATGTCCTATCATCCTGTTCCTTCTCTTTATCAGTGTTTTCCACATATTCCTTTCCTCTCCGATTCTGCGTAGAACCTCCTCATTCCTTACCTTATCAGTCCACCTAATTTTCAACATTCGTCTATAGCACCACATCTCAAATGCTTCGATTCTCTTCTGTTCCGGTTTTCCCACAGTCCATGTTTCACTACCATACAATGTACCATACGTCACTCCAGACGTACATCCTCAGAAATTTCTTCCTCAAATTAAGGCTGGTATTTGATATTAGTAGACTTCTCTTGGCCAGAAATGCCTTTTTTGCAATAGCGAGTCTGCTTTTGATGTCCTCCTTGCTCCGTCCGTCGTTGGTTATTTTACTGCCTAGGTAGCAGAATTCCTTAACTTCATTGACTTCGTGACCATCAATCATGATGTTAAGTTTCTCGCTGTTCTCATTTCTACTACTTCTCATTACAATCGTCTTTCTCCGATTTACTCTCAAACTATACTGTGTACTCATTAGACTGTTCATTCCGTTCAGCAGATCATTTAATTCTTCTTCACTTTCACTCAGGATAGCAATGTCATCAGCGAATCGTATCATTGATATCCTTTCACCTTGTATTTTAATTCCACTCCTGAACCTTTCTTTTATTTCCATCATTGCTTCCTCGATGTACAGATTGAAGAGTAGGGGCGTAAGGCTACAGCCTTGTCTTACACCCTTCTTAATACGAGCACTTCGTTCTTGATCGTCCACTCTTATTATTGCCTCTTGGTTGTTGTACATATTGTATATGACCCGTCTCTCCCCATAGCTTACCCCTACTTTTTTCAGAATCTGGAACAGCTTGCACCATTTTATATTGTCGAACGCTTTTTCCAGGTCGACAAATCCTATGAAAGTGTCTTGATTTTTCTTTAGCCTTGCTTCCATTATTAGCCGTAACGTCAGAATTGCCTCTCTCGTCCCTTTACTTTTCCTAAAGCCAAACTGTTCGTCACCTAGCGCATTACCAATTTTCTTTTCCATTCTTCTGTATATTATTCTTGTAAGCAGCTTCGATGCATGAGCTGTTAAGCTGATTGTGCGATAATTCTCGCACTTGTCAGCTCTTGCCGTCTTCGGAATAGTGTGGATGATGCTTTTCCGAAAGTCAGATGGTATATCGCCAGACTCATATATTCTACACACCAACGTGAATAGTCGTTTTGTTGCCACTTCCCCCAATGATTTTAGAAATTCTGATGGAATGATATCTATCCCTTCTGCCTTATTTGACCGCAAGTCCTCCAAAGCTCTTTTAAATTCCGATTCTAATACTGGATCCCCTATCTCTTCTAAATCGACTCCTGTTTCTTCTTCTATCACATCAGACAAATCTTCACCCTCATAGAGGCTTTCAATGTATTCTTTCCACCTATCTGCTCTCTTCTCTGCATTTGATAGTGGAATTCCCGTTGCACTCTTAATGTTACCACCGTTGCTTTTATGTCACCTAAGGTTGTTTTGACTTTCCTGTATGCTGAGTCTGTCCTTCCGCAATCATATCTTTTTCGATATCTTCACATTTCCCTGCAGCCATTTCGTCTTAGCTTCCATGCACTTCCTATTTATTTCATTCCTCAGCGACTTGTACACTCCTGGAAATGGAAAAAAGAACACATTGACACCGGTGTGTCAGACCCACCATACTTGCTCCGGACACTGCGAGAGGGCTATACAAGCAATGATCATACGCACGGCACAGCGGACACACCAGGAACCGCGGTGTTGGCCGTCGAATGGCGCTAGCTGCGCAGCATTTGTGCACCGCCGCCGTCAGTGTCAGCCAGTTTGCCGTGGCATACGGAGCTCCTTCGCAGTCTTTAACACTGGTAGCATGCCGCGACAGCGTGGACGTGAACCGTATGTGCAGTTGACGGACTTTGAGCTAGGGCGTATGGTGGGCATGCGGGAGGCCGGGTGGACGTACCGCCGAATTGCTCAACACGTGGGGCGTGAGGTCTCCACAGTACATCGATGTTGTCGCCAGTGGTCGGCGGAAGGTGCACGTGCCCGTCGACCTGGGACCGGACCGCAGCGACGCACGGATGCACGCCAAGACCGTAGGATCCTACGCAGTGCCGTAGGGGACCGCACCGCCACTTCCCAGCAAATTAGGGACACTGTTGCTCCTGGGGTATCGGCGAGGACCATTCGCAACTGTCTCCATGAAGCTGGGCTACGGTCCCGCACACCGTTAGGCCGTCTTCCGCTCACGCCCCAACATCGTGCAGCCCGCCTCCAGTGGTGTCGCGACAGGCGTGAATGGAGGGACGAATGGAGACGTGTCGTCCTCAGCGATGAGATTCGCTTCTGCCTTGGTGCCAATGATGGTCGTATGCGTGTTTGGCGCCGTGCGGGTGAGCGCCACAATCAGGACTGCATACGACCGAGGCACACAGGGCCAACACCCGGCATCATGGTGTGGGGAGCGATCTCCTACACTGGCCGTACACCACTGGTGATCGTCGAGGGGACACTGAATAGTGCACGGTACATCCAAACCGTCATCGAACCCATCGTTCTACCATTCCTAGACCGGCAAGGGAACTTGCTGTTCCAACAGGACAATGCACGTCCGCATGTATCCCGTGCCACCCAACGTGCTCTAGAAGGTGTAAGTCAACTACCCTGGCCAGCAAGATCTCCGGATCTGTCCCCCATTGAGCATGTTTGGGACTGGATGAAGCGTCGTCTCACGCGGTCTGCACGTCCAGCACGAACGCTGGTCCAACTGAGGCGCCAGGTGGAAATGGCATGGCAAGCCGTTCCACATGACTACATCCAGCATCTCTACGATCGTCTCCATGGGAGAATAGCAGCCTGCATTGCTGCGAAGGTGGATATACACTGTACTAGTGCCGACATTGTGCATGCTCTGTTGCCTGTATCTATGTGCCTGTGGTTCTGTCAGTGTGATCATGTGATGTATCTGACCCCAGGAATGTGTCAATAAAGTTTCCCCTTCCTGGGACAATGAATTCACGGTGTTCTTATTTCAATTTCCAGGAGTGTATTTCTGTATTCCTGATTTTCCCGGAACATGCTTGTACTTCCTCCTTTCATCAATAAACTGAAGTATTTCTTCTGTTACCCATGGTTTCTTCGCAGCTACCTTCTTTGTACCTATGTTTTCCTTCCCAACTTCTCTGATGGCCCTTTTTAGAGATGTCCATTCCTCTTCAACTGTACTGCCTACTGTGCTATTCCTTATTGCTGTATCTATAGCGTTAGAGAACTTCAAACGTATCTCGTCGTTTCTTAGTACCTCCGTATTCCACTTCTTTGCGTATTGATTCTTCCCGACTAATGTCTTGAACTTCAGCCTACTCTTCAACACTACTATATTGTGATCTGAGTCTATATCTGCTCCTGGGTACGCCTTACAATCCAGTATCTGATTACGGAATCTCTGTCTGACCATGATGTAATCTAATTGAAATCTTCCCGTATCTCCCGGCCTTTTCCAAGTATACCTCCTCCTCTTGTGATTCTTCAACAGGGTATTCGCTATTACTAGCTGAAACTTGTTACAGAACTCAATTAGTCTTTCTCGTCTTTCATTCCTTGTCCCAAGCCCATATTTTCCTGTAACCTTTTCTTCTATTCCTTCCCCTACAACTGCATTCCAGTCGCCCATTACTATTAGATTTTCGTCCCCCTTTACATACTGCATTACCCTTTCACTATCCTCATACACTTTCTCTATCTATTCATCTTCAGCTTGCGACGTCGGCATGTATACCTGAACTATCGTTGTCGGTGTTGGTCTGCTGTCGATTCTGATTAGAACAACCCGGTCACTGAACTGTTCACAGTAACACACCCTCTGCCCTTCCTTCCTATTCATAACGAATCCTACACCTGTTATACCATTTTCTGCTGCTGTTGATATTACCCGATACTCATCTGACCAGAAATCCTTGTCTTCCTTCCACTTCACTTCACTGACCCCTACTATATCTAGATTGAGCCTTTGCATTTCCCTTTTCAGATTTTCTAGTTTCCCTACCACATTCAAGCTTCTGACATTCCACGCCCCGTCTCGTAGAACGTTATCCTTTCGCTGGTTATTCGATCTTTTTCTCATGGTAACCTCCCCCTTGGCAGTCCCCTCCCAGAGATCCTAATGGGGGACTATTCCGGAATCTTTTGCCAATGGAGAGATCATCATAACACTTCTTCAATTACAGGCCACATGTCCTGTGGATGCACGTTACGTGTCTTTAATGCAGTGGTTTCCATTGCCTTCTGCATCCTCATGCCGTTGATCATTGCTGATTCTTCCGCCTTTAGGAGCAATTTCCCACTCCTAGGACCAGAGAGTGCCCTGAACCTCTATCCGCTCCTCCGCCCTCTTTGACAAGGCCGTTGGCAGAATGAGGCTGACTTCTTATGCCGGAAGTCTTCAGCCGCCAATGCTGATTATTTATCAAAATTTAGGCAGTGGTGGGGATCGAACCCGGGACCGAACACGTTTTGATTATAAATCAAAGGCGCTACACCTAGACCACGGGTTTGCCAAGCAAATTGTACAGACGGGCGTGGGCACGAGTGAGCATCTATGCATCATGCTGCTGAAGTAGAATAATGTACAACATATACATTATGTAACAAACAGTGTGGAAGTATGGATTAAACACACTCATGAGTGTATACGCATTGGTTTCATTACTTTAAATCGTACCATGCAGCACCTACGAAGCAATAAAAGCATTTTCACAAATAAGTACATGGTGGAAACACAAATAATAAATAGCAATATCAAAGAGTAAATATTTTTCTCTTATTCTTGTAACAGTCTTCAGGTCAATAAGTATCTTGCACTATACAATTTCTAAAGTAGCCTATGTTCTTCTTCAGTGTTCAAGCTGTCTCCATACCCTTCATCGAAATCAGTTCAGCGGGTTGGTAACGTAACAATTACTTTAGTATTTATAATGTTAGTTTGGATAAAACTTTCTGTTGCGATTTATTCTTTCGTGATCCGATATTTATTAAATAAATCCTATATGGTGCCCTAAGCTATGATCGAGTTACCTGTGAAAATTCCATAAAAGAGATTAGCACGTTCAAACAGATATAACGGTTTTAAAAAGAATTTTAAATCACAATACCTTTCTTTTCTTGATCCCACTGTGATTACAAAAAAAAAGTTCTAACAGAGAAAGAGACTCATACGGCTGTTTTCGTTAAAATTTTAACTAACGATATAATTTTTTGTAGTAATCAGATTTCTATGAAATAAAGTACATTCGGTGCCAACGCTATGCTCAAGTCACTTGAGACAACCCAACGAAGGAGATAAGGGTGTTAATATAGACAAATAGACAGATACAATGGTTTTATAGAAAATTTTAAATCACGGTATCTTTCTTTCTTGTG
Organism: Schistocerca cancellata; assembly: GCF_023864275.1. Classification (NCBI taxonomy): domain Eukaryota; kingdom Metazoa; phylum Arthropoda; class Insecta; order Orthoptera; family Acrididae; genus Schistocerca; species Schistocerca cancellata. The sequence continues at coordinate 115,527,896 of NC_064626.1, forward strand.
ATCCGATTCTGAGAAAATAAAACATATGCACCAGTTACTTATGTGTGAAACCCCATGAAAATTCAACTAGTAGTTTTGGAGAAGCGTGTTCAAATAAACAGACAGACACCACAGTTTATAGTTTGTTATTAGTATAGACTACACAAATTTAAAAATAGTAGAATACGTTCTTCAGAATATTTATTACAGCATCTTGTAAAAATCTGACGTAAATCATCCAAGAATTTTGTGAGACGATTAAAGAACGTTTCCCCTTTATATATTAAAAATATATAGCCCATGTGCGTTGAAATGTTTATTAGGTAAGTGTATAACAATTTTAAGTAAATCGATGAAGAATTTATCGATATTTTCGCTAACAGCTTTCCCTCGTTTTTTATATATTTATAAAAAAATGTAGCCTACGCCCGTCAGAACTTTTAATGCAGCATTGCGTAAAAAGTTGAAGTTAATCGGACAAGAACTTTCTGAGATTTTTGCTAGAAACGGTAAAGGAAGTGTTTTCTTTATGTAGTTGCGTAGGTTCACTGACTACTTTCTTAGGTCTCCAACATAACTTTTAGGTGTTTTGGTAGGATGTAATGCAATAGTGTTCAACCAAACCCTTATGTGTGTAAAAAGTCATCACATAATTTTAACATAATGTACTCTCCAACTAGTGGCTTGGTAACAGCAAATTATTTCAGCTGACGGAGAGTTTGTATGACAGATAAACAGACAGTTACCAAGCCCCATTACTTTACAACGCCCCTCCCCATCCCAAAAAAGAAGGAAAAGCATTCAAATGTGTTTGTCGGAATTCGACAGTGGATCGCGACCTCTCGAAGCTGTGGTTCATCACTCCACGAAACTGCCGATCACGTCGGACTTTGACGCAAATATAGAATCTGTGAATTCATTACAGCGATATTCATCACCATGTAGGGTCACAATTGTCCAACGTGACTATTGCCTGAGAGGAGAGACATGATTTTCAGTCAGCCATTCACGATCATACAGGCACGTCACATACCTCGAACTGGGAATTAGGGTTTGATTGCAGCAAGACAGGTAGTCACATGGATAGTCTGGAGGACCATGGACTGCCAGCGGGGTGATCATTATGTTCACTCAGCCATTCAGGATTATACAGGCACATCACATACCTTGACCTGGAAAACAGGGTTTGTTTGCAGCAAGGCAGGTACTACCTGGACAATCTGGATGACCATAGACTGTCAGCAGGGTGACCATTATGTTCACTCAGCCATTCAGGATCATACAGGCACATCACATACCTTGACCTGGGAAATAGGGTTTGTTTGCAGCAAGACAATCTGGATGACCATAGAATGTCAGCAGGGTGACCATTATGTTCACTCAGCCATTCAGAATCATACAGGCACGTCACATACCTTGATCTGGGAAGGAAATAGGGTTTGTTTGCAGCAAGATAGGTAGCCACATGCATAGTCTGGAGGACCATGGACTGCCAGCAGGGTGACCACTGTCGGGCCTTTTCTGATGCAGCTGAACAATGAAGCGCCTGGTTAGTGGTGGCCCATCAGCAACACTGAACGTAGGAGAGGCACCACGTCTTTTCTCAGACAGGTCGCAGTTGTGCGTACAGCATCACCGAGGACGTATCTGTGCCAGGAAGCAACCTAGAGAACAAACACTACCAAATTGCATTCGTAATTGTGCTAAGGCCGATCAGCTGGCATGATGGTGTGTACACAACAAGATCAGCAATGGTTGACATAGCTGGAAATTTAAGGCTGGTGGCTGTGCCCTAGCTTTGAAGTCTCTGTGACATCATCTTCAAACAAGATGTCGCACGTTGCTGTTTTTCCTTTGTCATCATGGCTTCCCTCCATGTGCAGAGTGTTCTACTGACCAGCAACGGGGCCAATATCTCTCATGTACATCTGGCCAAGAGACTGGCACGCTAGTACTAGCCAGCCACTACGATTAGTGAATTGAGAGTTGATGGTTGGAGAGACGACATCACAGTTACAGATAGTCAACGTAAACCGGACATGTCGGCCACTGATGCATCGTATATATGGATAGTGATGCCCCTTCAGCATCGGCTAAGGCCTAATGATGCTGCACTGAAGTGCCAAAACTGGTAGCTATACAATAAATGACATCTTACGGGCGACTGCAGATGTTTAATTTTCCTGCAAGAGTGAACGGCCGTAGACCCCCAGACCTCCAGTCACAAGGATGGATACACAGAAAAGATTACTGAACTCTGACAAAGAGCTGAGGCAGCATGGAGTTACGTACCCATATCTGTCATCCAATGTGAGCCTATGTTCTGTGTCCCCCGAAATCATCTACAAATTTAATCACGTTTTCTTCCCAGTGGCTGCCAGTGATCACGAGCTAATGTCGTACAGCACACCGTAAATATCTCAGTAACATTACGCCATTTCTCTTCGATCATGAGCAGGAAATCACACTAAAATTACACTATTTCTCTTTGAATGCTAGCTGGTATTAAGACAATACAGATGGAAACATATTTGAAATGAAAATTAAAACATCTGCAGCCATGTATTTTGAATTTAAATTATTCATCCAACCAGTTTCAGCGTTTCAGCACATCGTCTTCAGGCCCGAAGACCAAAGAAATTATGGAGATACACAATCTCATGTCCACTCATAACAGGAGGTAATACTGAAAAACCGGTATCCGTAGATCTGTGGTTCACAAGAATCCGTCCCTTTATTCATCAACCAGCTTACGATGGTTTAGTAAGACCGACTGTAGCAGTATTTAAATAAAGCTATTGGCAAAATAGTAAGATATTGCTTACATAACTACACAAGTATGCTGCATTCAGTTGCTGTTTCACTGTGGAGGATACGATGTTCTGACAAACATATATTTAATGAAAAGCATATAAAAACATAATAAAAGGTTCAAAAATGGTTCAAATGGCTCTGAGCACTATGGGACCTAACTTCTGAGGTCATCAGTCCCCTAGAACTTAGAACTACTTAAACCTAACTAATCTAAAAATATCACACGCATCAACGCCCAAGGCAGGATTCGAACCTGCGACCGTAGCGGTCGCGCGGTTCCAGACTGTAGCGCCTGGAACCGCTCGGCCATTCCTGCCGGCATAATAAATGGTAAGATAGTTACAGTGCAATGCTATTATCTGAAGCATCGTCTGATGAAATAGCGTGAAGTGTTTAAAAGTTATTAATTGTAAGGTTCGTTCTGACAATACTTTGCGACTGTAAATTATTAACTTTCGTAATTTTTTAAATATCGATAATATTATTGTTTCACTGGATACGGCTGATTTTTGTTTGGTCGCATGTGTATTCACATTTGCTTTATTATGTAGCTGTGATTTATTATACACTGAATGGTCCAACAAACTGGCATAGGCCTGTATATTCATATAGAGAGATATGTAAACAGGAAAAATACGGCGCTGCGGTAGACAACGCCTATAAAAGAAAACAAGTGTCTGGCACAGTGCTTAGATCGGTTACTGATGCTACAATGGCAGGTTATCAAGATTTAAGTGAGTTTGAACTTGGTGGTGTAGTCGGCGCACGAGCGATGTTGCACGGCAACTCCGAGAGAGTGATGAAGTGGAGATTTTCCCGTACGAACATTTCACGAGTGTACCGTGAATGTCAGGAATCTTGTAAAAAATCAAATCTCCGACAACGCTGCGGCCGGAAAGAGATCGTGCAAGAACGGGACCAACGACGACTGAAGAGAATCATTCAAATGGAAATTTGTGGTAAGGTATTATGGGACCAAACTGCTAAGGTCATCGGTCCCTAAGCTTACACACTACGTAATCTAACTTAAACTAACTTACCTTCGAACCTCCGACGGGGTCAGCCGCGTGGACCGTGGCAAGACGCCCTAGATCGCGCTGCAGAATCATTCAACGTGACAGAAGTGCTACCCTCCCGCAAATTGCTGCAGATTTCAATGATAGGCCATCAACAAGTGTCAGCATGCGAACCAATCAACGAAACACAATCGTCATGGACTTTCGGAGACGGTGACTGCACGACACAAAGCTTTACATCTCACCTGGGACCGTCAACACCGACATTGGAATGTTGCAGATTGGAAACATGTCGCCTGGTCGAACGAGTCTCGTTCCAAATTGTATCGAGCGTATGGGCGTGCATTGGTATAGAGACAACCTCATGACTCCATGGACATTGCATGTCTGCAAGGGACTGTTCAAGGTGGTGGAGGCTCTGTAATGATGTGGGGCGTGTACAGTTGGAGTGATATGGGACCCCTGATACGTTTAGATACGACTCTTATGGCCAGCCTGCGTGGCCGTACGGTTCTAGGCGCTTCAGTCTGGAACCGCGTGGCCGCTACGGTCACAGATTCGAATCCTGCCTCGGGCACGGATGTGTATGATGTCCTTAGGTTTGTTAGGTTTAAGTAGTTCTAAGTTCTAGGGGACTGATGACCAGAGATGTTAAGTCCCATAGTGCTCAGAGCCACGACTCTGATACGTGACCCGTACATAAGCGTCCTGTCTGATCACCTGCATCCATTCAATCCATTGTGCACTGCTGGACGCTGTGGTCGAGCGGTTCTAGGCGCTTCAGTCCTGAGCCGCGCTGCTGCTGCGGTCGCAGGTTCGAATCCTGTCTCGGGCATGGATGTGTGTGATGTCGTTAGGTTAGTTAGGTTTAAGTAGTTCTTAGTCTAGGGTACTGATGACCTCAGATGTTAATTCCCGAGGTGCTTAGCGCCATTTGCCCCATTAGAACCATTGTGCACTACGACGGTTTTGGGCAATTGCAGCAGGACAATGCTACACCCCAGACGTCCAGAATTGCTACAGAGTGATTCCAAAAACATTGTTTTGAGTTTAAAAACTTCAGCTGGCCAGCAAACTCCCCTAGCCGTTAACGTTATCGAGCATATTTGGGATGTTTTGTAACGTGCTGTTCAGAGGAGATCTCCACCCCCTCTTACTCTTACAGATTTATAGGCAGCCCTGCAGAACTCATGGTATCTGTTCACTGCAGCAATACTTGAGACAATAGTTGAGCGCATGCCACGTCGTGTTGCGGTTCTTCTGTGTGCTCGTGGCGGCGCTACACGATATTAGGTAGGTTTACCAGTTTCTTTGGCTCTTCAGTGTAGAATTTCTTAGACATGCGAGCACCAGGCGTCCATATTGTCCTTGCACTGGGGATTTTCCCACTTCCGGCCACACTGACTGTACCTGGGCAAAGCAGTACTGGTCGCCTTTCTGGACTAGTTGTAGTGCACACTGGGCCCGGAGGCCGCCAGTTAGCGTTTAGCTGCAAACACAAATGCACCTCACTTTGTATCAATTTTAGGGGGCCAAATTACTCGCCTACACACGAGTAACGTCAGAATCACCTATGCAATATCTCCACTGCTGAAGGTAGTGAAATTTTCTGTTGAGGTAGAAACCACTGCTTGCTCGTGTTGCTCTTCTGTTATCGCGATCGAAGAACTGCGCAGTTCACCTCTCGAACGGAAACTGGGTCGCTATTGTAGCAGGGGAGTCAAAGAGCGCACAGGTGTTTTAGAAAACAGCTGCGCGTAAAAATCTTTGTCCTCAGCGGCATACTCTTCGCGTAGTGTCGTAACTGCTCCGACATCTCACCCGGCGGATTTTACAGGCGTTAGTTTAATTAGGAAGTGAGCGATTGTTCGATAGTGAATGAAAATTTCGGGAAGGAAGCGGTTTGCGAGGTCGTGGGGCCTGTTATTGTCCCCGGGCGCGGCGGTTACGGCGAGCGGCCCTATCTGGGAGGAGGGCCCCGCCGTCATGTCCGCCGGTCTCCTCAGCGATGGGCGGCAGGGCGGGCGTCTCCGCGATGCCCCCGCGATACGGCGCTAACAACCCGCACCGCGACGCGACCCGCCGAGCCGCGGTACAGCACGGAGAGGCACAGCACGCGCCTTCCTTTTGCGGGTCGCGTCAGAGGTGCCGCAGCTGCCGCTGGAGGCGCCTCCGTGCCGGGAACGTCCCTGCGGCTCCCTCATCAAAGCAACAACTAGCTCTCCAGATTGCACAGCAGCTTCCCGAAACTGGCGTTTCTCTTTAAAGAAAATTGTAACTCGTGATACGGAAAACTGATAAAAACCCTGGAACCGACCAGGAATCGAATCCAACACCACTGGATTGCTGAGCTGACACTTTGTCACTGCGCAACATCAGAAACTATGGTAGCGAGTGACCAAGAGTAAAGTGGCAGTTAATAAACCCCCGCACTCGATTCTATAGGGAATCAAACTCGTTGACGAGGCAAAACCGAAATTGTATTAGGTTTATGAGTTTCGGATTATACACGTACTAACAAATGAGAAAGTCAAAACAGCGAAAATGTAATGTGTTGTGGGTTGGCAGGAGAGCCAACACCGGGTACTAGAGGAAGCCGAAAGGCACGCGTTTTAGCTCACGCAGGCTGGCGTGAGGTCTGGAACTGGACAAGGAAATTAGACTGTAGAAAAAACGGACGTAGCTGGTGGAATACTTAACTTTAATCCATAAATGGTGAACATCGCTCTTGACGGTACATTATTCATAATCTCAGTAGTAACTGGTAATGGCGCCTCTCTAGGTCGTAGCAAATGACGTAGCTATCGTCTCGGCAACTGAGAGCGTATTTGGTCAGTGAACCATCGCTAGCAAAGTCGGTTGTACAACTGGGGCAAGTGCTTGTCTCTCTAGACCTGCCGTGTGGCGGCGCTCGGGCTGCAATCACTGATAGTGGCGACACGCGGGTCGCTACCACCTAGCAAGTGTGGTGTCTGGCGGTGACACCACATAATGAGCGATAAACTTTTTTATTTCTTCATTATTCTGTGCTTGCGCTGTGGGGAGGGGGGAGGTGGTGTGCTGTCAGCGATAAAAACTATGTGCAATTTTTTTGGAAGTCGCTAACTGGTCTTATTCTTAAACGCCTTGGCCGCCCGAAGTGGCCGCGCGGTTAAAGGCGCTACAGTCTGGAACCGCACGACCTCTACGGTCGCCGGTTCGAATCCTGCCTCGGGCATGGATGTGTGTGATGTCCTTAGGCTAGTTACGTTTAAGTAGTTCTAAGTTCTAGGGGACTTATGACCACAGCAGTTGAGTCCCATAGTGCTCAGAGCCATTTGAACCATTTTAAACGCCTTGATGGATATTGCACGCCATGAGTACGATGCTTGAAGACAGACACACAGTCGGTTTACTTAATCATCTTTAGTCGAGAGTTGAAGTGTTATCTCGCAGAGAGATAAATTTCATGAAAGGCTGGAAAATATCAGCTTTGTTTTTCAAGGTCACAACTACACCTTCTGGAAGGTAGATCGATACGCCAGATTAACTTGCCATCACTGTCGATATCACTTAATGGGAATGTTACAGAGGGTCGACAAAAGCATTGAAATAAAATAAAATAAACATGAAGTAAAGACTAATATGATGTAGGAAAACCAATGACACTCAAAACAGCTTCCAGTCATGCCGGAATTGTTAAATACAGGTCCTGTATGGTTTTCAGAGAAGTCTTAATCCCATTCATCCTGCAAAGTAGTGGCAACTTCAGATAATGGTGATCAAGGATGATGGCGATCGTGCACCCTTCATCTACATCTACATCTACAAGGATACTCAGCAAATCACTCTTAAGTGCCTGGCAGAGGGTTCATCCAACCACCTTCACAACAATTTTCTCTTATTCCAATCTCAAACAGCGGGCGGACAAAAGGAATATTGTATCTTTCCGTGCTGACTCGGAATTCCCTTATTTTATGATGCTCGTTTCTCTCTATGTAGGTCGGCGACAAAAAATTATTTTCGCATTCGGAGGACAAAGTTGGTGGTTGAAAGTTGGTGGGAAGTTTCCGCCACAACGAAAAATGATCTTTCATTTAACGATGCACACCCCACATCCTGTATCATGTCAGTGACACTCTCATTCCTTCTCCGTGATAATGCAAAACGTGCTGCTCTTCTTTGAACTTTCTCTCTATGTACTTCATTAACCCCATCTGGTAAGGATCCCACACTACGCCGCAGTACCCCAAAAGAGGACAGAAAAGTGTAGCATCGACAGTCTCATCAGCAGATTTCTTCTGGCAATGAAGCGCAGTCTTTGGTTTGCTTTCCTCACAATATTTTCCATGTGTTCTTTCCAACTGAAGTTGTTCGGAATTGTAATTCCTGGGTATGTACTTGTTTTTACATCCTTTATGTTTGATTTCTTTATCTTGTAACCGGACGTTGAAGGGATTCCCTGTAGCACTCCTGTGCATGACGTCACACTTTTCATTACTTAGGGTCAATCTCTTCTAAACCGTTTTGTAGTTTGATTTCATCTTCTGATAACTTTCCTAGATGTTAAACGGCAGTATCATCTGCGAACAACCTATTACGGTTGCTCAGATTCTCTCCTAAATAATTTATATACATAAGGAACAGCAGAAGGCCTTTAACACTACGTTGCGGAACGCCAGAAATCACTTCTGTTTTCTCGACTCAATTACGATGAAGTATGACCTCTCTGACCGGAATTCATGACTCGAATCACATAAATGAAATGATGTTCCATAAAGACGCAATTTCACTACAAGCCGCTTGTGTGCTACAGTGTCAAAAGCCTTCCGGCTATCTAGAAATACGGAATCAATTTGAAATCCCTTGTCAATAGCACTCAAAACATTTTTTGAGTAAACTGCTAGTTGTGTTTCAGAAAAACGATCTTTTCTAAATTCGCATTTACTGTCTGTCAACAGACTGTTCTCTCCACAGTACACCACATGGGCTCAAGAATGTAGAAATCTGGTGGCTGTGTTTGGAGATGGGACAGTTCGTCCTCGTGCTCGCAAAACCAGTCCTAGTTGATGCGAGCTGTGTGAACAGGGGCTCCATCGTCTGGGAAAATACCGTCACCAACGGGGAACGAACACTGTACCATGGGATGGACCTGATCACCCAAAAAAATGGCATAAACGTTAGGATTAATACGACTTTTCAGTGTAACCACGACATGGCTGCCAAATTCATCACCAAACCCCGCCATGTGTAATTCCTGGGGCGTAAACTCAGCCAGAAGTTGGAAAGAATATGTAGCTAGACTCATCCAAACAAATGACTTCCTACCACTGATACAGAGTGTAGGTTTTAAGGCTTCAGAACCATGTTTTCCTGTTACAGGCATTTCCATCACTGATAAGGGGTTTTGGAATTCTAGCTCGCCCTGCAATTCCCTACTGATGGATTTCCCTTCATCTTCTTTTGGTGCTGACTGGGTTCTTGAATGTGACATTCAGTTCAACCGTAATCTTTGCAGGTGTCGTGGTCTCATTTTTCGTCAGAATTCTCTTCAGCGATTGTCCTATTGAAACGTCCCCTTAGAGAAATTAATGAATTACTGTGCTGAAAAACCTCTTAGGTTATTTGCTTTTCAAACAGCTGAGCAAAACTGAACGTTCTCAGACATTACTCTCTTTACTTATTCTAATAAACACTAAACTGACACACAATATTTTTAGCGCAACGCAATCTGACTTTCAGAAATCCCTACAAAGGGATGGCCCTGACTAACATTAACCTGTACCTTTCACAAATCACTTACCTCACCAAAAATCTTCGTTACTCGAACTACTGCAATACAGCGAGCGCCACTACTGCCAGCTAAATAAAAGATTCAAACTACTGAAGGCACTAACTTCTGATAGGCATAGTTAGCAAATGAAAGGTTTTGATAGAGAACAAACAATGTATTTACCTTAATAGTGTTCAAAAGTCATAATATATATAGCAGTCTATGATATCCAATCTCACAAATGTACTGTCTCTGATCGACACACGTCCAGATCATCCGCTCTCAAAATTCCGCCATCTCTCTGCCCACCACTGCGGGCGGCTCACCTCCAACTGCGCAACGCTACGCGCTATTAACAGCCAACAGCCCAACACTACAATAGCCAACAACAATGCAAACCAGCCACAGACTGCACACAGCACAGCCAGTGATTTTCATACAGAGCGCTACGTGGCGTTACCAATAAAAAAACCTATACAGCCTACTTACATAGCCACCATGCTCCCGACAAAAAATTTTACAAATTGGTTTGGGCACTGGCCAATACAGATTTGAAAAAATTTTTCATAACTGCAATAACAAGGAAATCAAATGCACACACTTATTGATACACTGTCGGTCAAAAGCAAAGTTTTCCTTACAGTCCATAAAGACAGTCCTGATCATTCATCACAGTATTAATTACAGTTTTATGCACAAAGTCTGAGCAGTGAAAGAAACTGCACACGGAAGTAGTGGATTTCCATGCAGTCTTGAAGAAGTAGTGTTGTCATTCCAACGGAAAGACAGTGCTGAATCCTGACATGCAGATGGGTAATGGGCCACAACAGAGCAAACCCACAGCAGAGTCAGTTGAAGATTTGAAGAATATTGGTAAGTAGGTCATCACAGAGCAGACCCACTGTAGTCCTGGTAGAGATTATCGTACTGGTGGGCTACCATAGGCGCAGACCCACTGCAGTCCTTGTAGAAATTATGGTGTTGGTGGGCCATCAAAGGTGCAGACCCACTTCAGTCCTTGTAGAGATGGACAGCAGCCATCTTTTGCGACTGTGCTGGTGAACAGTCACCATTATAGAGCCTTAGGGAGAATATAGCAAGTCCATAAACCACCACTTGTGCACTCACAAAGTTTTTGGAATTGTTCTTAGAACCAGCAATGCTGTTAACCAGTCCCTTGCTGAATTATCAACACACGTGCAAACACTAATGGTCTCAACTTCTCACATATTGTGCATATACTATGACCAACAGAAACGTGTGCACTAAAATGTAACATAATTTGAAGAACTGGTGTCTATACAATTATAAATTTACAACATAAGAACACAATTACAAAGGTACAAAATACATCATTAAAGGACATAATAGTACAGTAACATTTGTAGTAACCCAGGCTTTACAAAAGAATAGAAATAAACATGTGCATCAGTGTTACAGGAATTACGACTTAAGAGAATAAATAAAATAATGAGAATAGTTTTCAAAACATTAATTTCACACATGAGCATTAAAACAGAACAGAATAAATAATGTCTAATCATCTTTACAAAGAAAATAACATAGTATTTGAAAAATTCTACAACATAAATCTCATTAGCTAAACACATAAAGACAGGAAAAAGACAAATGCACAAGGGTACACAAACACATAGCGGAATAATACAAAAGGAAAGACAGGGTTCGATTTCAGTGTAACATTTGGTACTGCAGTCCAACCCAAAACTTCATTCCATAGATCCTTCCTCTTATTTCAACATTTGTTTCCACCAAAAAAATCCTATCCAAGCATGCTTTCTGTATTTATATGTTCACATATTTCTTACCTCATTATTTATTTTCCATTATCTTACCTCATCATTTATTTCCAAGAAAATCCTACCTAAACCCTACTTTTTTGTTCATATCCTCTTTCAAAATACTCTTTTGGCCAAACCATTTTCTTATAGCTTCTCAATGCATTTCTTCCAATTCATCACAACTCATTCACTTCTATAGCCTAACCCATCTTAAGCTAACTTAAATCTACTGAGCTCAGAGGCTAAACTAAGGGATGAGGCAATGCAGCAGCACAAAACAATTAACACAAACAAAATGACAAAAAATTCAAATTGGCAAAGCAAGCAGCAGTATATCTAAATTAGCAGAGCAAATGCAACATTTCAACGAATATGAGCCAATGTGCAGCAACAAGACAAATAAATCAGTAATAAAACTGGCTTAACAGAGTAATACAAAGTGAAATTTAGTAGCGCTATGCCTGGCACACAGCAGCAGCAAATGCTATAACTTATACCTAAATGTGACAAAGCTCAAGCAGAAAAAATATTGCACTAAAGACAACAATGCAGATAAGGTAAATGTCTATTCACATCTTAATGTATATGTAATTAAAGTGGTCCACCACAAAAACTTATTCTACAAAAAATTACCAAGTACTTGAAAAGAAAATTATATTTGCAGTTACGGTTATTAGTCCTTTCTTGTTGTTCTTTCCTTTCCAAGTGCTCCGTTTTCGAAGAATGTGGATCATAAAATTATTATTTGTTGACAGACAGTGTTCACATTAGCAAATGCATTTAATTTTTTTTAACCAATGCTGAAACACAGCTGGAAACCAGATATCAAATGAAATAAGCAACTATGTACAAAGTAATGCATAAAAATTTGATTCAATAGTCATGTGGTATTTCATAAGTTAGTAGAAATTCTCTCAAGTCTCATAGAAAGACGCTTGTCATAATCAGGTGTGCAGATGTAAGTATATTTCCAAGTAATGAGCATGTCGTATTTGCGATGCTTTCTAGAAAAGAATGTCAATAGCGAGGTTAATGGACTCTCTTTTTTTTGTTGTGCCTCTGAAAGGCATGGCTTTTTTTTTTCCAGGCAACTACCACATAGCTTGGCGCCCACAGCGCATTACGTCAAGGTCACTTAGCTTTCTTGCCGAAATATTTACGACACCAGTTTGCAGTACAGTGACAGTCTCATATAAAAAATTTTACAGGTCGAAAATTTGCGTGACAAATGTGTAGAAACGAAATTGTATAAATACACGCCTGGAAATTGAAATAAGAACACCGTGAATTCATTGTCCCAGGAAGGGGAAACTTTATTGACACATTCCTGGGGTCAGATACATCACATGATCACACTGACAGAACCACAGGCACATAGACACAGGCAACAGAGCATGCACAATGTCGGCACTAGCACAGTGTATATCCACCTTTCGCAGCAATGCAGGCTGCTATTCTCCCATGGAGACGATCGTAGAGATGCTGGATGTAGTCCTGTGGAACGGCTTGCCATGCCATTTCCACCTGGCGCCTCAGTTGGACCAGCGTTCGTGCTGGACGTGCAGACCGCGTGAGACGACGCTTCATCCAGTCCCAAACATGCTCAATGGGGGACAGATCCGGAGATCTTGCTGGCCAGGGTAGTTGACTTACACCTTCTAGAGCACGTTGGGTGGCACGGGATACATGCGGACGTGCATTGTCCTGTTGGAACAGCAAGTTCCCTTGCCGGTCTAGGAATGGTAGAACGATGGGTTCGATGACGGTTTGGATGTACCGTGCACTATTCAGTGTCCCCTCGACAATCACCAGTGGTGTATGGCCAGTGTAGGAGATCGCTCCCCACACCATGATGCCGGGTGTTGGCCCTGTGTGCCTCGGTCGTATGCAGTCCTGATTGTGGCGCTCACCTGCACGGCGCCAAACACGCATACGACCATCATTGGCACCAAGGCAGAAGCGACTCTCATCGCTGAAGACGACACGTCTCCATTCGTCCCTCCATTCACGCCTTTCGCGACACCACTGGAGGCGGGCTGCATGATGTTGGGGCGTGAGCGGAAGACGGCCTAACGGTGTGCGGGACCGTAGCCCAGCTTCATGGAGGCGGTTGCGAATGGTCCTCGCCGATACCCCAGGAGCAACAGTGTCCCTAATTTGCTGGGAAGTGGCGGTGCGGTCCCCTACGGCACTGCGTAGGATCCTACGGTCTTGGCGTGCATCCGTGCGTCGCTGCGGTCCGGTCCCAGGTCGACGGGCACGTGCACCTTCCGCCGACCACTGGCGACAACATCGATGTACTGTGGAGACCTCTCGCCCCACGTGTTGAGCAATTCGGCGGTAAGTCCACCCGGCCTCTTGCATGCCCACTATACGCCCTCGCTCAAAGTCCGTCAACTGCACATACGGTTCACGTCCACGCTGTCGCGGCATGCTACCAGCGTTAAAGACTGCGATGGAGCTCCGTATGCCACGGCAAACTGGCTGACACTGACGGCGGCGGTGCACAAATGCTGCGCAGCTAGCGCCATTCGACGGCCTACACCGCGGTTCCTGGTGTGTCCGCTGTGCCGTGCGTGTGATCATTGCTTGTACAGCCCTCTCGCAGTGTCCGGAGCAAGTATGGTGGGTCTGACACACCGGTGTCAATGTGTTCTTTTTTCCATTTCCAGGAGTGTATAATAGCGTCCAAAAATTTTCGTCGGCATTGTAATACATTCACGCATTTACACACATTTCATAACTCTTAAAGTACGATTCTTGGTTTCAAACATCCTTTTTCACAAACCAAAGTCCCTAACCACCACTCATGGTTCCTTACCTTATTACACATATACATATTCGTCGACACTTCTTCAATATTTCATCATAATAAATACATAGCATAATCAAATTCCTCATATAGCATCATCTTATTGATCATAAGCATACCTCGACAGCATAATACACATCGTCGTCGTAATAATAACATCATAACACCTCAGTCAAATCTCAAAATCGTCATAGCATTCTGCATTAATTTCAAAACCTAAAAAAAATTATCTGCTCATTTAAATAGTGTCAGCTTCTTTCAGTAATTTCAAGACCTTCAATAAAGTCATCTACCTCAACCGTACTTTAAAAATCATGATCCCATACAAATACATCATTCAAAGCTCTCTCAGTATCACAATGGTTCCGAAAAAATATGAACAGTTCACAAAGTACACATAAATACAATTTCATAAGTGTGAAGTTATCCAACTGTGTAATTATGCAAACATCTGTCACTGATGTAGTAAAAAATATGTTTCTTTCTCTGTTAAATAATCAGATAGCTGTGTAATTCTGTGTTAGAGAAATATGGTACCGATGTGTAAAGTTGTATAAGCAAATACCATATTAGCTAGGGCTCCTTGTGCTTGCCAGACACATGGTACACAAAGTAAGTGTGTACCCCCCTGAGGATTAATGTAATTATACCCTCAGGTGTTACAGTTTACAGCAATGGAATGAAATATATCACCTAAAAACTTTCTTTGTAATTCAAAAATCTTTAAAAATAAATGTTTTAAGTACAAATTTAATCACTCAAATACGTGTACTGCCGCGCTAAACTTTGCGTCTTGTTGTAAGATAATCTCTGTCATTACTTAAGGGTAAAAAATGTGCCAAGTGTCGTAATTATCGTCGTCTGTAAGCAAAGTTCTGTGGAAGTCAATGTACTTACCTCATAAAAAACAAAAGCGAAATGCTATGCATATAGATATCATAGTTATTACGTACAATTCCGTGATCAAGAAAGCACTACACTGTAACGTATTGTTGTGCTACAAAAAAGGCATACCACAAAAGTTACTGCTAAAACATGGTTTACTTCCCTGAAGAATTCAGAAAAACTGTGTAGATATAAAACAGATACAGCACAAAAGCAACAATCTAAATTGTGTCACACATTAGTAGCGTCGTGATATAATCGTGTAGCTGTCAAAGAAACCAAATACTAAGCCATCTCACAGAAACTACTTCAAATAAGGAATGTCTTTTCAAGTAAACCAAAATGTTGCATTAAAATCTCATTAGAAGTATATGTTCTAAGTATGTAAGCCTTATCGTCGTTACGTAATTGTGCAACTAACAAGCAAGAATGTACACACACAGTAACACTGTGTCCTCTATCACAATGCAGTGGTAATTACTGTCTAAATATGTTCCCTAGGTTCTAGACTGGATAGTTAACTTCAAAACATTGTTGCATGATAACTGTTTCTAAGTGTGACGACGCATACTAGTAGCGTGAAGTGAAAAATTTTATGGCAAAGACTAAGTTAATTAAAGGGATTATTGAAAGTCAGATTGCGTTGCGCTAAAAATATTGTGCGTCAGTTTAGTGTTGATCAGAATAAGTAAAGAGAGTAATGTCTGAGAACGTTCAGTTTTGCTCAACTGTTTGAAAAGCAAATAATGTAAGGGATTTACCAGCACAGTAATTCAATAATTTTTCTAAGGGGACGTTACATATGTCGACCCTTAGCCGAGGATACTTCATTGGAATCTTCTGATTTTTTTCTTGTAGTTTGTGTAATTAGTGTAGCTATTGTTTATTGCTAGTGCGTAATCGTAGAGAGAATTTCCTTTGTAGTTGTAGTTTTTTATTGTTATACAGTAAAACAGTTGTGGCATGCATGTAGATTTGCACCAAGTATTTCGCAGCTGCACTTGCAATTATCTAGATATTATTTTCCGTGTTATGTTAATGTGTTTTCTTATTTTGCTCTTGAAACTGTGCTTTTCTGTGTTATCGTGTGAAATATTGTGACAATAATGGCGTGTGAAAAACGTAACACTAGGCTCCAAAGTAAATTGAGAAATAATAGTGACGATGAGCGTAGCTTATCAGTGCCACCGTGTAATGGTTCAAAAATGGCTCTGAGCACTATGGGACTTAATATCTATGGTCATCAGTCCCCTAGAACTTAGAACTACTTAAATCTAACTAACCTAAGGACAGCACACAACACCCAGCCATCACGAGGCAGAGAAAATCCCTGACCCCGCCGGGAATCGAAGCCGGGAACCCGGGCGTGGGAAGCGAGAACGCTACCGCACGACCACGAGATGTGGGACCGTGTAATGAATTAACTAATGTTCAAAGTAGTAATTTGGTAATTGTGCATACGGAAATGGAGCGGGCGGCAAATAATGGCGTAGACAGTGAAACAATTAGTGAACAGGGAAGCATTATCGATCGATCGGTCGGCAACAGCTCGCCTCAGGAATCCGAAATGACAGGACACAATCTCGCAAATACTGTAGATTCAGTTTTTGGGTTCTCACCGTTTTCTCGAATAAGTCAAGACACATTTTCTGCTTGTCAAAATGTGAATGTTACCGATCCAAATTCACTGCCGAATAGCACTGAGGAACATGTTTCAGACACCAGTGCATTGTTATTACAGTTAATGCAATAAATGGGACAAAGGCTACAAAGGTTAGACACAATGGAACAAAGTCTTCAAAAGTTAGACACAATGGAACAACACCAGAGACAAACACAGCAACAGTTAGACGCAATGGAACAAAATCTTCACACCACGCTTGAACAAACACGTGAAGATTTAACTACTGAGTTACATAAAATCGAATCGAAATGTCAAAAAGTCTGTAATGACGTAAAAACACAAATTTGTGAGCATTTCCAACCTATTTTTTCGCGGCATGAAAATACGTAACAGAATCACGAAGCAGCCATAAAAGCACTGCAAACTATTGTTCATGAAAATCATGAGACCTTCAAGCTAAAATTGACTCAGTTGCATCAACCGATTGCAACTTGCAAAAACTCAGGAAAACTTAAAGGACACAGTAGACATGATTTCAATACAAATGGACACTCTGAAAATTGGTTCAGAAAAACACACTGAGGAAATAAGTACCTTTCACAAATCACTTACCTCACAAAAATCTTCGTTACTCGAACTACTGAAATACAGCGAGCGCAACTACTGCCAGCTAAATAAGAGATTCAAACTACTGAAGGCACTAACTACTGATAGGCATAGTTAGCAAATGAAAGATTTTGATAGAGAACAAACAATGTATTTACCTTAATAGTGTTCAAAAGTTATAATATATATAGCAGTCCATGATATCCAATCTTACAAATGTACTATCTCTGATGGACACACGTCCAGATCATCCGCTCTCAAAATTCCGCCATCTCTCTCCCCACATCCACCACTGCGGGCGTCTCACCTGCAACTGCGCAACGCTGCCAAACACTACAATAGCCAACAACAATGCAAACCAGACACAGGCTGCACATAGCAGAGCCAGTGATTTTCATACAGAGCACTACGTGGCGTTACCAGTAAAAAAACCTATACAGCCTACTTACACTATCACTTAACATGCACCTTTGTCCGCACTGTGACTCAACAGATGATATTTTACCGTTTTCCCTGTATGCAGTACAACTTTTCGTTACTGTGGGTACTACTGAAGTAGTTCGTGGTCAAAGATAACAGTGCAACCTCCAGGCTTCGCTACTATGTATATGTGTGTCTCTCGGTGTTTCCGAATTTCTCTACAACGCCTGTATTTTATTGACAACAAAATACATTATGAATACAACTGCGTCTAGCATGTAGGTGTTTCACTAGTTATTTGTGAATGTATGTAGGACATGAGCAAGGACATTAAGTAAAAAATACAACATTATTTTCTTTGCGTCATCAGTCTTCTGATTGGTTTGATGCTGCCAGCCACGAATTCCTCTTCTGTGCCAACCTCTTCTTCTCAGAGTAGCACTTGCAACCTACATCCTCAAGTTTTGCTGGATGTATTCCAGTCTCTGTCTTCCTCTACAGTTTTTCCCTCTACTGCTCCCTCCAGTATCATGGAAGTCATTCCCTGGTCTCTTAACACATGTCCTATGATCCTGTCCCTTCTACTTGTCAGTGTTTTCCACACATTCATTTGCTCTCCGATTCTACCCTGAACCTCCTGATTCCTTATCTTATCAGTCCACCTGATTTTCAACATTCGCCTGTTGCTTCGATTCTCCTCTGTTTCGGTTTTCCCACAGTCCATGTTTCACTACCATCCAAAACTGTGCTCCAGACGCACATTATCAGAAATTTCTTCATCTAATTAAGGCCTATGTTTGATACTAATAGACATCTCTTGGCCAGGAATGCCTTTTTTTCCAGAACTAGTTTGCTTTTGATGTCCTCCTTGCTCCGTCCGTCATTGGTTATTTTACTGTCTATGTAGCAGAATGTCTTAACTTCATCTACTTTGTGACCATCAGTCCTCATGTTATGTTTGTTGCAGTTCTCATTTTTTTCTGGTTCTCATTACTCTCGTCTCTCTTCGATTTACTATCAATCCGTACTCTGTACGTATCAGATTGATCATTCCATTCATCATATCATGTAATTTTTCTTCACTTTAAATCAGGATAACACTGTCATCAGTGAATCGTATCACTGATACCCTTTCACATCGAATTTTAAATCCACTCCTGAACCTTGCTTTTATTTCCATCATTAGTTCTTCGACATACAGATTGAACTGCACGGGGGAAAGCCTACATCCCTGTCTTACACTCTTTTTAATCCGATAGCTTCGTTCTTTGTTGTCCCCTCTTATTATACCTTCCTGGAAATGGAAAAAAGAACACATTGACACCGGTGTGTCAGACCCACCATACTTGCTCCGGACACTGCGAGAGGGCTGTACAAGCAATGATCACACGCACGGCATAGCGGACACACCAGGAACCGCGGTGTTGGCCGTCGAATGGCGCTAGCTGCGCAGCATTTGTGCACCGCCGCCGTCAGTGTCAGCCAGTTTGCCGTGGCATACGGAGCTCCATCGCAGTCTTTAACACTGGTAGCATGCCGCGACAGCGTGGACGTGAACCGTATGTGCAGTTGACGGACTTTGAGCGAGGGCGTATAGTGGGCATGCGGGAGGCCGGGTGGACGTACCGCCGAATTGCTCAACACGTGGGGCGTAAGGTCTCCACAGTACATCGATGTTGTCGCCAGTGGTCGGCGGAAGGTGCACGTGCCCGTCGACCTGGGACCGGATCGCAGCGACGCACGGATGCACGCCAAGACCGTAGGATCCTACGCAGTGCCGTAGGGGACCGCACCGCCACTTCCCAGCAAATTAGGGACACTGTTGCTCCTGGGGTATCGGCGAGGACCATTTGCAACCGTCTCCATGAAGCTGGGCTACGGTCCCGCACACCGTTAGGCCGTCTTCCGCTCACGCCCCAACATCGTGCAGCCCGCCTCCAGTGGTGTCGCGACAGGCGTGAATGGAGGGACGAATGGAGACGTGTCGTCTTCAGCGATGAGAGTCGCTTCTGCCTTGGTGCCAATTATGGTCGTATGCGTGTTTGGCGCCGTGCAGGTGAGCGCCACAATCAGGACTGCATACGACCGAGGCACACAGGGCCAACACCCGGCATCATGGTGTGGGGAGCGATCTCCTACACTGGCCGTACACCACTGGTGATCGTCGAGGGGACACTGAATAGTGCACGGTACATCCAAACCGTCATCGAACCCATCGTTCTACCATTCCTAGACCGGCAAGGGAACTTGCTGTTCCAACAGGACAATGCACGTCCGCATGTATCCCGTGCCACCCAACGTGCTCTAGAAGGTGTAAGTCAACTACCCTGGCCAGCAAGATCTCCGGATCTGTCCCCCATTGAGCATGTTTGGGACTGGATGAAGCGTCGTCTCACGCGGTCTGCACGTCCAGCACGAACGCTGGTCCAACTGAGGCGCCAGGTGGAAATGGCATGGCAAGCCGTTCCACAGGACTACATCCAGCATCTCTACGATCGTCTCCATGAGAGAATAGCAGCCTGCATTGCTGCGAAAGGTGGATATACACTGTACTAGTGCCGACATTGTGCGTGCTCTGTTGCCTGTGTCTATGTGCCTGTGGTTCTGTCAGTGTGATCATGTGATGTATCTGACCCCAGGAATGTGTCAATAAAGTTTCCCCTTCCTGGGACAATGAATTCACGGTGTTCTTATTTCAATTTCCAGGAGTGTACAATATGTTGTACATATTGTATATTATCCGTCTCCCCCTCTTGCTTACTCCTATTTTTCTCAGAATTTCGAACATCTTGCACAATTTTAAATTGTCGAACGCTTTTTCCAGGTCGATAAACCCTATGAACGTATCTTGATTTTTCTTTAGTCCTGCTTCCATTATCAAAGGCACTGTCAGAATTGTCTCTCAGGTGCCTTTACCTTTCCTGAAGCCAAACTGGTCGTCGTCCAACACATCCTCAACTTTCTTTTCCGTTTTCCTGTAAATTATTCTTGTAAGCAACATGGATGCATGAGCTATTAAGCTGATTGTGCAATAATTCTCGCACTTGTCAGCTCTTAAAGTCTTCGGAATTGTGTGGATGACATTTTTGCGAAAGTCAGATAGTATGTCGCCGGACTCCTCGATTCTACACGCCAATATGAATATTCTTTTTGTTCCCACTTCCACCAATGATTTTAGAAATTCTGATGGAATGTTATCTATCCATTCAGCCTTATTTGATCTTAAGTCCTCCAAAGCACTCTGAATTTCTAATACTGGATCTCATATCTCTTCTAAATCGACTCCTGTTTCTTCTTCTATCACATCAGACAAATTTTCCCCCTCATAGAGGCCTTCAATATATTTACATCTATCCGTTCTCTCTTTTGCATTTAACAGTAGAATTTCTATTGCACTCTTTATGTTACCACCTTTGCTTTTAATGTCACCGAAGGTTGTTTTCATTTTGCTGTATCCTGAGGCAGTCCTTCCGACAGTCATTACTTTGTCGATTTCTTCAAACATTTCATGCAGCCATTTCCTCTTAGCTAACCTGTACTTCCTATTTATTTCATTCCTCAGCGACTTGTATTTCTGTATTCCCGAATTTCCTTGAACATTTTTTTACTTTCTTCTTTCATGGATCAACTGAAATATTTCTTCTGTTACCCATGATTTCTTCTCAGTTACCTTCTTTGTACGAATATTTTTATTTCTATCCTCTGTGATTGGTCTTTTTAGAGATGCGCATTCGTCTTCAATTGTACTGCCCACTGAGCTATTCCTTACTGCTCTGCCTATGGCCTTAAATAACTTTAAGGTTGTCTCGTCATCCCTTAGTTTCCCACTTATGTTTCCCATTTCTTTGCGTACTGGTTCTTCCTCAGTAATCTCTTGAACTTTAGCCTACTGTTCATCACTATTACGTTGTGATCTGAGTATAAATCTGCTCCTGGGTACGCCTTACAATCCAGTATCTCATTTCTGAGTCTCTGTCTTACCATGATGTAATCTAACTGAAATATTATCGTATCACCCGGTCGGGATTTATCCTGACTCACTCTCCAAAGGCTGCCTCGCCATTCATTTGTGTTTATGGTTCAATGCGCATACAAAATTAATTGAATTTCTGACTTACCTGTTTGTGGCTTCACGTTTCCCCTAATTTTGCAACACTTTGAATTGAAACACCTGCTATAGATTCTGTTCTCCGATTCTGCCACGGTCAAGGGCACAGAAAGACGTTACATCTTTGTGGGTCTGGCAACTCAGAACGCAACAGTTCCAATGAACTGAGGGAGAATGATACAGTCGGGCAGCAGATCCCATTGTCACTATCAATAATATTCCATAATTTTGTTCTGATATTTCTTTGATATTATTAAATTGAGACTAACGCACCTAGCATTTATTTAATACTCGCCTATAGAGTTTCCGACTCGGTGGGGAACCACTTAGAGAGAATCGGAGGAAGACGGTCATCGAGTCCAAACAAGTCTCGAGAAGCAAGCGGTAGGTGCAGTTGTAATGGATATTTTTCGTCGGTCAAGAATACCATCTTACGACCGGGAGAGCGGTGTGCTGAACCCACGCCCCTCCTATCCGCATCCTCCACCGAGGATGACACGGCGGTCGGATGGTCCCGGTAGGCCAGTCGTTGCCTGAAAACGGAGTGCGGAGTGCAGAGCCAAAAAGCTGTAGTATGTGTTGAAATTTAGAATTTAGAATAATCGCAAATATTTAAAAATAATAGTGGTTTATACAGGTCACATTTGTACCAGTTCGAAAAGTGTATTTATCATGTGCTCTATATTTTGAACTAAATGTGCTTCCAGTTACCTCCCGCGTTTGCTGCCGTCCTGAAACATACATTTCAAATTTCACCTCACCTCGATACATGGAACGACGCCACATTTCCTTTGGGAAACGTTGAAGACTCATAATACCTCTTTTGTACAATTGCTTATCTTCAGACGATGCCTAGAAATTACGGAGAAGCATCCTAATAGAACCAACATCTTTGTGGGCCTGGCAACTCAGAATACAACAGTCCCAATGAATCTGTCAGCACAGAAACTGTATCTAACCCAAGTGTCGGAACTAAAGCAGGAACATCTACGTCATTTGAAAAGATTGCACGGATACCAATTTTGGAAACACCAGTGAGAAGGAGGAAGAAAACTGCACCGCTGTTGACATACCAGGCAACCACACGAAGTTTGAAAGCAGAGCAACAAGAAAACGCACACACAAAAAAGTCTCCGAATCACCAAACGTGGATGAGAAGTAAAATCGAATTCTGAAGAAACTGACTGTGTTGTGTGTAAAAGAACCTACTGCGTTAAAAAAGCGACCATAAGTGGACTGGATTCATAAACTGGCTTCATAAACCATGCAGAGATATAGCAGGTATAACTACAGACTGTGCTGTAAAACAGTAAGTATCAACCGCAGAATTCTCGGTAATTAAAATAAAATCTTTTATTTTGTATTATTTGATAATGAAATATGCAACAAAAGTGGTGATGCTATCAAATTTATTTTTCCATCTTACCCCGATCATCAGGGTAAGATCACTAGTAGCACAAGCCGTTAAACAAAGAATTATTACGGGATATAAAACTTATGATTTTGTCACGTACATCGGTTTTCCGTTTCAAGAAACCCCCCTAAACTTGTGAGATTAATTGTGTTTTGGAGATCTCAAAATTTAACGTCATAATTTCATGTAGGAGCAAAAAAAATGTGGCATCTCTCCCAACGTATTATACGAAATTCTCAGTGTCATATATAAACTACAAACAAACAAACCACACTACTATAAGAAACTTCACTCAACTAACTGACTGTACATAGCTGAAGTGTTTAAATATGATTAATTCCATGAGTGAATGATATAGGAAAAATTTTACATGATATACTTGTGTGAATATTGTGGTTTTACCGTGGAATGTGTCATATCTTGTAAGACATTAGCAAGGGATTTAGGCAGCGGTGAAAGAAGCTATAAGTTATTCCGTGAATGTTAATTTAGTTCAAATGTTAATTATATAATACGCTATCATTGAGTTCATGATTTACTTCTGTATTTAATCCAGCTGGAAGAATATACGTAACAAGTTAGTAATCATTTCCGAAGTCACGTTAGAGATTATTCAAAGTTCAATAGCCTTCTTTTGAGAGCGAACGTGGCAATCCGATGATCGTGTAAGGAAATGAACTTGTGAGGTTTTTGTGTAATGTTTGTCTTAATAAAGCGAGTGTCTAGGATGATTGTGTCTCAGCTTTTCAGTGCTGTGATGAGGAGATGTAATGTTTTCTGTTAATAAGGACTGATAAAAATATGTAAAAGTAATCGCTGCCGAATATTAGTAGTGGATTAATTGTTAACCGAATCACACTAGTGGGTAGTTTTACTGGCTGACAGTCGACTAATTCTATCGCAAGTCTTACAGATGCACGACATAATTTTAAATTCAATGTGCAGTAATATTCGTTTCTTTATTGTAATTTCATTCTCTTTAAGGATGGGCTGATAGAAAGAAGCATACTGGTTTGAAACCAAAGTTGAAAACAAAAATACTGAAACAATACTGAACTACTGCCGATATAATTCGTTGAAACTAGTGGTCCTGATGAGATTACGAATGGTTTATAAAGTGGTGAAGTCGCTCATGTAATATTATTTGGATGTCGATGTTGGAGTTCATATTGTTATCCTTCAGCTAGACCGTCAGGGGTTTGCAGAGCAATTCTACCTAAAATGTTGAAATAGTGTGGGACTTGGATTTGAGGAAGGAAAACAGAGATGAGACTTGGTGAGCAGCTGCTGAAGCAGGGTCTGACTGACTCTTTTGTGATGCGGAATGGTTACAGACTGGATTTGGTGTCTGAGGTAATAATGGGGAAACACACAGGCACTTAAGTAGTAATTCTTCTCGCGCTTCATACACGAGTGGATCGGGAAAAACCTCAATATATGATACAATGGCAAGTACCCTCTACCATGCACTTAAAACTGTTCTACAAAGTATGGATGTAAATGTAGATGTTTACACGTAATTCAGGCTTGGATGAGGGAGGAGGCTTACCTGACAACCAGTTCTGGTTAAAATGTACTTTTAAAAATTCGAGTAATGGGGGTAAACTAGAACCGCGCTGGTAATTATGAGATCGATAATTGAAGGACAGTCTAAGAATACGTGGACCAGAAACGTGGGACAAGAGTTGTTGCAGGCGTAAGGAGTTTTGAAGATCAGGAAATCAGGGATGACGTTTAGTTCCCGATCAATCTCGTGTGTTCCGAACCGTGGATGGACTCCCTTGCTCACAGCAATAAGAATGAGTGGAAAACGGAGATGACAGTGTTTGTTCGTGCAGTAGGTCACTGAGAAGTACAAGGATGTTTTACGAGGGCAGTTCAATAAGTAATGCAACACATTTTTTTTCTCGGCAAATTTTGGTTGAAAAAACCGGAAATTTCTTGTGGAATATTTTCAAACATTCCCGCTTCGTCTCGTATAGTTTCATTGACTTCCGACAGGTGGCAGCGCTGTACGGAGCTGTTAAAATGGCGTCTGTAACGATGTGCGTTGCAAACAACGGGCAGTGATCGAGTTTCTTTTGGCGGAAAACCAGGGCATCTCAGATATTCATAGGCGCTTGCAGAATGTCTACGGTGATCTGGCAGTGGACAAAAGCACGGTGAGTCGTTGGGCAAAGCGTGCGTCATCATCGCCGCAAGGTCAAGCAAGACTGTCTGATCTCCCGCGTGCGGGCCGGCCGTGCACAGCTGTGACTCCTGCAATGGCGGAGCGTGCGAACACACTCGTTCGAGATGATCGACGGATCACCGTCAAACAACTCAGTGCTCAACTTGACATCTCTGTTGGTAGTGCTGTCACAATTGTTCACCAGTTGGGATATTCAAAGGTTTGTTCCCGCTGGGTCCCTCGTTGTCTAACCGAACACCATAAAGAGCAAAGGAGAACCATTTGTGCGGAACTGCTTGCTCGTCATGTGGCTGAGGGTGACAATTTCTTGTCAAAGGTTGTTACAGGCGATGAAACATGGGTTCATCACTTCGAACCTGAAACAAAACGGCAATCAATGGAGTGGCGCCACACCCACTCCCCTACCGAGAAAAAGTTTAAAGCCATACCCTCAGCCGGTAAAGTCACGGTTACAGTCTTCTGGGACGCTGAAGGGGTTATTCTGTTCGATGTCCTTCCCCACGGTCAAACGATCAACTCTGAAGTGTATTGTGCTACTCTTCAGAAATTGAAGAAACGACATCAGCGTGTTCGTAGGCACAAAAATCTGAACGAACTTCTCCTTCTTCGTGACTCGCGGTTCTAGGCGCGCAGTCCGGAACCGCGCGACTGCTACGGTCACAGGTTCGAATCCTGCCTCGGGCATGGATGTGTGTGATGTCCTTAGGTTAGTTAGGCTTAAGTAGTTCTAAGTTCTAGGGGACTGATGACCACAGCTGTTAAGTCCCATAGTGCTCAGAGCCAGCCTTCTTCGTGACAACGCAAGACCTCACACAAGTCTTCGCACCCGAGAGGAGCTCACAAAACTTCAGTGGACTGTTCTTCCTCGTGCACCCTACAGCCCCGATCTCGCACCGTCGGATTTCCATACGTTTGGCCCAATGAAGGACGCAATCCGTGGGAGGCACTACGCGGATGATGATGAAGTTATCGATGCAGTACGACGTTGGCTCCGACATCGACCAGTGGAATGGTACCGTGCAGGCATACAGGCCCTCATTTCAAGGTGGCGTAAGGCCGTAGCATTGAATGGAGATTACGTTGAAAAATAGTGTTGTGTAGCTAAAAGATTGGGGAATAACCTGGTGTATTTCAATGCTGAATAAAACAAGCCCTGTTTCAGAAAAAAATGTGTTGCATTACTTATTGAACTGCCCTCGTAGAAACAAAGAGAAACGAGTAACGACAAGGACGTTTTGGGAACAAAATTTACAGCCGTGGTTTTGCTCGACAAAAGGTAATGAAAGTCAAGATTTGAAAGTTTTTTCGGGTATAACTTGAATTATGTTAGGTAGGATAGCTTCATATCGACTTCAAAAGATAGAGTTTTTATGTTGAAAAATTTTAGGTCAGACAGGATCATAGCAAATACGAAGTGTGTCAGAGGCTTCAGTCGTAATGGGATTGGAGTGCATGGTTTTTGTGACCTCATGTCTATGTGCCCTTTTCTTGGGAGGGGGTGAGGGAACTTGTCAGTGTTGAGCTTCTTACAGGTATTCTTTTGGTTCGTGGTTAGAGAAGATTTTCTTGGTCTGCAGTTTTTATTTGCTATGGCGTGACGTCCTATCTGAAGCATGATTAGCCAGACGAGAAGAAGAAACTGATGAAGTTAGAAATGATGGTAATGAAGATGCAGGTGATGCCAGTCCTGCTGTGAAGGACTGCTGCACGAAATACTGATGCGGCCAACTGTTCAATAGGTCGCCGGTGTGGCTGTTAATTGTTGCTGCATATGTGCTGGTGCAGCTGTGATTGCAGCATTTAGTGCTGGTGTGTCTTTGACTAGAGTAAATCGTAGCGGTTTTGGTAGGTGAACTGCTGGATAGAAAGGAACCACTGATGGAAGTGCTGAATGTAAAGATGTGAGGGGAATGTCTGTGAGGAAGGAGCACACTGTGGACATGGTAGCTGGGAAACACACGAGGAGATAATTTGTATGTAATAGTCGGGGGTGAAGTAGAGAACAACAAATTCACTGATGGCCGTGGAAAGTTTCCTTGCTGTTGATGATTATGGGTAGTAAAGAGAGAGATAAGGTATCAGGTGGTGATATTGGCGGTGCTAGCGACAAGGGCCCGGGAATAAGCGAAGAGCAGTAGCTGGAACGTCGGCAGTGGCCAGCATAAAGACGCCCGGGATGACGAATGATGGCGAAGACGGCGGCGGTTCAGACAATGACGATATGTTATTCGACACTTTCTTTGAGTTGTCAAGGCTGTACGCCTGGTTGATTAGGAAGGAGTTGAACTTTGTGATGTCTGAAGATGGGTGTAATCCAGAAACGCGTAACATGTTCTAATAAAAGAGTCAATTAAACACCTCATAACTTTTTGTGATTGTACAGCATTGGTTGCCAATTATTAACATAAAAACGATCGCAGACCTCAGACTGGATTTTATGACCTGTATATCATATTAATCGGAGTTATTTTCCGAATGTTATATGAGAAGTGACATTGTTACCCACGGTGTGTGATACACGTTCTGTTCGTTACCCGACTTACCTCTGTGAGTGCACTGCACCGAGAAAACGTATTCAACAGTGCAAAACTTGTAATGCGGAATGATAAAGAGAGATGGGAGGGAGACACAGAAAAAAAATACGAAAATCTCTAATCCACACCTATTTGTGTTGTTCACTGGAGTCGTGCTTAACGCACGATGATGAAGGTATGTGCGGCGGAAGTACTCACCGCAGTCAGTAATAACGCCTAATGTAGGTGCCTTGATGGTACGTGAGCGATGTAGTCGAATGCTCATCCACTGCAGAAGCGAACTTGCGCGATGCAAATCAAGACCTGCCGCAAATCAAAGTCTCGTTACGTGCAGGCGAGAAGATTAACGGCCGTGTTTCGACACACGTTTCAGCGCCACGTTTCGAACCGTATGAGAGGTAATCGCTACTCGTGGACGATATACGGTGAGGCCACTGCCTCTCACATCACACTGAAAATTAACAGCTGTAAATACGGTTAAGTGCTTCGTGTGCCCTGGCAAATGTCCCTGTTTCCACTGCCTGGGGGTATCGAGGAATATTAGCGCGACGCTCCATCTTCGCATTATCTCTGGAAATAACTTCAGGGTGTGTTGACTACCGCGAAAGCTCATCGGAGCTTTAACATTACAGAGACTCATTACACTGGGCAAACTGTTGGCGGTATGTGTTTGTATCTCCCTATTACATTTCCACTAAGGTAGAAGCAAAACATTCAAATCGAATAACCTAACATCTGTATCCCTGCACGCTTATCAGACCTCTCTTAACGCAAATTTGCAAATGATTTCTTACATCTGGAATTCAGCCTTCTTGAAACTGGTTTCAGTATCACATTGAAATTACATTTTACAGTTTCCAATGACAGTATGATAATTTCATGCTTAATGTTGTTACCTAGTGACGTATTTAGAGCTTTTTTCGCTCAAATTCAGGTGTTTTTATATACACAAGTTATCTAATTAAACAGAAATTACCTCTGACACCATTAATCGAAATTTATTATGTTCTGTTGATGATGGTGATATTGTGTGGTGCGACGGATTGCTGTTCCAGTGGCCTTAAGGTTTTAATTTGTCTCGTATTTGTAGCTGTTAGCACAGTGCTATGTTACCCTTCAACACTCTGAACCTGAAACTCGCTGACAGATTAAACCTTTGTGTCGGACAGGGATTTGTAGACAGAGCCCGGTCACGCGTGTGGAATGGCCTTACCGACTGAGCTATCCAGGCACAGGAGACGCCCTAACAGTTTTACTTGCGCCAGCACCTCCCTCCTACTTTCTAAACTGCTCAGAGGTTCTGCGGCTCTTGCTGGACCAGCACTCTGGGAAGAAAGGATGCTGTGCAGAAATGGGTTGATACACCATAGGGGATTATTTCCGTACTGATTCTGAGTGTGTGCGCATTTCACTGCTGTCTGGGAGATCATTCTAGAAAATATATTATTTCACTGTGCTATCCTGCATCAGCGATTGCGCAGTTATATACGAGGCCAGCCACTGACCAGAGCACATTGAAGGGTGAGATGTACCTATAGGAGCTATTGCCTCTTGTGCTCAGTTCCCATATGTTGTATGCCTCTTATTTCCCCTTGTTTTATTCTACACGAGGTATACGACGACGCCACCAGAATGATGGTACAGTCTACATTAAATACTGTATAAGTAAATTCTGCAA
Organism: Schistocerca cancellata; assembly: GCF_023864275.1. Lineage (NCBI taxonomy): Eukaryota > Metazoa > Arthropoda > Insecta > Orthoptera > Acrididae > Schistocerca > Schistocerca cancellata. The sequence continues at coordinate 115,557,528 of NC_064626.1, forward strand.
ACAATGTATAGCAGAGTCAACGTCTATTTTCTTCCGAGGGTTCTCATTTAATATATCTGAGCATCAGTTACACTTCAAATTTCTTCGATATCTTCTGTCAGGCCAATGTTGTATAGACTCCAAACGTTACAATTCTACTCTTCAGGATTTCCGCCATGTAAATATTTTTCGAATCATAGGCACTGCACTTCCAAAATCCTTCGAACAAACTTAAGTCATTTTCCCTGCAACTGATTTCTCTTGGTCGTTCCGATTCACTGAACTTAAGCCGAAGAGGCAGGTTGCAGCACTTTACGCTAATGCAGCAGGCTTGAACCATCGGGTACTTTCCCTTGTTTGTGAACGTTATCTTACATTCATCTCTTTTAAGAAGAGCTGTAATTCAGTATATCAAGTTACAAGTTTATCATTCGTCCTTTTCGCATTATCTCGCAATCACTCAACCATCTTTCTTTCGTGAGAACTATAGCATTGTCTTTATTGATGGTTATTGTTTTATAGGTAATAGGCTGCGAACCAAGGCATAATTCTCTTTCTAACGTTTTGTCTTCCAATGATGAAGACATCATCAGAGGCTGTAAGGACTCAGACCGCGGTTACAATTTCAAATAAGTTTACCACACTTATACATGGTCTAGTCGCATTAATACAACCACCACCATGTTCCTTATGGCAGTTATAAGAGTCGAGGGGCATGAAAGGAAAACAGTGGTTGGGAAGGGAGTGAGACAGGGTTGTAGCGTATCCCCGATGTTATTCAATCTCTATATTGAGCAAACAGTAAAGGAAACAAAAGAAAAATTCGGAGTAGGAATTAAAATCCATGGAGAAGAAATAAAAAACTTTGAGGTTCGCCGACGACATTCTAATTCTGTCAGGGACAGCTAAGGTCCTGGAAGAGCAGTTTAAAGGAATGGACACTTAAAGTAGTAGTTGAGTTTTGCTATTGGGGAACAAAATAACTGATGATGAGAGGATATAGAAAGGCAATGGAAAGTGTTTCTGAAAAAGAGAACATCGAGTATAGATTTAAGTGTCAGGAACTCGTTTCTGAAAGTATTTGTCTGGAGTATAGCCTTGTATGAAAGTGAAACGTGGACGATAATTAGTTTGGAAAAGAAGAGAATAGAAGCTTTCGAAATGTGGTGCTAGAGAAGAATTCTGAAGATTATATGAGTTGATCACGTAACTAATGAGGAGGTATTGAACAGAATTAGGTAGAAGAGAAATTTGTGGCACAACTTGACTAGAAGAAGGTATCGGTTGGTAGGACATGTTCTGAGGCATCAAGGGATGACCAATTTAGTACTGGAGGGCAGCGTGGAGGGTAAAAATCGTAGAGGGAGGCCAAGAAATGAATACACTAAACAGATTCAGACGGAGGTAGGTTGCAGTAGGTACTGGGAGATGAAAAAGGTTGCACAGGATAGAGTAGCATGGAGAGCTGCTTCAAACCAGTCTCTGGACTGAAGACCACAACAACACCTATATTCGACGTAACAACAACAAGCATAAATTCCAAATTTATAGGAAACCCACCACTCTGGATATAATTATAAACAACACATCATGATACCCAAATAAACACAGACTAGCATTCTTTAGGAACATACTCAATCATACAAACAAAATTCACGCTAAACCTAATCCAAACAATATACAATCAAAATTTTAAAAACAACAGCCTGCAGCAACACTTATGTCCCATCTGTAGTTGACAAATTAGATGCAAAAATTAAAACCAATCAAACAGCAACATCAAAAAAGTCCCCAGTAGCAGAAAAAACCCGATATATCTCTATACCTTTCCCCAGTAACATGTCAAAGCTGTTTAAACCACATAAAACCAAAACAAGCTTTCACACAAACAACAATATACAAAACAAAATTGTTCGTGACACTAAAAAATCTTACCCAGCTTTTCACAAAACTAGTGTGTATAAACTAGCTGCTGAAGTTATCACATAGCACAAACAAGAAGAAACTTTGATCTCCAAAACAAAGAGCATACTGCTGTAGTTCATTTAAAAACTCTAAATGAATCAGGCTTGGCAGCCCAACTACCACAAAATAGCCATCACAGGTATGAAACCCAGTCTCCGTCTGCATAGTGTAGATGAGGGAATAAAGAGAGACGTTTTGAAAGAATTAAAGTTATCATCCATGACCGTACATCATCCCACACCGTCAAATGTGTGTGTGTGTGTGTTTAAGTACTGCGTATTTAGTTACAGACTAAACGCTTAGTTCTCCACGATTAAAGATTTTTTAAAATTATGAAAAAGCTTATTGTTGCTAAATCAATTTTTTGCTGTGGAATGGTTTATTGATACTGATGAAAACTCAAATTCTTGAAGAAGGTCTATCTTCATTCCACTGTCCGCAGTGTGTAAATGGGATTGGTTTTCATACCTGTACTGGAATGGCTATTTTGTACTGGGTGGACAGCCGGTTCAGTAGCAAAAATTACAGCAGAAATATCATCCTGAACTTAAATTTTCTAGACTTTGTAAATAGCACACGCTAATTTTCCTTTAACGAATCTGTGTTACCTTTGTAGTATTGCATGTAATTCATATTGGTTTATATATTTTCTGTAATCAGTGAGTAACTTTTGAAAATATGAGTGTTTTCAAAGAAAATCTGAGCTTCGACGCAAATTCTTACATTAACTTTCGCCATGTTCTTTGATTTATTTACATTTTGTAAAGCATGTAGGGTCTGTTGTTTGCGACAAAGTTTGTGTAATACTGTGACGTAACTGGAAAACATAAATATACTTTCCAGAGTAATGTGCGCACCGTTGTTAAAGGTGAGGGTGCTATAAACTGTAAGTAATGTTTTCAAGTTGATTATATGATTTAAATAATTCCTGATATGGCGCCACAGTCAGAGCTAACTTGCTTCGTTTCTTTCTACCTTACTCCAGCTGCACAACGCCATACTGCTACAAACAATCAATAAAAGTGTGTACCATGAGCAAATTAGTCGGTTGGCAATTTCAAACAGCTGTGGTATGACGCAAAAGGCAACTGGTCGCAGTTACTTCTGCAAACTTTAGCTACAAGTCAGCCGCACATCTTTGTTTTGGAAACGTTGGTCAGGATCCGAGAAAGTGGTTGAAAATACAACAGGTGGGATGACATGATGTATGTAGTTTGGCGTAACAGCTCAGCAGTGGTTGGAGAACAACAAAGGGACTCTCAACATCTGTCAAAAATTCCAGAGAGAACTGAAGAAAACAAATATGCTTATTGGGAGCTCAATTAAAGAAGATGGTAAACGTTACGAGGAAAGACACATAAATGCTTTCCGAACTTGTAGATCTCACGTCCCAGTGTAAATTCGAATATGACAGATGCTGAAAAAAATACACTTAAAGCGGTCGCACCCACCAACCTCTGTGATAAATGACGTCACAACAACTGAGGAATTCAAGTGGTACCAGTGCATCAAGTAAATACAACAGAAAAGAGTTGGACGAAAGAAATATGACCGATTACCGAATGTGGTACCTATGGCACTACCGAGACGAGATACAGCATTTTATGGTGGCCAGAACTATCGGAATGGGTAAGCAAGAGACAGTGGCCGTGAATGTCGACCTCATACGTTAGGAGGTATAGAGAATCTTGCAGGCGAGATGTATGTGAAATACACTCCTGGAAATTGAAATAAGAACACCGTGAATTCATTGTCCCAGGAAGGGGAAACTTTATTGACACATTCCTGGGGTCAGATACATCACATGATCACACTGACAGAACCACAGGCACATAGACACAGGCAACAGAGCATGCACAATGTCGGCACTAGTACAGTGTATATCCACCTTTCGCAGCAATGCAGGCTGCTATTCTCCCATGGAGATGATCGTAGAGATGCTGGATGTAGTCCTGTGGAACGGCTTGCCATGCCATTTCCACCTGGCGCCTCAGTTGGACCAGCGTTCGTGCTGGACGTGCAGACCGCGTGAGACGACGCTGCATCCAGTCCCAAACATGCTCAATGGGGGACAGATCCGGAGATCTTGCTGGCCAGGGTAGTTGACTTACACCTTCTAGAGCACGTTGGGTGGCACGGGATACATGCGGACGTGCATTGTCCTGTTGGAACAGCAAGTTCCCTTGCCGGTCTAGGAATGGTAGAACGATGGGTTCGATGACGGTTTGGATGTACCGTGCACTATTCAGTGTCCCCTCGACGATCACCAGTGGTGTACGGCCATTGTAGGAGATCGCTCCCCACACCATGATGCCGGGTGTTGGCCCTGTGTGCTTCGGTCGTATGCAGTCCTGATTGTGGCGCTCACCTGCACGGCGCCAAACACGCATACGACCATCATTGGCACCAAGGCAGAAGCGACTCTCATCGCTGAAGACGACACGTCTCCATTCGTCCCTCCATTCACGCCTGTCGCGACACCACTGGAGGCGGGCTGCACGATGTTGGGGCGTGAGCGGAAGACGGCCTAACGGTGTGCGGGACCGTAGCCCAGCTTCATGGAGACGGTTGCGAATGGTCCTCGCCGATACCCCAGGAGCAACAGTGTCCCTAATTTGCTGGGAAGTGGCGGTGCGGTCCCCTACGGCACTGCGTAGGATCCTACGGTCTTGGCGTGCATCCGTGCGTCGCTGCGGTCCGGTCCCAGGTCGATGGGCACGTGCACCTTCCGCCGACCACTGGCGACAACATCGATGTACTGTGGAGACCTCACGCCCCACGTGTTGAGCAATTTGGCGGTACGTCCACTCGGCCTCCCGCATGCCCACTATACGCCCTCGCTCAAAATCCGTCAACTGCACATACGGTTCACGTCCACGCTGTCGCGGCATGCTACCAGTGTTAAAGACTGCGATGGAGCTCCGTATGCCACGGCAAACTGGCTGACACAGACGGCGGCGGTGCACAAATGCTGCGCAGCTAGCGCCATTCGACGGCCAACACCGCGGTTCCTGGTGTGTCCACTGTGCCGTGCGTCTGATCATTGCTTGTACAGCCCTCTCGCAGTGTCCGGAGCAAGTATGGTGGGTCTGACACACCGGTGTCAATGTGTTCTTTTTTCCATTTCCAGGAGTGTATGCTCAGTGCGCAGAATTTGGATTGCAAAAATTATTATCGACAGGACACAGCCCTTCGGATGTGTCGTATTACTCTAGGGTGGGACTTCTTGCAGGTATCACAAGCAGTGATAAACTGGAATATCAGAGCTCAAGACTGACGAAGTTGTTCCGATAACAACATATCACAAAGATTGCGCCGGATGGTTGTTTTACGTTGTAGACGCTGTCATCCCATGATCATTAAGTTCCAGTCGGCAGTTCGAGGTGTTTGGTTAAGCTATGAGGCTCTTGTCGTTAGCAAAAAGGTACTCATAGAGATTACAGAAACAATCGTAAGCTGAACTTTGCGTCGCTACTTGTCAATAGACCTAGCCTGACAGGAATACGCGGCAGAGCGTTGGCCATTCTGCGTCAATTTACGGACACTATCAAATCCGAAAACGAGCAAACACAGACCTAGCAGCCCGTGGCAACACGTCATACACTGGGGATCATCAACCAACCATCCAGCGCTCAAGTACAGTGTCACCAGGTGAACGAGGGATAATCTAGGGAGACGCGTAGAAGATACTGCTAGATGACATCGTTGAACATTTAAAGTGTCCTTGTAAAGAAGAAGGACGGTACATGGCGTTTCTGCACCGACTACCATCGAGGAAACAAGATAACAAAGAAAGATGTTTATCTGTTACACCTCGTTCATAACAGCCTAAAACAAAGGAAGGAAGATTAGTGATTAACGTCCCGTCGTCATCGACGTCACTATAGAGAGAGGAATATCGGTTGCAGGAAGGAGGGAGAAAGGAAATCGGCCTTGCCCTTCAAACGAACGTTCACAGCATTTGCCTTGAGATAATTATGCGGATATGAATGGTCGTCCTCTCAAATGCGAGTTCGAATGCGAGACCAGTGCGCTTACTACTGTTCTACCTCGCTCAGTGATAGCTGATGACGTCCTAGACTGCTGGGGAGGAGCAAAGTTCTTCCCAACTACGGACATGCAGACAGTCCATTGACTATTCAAGGTTGACGAGGCTGATCAAGAAGAGACTACCGTTATAACCCCTGACAGCCTCCACGAGGTTGTAGTTACACAGGTTGGTCCGCTTAACATTCCATCCACCTTCGAACATGTGATAGACAACCTACTTCGTCACCTTATATTGACAATGTGCTTTTCCTGTATGGACGACATTGTCGTTTCTTAGAAGACTTTTGAAGAGCGTCTAAGCCGCCTGAAAATGTCGAAGTCGTTTAAACTGCTGACCTCTTCCTCAATCCGAAAATGTGCCTCTTTTGTTGTGCATAAAATGAAAATCATGGAACATCTAGCGAATTGCGATGGAATCCGTTCATATCCAGAGAACGTAAGAGCGGTCTCAGACTACTACTCAGCACATTCATGATGTGAGCAGTTTTCTAAGAACTACCGGCGATTCATAAAATGCTTGCGTATCAAGGCAAGTTCCTTGAAAGAACCAATACATCGAGACGCCAAATTTTCCTGGAACAAGGTCCAAGAAAGATCTTTCGTAGTCCTTAAAGAGGCGAGAACATCTTCACCAGTCCTATGACTGTACGGCGAGATTGCCGAAACAGAACTTCACACCAACACTAACAGTTATGGGATAGGTTCAGTTCTAGTGAAAATTCAAGAATCTGCTGAAATGGTGGTGGCTTATCTTTCCAGAGTACTCTCCAAGGCCGAGATGAACTGCTCTACAATCAAGAATGAGCGCTTACAGTTGTTTGCTTCATCAACAAGTTACAGCCATGTTTATTTCCCAAACCATTCACTGTTGAGACAGGCCACCAATCGCCATACTGGCTGGCTAGCTTAAGAGATCCATTAGATTAGATTAGATTAGATTAATTTTTCATTCCATACACCCACAAAAGAGGGGATCCTCCTGGGTGTGGAACATGTCGGATAAACACATTACAAAAATGTAATTAGAAGTACTTGAGTTTCATTAATTTTAAGGATCCTCAGTCAATAAATAGTATAATTATGTATATGAACTAAAATTAAATTTCTAACATTTACAGGTTTAATACTTACATCTGCTATCATTAAATTCATCATTCACACAGTAATTAGTTACTTGGCTATTAGAACCAAGTATTTTCAAAAATTGAAGTAAATTAATCATTTCAGTAATCCTCAGTTAAGAACAGTCAAGTTATGTACAAGATTTAAAATTAAACTTCCACTATTTACAGACTTCAGACTTACATCTGCTTTCCATACATCCATCTTTCATCACAGTAGGTAGTCACGTGGCTGTTACAACCAAGTATTGTCAAAAATTAAAGTATAATAAATTTTCATTAAAATGGTCTGCTGCACTTGAGAAATTCATCGATGGAATAGGAGTCAGCTGGCAAGATGTCCACTTTGGCTTAAGGAATATAATGCCGTCGTGATAAACAAAGGCAGACGCAAGTACAATGAAGCCAGTTGCCTTTCAAGAAATTCTTTGCCAGAACACAGCAGTGAGAATGAAATCTGTCATTGTTGCACTAAAAGACGTTGCTGCTCAGTAGAGTTAAAAATCCAGCGCTACTGGAAAACATAGAAACTTTGAAAAAGGAGGAACTCAATTAATGAACAGCGCATTGTATAAGAGTAACTACCATCCAATAGGGCGCGATCCTCTACATTGAATCCCAATGATGGAAGCACGTTCCACAGTTACTTCTGGGCAGATGGTACCAGTCGTGCCCATAGCATCGTCATTCCACTGAATTGGAATCGAGCTCTTGAGAAAGTTCCCGAAGTCGAGAAACGGAAATCGATGGATAATACTGTAGTCTGCCCTGACACCTCACCCACGAAAACTGCGCCCAGTCCCAAAGCTCTGCAAACTGCGAAGTTTCTTGTAAAAGATAACATTTGAAGCAAGGATCAATCCTTGAGATTATGTCTGATCGTGGAAAAAAAATTTCAGTCAAGATTAGTATCAGAGATAACTTCACGTTGCAGCATCAACCACAGGATGATAACTGCCTGCCATCTGCAGATGAATGGACTCGCAGAACTCTTTACTAACGCGTTGGCAGCTATATTCTCGATATGCATTGGTGTTGAGCGGAGAGACTGGCGTAGAATATTCCATACAACACAGTAAAGCAAGACACTGCAGGCTTCACACCATTCTTTCTGCGCCATGATGGCGATGTCAAAATGACAATGAACACTTTGTTTGCAGTTCAACCAGATGATAGGATGACTGCATGAAACACTTCAACGCCAGGAACGCAGAAGCAAAGCAGCTGGCTAGCATATGAATCCTGGAAACCTTGGAGAAAGACCGAGAGTGCTGTGAGATACAGCCCAGGAAACGTGGAATGGATTTTTACGCCTGTGCTTTATCGTGTCCCTCGTTGCTTGTCAGATATCACGTATGGAGTCGAGGATTTTGACATGTCATCAGGAAGCCATAAGCAGAGTGCCCTCTTCCATGTCTTAGATACGAAGAACTACTATGTCCAAATCGATGAAGGAAGGGTCAAGGTTACTCGAGGTAAGTAAAGACTCAATAGACGACCGCGAAGCTTCGACGTCAGGGGCTGCCATTCATGCTGATTATAATGAAGAGGATGTGACAACGCAAAAAGAACGTGAAGATCCACCAGCGCTGCCATACTGATGAATAACGGCATGAAGTAGATTCAGGGTGCTGTAGCTGGCTCCAGTGAGAACTAATTAAACAGTGGGCGCCTATTTCTTTTGAAGAGAGAAGGTTGCCAAAAGTAGTTTCGCATGCTGTGTTGCATAGTGGTGAGTGTTACTGGTTAGCGCATTATCGGTCGCCGGTTCAGACCAGTGGACCAGCAATAATTTAGTGTTTACCCTTCCTGGAAATCTTCATACATCCATATTTAAATTAGATGGTGGTGGGACATCAGCCGGTATAATTTTTATTAAGATTGAAACTTCTCCAGCTGTACTTAAGATTTCACATTTATTTGGCTACTGCCGGCCGAAGTGGCCGTGCGGTTAAAGGCGCTGCAGTCTGGAACCGCAAGACCGCTACGGTCGCAGGTTCGAATCCTGCCTCGGGCATGGATGTTTGTGATGTCCTTAGGTTAGTTAGGTTTAACTAGTTCTAAGTTCTAGGGGACTAATGACCTCAGCAGTTGAGTCCCATAGTGCTCAGAGCCATTTGAACCATTTATTTGGCTACTAGTTTCGACGTTGCTTCAACGCCATCTTGATGATATCAATTGTGTGTGGCTGAGTAGTAGAAGTCCGCGGTGAGACCAATACGTGCTCCACATGGATGGCGGGCAGTAACTCAACTTTTTGGAAACTTCTGGAAATATTTTATGTTTATAATGTTTGTATGTTCTGGGACATTTTGTAAGTAGCTGCACGCTTCATCTGGGAGTTTAATTCTATTCTGCCACGCGGGGTAGCGTCTTGCCACGGTTAGCACGGCTCCCCCCTTCGGAGGTTCGAGTCCTCCCTCGGGCATGAGTGTGTATGTTGTCCTTAGCGTGAGTCAGTTTAAGTTAGATTAAGTAGTGTGTAAGCCTAGGGTCCGATGGCTTAAGCAGTTTGGTCCCATAAGACCTTACCACAAATTTCCGAAATTAATTCTTTCCTGCCTGTATGTTGGTGTTAGTATTTCACTGACGAATCTGCTTTCAAATTTGGGCTTGATTCTGGTTACGAAGCGAGATTATTATTTTTGAATAATTGGCTAACATTTAATCTAAGAAAACTAAAGCTTCTTGGTCAGCTAACAAACCACATACATGCCAAATAGCACTGCTAATTTGTTTCAAGTGTAGTCGTAAGTTCCACCTTACTTATCTGCGCTGACTGGTTCAATCAATCAAGGCTCGGTTTATGCTTCTGACATCGGTTTGTAGCCATTAAATCAGCATTAGCAATCTTCACGGTTCTAGATGAATCGATTAGTCAATGTTTTACAAGTGTAAAACTAAGCAGCCAACCTTAAGACCCGTTTTTCAGCCTACTTCAAGTAGCAGCAGATTTCAGTACGGCTGTGAATAGTCAAAGCTGGTTGGCTTTGAAGTCATTGCAGTCTCGCTGCGATGATCACCACCGCTGATGATAAAAGCGCGCAGCAACTCCGTGAACTCCGGTGCGGTGGCGGGGTGACTGTACCCTGTGGAAGCCCCACTCGCCATTATCGACCGCAAGATGAATTGTGTGGGATAGGCAGCAGCGCTCAGAGACGCTCATAAAGAAGAAATTAATGCCCTGTATTCATGCTTCCAGCTGCCCGAGCCACAACAGTGAGCCATTTATGACGGGACATTAACCACCGGGCTAACAAAACACTGACATTTTCGATCCGGGCGTTTCTACGTGGCTCATCTCCGTAATACTCTTCTCGTTACAGAGAGTGGGCTGTTCATTTGGAGGCTCTGAAAAGACTCAATGCATGAGTTACTCACAACGCCCGTAGTAGCCGGGCGGCTCTTCTTTTTCCTCGCATCTTTTCTCTTCCGCACTCTCTAAAGACGTCGCTCAGTCTGTTGTTTAGATGTGAGTGTGTGTGTGGGAGGGAGGGAGAGAGAGAGAGAGAGGGAGTGAGAAAGCAAAGGAAGTATGAGAAAGGTAACGAGAGAATGAGGTGCTTTAAAGGGTGTGTAGAGGCAGTGCGGGTGGAGGCGGTGTGGAAGTTGAATGGGCGCAGCTTCGCGCTCCCGGCGGTACCAACAATGGCGATCGTTTAGCTACTGTGGCCGCTCTCTGCAGCACGTGACTGATGCCAGCGCCGCCGTGACCGTTCTGCGAAGGTGGAACGCCTTCGCCTGCTACTGCTCCTCACAAGGACATAACCAGGATTCTGTATTTGTTAAAGAGGACAATAAAAACGCTCATGCGTTTCATTTATTACGAAAACATATTTATTTATATAAAACTGAGAAACTCCCAAATGCACAGATAAATACTCCACTGGCAATTAAAATTGCAACACCACGAAGATGACGTGCTACAGACGCGAAATTTAACTCACAGGAAGAAGATGCTGTTATATGCAAATGATTAGCTTTTCAGAGCATTCACACAAGGTTGGCGCTAGTGGCGACACCTACAACGTGCTGACATGAGGAAAGCTTCCAACCGATTTCTCATGTTGTGATGCCTCGTGTAAGGAGGAGAAATGCGTACCATCACGTTTCCCACTTTGATAAAGGTCGGATTGTAGCCTATCACGACTGGGGTTTATAGTATCGCGACATTGCTGCACGTGTTGGTCGAGATCCAATGACTGTTAGCAGAATATGGAATCGGTAGGTTCAGGAGGGTAATACGGAACGCCGTGCTGGATCCCAACGGCCTCGTATCATTAGCAGTCGAGATGACAGGCATCTTATCCACATGGCTGTAACGAATCGTGCAGCCACGTCTCGAACCCTGAGTCAACAGATGGGAACTTTTGCAAGACAACAACCACCTCCACGAACAGTTCGACGACGTTTACAGCAGCATGGACTACTAGCCTGGAGCGAATGAATCCAGGTTCTGTCTACAGCATCATGATGATCGCATCCGTGTTTGGCGACATCGCGGTGAACGCACATTGGAAGCGTGTGTTCGTCATCGCCATACTGGCGTATCACCCGGCGAAATGGTATGGGGTGGCATTGGTTACACGTCTCGGTCACCTCTTGTTCGCATTGACGGCACTTTGAACAGTGGACGTTAAATTTAAGATGTGTTACGACCCGTGGCTCTACCCTTCATTCGATCCCTGCGAAACCATACATTTCAGCAGGATAATGCACGACCGCATGTAACAGGTCCTGTACGGGCCTTTCTGGATTCAGAAAACGTTCGATTGTTGCCCTGGCCAGCCCATTCTCCAGATCTCTCACCAACTGAAAACGTCTAGTCAATGGTGACCGAGCAGCTGGCTCGTCACAATACGCCAGTCACTGGTCTTGATGAACTGTGGTATCGTGTTGAAGCTGCATGGGCAGCTGTACCTGTACACGCCATCCAAGCTCTGTTTGACTCAATGCCCAGGCGTATCAAGGCCGTTATTACGGCCAGAGGTGGTTGTTCTGGGTACTGATTTCTCAGCGTCTATGCACCCAAATTGCGTGAAAACGTAATCACATGTCAGTTCTAGTATAATATATTTGTCCAATGAATATCCGTTTACCATCTGCATTTCTTCTTGGTGTAGCAATATTAATTGTCAGTAGCGTATTAATTTATTGGCGATACGATATCTTCTCTCTATTGCCAAACGAATTATAACTCTCATATAATGAACTGCCTCTTTGCTAACAAAACGCAGCCCTGACATAAGGTTCACTATGGCAGGGCAGTCAAATCTTAACTTTGTGTTGAATAACTAATAAAGTTAAATCAGTTCAAATCACTTTTTACAATATCTTTCTCCTATTACAATACTGCGTTTAAATCTGAAACAAAGCGTATCTCAAACCAAATCAGAATTCCTTTGCAATCACAGCATTCCAAGTTCGTCAGTTATATCTCAAACTGTATAAAAGTATCTTTCATTTAATTAAAATTCTTCAATTTCCTTAAGGGACGAACAACTTTTTAAAACTGTTATTGACACTATAGCAACCAAATTTATTTATAAAACAAAACAGGATACTCAGATACTGTGATCTACAGTTTTGGGGTCTTAAAGCTCATTCACACTTTCATTTCGACTAGACTTGTAATTATGCCACCTCATAAATGCGAGTGTGTTTATCCATGATAAAATGGTTGTACAGTCTTTGATGCTAATAGGCTCCTCTGTGAAGTACAAGATACCGTATTGTATGTATGACGCTTATTTACAGATACATTACTATTGTGATGGTTGCATTCAATGTTCCAAGGATATTACGAAAAACGCATTGCACATTAGAACATCGTTCTTGTAGTAAAACTCAAAGACATGACTTAGCTCCTTTCCACAAGTGAGCCATGTAAATTCACAGGCACATAGGGCAAAATGACGATCGGTAACCGCAATCAAGTGTAAATATCGCTGAACTATGCATATTGTCAAACTATTACGCAAACTGAAACGCGTATGTTTCAACCAGCGATGGCGAGGCATGACAGAATCTCTGACCAGAGAGTTATTTATCGTTGCTAGTCTGCGCTTGACCGCGCGAGAGTACAGTTCCGAGTTGGACGCAGTAGTGGTACGTAGCGAGTTGCGAGTTGGAGAGTGGTAGCGCGCGGGAGACGTAGTCGTGTGTGAGGAGTCGGCGGGCGTCGACATGGGTCTCTGGTCACGATTCAGGACGAGGTATATTGTTAAATAAGGTAATGAAGCAGCATTGCGCTCAGCTAATAACATATGTTAATTGTAATTAATTTGTTCAAGAAATGCCCCAATAATAATTCTGTCTTCAAAGCAATCGTTATTAAAAAGAAAAGAATCATTCCAATTGAAACAATATTTCCTATGCTTTTCCTCCCTGAATCAATATATCAGATTAAATATCGCACAGGGCCTAAGGTCAGCGCAGCTGGTCTTATAAAAGTTATCAGGTTCAACTTAACGTTAATTTTGTGCGGACTTAACATTTTTGCACATTTTTATTATCATTGAGTTTTGCTACTGTGGGAAGCTAACATTTGGCATTATTTGCAATTTAATTCCATTCTTTTCATTTTCATATTTTTGTAGGAAGGTTACGATGTCACGATGTCTATTCACATTTAAATATTTAACTTTATTCTTGTGGGGAAGCTACACTTGGCGACATCCGGTCCAGGATCGTATTTCTTTGAGAATCTTCAGAAAGTTGCCAGATAACTGCTCTTATTTACTAAAATATAATTAGCATTTGGCGCAACGCTTTTACTAATTTTGTGACTTTCTTTCCGCAGATCATCGGCAATTCGTTGCTCTCTGTTGTATTTGTGTTTGTTGCTTTATGCATTGTGCTTATTTCATTTGTGAATAATTGTGACTATTGTAAAAATGCCGCGAAAGACTGTGAATAGTGCATCGCGAAGTATAATGAGTGGAATAACCGACTTAAACAACTTCACCGATAGTACTTGTGACACGCAGTGTAATGATGACAATCCTGCGTTCACTGACAATCAGTGCGTTCCAACCACTAATAATGATTATTATCTTAATGATGAGCAAGCGAACTCAATTGTCTCCTCTGTTAATTTGACGACAATTGATGACGCGGGGCGCTCTATTGTAATGAGCGCTGCCCAGCTTAACACACCCGGTTTGGAAAATTCAAATAACGTACAGACAAATTTTTCTAATGAAAATGGACAGTGTACTGAAAGTACGACGGATTCATTTAATTCCGAAATAGTGACTGACAGTGTACATTTGACTGGCAAACCATTTTGTGAATCACAGAATGACCAAATGGTCACACAAAATGTGAGAATTGCAGGTACACCACTAAACAGCACAGAGAATAGAAATGCTAATTTTGACTTGGAACAAATTATGGCAAAATTGCTACAACAACAATTTAGTGAAAATTTCAAACAACTTAATGAAAAACTAGATAACAATAAAGAAGATCTCAAACAACTTAGTGAACAGGTCAGGCAACAGAGTGAAGATAACAAACAATTTAAAGAAAGTTTCAAACAGCTAATTAAAAAACAAGACGACTTTCTCAAAAAACTTGATGAACAGAACAAACAACTTAGTGAACAGAACAAACAATTTTATGAAAGTTTCAAACTGACGAACGAAAAACATGACAACCTTAACGAACAGAATAAACAACTTAGTGAAAAGATTACAGCGGTTACCGTGCAATGTCATGACACTAAAGAACAATTACGTGAGGATACTAAGGCTTGTGCTAATAACAGTAATGAAGAAGTTGGAACTGTTGCACAAGAATTAAGTAGTACACGTGTAGGCACAACAGAATCACATAGAGACGAAATTAATGTAGTCGCTGATCAATGTCCTAAAAACGCAACACAGATACGCGACGAGTTTAATTTAAGTCACCGGAACTTTCATGCACTCTGAACAGGGAAGTTGATAAGAAATTTGAACAACAGATGAGCCACAGTGACGGACATATTAAAGTAACAGAAATGAAAAATGTTTCAGTTGCTAGCGCGTCACAGCGTGCGGCACATTCTGCACGTTTGTCGCACTCTCACAGCCAGTGTAATTTAAACAATTTACAGAGACTACGCGAGTTAAAATGCGAAAAGCTACGCGACTTAAAATCTGAAAAGCTACGCAACTTGAAATCCGAAATGACACAGACAAACAGATTCTCACACAAACCTGAACGTATTGTCAAATTCAGACACGATAACGTAGATTACGAGCAATCTTTATCCGTAAGAAAATCTAAGGAGTTTAATAATGACAGAGCACAGGTACACGCTTTGAACTGGACACGTCGATTTATTTTTGTATTTTCATCAGCATTACCTGTAATGCAGAAACTACAATTAGCATGGATACAGCAATTTGTTTGTGAATTTTTACCGGCATTGCCTGTAATGCAAAGGCAGAAATGTATTTACAGTGCGTGATTAACCTCAGGGGATTCATTACGCTTTAATGAATATGTGCCGTAGCGTGCATAGGGCCCCGGGCTGTAGTAGTGCTGTTTCATCTTTAGTTTTCTGCACTGCTGCCTTCTCTTCTACTATCCTTTATATCTATCAAAACAGCTCTTCAACTATTGCTCTACCTAGAATTAAGAAAAATGATTAAAGAAAATCGGATAAGACAAATTTTACCGAAAGAGACAGTTTCATTAGACACTCCTGAAATGACAAGAACTACCGCCGTAATTATAATAACAGATAAAATCGTAATCATCAGTATGAACAAAATTTTCAGCAGTCGCAAACGCATTTTGGTAACAATAGACATTTTTCACCGCAACAGCATCAAAGCCAGCCGGTTAGCATACCTAACCAACAATGCAGTCTACAAGGTCAACCAAACTTTAATGTTTCGCCGCGTGCACGTACAGTCTCAGTCCCAACAAATAGTAACGCACAGCAAGAAGGAAATCAGTACGTACAGAAGACACACTATTTCAATTCCTATCGCAATGCACGGTATAGGAATGACTATCACGAGAGACGTAAAAACAATGAGCACAATTATCAGCGTACGTATAATAACAGTCGGTCTTACCAGCAGCAAAATGATCAGCAACAACATATTCTCATGAATGAACCCGACAGTAGGTATCATCCAGAACGTAATACGTCTGGAAGAAATAATACAACAGTTCAAATAGTCGAAATGCCACAGAATCGTCCTGACAGTAATAATACGTCAGATAAAATTTGACTAGATACTGTACAGGTCGCATCTTCCAGTAACACAAGCACTAGTTTTGACACGCAGAATGTTGTTCACGAAAATGTTATTACTTTTGACGACATCAGAGACACTCTTTTACAGGAAATACCAGTTGTTCAGAAAACTATTTCACACCCTGTCATCGAAATAAAAATTGGTTCATCGAAATTTTCAGCAGTAATCGATTCCGGATCACCTATGTCAGTAATAAATGAAGAAACTT
Organism: Schistocerca cancellata; assembly: GCF_023864275.1. NCBI lineage: Eukaryota > Metazoa > Arthropoda > Insecta > Orthoptera > Acrididae > Schistocerca > Schistocerca cancellata. The sequence continues at coordinate 115,574,111 of NC_064626.1, forward strand.
TTAACGAGTGTAACAAAGAGAATACCTATCCTACATTACCATTAGGCAAAATGAAAGTGAAAGGAGCAGTATCGAGTAAAGGCGTAGACGTTAAATTACAGATACATTTATCATTTTGTATTGCAGGTCACATGTTTAACTCAAATTTTTGGATTGTTCCTTTATTGACAATAGACGTTATTTTAGGTACGAATTTTCTGGTACAACACGACGCAGTTATCGATTTTCAGAATTCCTATTTAATGTTGAAGGATGAAAATATACAATTTGCTATAGAATTTCAGCATTCACTATCTGCGGAAGAACAAACAATTAATCGCACAGAGGTCATTTCCGTATCACGTAACATAGATTGTAATTCCACATTGTTCACAGATACGTACGTACATAACTATAATACTCCAGACGAAGCTGACTACGACATAATGCAGATGATTTCTGACAAAGTTAAACAAAGCAGTGCAAATACAGACGACGAACGCACGCAACTACACAAAATTCTTTTACAGCAAGCTCCAGTTTTTGACAACATTCCTGGTACTATGTCCGATTTTATGTATGAATTTCAAGTCAAACAGCACGACACATTTTAAGCAAAGCATTAACCCATTCCGTCTGTTATACTGAAAAATGTTGAACCACCTAACAAAATTACAGAATTAGTAAACTTTCCTACATCTCGTCGACTACGACACCATGAATTAATTAACTTTGCGCTGAACAACATCAAACGTGCCGTAGAGCGCCGGAGAAGACAGCAAAAACAGGTTTGTATACGCCGTGACTTTCACATTGGACAAAAGATATTAGTACGTACACACTATTTATCCAACAAAATTAAAGGTAGGTGCAGTAAATTTGAACTTCTATACGCAGGTCCATATCGGATTTGCAGCATTCCTCACCTCAATGTTGTACACGTCGAAACTTTGAGAACCAGAACATCCAAAGGAAACCACCACGTCTCCAACATCAAACCCTTTATTGAGTGAAGATACTTTATGATCACAGTGTAATGCCATTTCCTAATATTTTTTTATGACTGCTTATGTAATTATACTCACATGACTAATTACTGATGATTATCGTATTTTTTCTTGGCAAGTGCCCGGCAAGATAAGGTTAGCAGGTCGCTCGTCTTGTCGTTGCACATCAGACCGTGCATATTTTTCCAAATGAATTTACACATTTTATGACGATTTATGCAATTATATTTATGTGATTACCTACTGATGACTCTTTTTTTTTTTTTTTTTTTTGTCAAGTGCCCGGAGAGGTAAGGTTAGCAGGTCACTTTTCTTGTCGTTATACACATCAGACCGTGCACATTTTCCATTTTTATGTATGTATGATTGTTTCCCTGTTTTGTTAGTATGCATTATGAATTAGTTAAGATATAGAAAACACCAACTGACTTTGACATTTTTGCCTTATGAAATCTCAACATCGTGACTATTTTTACATTTTTTTTTTGCTGCTGCAGTGTGATATTCTGTGTACATTTTTGCCTCTGAACACTGTTTATGTTTTTCACATATTCCGTTTTCTGTCATGCTATGCTGTATGCTTAATTATGTTACCATAAACCAGTCATTATTTAGTGAGTATATGAATTAAATGCAAGACATTAATCTTTGTTCATCATTTTCAGAAAGAAATAACGTGTAAAGGAAATATATTAAATAGAAATGGGAATTTTACGAATGGAATAGACGAAAGAAGATGCAAACCTCGTGATGAAGAGTAAATGGATCAGGATTAACAAGCATTAACAAGAATATACTATACACATCGTAGAGTAGCAGTCTTAACTAATTTTTTCTTTCAGAATACAAGGCGATTGATGCAAGCTGTCAGACATAACTAAACATCTTAGTTTTAGTGATGAAATATGCTAGAGATAAGGAATAATAATGAGTAATGAAGTGATCTTTTTGCAGATGATAATGAATGCTGATGAATAATGGTGAAGAATATGCTACTAGGGATAATGAAGTTTTTCTTTAGAGGTGATGATAATAATGGAGTTATGATAATGAAGTGATGGATAATGAAGCTTTTTTCTTTACAGATGAGGATATTGTTGAAGTTATGTATTTATGCTATGTAGTTATTTAAGTATTTGTTGCAGTTCGTTTTGACAGTAGGTATTTTATTGCTTAGTAGAATGAGTGAAGGTTTTGGAAGGGATAGCTATGGAACACATTTTTATACACATTTCACTACCTGTTAATTCGAAGTTCACTACTTTTCAGCATAAAATGAATTTCTTCTTTCAGCTTAATAATCCATTTTTTGTATATGTTTGCAGGAGAAATTATTTATATTATACTCTACTTGTTTCATAATCTTGCAACAGCGGACTCATGACGAATGACGTAACACATTTTCATTTACAGCAACAACCCAGAAGCAAATTTTTTTCCCTTGCTTTCTCCAATAATTACCCAAAGCAATGCATTGCTAACAAAAAATGTATTACCAGTCCCAAATAATGATACCAGTTTAAGAGAGTTCTGAGTAATGCTGATCAGCTATGAATAATATGTCACTTGAATAATGAATGCTACTAATTATGCTTTGTAACTAGGAAATGAATGCTACTGGTTATGCTTTGTAACTGGGAAAAGAATGCTACTAATTATGCTTTGTAACAAGAAAATGAATGCTACTGATTATGCTTTGTAACTGGGAAAAGAATGCTACTGATTACTGTATTGAGATGATTACTGTATTTAAATGACCAATGATTAATAATGCTTTGTAACTAGGGAATGAATGCTACTAATTATGCTTTGTAACTGGGAAAAGAATGCTACTGATTACTGTATTGAGACGATTACTGTATTTAAATGACCAATGATTAATAATGCTTTGTAACTAGGGAATGAATGCTACTAATAATGCTTTGTAACAAGGAAAAGAATGCTACTGATTATGCTTTGTAACTCGGAAATGAACGCTACTGATTATGGTATTGAAATGACCAATGACAATGTTGTCTGTAAATCAACTAATGAACATTTTTCTGTAATACTATATACATGGTACAGAAATGTTCAATAACTGGGCTATGAATGGCGCAAACTACTAATTTAATTCCCAATGAAGACTAGTATGTGACTTAACGTCCTTCACTTTCTGACCTAACTACCCTGAATTACTGTAATATCCATTTGTCCTGTATATCCTCTTGATCATGGAGCACTGTATTTGGTTTTTGCACTAATTCGACGTTGGTGTCCCTTGTAAGAGCGTGGTGTTGACACGACATGCTGTCCACCACAGTGAGCGATGGAAACGTTATTATGGTCCCACTATTTGGTGTACCTGATGTATTGCCAAAATGATAACATGGAATATTACTACGACATTTCAGTGTCTTGGGTACGCTGATAAACACTTCTGGGAAAAGAACTTCACATTGTCTCACTTGGTGTTGTACTTCTGTGGAAAGATATGGACTTTCAGTGCAGCTGCATGCAACCTAAAGTGCTACAACCATGATTCAATCCTTCTCTTTCCTATCCTAATTCTTGTAACATAGTGAAAATCATTTTTACTAACATGATTTATATTCATTGCCTATACATTTTTCGATTTGCTGAAATATTCTGAATTTCAGTGCGTGTGCACTTTTGTCATTTTTCTAACATGATTTCTACCCATTATTTTGTGTTTTGCTGATGTATTCTGAGTTACAGTGCGTGTGCACTCTTGTCATTTTTCTAACATGATTTATACTCATTGTATGTACATTTTGATTTGCTGATATGTTCTGAACTGCAGTGCATGTGCACTTATGTCACTTGTCAACATGATTTTTTGCCATTACGTTTATTTGTTGTGAAAATGCTAAAGAGTTTTTCAGTGCGAGTGCACTCTTGTCATTTTTATAACATGATCTCTACTAAATGTGATTTGAGACTTTCTCGGCGTATTCCATTCGTGAAATCTTCTCGGGTGATCAGCCGAGTAAAGGCGTCGTCTTCTCGCAACGTTTCGAAGGGTTTCGTACCCATCATCTTCAAGCTTGAAGATGATGGGTACGAAACCCTTCGAAACGTTGCGAGAAGACGACGCCTTTACTCGGCTGATCACCCGAGAAGATTTCACGAATGATCTCTACTCATTGTATGTACATTTTTTGCATTACAGTACATGTGCAATCTTGTCATTTATCAATATAATTTCTATATACATTTTTCTGATTTGCTAATATGTTCTGTACTCATTGTATATATTTTTTGTCATTGTCTGAAATGTTTTGAACTCAGTGCATGTGCACCACATTTACTTCATGTTCTATATCTGTATATGCTGTATTTGTAAAGTTAATTAATTCTGAAAAAATTTGTTGCTCATGGCAAGTCCAAATGACTCACCATCGCTGCCAAAATTTTTACCCCCCCCCCCCCCCCCAGTGGAGGGTTATGAAACGCGTATGTTTCAACCAGTGATAGCGAGGCATGACAGAATCTCTGACCAGGGAGTTATTTATCGTTGCTAGTCTGCGCTTGACCGCGCGAGTGTACAGTTCCGAGTTGGACGCAGTAGTGGTACGTAGCGAGTTGCGAGTTGGAGAGTGGTAGCGCGCGGGAGACGTAGTCGTGTGTGAGGAGTCGGCGGGCGTCGACATGGGTCTCTGGTCACGATTCAGGACGAGGTATATTGTTAAATAAGGTAATGAAGCAGCATTGCGCTCAGCTAATAACATATGATAATTGTAATTAATTTGTTCAAGAAATGCCCCAATAATAATTCTGTCTTCAAAACAATCGTTATTAAAAAGAAAAGAATCATTCCAATTGAAACAATATTTCCTATGCTTTTCCTCCCTGAGTCAATATATCAGATTAAATATCGCACAGGGCCTAAGGTCAGCGCAGCTGGTCTTATAAAAGTTATCAGGTTCAACTTAACGTTAATTTTGTGCGGACTTAACATTTTTGCACATTTTTATTATCATTGAGTTTTACTACTGTGGGAAGCTAACATTTGGCACTATTTGCAATTCTATTCAATCCTTTTCACTTAAATATTTTCACGGGGAGGTTGCACTTGGCTCTATTCCCATTTACATTTAATTATTGTCATTTCAAAAATTTTGTGGGGAAGCTACAAAACCAACATTAACACTACTGTCTGCCCAAGAAATAAATAAATATTCCCCAAATCAAGAAAAGCATTGTTAGAAAAATAACGAAAAAAATATTTTTTACATCATTGTTAATACTGATTAGGAACATCACACTTTGAAGATAATAACATAATATCTGAGAAAGCACGAAAACTACTAAACAAAAGAATATAACTAAAACAAATAAATAGATTATAGCAATATTTAAACAATAGTTCTATGACAGATACAGTTAAATAAATGTCTCATATTTATCTTTACATGATAACAGTAGGCAAATTACGAACTGTATTAATGTAGTACAGAGAAATGAAAGTATTATTTCCTTACTCTCCTTATGTCATAAAAAATCAGAGTGCTAATTAAAGATTAGATAGGCCTGTTAACTAAACAACTAGTTATTTTTCATGAAAGACCGACTTCTTAGACAATTAATTATTAAAAATATACACACATCAAAAAAGTTTTTCATCACCTCGGTTCCTAGGGTTCTGGACCCGGTAAAGATAATTGGAAAAGAGATCAACATAAACATCATTTCCACCCTTTTAATTGCTCATGAAAATCACACATTGCATGTTGTACCACCACACAGCGAGACCTTCAGAATTGGTGGTCCAGATTACTGTACACACCGGTATGTCTAATACTCAGTAGCACGTCCTCTTGCATTGATGCATGCCTGTATTCGTCATGGCGCACTATCCACAAGTTCATCAAGGCACAGTTGGTCCAGATTGTCCCACTCCTCAACGGCGATTCGGTGTAGATCCCTCAGAGTGGTTCATGGGTCATGTCGTCCGTAAACAGCCCTTTTCAACCTATCCCACGCATGTTCGATAGGGTTCATGCCTGGGTAACATGCTGGCCACTCTAGTCGAGCGATGTCGTCATCCTGAAGGAAGTCATTCACAAGATGTGCACGATGGGGGCGCGAATAATCGTCCATGAAGACGAATGCCTCTTCACTAATGGATGAAGAGAACGTGATCCCTATCCTGAGGGATCCATTCGGCATATTGTTGGGCCCATCTGTACCACGCTGCATGGTGTTGTGGTTGCAAAGATGGACCTCGACATGGACGTCGGGAGTGAAGTTGCGCATCACGCAGCCTATTGCGCACAGTTTGAGTCGTATCACGAAGTCCTGTGGCTGCACGAAAAGCATTATTCAACATGGTGGCGTTGCTGTCAGGGTTCCTCCGAGCCATGATCCGTAGGTAGCGGTCATCCACTGCAGTAGCAGCCCTTTGAGCTGCCTGGGCGAGGCACGTCATCGACAGTTCCTGTCTCTCCATGTCCGAACAACATCGCTTTGGTTCACTCCAAGACGCCTGGACACTTCCCTTGTTGAGAGCCCTTCCTGGCACAAAGTAACAATGCGGACGCTATGGAAGCGCGATATTGACCGTCTAGGCATGGTGGAACTACAGACAACACGAACCGTGTACCTCCTTCCTGGTGGAACTGATCGGCTGTCGGACATTCCCCCAACCCCCCTCCTCCCCCCTCTCGCCAAGTAGGCGCTGCTAATGCATGGATGCATGGTTGTTTACATCTATGGGCGGGTTTAGTGACATCTCTGAACAGTCAAAGGGACAGTGTCTATGATACAATATCCACAGTCAAGCTCTATCTTCAAGAGTTCTGGGAACTGGGATGATGCAAAACTTTTTTTGATGTGTATATTTATTGTAATTGAAATACATCAATACTTTTCTTAAATAACATTAAATTTATTTATCTATACCTCTAAGTACCACATAACTAGATTTGATAACCGTAGTAAATGTCTTCGTTTCCCTTCTCTAGCCATGACATTTAAGACATTGTTTGATGTACAGGGAAGAGGATAGTGCACTCATATTAGCGCTACCCCTTTGTCGTTGGGCTGAAAAACAAAATGTCTTTCAGTTACCCTACATTAACTTCATTTAGGTGGTAGGGGCAATCCGGACCACGTTTGGCTACGTTCTTGCTCCTCACGGCAATATTCGTGTTGGGTAAACTACGAAATTTCTTTACTCTTCCTTAAGACACTGTTTTTTACTATCACCACACAGTTACCTTACTCCAGTGTTCCTTGTGCTAGGAATTTCTCGGCAACGAAAGCTGTTCATACCTAGAAAATGACTAAGAGAACACGCGTTCCACGGCGAACTGTTGAGTGGAATTTTTTGCGAATTGGTAAAAAGGAAATAAATTTTCATCTCATCGGTTTGGAAGTCTCTAGAGATGGAGCTAATACTGAGCTGTACAAGTATCTAGGAGCACAAATGCGTTTCACGGAGTTGGAATGCAGCAGGCTGTTGCCAGGGCCATAAGAGATTACTCAAGCAGCGTTTCTCCCAGGAATTGCCAGTTTGCCCATAAAGGAGGGGTTGCTTTAATTTCCGCGATTAATCGTTACCTTTGTGTTTGCCTGATGGAACAACGAGCACCGCAGAGGAGCGTATGGGCTATTACCAGCTTCAATATGATCCCAGCGGCCCGGTTATAGGTGAGACGTTAGATCGCCAGATTGATTGAGCAACTGCTACCATATAGAGTGGACAGGAGTACATTCGTAAACGACTGAAGCTTGTCTTCACATTAAACCTCGTGGCGATAGAATGACCGGTGACTGGTAACATGCTTACCTGACCTATGAAATCACAATATACTGAAGAGATCATTGGGCTGGTATTCATATTAGCCCTATCGTGGCGGAGCGTTAGCGATTGCTGGTTATAGGAAAAAAGCTTAGTTTGTAGTCATAATAGCTACAAAGGTATTAATGATTTACATCAACTTTCTATGATCTGCTATTATATTCATCTCATAAGGCCCGTGCACCGTATGGGGACGTTACATTCTGCAACCCGTCATTATCTGAACGCGCAACCGCTGATTAACTGTTTTACGAGTAGCTGCACCATCAGATATCCAAGTATTACAGAAGACAACATGCTCATGCTGAATAATAGCTACACGAGGTGAATAGATGACGTGACTGTTACAGTACTTTTCCTGTTGTAATTGACTATAACAGAAAACAGATTCCGGTGATAAAAGTCCACATAGTGAGTGAACCAGTAAATCCTCTTCGATATTCCCAGTCAATATTGGAGATTCATTTGCTTTATCAACAGCTCTTTGTCTATGAATGAAGTAAAATCATTGAACAAGAGTTTGACCATTGTCATTAATATAATTATTCGTCTTTTATTGATTTATTTTTGAATTATGGAGCTTAACTCGTTTCGACCACAGTGATTTTTAAAACCAGTCAGAAATCAAAGGAAAGTAGTATTTCTACAAGTACTACAGTTACACATGTATAGGATAAAATGTAAACTTACCACAGTTAAACTCTCATAAATTGTATCTAGTACTCTTGTACCATAGATTAGTTCTGTTTAGTCAGTCAGTTTACCTTAAACAACGATCATTGACCATTAGGTAGTATAATATACACACAGACTTGACACGTTAAAGTTCGAATTAACGTCTACAGATATTATCTAATGTGAAGCATACAGTCATTTCGCAGAAGAAGTCCACAAAAATAATAAAAGCAGGGCTGAAGGATGTTTACAAATTAGTGCTAACCACAACGAACGCCTTCCGTAGTGGCGACACACACAACTGTCATAGGACAAAATCGCTCAAATCTCAACAAGCACCTGTTTCCGGGTTTAGGTATGTAATATTGAGATTTTTTTGTAGTTTTGACGTATAAGAATGAGAGACACTTTCTTCATTTACGTCGTAGTGGGTTAGGGCTGTAAGTAGGCTGTTTAGGTTTTTATATTGGTAACGCCACGTAGCGCTCTGTATGAAAATCACTGGCTGTGCTGTGTGCAGCCTGTGGCTGGTTGGCATTTTTGTAATATTTGTTATTGTAGTGTTGGGCAGTTGGATGTGAACAGCGCGTAGCGTTGCGCAGTTGGAGGTGAGCCGCCAGCAGTGGTGGATGTGGGGAGAGAGATGGCAGAATTTTGAGAGCGGATGGTCTGGACGAGTGTCCATCAGAGACAGTAAATTTGTAATTTGTAAGACAGGATGTCACGAACTTATATATATATATATAATGACTTTTGAACTCTATTCAGGTAAATACATTGCTTGTTCTCTATCAAAATCTTTCATTTGCTGACTATGCCTTTCAGTAGTTAGACTTCAGTAGTTAGAATCTTTTATTTAGCTGGCTGTATTGGCGCTCGCTGTATTGCAGTAGTTCGAGTAACGAAGATTTTTGTGAGGTAAGTGATTCATGAAAGGTGAAGGTTATTGTTAGTCAGGGCCATTCTTTTGTAGGGATTATTGAAAGTCAGATTGCGTTGCGCTAAAAATATTGTGTTTCAGTTTAGTGATGATCAGAATAAGTAAAGAGCGAAATGTCTGAGTACGTTCAGTTCTGCTCAGCCGTTTGAAAATCAAATAACATAAGGGGTTCATCAGCACGGTAATTCATAAATTTTTCTAAGGGGATGTTTCAGTGCTAACAAGGACAACAAAACCGTGCAGTTGATATTGAAGTGGGAAAAGACACGATAAACGAATGAGTTTATAACTCATCCACTTATGATTTGTTGTCACACGCTCACTACCCATTGTATCAAGCTACTACTGACAAAATTATGTCTTCTCAAAGTTGTCCGCTTTCCAGACGCATTGGGCTGCATAGGATGTTGCGAATTACTGACGACTGTATATCTGGCCATCAAACTGCATTGTCCTTTGACCCATTGGTTAGTAAATGTTTATTTTCGGAGAACTAAGGCGGTTCTCGTTGTGTATTCCATAGATTCGTTCGCTTTATTTGTTAATCGTTGCTCTATCGTTATTTTTATAATTCCTTTGCGGTATTTTTTTCTGTTTGCAGTCCCTCTTAAGTGGGAATAAAAAAAAAACACTCAGTCTACAGGCCGCAAGTGGCCCATCGCGTCCATCTGACCGCCGTGTCATCCTCAAGGAGGATGCGGATAGGAGGCGCGTGGGGTCAGCACACCGCTCACCCGGCCGTTATGATGGTGTTCTTGACCGAAGCCGCAACTATGGGGTCGAGAAGCTCCACAATTGGCATAACAAGGCTGAGTGCACCCCGAAAAATGGCAACAGCGCATGGCGGCCTGGATGGTCACCCATCCAAGTGGCTTAAGGGAGAATGGCCACTGTTATTACTCCTATTTCATTTTCTAATTTTCTGCATAACACATCTTTGACACGTTAGATGTTCCTGTTTTATTTCTGAAATCCTTTTATTATTTAAAACATTGGTTGTATTTTAAAAAATAAATGACTTAATTGTTTATATTGGTCAAGTGTCTCAGCAAACTGAAAAGAAAACTTCCTAGAAATTACGCAGTGAATTCTTGTCCCAATTTTTTTAGCCATGTGAAGTGTTGGAAATGGACAAATCGGAAACCAAACTGTCCGGAGTGAGATCTAGTTTAAATAGAAAAAAGGCTTAACTGAGTGAAAGTTATAAGGGAAATTAAAAAAACCTTATTTACTGATTTCAGGAAAAATTTTTGTCCGAGCTTTTGTAGCCAAACAAAGGGTGGGAAAGGACCAATCGGGATCAGCGTATATGCAAAGTATTTCGCAAACAAATATATAATTGCTTCAAAGTATTCAGGGTAAATTACGTGATTTGAGAGAAAACTATAATATTTTACGAACACATGTAAATGTAACTCGCTCTTCAATATCTAGGTATTTGGCACATAGAGAGTTACGTTGGTGTGACATTAGGGCCGATCAAAACGTTACCGTATGATAGCGTTGCTGGAGCGTATATGCAATGTAGCGTGACTGCGATGTGGGTATATGGGAACCGACATTTAGCCAAAGGAATACACTACTCGCCCTTAAAATTGCTACACAACGAAGATAAGTGTTACAGACGCGAAATTTAAGCGACAGGAAGAAGATGCTGTGATATGCAAATGATTAGCTTTTAGATCATTCACACAAGGTTGGCGCCGGTGGCGAACCCTACAACGTGCTGACATGAGTAAAGTTTCCAACCGATTTCTCGTATACAAACAGCAGTTGACCGGCGTTGCCTGGTGAAACGTTGTTGTGATGCCTCGTGTAAGGAGGAGAAATGCGTACCATCATGTTTCCGACTTTGATAAAGGTCGGATTGTAGCCTATCGCCATTGCGGTTTATAGTATCGCCACATTGCTGCTCGCGTAGGTGGAGATCCAATGATTGTTAGCAGAATATGGAATCTGTAGGATCAGGAGGGTAATACGGAATGCCGTGCTGGATCCCAACGACCTCGTATTACTAGCAGTCGAGATGACAGGCATCTTATCCGCATGGTTGTAAAGGATCGTGCAGCCACGTCTCGATCCCTGAGTCAACAGATGGGGACGTTTGCAAGACAACAACCATCTGCACGAACAGTTCGACGACGTTTGTAGCAGCATGGACTGTCAGCTCGAAGACCATGGCTGCGGTTACACTTGACGCTGCATCACAGACAGGACCGCCTGCAATGGTGTACTCAACGACGAACATGGGTGCACGAATGGCAAAACGTCATTTTTCGGATGAATCCAGGTTCGGTTTACAGCGTCATAATGGTCGCATCCGTGTTTGGTGACATCGCGTGAACGCACATTGGAAGCGTGTATTTGTCATCGCCATACTGGCGTATCACCCGGCATGATGGTACAGGGTGCCATTGGTTACACGTCTCGGTCATGTTCGCATTGACGGCACTTTGAACAGAGGACGTTACATTTCAGATGCGTGCCTCTACCCTTCATTCGATCCCTGCGAAACCCAACGTTACGGGAGGATAATGCACAACCGCATGTTGCAGGTTCTGTACGGGCCTTTCTGGATATAGAAAATGTTCGACGGCTGCCCTGGACAGCACATTCTCCAGATCTCTCACCATTTGAAAACGTCTGGTCAATGGTGGCCGAGCAAGTGGCTCGTCACAATACGCCAGTCACTACTCTTGATGAACTGTGGTATCGTGTTGAAGCTGCATGGGCAGCTGTACCTGTACACGCCATCCAAGCTCTGTTTGACTGAAAGCGCAGGTGTATCAAGGCCGTTATTACGGCCAGAGGTGGTTGTTCTGGGTACTGATTTCTCAGGATCTATGCACCCAAATTGCGTGAAAATCTAATCAGATGTTAGTTCTAGCATAATATATTTGTCCAATGAATACCCGCTTATCATCTGCATTTCTTCTTGGTGTAGCAATTTTAAAGGCCAGTAGTGTTGTATTGTGGCATTCGTGTCATTCTGGCATGCGTGCGGTAAATGCGGAAACGGAAACTATGGCGATGTTGTTACCAAATGCGTCTGTACAGAACCAACGTGCTGAAGGCCAAACACCGATAGATATTCATTGTAGTGTAAAGTCCGCATATCGCCAATGTCGTGAAGCAGAAGTTACGCTAACTCAATTGGGAGGCACTCGAGCACACGCCCTCCAGTTCTGATCTCTCCCAATGTGATTACTGTTGTGGTTGGCAGGAGAGCCAACACCGTGTTACTAGAGGAAGCCGAAAGGCACGCGTTTTAGCTCACGCAGGCTGGCGTGCGGTCTGGAACAGGACAAGGAAATTAGAATTTAGAAAAAACGGACGTAGCTGGTGGAATACTTAACTTTAATTCATTAGTGGTGAACGCCGCTCTTGACGGTACATTATTCACAGTATCAATAATAACTGGTAATGGCGTCTTGCTAGGTCGTAGCAAATGACGTAGCTGAAGGCTATGCTAACTACCGTCTCGGCAAATGAGAGCGTATTTTGTCAGTGAACCATCGCTAGCAAAGTAGGTTGTACAACTGGGGCGAGTGCTAGGAAGTCTCTCTCGACCTGTTGTGTGGCGGCGCTTGGTCTTCAATCACTGTTAGTGGCGACACGCGGGTCCGACGTATACTAACGGACCGCGGCCGATTTAAAGTCTACCACCTATCAAGTATGGTGTTTGGCGGAGACACCACAATTACCACGCCTTTGGTACCTTAAAAATGCCTTTAAGGGTCGAAAGCTGCTCTCGGACCATGAAGTGTGGCAGGCAGTCACGTGTTTTACCAAACGGATGTCCACAACCTGATGCGTGGGTGGGATGATTGTCTCATGCCTCAAGACCATTTTGCCTGATTCACATACCAATTCCGGACTGTTCGACCGGAATTTTTTTGATAGCCCCTTGTATTTAACTGATAGTAAAAAAAGTTTGCATAGAAATTAGAAGAAGGCCGGTCAAATACACTCCTGGAAATTGAAATAAGAACACCGTGAATTCATTGTCCCACGAAGGGGAAACTTTATTGACACATTCCTGGGGTCAGATACATCACATGATCACACTGACAGAACCACAGGCACATAGACACAGGCAACAGAGCATGCACAATGTCGGCACTAGTACAGTGTATATCCACCTTTCGCAGCAATGCAGGCTGCTATTCTCCCATGGAGACGATCATAGAGATGCTGGATGTAGTCCTGTGGAACGGCTTGCCATGCCATTTCCACCTGGCGCCTCAGTTGGACCAGCGTTCGTGCTGGACGTGCAGACCGCGTGAGACGACGCTTCATCCAGTTCCAAACATGCTCAATGGGGGACAGATCCGGAGATCTTGCTGGCCAGGGTAGTTGACTTACACCTTCTAGAGCACGTTGGGTGGCATGGGATACATGCGGACGTGCATTGTCCTGTTGGAACAGCAAGTCCCCTTGCCGGTCTAGGAATGGTAGAACGATGGGTTCGATGACGGTTTGGATGTACCGTGCACTATTCAGTGTCCCCTCGACGATCACTAGTGGTGTACGGCCAGTGTAGGAGATCGCTCCCCACACCATGATGCCGGGTGTTGGCCCTGTGTGCCTCGGTCGTATGCAGTCCTGATTGTGGCGCTCACCTGCACGGCGCCAAACACGCATACGACCATCATTGGCACCAAGGCAGAAGAGACTCTCATCGCTGAAGACGACACGTCTCCATTCGTCCCTCCATTCACGCCTGTCGCGACACCACTAGAGGCGGGCTGCACGATGTTGGGGTGTGAGCGGAAGACGGCCTAACGGTGTGCGGGACCGTAGCCCAGCTTCATGGAGACGGTTGCGAATGGTCCTCGCCGATACCCCAGGAGCAACAGTGTCCCTAATTTGCTGGGAAGTGGCGGTGCGGTCCCCTACGGCACTACGTAGGATCCTACGGTCTTGGCGTGCATCCGTGCGTCGCTGCGGTCCGGTCCCAGGTCGACGGGCACGTGCACCTTCCGCCGACCACTGGCGACAACATCGATGTACTGTGGAGACCTCACGCCTCACGTGTTGAGCAATTCGTCGGTACGTCCACCCGGCCTCCCGCATGCCCACTATACGCCCTCGCTCAAAGTCCGTCAACTGCACATACGGTTCACGTCCACGCTGTCGCGGCATGCTACCAGTGTTAAAGACTGCGATGGAGCTCCGTATGCCACGGCAAACTGGCTGACACTGACGGCGGCGGTGCACAAATGCTTCGCAGCTAGCGCCATTCGACGGCCAACACCGCGGTTCCTGGTGTGTCCGCTGTGCCGTGCGTGTGATCATTGCTTGTACAGCCCTCTCGCAGTGTCCGGAGCAAGTATGGTGGGTCTGACACACCGGTGTCAAAGTGTTCTTTTTTCCATTTTCAGGAGTGTACTTTATGATATGATTTATGTAAAATCAAGGAATAAAACAGATCAGAGAGACATTTGACGTGCCTTGAATGAAGCTATGCACTGCCGTTTATACCTTATGTACGCGATACCACCGCCATCTGTTACGTGTATATCGCTATCCCACGACTATTATCACCTCACTGTACTTATTAAGCGACAGGGTTTAGAACTCAGATGCGATGAGTTTAAATTAATTACAAATGACACATGGAACGTGTCAGTGCAGCAGTGGACTGACTTGTATTAACCTGTCAAAGTATAGATGATAGGTGCAGGGATCGTAGCTGACTCCGAACGTAAATAAATGTGAGATATTACGCTTGAACCGGCGAAGAGAGTCATTATTGTTCGAACACGTTGTTGGCGAAAAATCACTGGAACGGGTAACGGCCGTAAAGGACCTGGAAGCAATAATCGGAAACGACCTAAGGTAAAATGATCACATAAAAGAAACTGTAGAACACGCAGATGTCCGGCTGATACTCGTTGGAAGAATCTTAAGGACATGTAGTTCACCCAAAAATGAAATGGCTTATAAAACATCGTTCAAGTCACTCCTGAGTTTTGTTCTTCAGTCTGGAACCCTGAACCTGTTTACATTTTTAGAAGAGAGAGAGAGAGAGAGAGAGAATACAACGAAGATCGTAGCATTTCGTAGCCAAACCGTTTGCTCGCCGCGAGAGTATAACCAAAATGTTCAACATCATCCGGTTCAAATGGTTCAAATGGCTTTGAGCACTATGGGACTCAACTGCTGTGGTCATCAGTCTCCTAGAACTTAGAACTACTTAAACCTAACTAACCTAAGGACATCACACACAGCCATGCCCGAGCGACTGTAGCAGCAGCGCGGCTCCGTACTGGAGCGCCTAGAACCGCACGGCCACCGTCAACATCATCAGGTGCAATATCTGGGCTGTAGGGTGGATGAGGAAGAACAGTCCAATCAAGTTTTGTGAGCTCCTCTCTGCTGCGCATATTTGTGTGACGCCTTACTTTGTTATGGGGAAGGAGAAGATGGTCTGCATTTTCGCGGTGAACAAAGACTGAACTCGTGTCACGATTTCCTGAGGGTAGCACAGTGCACTTCAGAGATGATCGTTGCACCATGAGGAAGCACCTCAAAACACCCAGAAGATCGTCGCCATGACTTCTCCGCCTGAGGGTCTGGCTTTTTCTTTGAAGGTGTGTGCCGCCACTCCATGGATTGCCGTTTTGTTTCCGACTCGAAGTGATGAACCCATGTTTCACCGCTTGTGACGATATTCGAAAGACAGTTGTTACAATCAGTCTCACTGCGCGCAAGCAATTCGGCAAGGATGGTTCTTCGATGCTCTTTATGGCCTTCTTTTAGGCAGCGAGGAATTCAGCGGGTGCACACTATTGAGTGTCGTAATTGATGGATAAGTGTCTCAGCACTGCTAACAGAGACGTCCATCTACATCTACATCTACATGATTACTCTGCAATTCACATTTAAGTGCTTGGCAGAGGGTTCATCGAACCACAATCGTACTGTCTCCCTACCATTCCACTCCCGAACAGCGCGTGGGAAAAACGAACACCTAAACCTTTCTGTTCGAGCTCTGATTTCTCTTACTTTATTTTGATGTTCATTCCTACCTATGTAGGTTGGGCTCAACAAAATATTTTCGCATTCGGAAGAGAAAGTTGGCGACTGAAATTTCGTAAATAGACCTCGCCGCGACGAAAAACGTCTTTGCTTTAATGACTTCCATCACAACTCGCGTATCATATCTGCCACACTCTCTCCCCTATTACGCGATAATACAAAACGAGCTGCCCTTTTTTGCACCCTTTCGATGTCCTCGGTAAGGATTCCACACCGCGCAGCAATATTCTAACAGAGGACGAACGAGTGTAGTGTAAGCCGTCTCTTCAGTGGACTTGTTGCATCTTCTAAATATCCTGCCAATGAAACGCAACCTTTGGCTCGCCTCCCCCACAATATTATCTATGTGGTCTTTCCAACTGAAGTTATTCATAATTTTTACACCCAGGTACTTAGTTGAATTGACAGCCTTGAGAATTGTACTATTTATCGAGTAATCGAATTCCAACGGTTTTCTTTTGGAACTCATGTGGATCACCTCACACTTATTGTTATTTAGCGTCAACTGCCACCTGCCACACCATACAGCAATTTTTTTCTAAATCGCTCTGCAACTGATACTGGTCTTCGGATGACCTTACTAGACGGTAAATTACAGCATCATCTGCGAACAAAGTAAGAGAACTGCTCAGATTGTCACCCAGGTCATTTATATAGATCAGGAACAGCAGAGGTCCGAGGACGCTTCCCTGGGGAACACCTGATATCACTTCACTTTTACTCGATGATTTGCCGTCTAGTTGTGTAGCGAGCTTGTTGACTGCCATCCGTCGATCAGGTCGAATGAGGGCGTTCGCAAGTTCCAACATTGCAAGACTAGCTGCGTGTGGCCGGCGGGAGATCGGACACATTTGTACGACCTTGTTGCGACGAAGACAGACGCCTCGCCCCACTGATCACAGAGCTTTTGTTCACTGCCAGGTCTGCGCAGAAATTTTGCAATTGGTTACGAATATCTGCGATGCTCTGGTTTACCGCCAAAAGAAACTCAGTGACAGCTCTCTGCTTGGAACGCATATCCGTTACAGACTTGATTTTGGAGGGTCTATCCTATCGGAACGTCATGAAACTATAGGGGATTAAGCAGGAATGTCCCACAACAAAGCCCGCACTTTTCAAAAGAAACTAGCTGAGAAAAAAAATGTATTGCGTTACTTATTGAAAGCCCCTCGTACTTGGCTAATCTGAAAAATTAAGTTGGCTGGCTCTGAGCACTATGGGACTCAACATCTTAGGTCATAAGTCCCCTAGAACTTAGAACTACTTAAACTTAACTAACCTAAGGACATCACACACACCCATGCCCGAGGCAGGATTCGAACCTGCGACCGTAGCAGTCCCGCGGTTCCGGACTGCAGCGCCAGAACCGCTAGACCACCGCGGCCGGCAAAAATTAAGTGAATTAATCCTTTCATTTTTTGGTCAACGACTATTATATTCGAAAAGCTAGAAGGTTGTAATCCCACAAAAGCGATGGCTTTAACGCTAGATATGCCCCGTGGGTCGTTTTTGTCCCACGAGGATGTTTCGAGAGGACTACCCACCTCCATGGTCACCGCAGGTACAAACGCTCCCGTGACTTCCCATCATTTGTGGGGTTGTAAAACCGACATTTCGTCCCCTAAACCCACCTGGAAGTATGAAAAATTTACATGTTATACCGGTAGTACCGTGTGGGTCATTTTTGAACAATTTGAATTTTAACGCGAATTTCATAATAGTAACACCGGTTTCCAGACACTAAATAGTTTCTGGGCGTGCTTAGACGGTATTCACGAGATGTTGGAGTATATTACGACTCTCTGGGCCAAAAGAACGTGAAATACGATGAATTCAGAGGTCAAGCGATACTTTATATCAGCGCGACTTTCCGTTTTCTACAGACTGGCGACATGCAGACCTACGTAGTGATACGGGAATCCACAGATTAACAAATTATATAGTGGGAATGTCGCCCCCTTGCCTCCTTCACTGCTGTTTGGGCACTGCTAATAGTTCTCTTACACCGATGTCAGATGCCAAGCGCGTCGCCCTTACGAAACGACTTCTTCAGCTCTGTGAACCTGGTGGTTGAAACAAAAAGGAACAAGTTTACTTAGCACTCTTCGGAGATCACTCAGAGGGGTCCCTTCTGCCGTGCGAAATGGAGACGAATCACTTACAAATCAGTCGACAATCTTCTCACAGCACAACAAGGACAAAAGAAAAAACAAGTCCTTGTTCTGAGTGAAATGCATGCTGGATGTCAGGACTGAGTATACTGAGAAGAAATTACCAGAAGCTGTGAAGTTTTGTAATGAAACTAAGGGTGGAGCAGATATAGCTGACCAACTGACAGGACACTACTGTGTCCGAGCTGGCACTGGCCAATGGCCTGTGCATGTCTTTAGTAATATTCTTTATCTTGCCATGATCAAAGCTCACACAGTTTTTAA
This sequence comes from Schistocerca cancellata, assembly GCF_023864275.1. Lineage (NCBI taxonomy): Eukaryota > Metazoa > Arthropoda > Insecta > Orthoptera > Acrididae > Schistocerca > Schistocerca cancellata. The sequence goes on from NC_064626.1 coordinate 115,592,996, forward strand.
GTTAATTACCTCTAACATTTCTCGCCGAGACCTTATCCTCAGAGTAACAGATGAGCTTGCTGGGGTATAAAACATCAAATGTATGCTTCAAGTGCAACAAGTACAGGGTGTTTCAAAAATGACCGGTATATTTGAAACGGCAATAAAAACTAAACGAGCAGCGATAGAATTACACCGTTTGTTGCAATATGCTTGGGACAACAGTACATTTTCAGGCGGACAAACCTTCGAAATTACAGTAGTTACAATTTTCAACAACAGATGGCGCTGCAAGTGATGTGAAAGATATAGAAGACAACGCAGTCTGTGGGCGCGCCATTCTGTACGTCGTCTTTCTGCTGTAAGCGTGTGCTGTTCACAACGTGCAAGTGTGCTGTAGACAACATGGTTTATTCCTTAGAACAGAGGATTTTTCTGGTGTTGGAATTCCACCGCCTAGAACACAGTGTTGTTGCAACAAGACGAAGTTTTCAACGGAGGTTTAATGTAACCAAAGGACCGAAAAGCGATACAATAAAGGATCTGTTTGAAAAATTTCAACGGACTGGGAACGTGACGGATGAACGTGCTGGAAAGGTAGGGCGACCGCGTACGGCAACCACAGAGGGCAACGCGCAGCTAGTGCAGCAGGTGATCCAACAGCGGCCTCGGGTTTCCGTTCGCCGTGTTGCAGCTGCGGTCCAAATGACGCCAACGTCCACGTATCGTCTCATGCGCCAGAGTTTACACGTCTATCCATACAAAATTCAAACGCAGCAACCCCTCAGCGCCGCTACCATTGCTGCACGAGAGACATTCGCTAACGATATAGTGCACAGGATTGATGACGGTGATATGCATGTGGGCAGCATTTGGTTTACTGACGAAGCCTATTTTTACCTGGACGGCTTCGTCAATAAACAGAACTGGCGCATATGGGGAACCGAAAAGCCCCATGTTGCAGTCCCATCGTCCCTGCATCCTCAAAAAGTACTGGTCTGGGACGCCATTTCTTCCAAAGGAATCATTGGCCCATTTTTCAGATCCGAAACGATTACTGCATCACGCTATCTGGACATTCTTCGTGAATTTGTGGCGGTACAAACTGCCTTAGACGACATTGCGAACACCTCGTGGTTTATGCAAGATGGTGCCCGGCCACATCGCACGGCCGACGTCTTTAATTTCCTGAATGAATATTTCGATGATCGTGTGATTGCTTGGGGCTATCCGAAACATACAGGAGGCGGCGTGGATTGGCCTCCATATTCGCCAGACATGAACCCCTGTGACTTCTTTCTGTGGAGACACTTGAAAGACAAGGTGTACCGCCAGAATCCAGAAACAATTGAACAGCTGAAGCAATACATCTCATCTGCATGTGAAGCCATTCCGCCAGACACGTTGTCAAACGTTTCGGGTAATTTCATTCAGAGACTACGCCATATTATTGCTACGCATGGTGGATATGTGGAAAATATCGTACTATAGAGTTTCCCAGACCGCAGCGCCATCTGTTGTTGAAAATTGTAACTACTGTAATTTCGAAAGTTTGTCTGCCTGAAAATGTACTGTTGTCCCAAGCATATTGCAACAAACAGTGTATTTCTATCGCTGCTCTTTAGTTTTTATTGCCGTTTCAAATATACCGGTCATTTTTGAAACACCCTGTATGTGTGCAAATGCTGCCAAGCAAAAACTCTTGTCGAATGTCTGAACTGTGAGCCCAACACAGCTTAAGCGATTTGTCAATTCTTTGTTCCCATATATTTCCAAATATTTATAATCGTAGACTGAAGTTATTAGTTCTTACGTTTTAGTTCCTTGATTCCAATAACCAACAAAACACGCAGAGAATTTTAGACGCCTGTAGTGTTTTATGGTCTTTCACTAATACTGGGTACTTACTTTATTTGCCTGTAAAAGTAAAAATATGGTAAGTACTCACATAAACAATATGTTTTGATACTGTTTCAATATTCGTACAAAGAAAAACATTATAACATCATTTCACTTAGTTGTTTGAAAACTGATTGATGAACGACTTTGGAACTTCTTCTTTAAAAATTAAAATAAATAAAGGTTTATTCATGAAACATTTGTTTGACAGGGTACTATGAATTTTAGAAACCAAATTATTGTTTGGTTACAATTTAAGAGTCTTCCTGAATATGGCGACACTCAAAACACCACCCAAATACGAATAAATCGGTGCATTCCTACTGTGGGTCAAAAATGACTCACATGGTACTAAAACTACTAGGGTACGGCGAAGTTCGCTACGTCGAATGTTAATTTTGTTAGTGGGGTATGAATACTCTGCAGTACAGCTATTAGAAGTAATTAAGGGGCGGCGCCCTGTAAGGTTCAAAAATGGCTCTGAGCACTATGGCACTCAACTTCTGAGGTCATTAGTCCCCTAGAACTTAGAACTAGTTAAACCTAACGAACCTAAGCACATCACACACATCCATGCCTGAGGCAGGATTCGAACCTGCGACCTTAGCGGTCTCGCGGTTCCAGACTGCAGCGCCTAGAACAGCACGGCCGGCTCCCTGTAAGGTTTTGCTCATTGTCAGCCGTTATTATCTGATCATCAGGGGATAAAACTGTCAACGTACTTACATGATTTAGATTGTACATTTAGTTGTAAATATTTTTGTCCACAACACGTCGAAGTAAGGGGAATGTAGTGTGCTGGCCTTTTGTACTTGAAGCGCAGCCCATCGGTGAGGCACGGCGGCTCCCTGTCTCTCGGCTTCAGCCTCCGGACAGGTCGACATTGTCGCTGGCGGTCTGTTTACACCGGCAGCGGCTGGTCGTTAGAGCGCCGCGTCGCCCCCCGTAATTGCCGGCGCTGTGTTCCGCCGGCAGGGCGGCGTCTGTTCGCTTTACTGCCTCTGCTCCGCGGGCACCGCCGGCTCGCTTTCATCCGGCCGGCTGTCGGTGTTTCATCACTCTAGCCGCACAAAGGACCAGCCGCGGAGATCGCGCTACTTCATGGCTCCATTGTCTGATAACGAAACACTTGTCCGTCCAAAGCATTTCGAATAATAGGAATATGTAAATGTTTACACTACAATATGAATGAGAATCTGCGTCTGACATACATACATTCCTGTCGCACCACCACCGATCTCTTTGGCGGGTCGGCGAACATTGCCCTTCCACCAACTTGTCTGTTTTTTAATATTCTGTAATTTTATAGATATCAGACCACGGAAGTTAAGCGCTGAAGGGCTGGGCTAGCACTTGCATGGGTGACCATCCGCAGCTCATTGTGGCCGAGCGGTTCTAGGCTCTTCAGTCCGGAACCGCGCTGGTGTTACGGTCGCAGGTTCGAATCCTACCTCGGGCATGGATGTGTGTGATGTCCTTTGGTTGGTTAAGTTTAAGTAGATCTAAGTCTAGGGGACTGATGACCTGAGATGTTAAGTCCCATAGTGCTTACAGCCATTTGAACCATTTGGTGACCATCCTGTCTGCCGAGCGTTGTTGGCAAGTGGGGAGCAGTCAGCCCTTGTGAAGCCAATGGAGGACCTACTTGACTGAGGAGTGGCAGGTCCAATCTTGTAAACTGACATACGGCCAGGAGAGCTGTGTGCTGACCACATGCCCCTCCACACCCGCATACAGTTACGCCTGTGATCTGAGGATGACACGGTGGCCGGTCGGGACCATTGGGCCTTGATGGGCTGATAGGGCGGAGTTCAGATTTTTTTTCCTAGGTAGCTCTAGTTGGGTTCTCCCAAGTGTACACAACCGTTCCCCACATCCATGCATTACAAATTTTGTTTTTCTATGTATCTCCATATTACATCTACACCTATGTAGATAATCTGGTCAAAAGTATGTGGACACATATAAGTGGACATTAATCTGTGGTCTGTCCATCATTCGCCCAGCCTGAACTGTGCTGGGGACACTTTCAGGGTGGCGTCTGAATCTCTGTGGAAGAATGCACCTCATCCCTCCTCAAGGGCCAAAACCAGAGAAAGTAGTTGGACAGACGTTCTAACTCATCCCAAAGGTGTTCCACTAGTTTCAGGTAAGGGCATTGGGCGGACCTGTCCATTTCAGGAATTTTGTTGTCCACAATCTAGTACCGGCGTTGTGAAATTGAGACAAAAGACCGCCGGCCAGTGTGGCCGAGCGGTTCTAGGCGCTTCACTCTGTAACCGGGCCACCGCTATGGTCGCAGAGTCGAATCCTGCTTCGGGCATGGATGTCTGTGATGTCCTTAAATTAGTTAGGTTTAAGTAGTTCTAAATTCTAGGGGACTGATGACCTCAGATGTTACGTCCCATAGTGCTCAGAGCCATTTGCACCTTTTTTTTTTTGAGACAAAAGACCATATTACTTCACAGTGAGACTCAACTTCGAACTCGATAGACAAAATGTTTTAGTCGGCCGCTATGAACTCTCCTCATCCCATGGCATCCAGTGTGTCTTTTAAATACTTGTTCATGGTCTCTGAACTGCTGCTCCACTGCACAAAATACACAATGCTGAATATGTGTTCATATCCCTACGCATAGAGAGTTTTCACAAGTGCAGTACGTTGACCACACAACCACGAAAAACACCTCCATACACCAACTGCCCCAAACTTCAGTACGAAAGTAACTTCCACGTGATGCATCACTGCCAAGTTACATAAGAGATCGATGAAACTTGGATCACACATAGAAAGAACTCCTAAGGTATGTTACATCACGTAACTATACGAAATACACAATGGAACAAACAAAAACGACACTTCTATTCGAAGGCAATAATTAAACTGAAGTCACCGTGATTCATGATGCTGCCCCGAACATTACAAAAGACTGCTCATTCTTCATGGCAGGGTAGTGCATGCAGCGTCCACCGAGGCTGGCGCAAGATTGGCAAAAATGTCTTGTGGCAGAACATCACTTCCTCCACCAGGGCGGTTCACATCTGCCGGATAGTCGTTAGTACATATGGACGTTCTTGGATACGTATACCCAATGCATCCCACACGTGGTGCTTGATGGGCTTTAAGTCGGCGAACGGCAGCTTAGTCCATTCGCCGAATATCCTCTCGTTCCAGGAGCTCCTGCACTAATGCTGTTCAGTGCGGTCGCTCATTGCCAGAAGTCAGGGCCGAGTGCACCCCTGAAGGCTTACAGTGCCACAGTAACGTCGACCGGTGAATGCACTGTGCCCACACATTTGGGGATCAGTGCACCCATGTATGTTACGCCTCCGCACACAATAATATCTGGACCTCGAAACGATCATGTTCGGCAATGATGGACATACCTTCACATGGTCAGAAGTGGGAACACGTAATGCACCCAGAAACATAGTCGAATGCGATCGTTTTGGTGGACCGGGAAGGGGGGAGGGTGAGGTGGCATAATGTTCCATGGACGTAGTTGCCCCCTCCAGATCTTTGAACACTCTGCACTAAACGGTGACCGTTACTCTCACACTGTACTCCTTGACCATGTGCGTCTTTTTAGGGGGTCCATTCTACAATTAACTTCATTTTTATGGATGACAATGCGCGACCCCTACGAACAACGCACAGGAGCACCCCTGGAACTAGAGGATATTCGCCGAGTACACTGGGCTACCCGTTCTCCCGACCTAAAGCCCTACGAGCACGTAGGGGATGCGTTGCAGACAAGTCCTCATGCAACAACGACCATCCAGCAGCAACGACCGTCAACGGCGCTGGTGGAGGATCAGAATACCTGCCACAGAAAGTAGTCCTTATCAACCTTGCGGCCAGGTTGGAAGCACATTGCAGAGCATGCAATGCTATTTGTGGTGATCACACATCCTATTAACAATCGTGTCCCGCCTTTTGTAATGTCCAGGGGACCATAATGAATTGCCATGACTTCATGATAATTACTGCCCTTGAGTAAAAACGTCACTTCTGTTTGTCATATTTCTTAATTCTTTTAGTTATCTTCTGCACTGTTCTGCAGCAAACCTTTCTATATATTTTCTGAGAAGTTCATTTTTGTCAGAAGGTTACTGAGATTATCTGACTGCCTCTGATCGCCGGCGTTAGATATTTGCGGCTATATATGTATCTATGGCATCCAAAATACCTTGTAATCAAGTGAGATGGGGCACTTTCTTCCAAGGAGTACCTAATACGAACATCTGCTAATCTCAAAAGCAGAAATAACAATCTCCCTAAATTTTGTGGCATTAGTTGGAGATCATCAGCAGACATTCTTCGAGTAACAGCTGTCAGAGTGGTACACGCAACAGCTCAGTACTGTTCGCCTGTTCGGCGTAACAGTCTACATGTGAAAGTAGTAATTGTATAACTTAATGAAGCCGTGCGTGGGTCAATACGACCTCTTCCCATATGTTCGCTGCCTATTTTCGGTCACGTTCGAGCTCCAGATATCGGATGGAAGAGTGCATTACTACTGCAATACCTTCCAGTGAAAAAGATTAAAGTCATTACATCCCACTCTTATCACAGCCAGGACTCAGTTCAATGCCATCGACGAATGTAAACACCACGGGTAAAAAATTAGTCGTTAAAGAAACATTTAGCTGCCTTAGTCAGCCACTTGAATTCACTGTAACTTATATGGTTTCTACTACTCTGTGATGCTGAGCAGTTGTTATGGTGGTTACATGTCATACCGGTAAAGTGTACTACTATTATGGTATCGGTTGTCATTTACTGGCAATATTTTTAACGTAATTTTATACAGTACCGTCATATATAACCTTATATCCGTGATAAGCAAGGAATATTTTAGTCCATTCGTAGCGAAACAAGTTCCATTATGTTACGGACACATTATGCGAGTGATTGAGCAAGAATTTTTTATTGCTAACCCGTAACAGTCTATTTGTTTAAATCCATTATTAATGGAGAAAACCATGTTGATCTATATGTTCCGTTTATCACCTGGTACGGGCCGAAAGGAAATCTTTTACAATCGACATAGAGAACTGAGGCAGACTTATATGCTGTTCAAATTCCAGATCAGTATTTAAGAAATAGGAACATTTAGGAACCATGCTGAAATTTACAAGTGTTTTGTCACTTTCTGAGAAGGTTCCCCATTTCCCACTCAACGATGAAATTCTGTAAATATTTAAAATAAAACAACAGGCAATACAGAGAAAACATCATTCGCAAGCCAAGTATGTATATACTACATCTATCTATTTCTTCGTGTATCGTCATTAATCCTTCCTAACCGTCTTACTTATGTTCCATTTGTTCATGGAGCGCATTATACGGAAGTGTCCCCATCCCTCAAACACATACAAGCGTAAAACTTATTAAGTCATTTAAAAATAATTTCTTTAGATGATGACTTTGCTTGCTTAGATGACGATTTCGTTTCCTTGGCATCGGTTAATTCCATCATAGCACTGCGTTCACGCAGATTGACATTTATTTCTACTTTGTGTTGCAGTTTGTAACCCTCCATCTGAGGCACAGGTTACTTGTGTGCGTCCGTACTTATGAGGGTATAGAAAAAGTTCATTGACATTAAGAAAATTATTAAGGGCAGTGAACTGAAAGCCGAACATGCGCCTCAGTGGGATCATGAAATGGTTCCATTCAAAAATAATCACCACATGCGTTAAGACAAGTATCCTACTAGGGGACAAGACGATGAATTCCTATTTCGTAGGACGCGGTCGGCAGCTGACCGATCCAAAATCGCGCCCACTCTTGCACATACTCGTACGACTGGTATTGACGAAAACGCATGTCCTTCGTAAGGTGGCCAAGGATGTGAAAATCAGACGGTTAAAAAGCAAGGGTGTCCGGAAGTTGTTGCAGTGTTTCCCAATCAAACTGCTGATGCTTAGCCTTTTCCGATTGCCAGCGTGGGGGCTGGCGTTATAGTGCAATAGGTTATACAGCATCCGACAACCCGAGGGCAAACGGCAGAGGCAACAGTGGAAACGTCCCACATCTCCCCTTCCAAAGGAATCCAAAGCTGTACACGCAGTTTTCGTTGAGGAAATGATGACCATTTCTTTGACTGCAGAGGTCTCTACTCATCGAGTACCTCTAGCATTTCCGGGCGGGAAGGAGCGCCTGGTCCCCGGCACGAACCCGCCCGGCGGATGTGTGTCGAGGTCCGGTGAACTGGCCAGTCTGTGGATGGTTTTCAGGCGGTTTTCCATCTGCCTCGGTGAATGCGGGCTGGTTCCCCTTATTCCGCCTGTTACACTATGTCGGCGATTACTGCGCAAACAAGTTCACGTATGCGTACACCACCATTACTCTACCACGCAAACGTAGGGGTTACACTCGTCTGGTGTGAGACGGTCCCTTGGGGGTCCACCGGGGTCCGAACCGCACAGTAACCCTGGGTTCGATTTGGGGCGGCGGAGGGATGAAGTGGACTGCGGTGGTTGTCGTGGGGTTAGGTTAGTGTTGTTTAACGTCCCGTCGACAACGAGGTCATTAGAGACGGAGCGCAAGCTCGGGTTAGGGAAGGATAGGGAAGGAAATCGGCCGTGCCCTTTCAAAGGAACCATCCAGGCATTTGCCTGAAACGATTTAGGGAAATCACGGAAAACCTAAATCAGGATGGCTGGAGACGGGATTGAACCGTCGTCCTCCCGAATGCGAGTCCAGTGTGCTAACCACTGCGCCACCTCGCTCGGTATTGTCGTGGGGTTGTGGACCACTACGGCTGCGGCGGGGACGGAGCCTCTCCGTCGTTTCTAGGTCTCCGGTTAACATACAATACAATACAATACCTCTAACACGCAGCCACAATCAATGATCTGGTTTGTGAAGATATTTTGCACAAACTGCAACGCACCATAAAGTCAAAACGCCCAGGAATGCTGTAGGACGGAGTCATTCTGTGGCAGCAAAGTGCCTGCCCAAACTGTCATTCGGACTAAGGCTACGTTCAGCGACTTGGTTGGGAAATACTCTATCATCCTAATAGCCCGGATATTTCACTGTGTGATGTTGACATGTTTGGCGGCTTGAAGAAAGACATTTACATCGTCCAATAAAACAACGTTCACATCGTCCACGAGTGATATCTCTACAAAACAAGATAAGGAAGAATCATCGTTCTATTGTGCAGAGAGCGAGACAATGGAAATTATGAGCTAGTCTGTGGACACAACACACGTCTACGTCAGTTTTACATCTTAAATTGTTTAAAAAACATTTCAGTTACACTGATTTTTTTTGACGCAATGTATCTTAATGTGTTCATAATTGTTACATAGTACTGATACACACGAAGGCAAATGTTTATTATTTGCGTCCTATTTTTATTGATGTATTTACTGTATTTCTTGTACAGCTCGACGTCTTTTTAAATTTTCTTTCTCCTGACGCGACTAGACTAACTGTTACATGAGATAGCTATTTTTATTTATTAATGCATTATAATCAACACGTTAACTCGACTGATGACTTAACGATAGCTTGACGATAACCGTCGTAGTTTATTGCAAGCAGGTGGACTACGTCTGGTTTCAAAATGGAGGGAATTTGTCTCCCCGTTTAGTTGGAGAGATGTGTTGTACCTAGAGGATCGTGTACCTAGAAACACACGATATTTTTTGGTCGGTACTTCAATCTAGTGACTGGTTTTAGAACCACAAGAGGGAGCGCGAACTAGAGACCGACTTAAGCAGTTTTCACCGCGTTCTACAGCGTTTGTTGCTGTTAAATGTGAGGTTGTTGTATGTGCAGCATTTGTAAATGTTTCCCGTTTTGCGCATTTAAGCGCTGTGCAATGTATTACCGATATTTGAATATACTGTCAATTCTTCAGATGTATAAATTTATGATGAGTAATATACTGTATACTTTTACAACTATTTACATAACATATCGGCAGTTAAGCCACACTTCGTTGGTCGTGCACCATCTCATACAATGAAACAGAAGAAGGTCTTTTAAGAATGGAACTTGTGATAGTTGCGAGTTCCTTTAATGTGTTAAAAACTTTACAAGCCTTGAAACTGGAAATTTGTGTTAATTTAAAATAGTTTCAGCTTTAAAATGTATTTATCTTGTAACTGGTTTTTGATACTACGTTGTAAAACAAAAACAAAACAAAAAATTAAACTCTCCAAGAAGAATTGGACGAAAATTTCGGAAAAATAGGACAATTTATTCAAGAGAAAGAGCATCATAAATTGAGCAAGTCAATAACGCGTTGGTCTAACTCTGGCCCTTATGCAAGCAATTATTCGGCTTGGCATTCCTTGATTCAGTTGTTGGATGTCGTCCAAAGAGTTATCGTGCCAAATTCTGTCCAGATGGTGCGTTTAATCGTCAAAAACATTGAAGGTCCTACATACCCACACATTCCCATTTGGGGAGAGATCCAGCTATCGTGCTGGCCAAAGGAGGGTTTGGCAAGCACGAAGTCAGGCAACAGAAGTTCTAGAAGAGTGCAGGGGAACATTATCTTGCCGAAATGTACGCCCTGGATCACTTATCATGAATGGGGAGTGAAATATCGCCGACGTATTGCTGTCATGTAAGGGTGGCGCGGATGACAGCCAAAGAGGTGATGCTACGAATGGAATGCGCTCCCTGACGTACTCCTGCCTGTCTTCGTGCTTGCCCACCTACCTTTGCCGAAAAGTCCCTGGATCTCTCCGCAGTTGAGAATGTTAGGAGCAATATAGGAAGGACCCGTCTGTGAGCACAAGTTTTTGACGACTTAACGCGCCAATAGGAAGGAATTTGGCATGATGTCCCTCAGGACGACATCCAACAACCCTGTCAGCCAATGCCAAGCCGAATGACAGCTTGGGTGAGGACCAGACGTGGACCGAAGCGTTACCGACTTTGTGAAGCTCTTTCCCTTAAGTAAATCATCGTTTTTCTGAAATTGTTACAATTTTTTGTCTGTACATGTACATCACATCTACCAATTTCCGTCTCATTCGGGTAATTCTTTCGTGGAGGGTGATATTTCTTGTCATAGATTGTATTAGTTAAGGGAATATCTGTCATTGCTATAACCGGCCAACTGCTAACCACCCCTCCCACGTGGTCAGCTTTGTATTTCCAAATGTGAACCCCATATTTTTATTGCATATTCGGATTCTGCACCAAAAAAACCATACTATTTACTCAAAACATTGTTTTCCATTCGTGGTAGATCGTACTATATTCGACAAATGTCAAGTGTGCCTGTATGTCAATTGTAAGTAGGCTGTTTAGGCTTTTATGTTGGTAACGTCACTTAGTGCGCTGTATGAAAATCACTGGCTGTGCTGTGTGCAGTCTGTGGCTGGTTGGCATTGTTTGAATATTCGCTATTGTAGTGCTGGGCGGTTGGCAGTTAACAGCGCGTAGCGTTGCGCGGTTGGAGGTGAGCCGACAGCAGTGGTGGATGTGGGGAAAGAGATGGCGGAGTTTTGAGAGCGGATGATCTGGACGTGTGTCCATCAAGAGAGAGTAAATTTGTAATGCTGTATGTCATGAACTGATATGTATAGGATAACTTTTGAATATTATTTTTATTTGCTAAGTATGCCCTCAGTAGTTAGTGCCTTCAGAAGTTAGAATCCTTTATTTAGCTGGCAGAATTAGTGTTCGCTGTATTGCAGTAGTTCGAGTAACGAAGATTTTTGTGAGGTAAGTGATTCATGAAAGGTCTAGGTTATTGTTAGCCAGGACCATTCTTTTGTAAGGATTATTGAAAGTGAGATTGTGTTGCGCTAAAAATATTGTGAGTTACTTTAGTGATGACCGGAATAAGTAAAGAGAGAAATGTCTGAGCACTTCCAGTTTTGCTCATGTGTTTGAAAATCAAATAAAGTAAGAGGTTTATCAGCACAGTCATTTATAAATTTTTCTAAGGGGACGTTTCACAATTAAGAACCAAAACATTTGATTCTACATTTCAGTTACGATGTAAATGTAAACCTCTGTATTCTAACGGTTGACGCTGAGGTTCAAACATTACTTGAGTGTTCTGCGTTTAGCGTGGACGTAAGAGTTTTCCGACCCCATCGGGATGCTGGATGTTGGTGAGCGCCTTGCATCTCACCAGTGAGGTGCTTGATTTCAGTGAGTATCCATGGCGGCTGCGCTTGTCACTTTCACGTCATGGACATTTTATTTTATTACAACGATTATTGTTTGTATTCCGTCGGCAGCGGCAGCTTTCAAGGGTGGCCAGCCGTAATCAAGAATTCCGATGGTTTGATGACTCACCAAAAACGAATCTGTAGGGACAGAAAACCACGTTACCATACAAGCAGCTTTCGTGTCAGTAATGTCAATGTCCAGCCATATCATTTGTACTGTAGAATCACATTTGCAACGTTCCAGTAACGTCTGAACATCAGTATCAACGACATGACAAATAGGTTTCCATTTACGTCGTAAAATAAGTGTAAAGTCAAACGGGTCGCTTCTTAATTGCAAAAACAGGCACACTTGATATTTTTCCTTAACAATGCCATCTACAACGATGGGAAACAATGGTTTGAGTACAGCGTTCGTATTTTTTAAAGTAAAATCCGCATCTGCAGTAAAAATGGGGACATCTCGTTCGAAAATACGTAGTTGACCTTGCCCACGAAAGACGGGTGGCTAGGAAGTGGCCAGTTGTAACACATAGAGATATCCTCTTTAGTAATATTAACTTTTCAACTAGCACATTTTTTCCTACGATGCGTCGCTTTCCAGATATTCCCTTGTTCCAAATTAAAACAAACTCACAGAATACTGGGAGGCCAAAGTCAGAATTCCGAGAGTGCGAAACGACCGTCGACAAGAAGTTCACGAACTTGTACCATTTCTCGAAATGCGTATATCTGTGCCAAAAGTACGCTTTGTGTATGGGGAAAGCTATCCCAGAATAGAATGCAAATGGGCAAAGCAAGCTAATTTTCGTGTTGGACCCTCATTGCTACAGATACTATTCTAGCGGTAAATACAGCAGCATTCATTTTTTGAAGGAGATGCTCAGCTAGGGCTTTCTATAACAGATTTCCATCTGTCTGAACACCAAACAATTGTTGGCAATTCTATGAAACCAAAATGTCAGATGCGATGTGTTTTCCCAAAACCTTTCCAACAAATCGGAGTTTTTCATTTGCCTTTCTTAAAACTGATTTCATATGTTCGCCTCGTTTGATATTGCTTCTTAGTGTTATTACTGATTTGTTTCACAATGTGACGTACTCAAAATGTTCCCCGCTAATCTTGTAATCACTTCCTATCGGGCTTCCTCTTCGTTACCGGCACTATCTTACATTTATCCCGATTAAAAGACTAACTACAATTCATAACACCGAACAGAAATTTTGTCCAAGTCTTTTCTTATAATGACCAAACGACGATGCTTCCTTGCAGACAACAGCTTCATCGACGATTAATCCTGCAATGCTGCTGATCCTATCTGACAAATTGTTTATATGTTTTGAAAACCTGAAAGATTCTATTACGCTCCCTCGGGGCATACTTGATGTCACTTTCGATCTGGTGGAACAAGTAAGTGCATGCCTAGTTACCATGCGTGCCTCCTCGATTCTATTTAGGGTGGTCAGACAACAGCCTGAAAAGCTTGTAAGGTTGTTGCTGTGGAAGCTATGCTGGGAAATAACTGTTACGAAAACAATTCGACACGTTGTGCCGTTTCCGAGTTATTTAGCACTGAATTTTGCCAGTCAATTCGCGCGAGCGCAAATTCAAGCACTTGCGTGCGCTAAACTGCGGAAATGTGCAAGCATCTGTTGGTCTGTGAGTTACCACATAGTGAAACGCTCATAACCATTTAAAATGTGCCTTATAACTTAAAGCTACGTGAGCAAAAGCTACGCGACATCGGTTTGAGGGAGCGAAACGAGGAAAAGGTTTGGCGACAGGCTGCTAGAATCTGCCTGCTAGAATCTGCGCGCGCGTCTACGTTAATAACTCGGTAATGGCATAACGTATCGAATTGTTTTCTTAACAATAGCCGGACGTTGTGGCCGAGCGGTTCTAGGCGCTTCAGTTTGGAACCGCGCGACCGTTACGGTAACAGGTTCGAATGCTACCTCGAGCAATAAACGTGTGTGATGTCCTTAGGTTAGTTAGATTTAAGTAGTTTTAAGTTCTAGGGGAGTGATGACCTCAGATGTTAAGTCCCATAGTGCTCAGGTTTCTTAACAATAACTTCGCAGCACAACCTCCCCTGCAACACTCTTGCATGCTTTCCACACTGCTTCTGACCGGCCTGTATGATACCCATATTCATTCTGGTGTTGTCCAATGGCGTATTTCAAAGCTGGACTAATACTTCACGACGTTAATGGTGCTTATACCTCGTTCTGATACGTCGACCAGTTTTGCGAATATAGACTGCTACTCACTCGCGACTGATTTCATGAAATGAGCTACTGTTTGTACCGGACCGAATACCGTGGTTAGTGATTTCAATCCCGGCGCAACACCGAGTCCCCATTAGAAGTACTATAACTCAAAACGTACACTGAACAGCCAGATCATTGTGACCATACTGTCGATGTAAACCCGTCCTGGCGATAAGAGCGTCATTTGTCGAGGAGTTATTGCTACTCAGAGACACGCACGTTGCAGGTAGCATCTGCGAGTGCGCTGTCTACATCTACATCTACATCCATACTCCGCAAGCCACCTGACGGTGTGTGGCGGAGGGTACCCTGAGTTCCTCTATCGGTTCTCCCTTCTATTCCAGTCTCCTATTGTTCGTGGAAAAAAGGATTGTCGGTATGCTTCTGTGTGGGCTCTAATCTCTCTGATTTTATCCTCATGGTCTCTTCGCGAGATATACGTAGGAGGGAGCAATATACTGCTTGACTCTTCGGTGAAGGTATGTTCTCGAAACTTTAACAAAAGCCCGTACCGAGCTACTGAGCGTCTCTCCTGCAGAGTCTTCCACTGGAGTTTATCTATCATCTCCGTAACGCTTTCGCGATTACTAAATAATCCTGTAACGAAGCGCGCTGCTCTCCGTTGGATCTTCTCTATGTCCTCTATCAACCCTATCTGGTACGGATCCCACACTGCTGAGCAGTATTCAAGCAGTGGGCGAACAAGCGTACTGTAACCTACTTCCTTTGTTTTCGGATTGCATTTCCTTAGGAATCTTCCAATGAATCTCAGTCTGGCATCTGCTTTACCGACGATCAACTTTATATGATCATTCCATTTTAAATCACTCCTAATGCGTACTCCCAGATAATTTATGGAATTAACTGCTTCCAGTTTCTGACCTGCTAGTTTGTAGCTAAATGATAAGGGATCTGTCTTTCTATGTATTTAGCAGCACATTACACTTGTCTACATTGAGATTCAATTGCCATTCCCTGCACCATGCATCAATCGCTGCAAATCCTCCTGCATTTCAGTACAATTTTCCATTGTTACAACCTCTAGATACACCACAGCATCATCTGCAAAAAGCCTCAGTGAACTTCCGATGTCATCCACAAGGTCATTTATGTATATTGTGAATAGTAACGGTCCTATGACACTCCCCTGCGGCGCACCTGAAATCACTCTTACTTGTGTAGTAGAATGGGGAAGGCGCGCGATCTATCAGAGTTTGACCAATGGCAGACTGTGATGGTCCGGATACTAGACACGAGCTTTTCGGAAACTTGTCGGGTGTTCTGGGAGAGCTGTTGTGAGCGTCTTCAACTCATGGGGACACGAAGGTGAAACCACGTCCAGCCGTCGTGGGGTAGAGCGGTCACCCCTCATTACAGATGTCTGACATCGTAGCCTGGGCAGACTGGTAAAACAGGGCAGGTGGCGAACTGTGGCGCAACAACATCACATTCTAATGTTCGCCAGAGTACAGACAGAGTGTCTGAACACAAAGTGCAGCGAACATTCCTAACGTACGGCCTCCGCAGCCGACGAGCCATGCATGTGCCAAACTAAACATCATCACATCAACTACGACTGAAATGCGCACATCACATTCGGCACTGGACATTGGGACAGTGGCATCATCATGCGGATGGGAGGGCGTGAATCCGTCATCTTTCGGGGGAACAGTTCCTGGACGCCTGTACTACAGGAATGAGACAAGCAGACGCCGGCTCCATTACGCTCTGGGAAACATTCACGAGGGCATCCGTGGGTCCAGTGGAACTCATGCAAAAATTGGTTCAAATGCCTCTAGGCGCTATGCGACTTACAATCCGAGGTCATCAGTCCCCTAGGCTTAGAACTACTTAAACCTGACTAACCTAAGGACATCACACATATCCATGCCCGAGGAAGGATTCGAACCTGCGACCGTAGCAGCAGCGCGGTTCCGGACTGAAGCGCCTAGAACCGCTCGGTCACAGCGGCCGGCGAACTCTTGCAAGAGCCCATGACGGCCAAGGAGTTTCGCACACTGTTTGCAGACCATGTACATTTCCCGACGGTAGTGACATTTTTCAACATGATAATGCGCGATGTCACAAGGCCAGGGGTGTGAAGCAATGGTTCAAGGAACACAGTGGCAAGTTTCAAATGATCTGAACCCGAATGGACACATCAAGGATCTGATTGAACATGGCGTCACAGCTTATCGCCCTCCTTCCTGGAAATTACAGAAATTAGGTGACGTCTGTGTGCAGATGTTATGCAAACTCCCTCAAGGGACCTATCAAGGCCTTAATTCTTCCATGCCACTACGCATCGCCACTGTTATGCGTGCCAAACGTGGTCATACACGCTATTATGTAGGTGATCATTATGTTCTACTTGATCACTGTATGTAATTGACGCTTTAATTATTTTAGTTGCAGATGGCTACACATCCAAAACGACGTTGCACGCAAAATAAAAATGATGGGAAAATATTAACAACCGGTACAGGAAACTTATTTACTTCTACAATTCCGGCGTTTTTCCCATGTTAACCAAAGAGGTACTGCACCTCGACCCTAAGAAACACGCCTGAGTCTTTGAAGCCAGCCATCGTATCGACAATTCCCCTCCCCTTCATGTCACAGAGTTAACTAATTCTTTGGCCTGTCATGAAAGGTGACACACTAATTTCACATGAACAGAAATAACGCCAATCTTTCAGTTATACATGAAGTTAGCTTCTATTTTTGCGAACAAATCTTAATTGGTATGTTTGATACATTAATCTACCTATCTACACGATTGGTTTAAAAATAAGTACGTTCGTGGTGCCCTTTCCTAGAGCACAAGTGCCTTATCACTGTTCATAACAAACACTCCCCTTTTTTCATAAGGGATTCATTTCATTCATGCCGACGTTCTTCCAACAGATCACCTGTCTTCGCATTTTAGTGCCTTTATGATCGGTTGACTGTGTGGCACACCGTCACATGACCATTGTAATCCTCACCCAGTGAGTAATCCTTTCCCCAGCGGCGAGTTGCATTACGCATACGACAGAGACGTACGCTAAGATGGGTCTAAATGAATCATTTCAACTTTTTGGAGCCAAAAGGGTTCTAAATATTTTACTCGACACGTTAAATTGTAATGTTGAATAGATCACAGTTACAAGTTTTGTACGATAAGGGTTCATTGCTTCAAAATCGATTCTTCTTCACTGTAAATAGCAAAATTTAAAGTGCTGAAGCAACGGATAAATTAAAAACTTATGAGGCATATGAATCGTGAATGAGGTTACGAGAAACATTGTAAACTGCCGCACAATTGTATACAATATTGGTGATCACACTCTTTAACTATTCCAGTAGTAGTTACACGCATTTCCGACTGCGAAACTGGTTGCAACCAGCAGCGCTCACACAAATTTCGTGAAACTACACCTTGCACTTGTCACACCTGAGCCATTCTTCATTCTTGTAAAACCGATGTTGCAGAAATGAAGAAGTACATTTTCTACCTCCAACTTACTTTCATGTGATGACGAAGGCGTGTCCTCTTCTAGATTTGAAGGTTCCGTTTGAACATCCTGCTCGTTTCTCCAACCCTTAACCTTATTTGTTTGAGAGTTTTCAAAATGCAATTTTCTCTTCACCCTTGTACAACTGAGCCGGTGAAAATTTTTCTCTCTCCTCGGACTCGTGGTACCGGTGGTTTCGTTGGGGTAGTCAGAACAGAAGTAAATGATTATGACAATGTTGTTGAGCTTCGAATTTCCGGTTTTCTTGGATGATTAGAGGGAGTTGACGGGTCTGGATTTACTTCTCGTTGTCTGGCAACAGAACAGAACTGATCATTCAGGTATGTGGCCGAAGGAACGAACTTACGTGATAGTATTTTGTTTGTATAGAAGGGCAAAATTCTCTTGCACACAAATACCTTGACAGCATTTCTACTTTTTCTCCACGTCTGCAGGCGACGCAGCAAATTTTACCAAAAACAAATTCTGTATTGAAGGCTGAGAAATTATTGTGTATAATTAAGCTACATGAATTCTTCAATAAAGAAGAAATAATACATACTATATTCCAAATCAGAGAGCCCCACGAAGACTGATTCATATATCGCCATTCCCTTACAATTTTTTTAAATGTATGACGTTGCTCAAATTTGCAATTGATGTCCGACCTGGTGGATCATACACAACTGGTAGTGGGAAGATTTACAACTGGCAATCATTTATTTCACCAATAGACCTTATTCTAAACAGACTTAATATTGCATGGCGGATTGTTATAAGTGATACTCTTTTACCTCGTCTATTTTCTTCTGGATAATTGCTGTCTGGATTTAATATACACTCCTGGAAATTGAAATAAGAACACCGTGAATTCATTGTCACAGGAAGGGGAAACTTTATTGACACATTCCTGGGGTCAGATAAATCACATGATCACACTGACAGAACCACAGACACATAGACACAGGCAACAGAGCATGCACAATGTCGGCACTAGTACAGTGTATATCCACCTTTCGCAGCAATGCAGGCTGCTATTCTCCCATGGAGACGATCGTAGAGATGCTGGATGTAGTTCTGTGGAACGGCTTGCCATGCCATTTCCACCTGGCGCCTCAGTTGGACCAGCGTTCGTGCTGGACGTGCAGACCGCGTGAGACGACGCTTCATCCAGTCCCAAACATGCTCAATGGGGGACAGATACGGAGATCTTGCTGGCCAGGGTAGTTGACTTACACCTTCTAGAGCACGTTGGGTGACACGGGATACATGCGGACGTGCATTGTCCTGTTGGAACAGCAAGTTCCCTTGCCGGTCTAGGAATGGTAGAACGATGGGTTCGATGACGGTTTGGATGTACCGTGCACTATTCAGTGTCCCCTCGACGATCACCAGTGGTGTACGGCCAGTGTAGGAGATCGCTCCCCACACCATGATGCCGGGTGTTGGCCCTGTGTGCCTCGGTCGTATGCAGTCCTGATTGTGGCGCTCACCTGCACGGCGCCAAACACGCATACGACCATCATTGGCACCAAGGCAGAAGCGACTCTCATCGCTGAAGACGACACGTCTCCATTCGTCCCTCCATTCACGCCTGTCGCGACACCACTGGAGGCGGGCTGCACGATGTTGGGGCGTGAGCGGAAGACGGCCTAACGGTGTGCGGGACCGTAGCCCAGCTTCATGGAGAAGGTTGCGAATGGTCCTCGCCGATACCCCAGGAGCAACAGTGTCCCTAATTTGCTGGGAAGTGGCGGTGCGGTCCCCTACGGCACTGCGTAGGATCCTACGGTCTTGGCGTGCATCCGTGCGTCGCTGCGGTCCGGTCCCAGGTCGACGGGCACGTGCACCTTCCGCCGACCACTGGCGACAACATCGATGTACTGTGGAGACCTCACGCCCCACGTGTTGAGCAATTCGGCGGTACGTCCACCCGGCCTCCCGCATGCCCACTATACGCCCTCGCTCAAAGTCCGTCAACTACACATACGGTTCACGTCCACGCTGTCGCGACATGCTACCAGTGTTAAAGACTGCGATGGAGCTCCGTATGCCACGGCAAACTGGCTGACACTGACGGCGGCGGTGCACAAATGCTGCGCAGCTAGCGCCATTCGACGGCCAACACCGCGGTTCCTGGTGTGTCCGCTGTGCCGTGCGTGTGATCATTGCTTGTACAGCCCTCTCGCAGTGTCCGGAGCAAGTATGGTGGGTCTGACACACCGGTGTCAATGTGTTCTTTTTTCCATTTCCAGGAGTGTAGTCTGTTTAGGCCCAAATTTACGATGGCTGTTCGGAAAGTTAGGTCTGATCGGTCGCGAAGTGAAAACAGCAATGAAAATATATTTTTTTTATTCTAAACAGTTAGCCACACCTTCATGGGATCGACGGGCATACTACACTACCCAACACATCTCTGCAAAGCTTCATCGGATTTGACTGTTGTTTTCGCGACTGATCAGACCTCTCTCTTTCAACAGCCCTCGATTTTCTTATTGCTATCCAGATATTCCCATGATTCAGCCTCATCCGACCCTAATGCACATCGGCGTAGTAACTAAACCTTATATTCTGGGTTATCTGTATTGAAAATGTCCGTCCCAGTAGCTGAATGGCAGTCAGCCTTCGGCGGCGCAGTGGTTCGGACGGTGTTTACGTCCCTGCCGCACGTCTGCGCGAGAGGTGTTTACGTTAAGTGTGTAGCGGTGTGTAGCGGTATACATAGAACGAATCATGGCCTTGTCGTTCCGCAAATAGACACTGAAATTTAGTTTTGTTAACGAATATGCTCGACCGAAGGCTTACGAGATCGAACGTTATTTACGGGACGAGGTGAAAATCGAACCTGACGTTCTACTTGGAATACACTTATCTATAGTCAGCAGCGTGGTCTATGTCAAGCTCATCAATGAAGCGGCATGTGACGAACTACTACTTCGACACCGACAAGGACTTCGTTTCTGTCATTCGGACGGGAATGTTGGAGCGGTAACAGTTGAACACGCCGGCATGGGCCTCCGAACGATCTGCGTTTTGAGCTTCCATTCGAAGTGCCAGAAGAATTGGTGACAGACGCCCTGCGTCCTTACGGAACGGTCCTATCCCACGTGGCTGAAAAATTGGCGAGTTTCAAGACGTATCCTGTCCTCAATGGCGTCAGACAAATACGGATCGAACTCCGAAAACACGTCCCGTCATACTTGCACATCGCCGGTTGTAGGGTGATTGTCATTTACGACGGACAACCAAGGACGTGCTCTGGATGTAGGAAGGAGGGACACATACGTTCTGAGTGTGCTCAACGAAGGTTATTACAGCTTCCACGGGATGATCCACCCCTCATGCTGCATCCGACTGTGCTCCCCATGACTTACGTCGCCGCATTACGCGATGACGTGGACCGCGAGACACACGCGTACCAGAACACACAGACAGCAGCGGATCGTGGCGAGCCACAGAAAGACGACATTGCGCTGGACTACCTGCAGCAGTCACAGGACGCCCTCTCTTCGGTTCCGCTTGCGGCCCCTTCAGATAAGGCACTTGGAGACGTCGATAATACGACGGCGCACGATTCCGACGCCCCCCACGAACAACAGGAGACCATGCTGACCTCTGATTCCGAGGCCCGGCAACGTAAACAGCGATCATCAAAACGCCGGAAGAAGCGCCGCCTCACGGTGGAGAACGACCACTCTGATCTAGCAGACAATTCTGAGAAGTTTACGGGTACAGAACAGACGACCATGGATACATAAGAACTGCCTAGCGTGGATGCAACGGTGGCCAGCGGGACGGCGGCACGACCTACCGCTGACGATGCTCCAGACACAGCGAAGGAGCTCGATAGACGGCAACAGGCTACTGAGGAGGCTATGGTGCCTGCACCGCACGACAACGATGGGACACTAGGGGACTGGTCAGAAGAGCCACCCCCGTGGGGAACAGATGATGCCGGAGGAACTGCTCCCACGCACTCTCCCGGTGTAACACCGGCAGAGTGCACGGACTAATGACAGACCATATGAGGGGACGGCGGGGGATGTTAGTCCGACAGCAGCCTATGTACGGCATAATTAGCGACCGTACGGTACCCTATCTACGTTGACCGCCATGCAACAAGCTTATCGGATAGGATCTGTTAACATCAATAGCATTGGGACGACGGTAAAAATCAAGATGCTCAGTGACATGATAAAGGCTGCGGATTTAGACATAGCACTATTACAAGAAATTCGGGTACTTCCCCCCTCGGACTTTTACGGTTACGACATTTACTGTTCCCCGTGTGATGAGAGAGGCGTTGGCACAGCTATACTATTAAAGGAAGGGATACGTGCAGACGAAGTAGAGTATTTGACTTCTGCCCGTGGTACGGCCGTGACCATAGGTGGACTACGTTTGATCAACATATACGCACCGTCAGGCTCGGATAAGAGAAGGGACAGAGCAGATTTTTACGCCCATGAGGTTACACCGTTGTTCCAGGGACGATACGATGGTTGCATACTCGGCGGAGATTTTAATTGTGTGCTCGACAGAAAGGACTAACAACCTAACTATACAACTAGCCAAGAACTTAGGGAGCTGATCAACGGGATGGAATTAGTCGATACATGTGACCTGAAGTATCGCAACCAACCAAGATATACATTTTTTACTAGCCGCTCCGCGGGCAGTTTGGACCGAATCTACGTTTCTAGGGCGTTAGCAATGTCGACGGTGGACGCAGAAATATGGCCGACAGCGTTTACAGACCACGAGACATATATTTGTACCGTTAACCTTGATAGACAGCAGGTGTGGAGACGGAGGGGTAATTGGAAGATGAACGTCTCCCACCTGTGAGATGCAGAATGCCGACGCATGGTGGAGGACGCGTGGCATGGCCGTCGACGAAATTCTTTCGGTTCTGTCCTGCAGTGGTGGATCGAGTGCGCGAAGCCAGCTTTACGGAGGACGTTAATAGGTTATGGGAAGGAGGTATCTCAATGGCAGCGCACGACCACTGAGTTTTACTTTACGGCTCTCCGGAAACTGTTAACCACCTACACCAAACGCCAGACGGCCGTCCACCGAGTTAAGGCGAAGCTGGTACAATTTGCGACGCAGAGGATGGCAGGTACTATGATACGCGCGAGGTCGCAGGATTGCCTGCCCAACGAGGTTCCCTCGATGCATTATGTGATAAAGGAAAGACGAAGAAGACGCAGGAATTTAATACATGAGATCGATCTCGGCGATGCCGTCGTTTTACAACACAAAGGGGCATAGCACAGGCGTTCACGGATCATTTTAGCAGATTCTATGCGAGCAGCGGGGAGGGTCAGAGGGAGCCGGGGAACTTCCTGGAAGAGATCCCAGACGCGACGAATGTGAACGGGGAAGCGGACGGGTTATCTGAAATTACGTGTGAGGAGCTGGAGGAAGCGATTATACGAGGTGCTTGCAACAAGTCCCCAGGTCCAGACGGATTCCCGTTGGAATTTTACAGTGCCTTTGTGACCATTATGACACCGATGTGGCTATGTATGTTTAATGAGCTTCTGCGGCAGGAAGTACCGGTTCACATTCAATTCACGGAAGGGCTCATGATACCGATACCGAAGCCCCGTGGTGGCAAACGGCCTTGTGATTATCGCCCCTTGACCCTCCTTAATAGTGACTACAAGATCTTCATGCGCATCCTGGGAAGTCGTATCAAAAAGTCGCTGGAGAATCGAATACATGCCGATCAGACTTGTCTTGGCGGCATCAGTCATATCCACACAGACTTGGGAGACTATCGTGACGTCGTCGGGGGGCGATGGTTGCAGTAGATTTCGATCATGCTTTTGATCGCGTGGATCATGTGTACCTTGCGGCGATGATGAACAGGATGGGTGTCTCGCCATTATTGACCAATACTGTGATGCGGCTGTGGCACGGCGCCAGATCAGCGATGGTGGTCAACGGAGGGAGAACTGAGTATTTTAATATCTTAAGATCAGTGAGACAGGGTTGCCCCTCGTCGATCCTCCTTTATGCGATCGCCTTAGAACCGTACCTCGCAGGCCTTCGCCGCCGTCTTACCGGGATCTCCCTACGGCATTTGTCATTCAAATGCAGAGCATACGCGGATGATATTGTGTTCCTCGTACGGAATGAGAGGAAGACTCAAACAGCACTGGATTGGCTACAGACGTATGGGATGGCAGCTGGCAGTGTGGTCAACTACCGAAAATCACAATTCATGCATGTGGGGCGTGGACTAGAACCAGGAACGGAAGGACCCTTACCTGCGGTGGAAACCCTCCGCTGTTTGGGTATCACCTTTCATAAAGAGACAGCGAGAACGGCTGCGGACAACTACCGAAGACTGTTACTCAGAGTCCGCACGGCAGTACGACTAAACGCCCTACGTTCGATGGATATGCTGCAGCGAGTGTTACTCGTCAACCTTTATCTCGCGCCCATGATGTGCCACCTGACACACCTCCCCTTGACGCGCACGATGGCTATGAGGATTCAGGCGGCTTTTGGGTACTATGTGTGCCTGGGACAACTCTTTAAGGTACAGTACAACACGCTTACCCTCCCAGCGCGAGAGGGGGGCGTTGGTTTAGTGAATGTGCACGAGAAGGCGCGTGCCATGTATATTAATACTATGCTCAAACGGTGGCGCAACCGGAATCACTCGCTTACGGGGACGATCATCGAAGAACTCGTACCAACATCGCATCTTCCTCCAGTCAGTGTCGGCCATATATCGCTCCCTTTAACGTATGTGCGCACGTTCATCGTGGAACACAGTTACGTTCGAGAGCGTTCACTGACGACCCGACAGTCGACATCGAAGGACGTGTACCATTTGCTTCTTCGACAGATCGCCCGGAATAGGGTGGAACGCAAACATCCAGCTGTTAATTGGCACGTGGTGTGGCTCACGGTCCACCACCCCCACCTACCTACATCAGTCAGATCAATATGGTACATTGTCGTGAACCGAAAATACCCTACAAATGATAAAAAGTACGCAATACATTTGGTGGATTCGCCCTTGTGTCACCAATGCGGCGTGCTGTATACGGACGACCATCGGCTGGTCTGCGGTGAGGCATTGGCTGTCTGGACTCTCTAAGAGAGATAATAGCGTTCATGCGGCGCACTATCTATACAGCAGTCTGTTCTGACATAGTCTTTTTTCCAGAGGAAACGTATTTTCCGCGTCATAAGAACGAACGCAGTGGCGTGGATCACAGGTATGACGGTCCATTACATCTATAGAGACACACGTACGAACTTACTGAACGTCCTGGATTACTGGCAATACTTGCAAGATGGACACACAAAACTATTACGGCTACAAAAGTACAAGGATTGGTATGCCAATTTCCTAGTAACGGTTTTTGCGGACCCGCCATATACTTGGGGTGTGCCGGGTGCGCAAAGATGAGCGGCGGTGCTTTCGTTGTGAAACCGACCACGTAATGTGATCGACTAAGAACACTATTCGAGTATGCGACCTACGAAAAACACAGGCTTGAACAGTTAGCAAATGGATGTATTTCAAATTTAGTTTTCATATCCATAAATACTTTTCTTTAGGGTGCCGGAGGCAGCCCAACTTTGATTTTGTTGTTATTTCATGCTGCATGGTAGGACGGCAGCGAGGTTCCTTCCCGGACAGTTATCATGTGTCAGAACGTACTATGTGATGTGTTGGCAGAAGAACCAACACCGTGTTGCTAGAGGAGGCCGAAATGCACGCGTTAAGCTCACGCAGATTGGCGTGAGGTCTGGAACAGATTAAAGGAGTTGAGTCTAATAAATAAAGTACGGAGTTGATGTAATACTTAACTTTAATCCATAATTGGAGAACATCGCTCTTGTTGATACATTATATAATCTCAATATAAACTGGTCATGGCGCCTTGCTAGGTCGTAGCAAATGACGTAGCTGAAGGCTATGCTAACTATCGTCTCGGCAAATGAGAGCGTATTTGTCAGTGTAGCTTCGCTAGCAAAGTCGTCTGTACAACTGGGGCGAGTGCTAGGAAGTCTCTCTAGACCTGCCGTGTGGCGGCGCTCGGTCTGCAATCACTGACAGTAGCGACACGCGGGTCCGTCGTATACTAGCGGACCGCGGCCGATTTAAAGGCTACCACCTAGCAAGTGTGGTGTCTGGCGGTGACACCACACTATGTTTATTTTGTGAACAATAAAGGTT
This sequence comes from Schistocerca cancellata, assembly GCF_023864275.1. Lineage (NCBI taxonomy): Eukaryota > Metazoa > Arthropoda > Insecta > Orthoptera > Acrididae > Schistocerca > Schistocerca cancellata. The sequence continues at coordinate 115,619,009 of NC_064626.1, forward strand.
TCTGTTTCTCCTACCTTCCTTCATATAAAATAAATAAATAAATAAATGAAAACCCCTCACTCCCATAAAAAAGAAAAAAAGAAAAAAAATTAAAAAAGAAAGCAATAAAAAAGAAAAAAAGTCGGTAGAGCAGTTGTTCGCAAAAAAAAATATGATCAGCGTGATGGCTTGCCGTCCTAAGGGGCCCAGGTTCGATTCCCGCCTGGGTCGGGGATTTTCTCCGCTTAGGAACTGGGTGTTGTATTGTCTTCATCATCATTTCATCTACATCCGGTGCGCAGGTCGCCCAATGTGGCGTCGAATGTAATAAGACATGCACCAAGGCGGCCGGACCTGCCCCGTAAAAGGCCGCGCGGCCGATGACACCAAACGCTCATTTCCATTTATTTATTTATTTTTTCGTTTGTAATGAAACTGATATTCCGCTATCTCGAGTTTCCTGAGGCAGCAAAACGTATCTCCACGTAAACTGTGGTTCGTTCCCCCAACAAGCAGACAGTAACTGTCTTCCTCCATTAATGACTGAAAGATGAATCTCTTCGTCTACACAGCTAATCTTAGTGAAATGTTGATACGCTATTATACGAGTATAGTGTAGCGCTTGGCTGTGACGAGTTAGAACTCTGCTGGACCTAGACATCAACACTTGTCTGTTCCGGCTATTCTCTCTCCCTGTCTCTCTCTCTCCCCATAGTGCGTTGACCATAAAGTTCTTGCTGTTCCGAACGGTGGGCGTGTCTCCGTTGACGCCTCAGCACAGCGGCTATCACGCGGTTTTTCCGCCGACAGACGGCTTCGGCGTCGCCCGTCCCTCGTAACAAGAAACAGCGCCACGGACGGGTTATCTCGGCCGCGCCGTAATTAACGCCGCAGTCAGTGTACCGCGAGGCGGCAACGCCTGCGCCAGCGGAAGCCGTAATGAGCCGGCGGTACGGACGCGTGCATCACATTTGTGCAGATACAGAACCGCGTGTGAAATGCGTCAATTAAATGAATTTGCGATAGATCCTCGATGCGTCGATTAATCATCGAAGCATTAACTACGCTTCTCACAACAAACTGAAAAATTCCATAGATTCAATCTGTCTTTTCCACCGGCACTTGTAGGAATTTCCTTAGCTATAAGTCTTGTCTCACCTACACAGCTCGGAATATCGAAATGTTAACAACACAGATCAGCACAGCAAACTGTAAAAGGTTTAATTAACGGTTCAATGAGCAGTTCAGTTTATATCCAGCAGATAAAAGTACATTGTCCTGTCAAGGAATGCATTGTACGTTCTTACGATTTTTCAACACTTCAACTGACTGACATCAAATCGCGTTGATGGCAGAATTCACTTATATTGTTGGAAACGCCCAATCTATTCCAATAATTTATATTCTTAACGACGGGTTACACGATGTTACACCGCCCCCGGTAGCTGAGTAGTCAGCGCGACAGAATGTCAATCCTAAGGGCCCTGGTTCGATTCCCGGCTGGGTCGGAGATTTTCTTCACTCAGGGACTGGGTGTTGTGTAATCATCATCATTTCATCCCCATCGACGTGCAAGTCGCCGAAGTGGCGTCAAATGGAAAGACTTGCACACGGCGAACGGTCTACCTGACGGGAGACCCTAGTCACACGACATTATTATTATTACTGATGTTATTGGTGACTGACTACTACTTTATCAACCTATGTGTTAAAACTTGTCTAAGTTTTGTGCTGTTGCATAAAAGCCTTTCCCGCTGAACTTAGTGACTGATGTGATTTTTACTGACAAGCTAGTTTGTTCAGCTTAGGTGTCGTAGGAATATGGCGTAGAGCAAGGATGTACAACCCACGGTCCCCGGACCGCATACAGACCAAAGTATCAGTGCGGCCCAAGAAAACATCTACCACACGATCGGTAGAAAAAAATCCGTAGGATTCCGTTTATGTAAAGTTATAATAAATTGAATATTTTCAATATGAAATTCCCGCCAAACAATGTTACGCTTCTATTCCCTCATTGGTCATTGGTCCGTCTCCTTTCTTTTCTTTATTTTTTTCTCAGTAGCTGTGCCTAGCGTTAAGTATATTATATACGGCTCAGAAATACTCGTCTTCTTTTCATGTGCTCCCAGTAAGTTAAAAGTTTGGACACCTCTGGTTTACAGGCTGCTCCAGTCTTTGTGCTGTTTAAGACTTTCCCGACGTAGTAACTGCTTCACTGGTTCATGGGCGTCGCGTCGGATAATGTTGTGCAAGCTACATAATATTTCGACGAGACAGCTGCTCGTCATCTTCAGGTGCTTACTGACGTCTAATGCAACGCACGTGAACCAATGAAGTTGCTTCAGTCTTGTTGTCGCTGTTCAAAATTTTTATTATTCATGTCGCTTTCTCCAAGTCACAGCATGATGATTACTACTGGTCATCCAGTTCATGTTCATGTTCAAACCTAATTTTTTATTAGAATTATGGGTCGTTACTTACAACCAAGACTAGCTAGTCATTTAATTGTTTTATGTAAATGCACTCTATTCACTGAAAGACTTTTTTTATTGTTTGGAAGTTTAGTATAATTCTAAAACGATTGTGCAGTTTCTTTTCTGATCTCCATAGCTAAGTACTTGGCTGTTGCTACTCAAAACATTTTAACAGTAACGCATCCTTCGTCCATTTGACACTGCTTTTTCCTTTTCGTTAGTCACTTGCGACTACATCGTAAACATGAGCTAAAATCCAGAATGACATATTCACTCTGCAGCGGAGTATGCGCTGATATGAAACTTCCTGGCAGATTAAAACTGTGTGCCCGACCGAGACTAGAACTCGGGACCTTTGCCTTTCGCGGGCAAGTGCTCTTCCATCTGAGCTACCGAAGCACGACTCACGCCCCGTACTCACAACTTTACTTCTGCCAGTATCTCGCCTCCTACCTTCCAAACTTTACAGAAGCTCTCCTGCGAACCTTGCAGAACTAGCACTCCTGAAAGAAAGGATATTGCGGAGACATGGCTTAGCCACAGCCTGGGGGAGGTTTCCAGAATGAGATTTTCACTCTGCAGCGGAGTCTGCGCACTTGCCCGCGAAAGGCAAAGGTCCCGAATTCGAGTCTCGGTCGGGCACACAGTTTTAATCTGCCAGGAAGTTTCATGAGCTAAAATCCTCATGTCACTCGCGTTTTCGAGAGGTTGTTCTGTGTTCAAAGGTTTGGAAGTCAGTGTGACCATCCAACATTATCCCTCTGCACATCGTAACACCTTGGCCACCAAAACCAGCGTGTTCGACAAAGCTGGACGCACCCACATGTAGTGGAGGGTGGGAACACGTTACGCACCAAGGAACATTGTCGAACTTGATCATTTTGGTCGTCCAGGTCTCGTGGTGTGGGGAGCCGTAATGTTGCTGTGGCGCGCTCATCTCCAGATCTTTGAACACGGTACACATAGTGGTCAGTGCCATTGTGACACTGTACTCCTTCCCAATATGCGTATATTCAGCGGTGCATTCGACCTTGACCTAATTTTTTATGGATGATAATGCGCGCCTGCATCAAACAGCGCAGGGGGTGGAGTTTTTGGAAGTTAATCGACGAATGGATTGGTCTGTTAGTTCCTCCGACTTAAATCCCATACAGCGCTTGAACGATGCGTTGGAGAGACTCCGTATTGCTGCACGTCCCCATACACGAAAAACCATCCAGCACTTGTCAGCCGCTCTAGTGGACGAAAGGAATGCCATACCACAAGAACTGCTTAACAACTTGATGGTCATCATGGCAGCATGGCGCAGAGCATGCATTGCCAATCGTGGCGATCACAGATCCTATTAAGAATAACGTCCCGCCTTTTGTAATGTACAGGGGACCATCATGAATCGTAGTGACTTCGTTGCAATTATTGTCCTTGGATAAAGACGTCATTTCTTTTCGTCTCAGTACATAATTGTTTTAGCTATCTTCTGCCTTAGACTGTAGCAGTTCTTTCTAAATATGGCCCAAGTTTCACCAGGCTGTGTTACTTGGTAATGACAAAAAATGACAAAATTACCCTCTGCTACACGCCATAAGGTGACTTTTGTAGTTTCGAAGAATTCGGTAATACTGTATCCTCACACATTGCATATCCCCGCTCTTTGAGGCCCTCCAATTAGTTAATGAAGATCTGCATTCACAGTACCTTTCAAATCTTTCTAATCCACATTGACTTTTGCTCTCTCTAAAACGGTAATGTACCTGAATAATCTCCTGGCAAGTTAAAATAAGTTTTCCAAGCACAGCACACACAAAACTGACAGATAAAATGGGAAATATGCTTGACTTATAAATAGTGGGCGACAAAAGAAGTCTGTGGGAAAGTTTCACTAAAAAAAGAATTAAGTTATCGGGCTTGTTGTAAGGCACTCAAATTAACTTGCTGCCGGATTGAGTATTATACAGGAAAAACTGGAGATATGAACGAAGATTAGAATACGCAAGAGAGAATGTACAGGATTTTTGATTTAGTAGATACGAAAGGATCTACACGAAGTATATGCTACAAACCACGGTATCAAACCAATACGTTAGTTAATTCCATGCTCAGTAGACCGTGTGGACGATTTTTAATGAAATAATGCAGAACGACTAAGGTTACCGCTTTGTATGTATAATTTGTTTACTAGTATAGCTACTTTAATAATCAGAATAGTGATATACACATAATAAAACGAATTGTTCTAGCTACAACTTTAATGTATTTAAATTTAGGCATCAAATATGAAGCACCAGTGTCTTCCGTAATATACTTGCTATTACTTTTTAATTAAAATTGGCTTATGCAACAGGAGTTTTCCAGAGGAACTGATTTTATTTTGGATTCAAATTTGGGTTTTCTAACTGTTTATGTCTTTTGGGCAAATGGCAAACGATTTGGGTAATGAAATTTATTTTCGCTCTTCTTGTATTGCATCAATTCGTCTTACTATTATTCTCAGTTTAGGATGGATTAATTATGACGAATTTCATTCGCAAATATATATATGGTGAAGGTGATGTTATGATGTATCACACCTCGGTGAGGCACCTGCCACATGGCGTCATCCTGCTTCTCTCTTTTTTAAATCAATGTTTAATTCAATGTTTAATTCAGAAAATAATGATATAAAGCATTAATGACTGTAAACTGACGCTGAATATATTACAATGGTAATTCTATATTGTCCGAAACAAGGAAAGAACAAACGTTACTGACTTTCCCTGTTTGGAAATCGTAATAACATGTTTTTTCCACTTCATATATTCGTGACTCTGTAAAGACAAAATTAAAAATACTCTATTCCATACATTTACTCTCTTCCGTGCATTATATATATCACTGACGTTATTCTGCTATTTCAAAAATTTTGTGCGCTGTAAATTTTCCACATTAAGGCACAGTCCATCTGCAGAGCACAATTTAATAACTTTCTCTAAAATCCAATTAGCAAGTTTTACAGTTCCTGCCTCTATAACAGCTTTAAGTGCAATAGTTGGATCATCTGAAGACATAAAAGACTCTTATTGACAACTAATGGGAGAGGACCCAAAACCTTACACTATGGGCAACCGTTGTCTCGTTCCAGTACTGATGTGTTATTCAGCACGTTTGTAGCTATCGTAAGTTATTAGTATTGGGCAAAATTTTTAAAATTCAAGCACTATCTAAGAGACCGAATTATACAATCAAGTACATTCGAAACATTGCAAGAACATACAACTGGTGATATTTAGTTGTTTATGTGTGTTGCTATTTCGTGAATAAACTGTATAAATGCCATCCTCCGTCGAGCAACCCTTCTGGAATCCATACAGAATGTACTAACACAATAATACCTACTTAAAACTTACAACACCCAAGAATACATTTCTTTCTCGTATATTTTGCCAAAATAGAAATGAATTGGAAGCACAGAATTGATCATTATTGTGTCCTTTCGAAACAATGATGACTTAAGGAAGACGACACTTTCACACTTGTACTATTTTATAAAACTCGAGATACAGGTGTCATTCCTATTTGGGAAGAGCATGGACATATTTCTGTCCATCCACTGGGTTTTCGTAAATTTCTTTGGGACAGTCCTTAGATAGCTTCCTCAACGAGACCAAAGCCAATCATCTCCTTCCGTTGTCCACCAACTATTAATAATCACCCCTTAGTGACTTCGATGGTGATGGTGCAATAAACTCTGAATCTGACATGCGTAATTGCTTGATGGACAGAAACACCCCTGACACTAAAGCTATTTAACGTAGCGGCCGCTGCTGAAATTTCCTTAAGTACGTGGGAGCCCACATCGCATGTCATATCAAGTGCTGCACTACGTAATCGCTCTTGGCTTTTGTTCGCTCTTTCGTGCGATGCTGTAGACTGGCAGACTTTCAACTTTATGGCAATGCTGTACGACGAGATGAGTCGAGGCTCGAAAGAAACACCACAAAATGGTTCAAATGGCTCTCAGCACTATGGGACTTAACATCTGAGATCATCAGTGCCCTAGAACGTAGAACTATTTCAACTTAACTAACCTAAGGACATCACACACATCCATGCCCGATGCAGGATTCGAACCTGCGACCGTAGCGGTCGCGCGGTTCCAAACTGAAGCGCCTAGAACCGCTCGGCCACACCGGCCGGCGAGAAACATGACAATTCACAACTCAACACACCAGAAAAGGTGACATGTGACCAGAACACTGATGTTTTTGTGATTTCTGGAAACTGTAAATTTGACGGTGGTACTCGTGCCAATGTATTCGTGTGCGTTTGAGTGATGTTAACGACAATCGTTTTTAATGTACGCTTCATTCAGTAACCAAACAGACACACGTACATTGTCTGCTCAAAAGTATCCGGAGAGCCACATGTAATGCGGAATTGACGCCTAGTTACCAAGAAAGGTGGACATTTCAGTATTAAAGAAAGCACATCACTGTGTTGTCAGTGTAGGTGCAGTAACAGCAGAAGAGACTGGCCAGGAGAGCTTAGTGACGTCAAACGTGGACCACTCGACGTCACCTGAGTAACAAATCGGCAATGGATATTTCAGCTCTTCTAAAGCTGCCAAGTCCAACATTAGTGATAAGATTATGAAATGGAATCGCGACAGAACAGCCACAGCAAAAGCAAGCCCAGGAAGACCCCATGTACCGAGGGAGAAGGACTGTCCAGCATTCCCAAGGGAAGTTGTAAAAAATCACTTGAAAACATCACAATAAATAACTCGTGACTTTCAAAGTGATACGAGCAGTCCAGCTAGTACAATGACTGTGAGTAGGATGTTGTGAGCAGAATGTGTGAATCTGGCAACATAATATCTGACTTTCTAAAAAATATCAGTTACACAATTCCGAAGACTACAAGAGCTACTCTTAGACGGAGAGGTTGGCGTAGGAGAGGAATTCGTCATTGGCCGAATCAAACCAGACAGGAAAAATAAATGTTGGAAGAACGGGGTACAATGCTCAAACGGCTACCGTTAGGCAACACGTTTCTGTCGTTAATGCTAAAGCGACGCCTGAGGTGGCTTAAAGAACAACGCCACTGAGTAGTGGATAACTGGAAACAAGTGCCTTGGAGTGATGAATCCCGTTATACCCCATAGTAATCCGATGGTAGGATTTCCATTGTCGAAATCCTGCAGAACATTAGCTGCCATCGTGTCTAGTGCCAACAGTGAAGTACGGGGAACGTGGTGTTATAGGATGGGTATGGTTTTCATGGTTAGGGGCGTGATCTCATTGTTGCGCTTATGAAAATGACCAATTCGGAAGGATATGAACAGATCTCGCAGTATTGTGTACAGTGTGCATTAGAGGAAGGGTTCATGGAGAATAATTGTTTGCATGCGCACGATCGTGCGTCCTGTTACAAAGCAGCGTTTGTGAGGCAATGGACTGTGGGCAATAACATTCTTCAAATGCTCCGGCCTATCCAGCATCCTGTCCTGAAAACCAGTGGAACACGTTTGCAATGAGTCAGAAGGTAAATTTCGCCCCAATCTCCGGCGTCCAGTATCAGTACCTTATCCGGTTTCGGCTGTTGAGGAAGAAGGTGGTGTGATACCCTGACATGTGAAAACAGACATAGGAAAAATTATTGAAATAAAGCCTACTAAATAGATGAAGAGTGACAGCATTCAGCCGTGGCGGCTCGTTGCGAATCGATCCATCGTATTCTTGCGTATCATTGGTTCGCTGCCACGCGATGTGGCTAGGTTGCCTTCCGTGGCCGGAAGGCCTGACGGGATACCATTTCGATTCTACACAGAGTACGCGAAAGAACTTGCCCCCCTTCTAACAGCCATGTACCGCAAGTCTCTAGAGGAAAGGAGGGTTCCAAATGATTGGAAAAGAGCACAGGTAGTCCCAGTCTTCAAGAAGGGTCGTCGAGCAGATGTGCAAAACTATAGACCTATATCTCTGACGTCGATCTGTTGTAGGATTTTAGAACATGTTTTTTTTGCTCGAGTATCGTGTCGTTTTTTGAAACCCAGAATCTACTATGTAGGAATCAACATGGATTCCGGAAACAGCGATCGTGTGAGACCCAACTCGCTTTATTTGTTCATGAGACCCAGAAAATATTAGATACAGGCTCCCAGGTAGATGCTATTTTTCTTGACTTCCGGAAGGCGTTCGATACAGTTCCGCACTGTCGCCTGATAAACAAAGTAAGAGCCTACGGAATATCGGAGCAGATGTGTGACTGGATTGAAGAGTTTTTAGCAAACAGAACACAGCATATTGTTATCAATGGAGAGACGTCTACAGACGTTGAAGTAACCTCTGGCGTGCCACAGGGGAGTGTTATGGGACCATTGCTTTTCACAATATATATAAATGACCTAGTAGATAGTGTCAGAAGTTCCATGCGGCTTTTCGCGGATGATGCTGTAGTATACAAACAAGTTGCAGCATTAGAAAATTGTAGCGAAATGCAGGAAGATCTGCAGCGGATAGGCACTTGGTGCAGGGAGTGGCAACTGACTCTTAACATAGACAAATGTAATGTATTGCGAATACATAGAAAGAAGGATCCTTTATTGTATGATTATATGATAGCGGAACAAACACTGGTAGCAGTTACTTCTGTAAAATATCTGGGAGTATGCGTGCGGAACGATTTGAAGTGGAATGATCATATAAAATTAATTGTTGGTAAGGCGGGTACCAGGTTGAGATTCATTGGGAGAGTCCTTAGAAAATGTAGTCCATCAACAAAGGAGGTGGCTTACAAAACACTCGTTCGACCTATACTTGAGTATTGCTCATCAGTGTGGGATCCGTACCAGATCGGGTTGACGGAGGAGATAGAGAAAATCCAAAGAAGAGCGGCGCGTTTCGTCACAGGGTTATTTGGTAACCGTGATAGCGTTACGGAGATGTTTAAGAAACTCAAGTGGCAGACTCTGCAAGAGAGGCGCTCTGCATCGCGGTGTAGCTTGCTGTCCAGGTTTCGAGAGGGTGCGTTTCTGGATGAGGTATCGAATATATTGCTTCCCCCTACTTATACCTCCCGAGCAGATCACGAATGTAAAATTAGAGAGATTCGAGCGCGCACGGAGGCTTTCAGACAGTCGTTCTTCCCGCGAACCATACGCGACTGGAACAGGAAAGGGAGGTAATGACAGTGGCACGTAAAGTGCCCTCCGCCACACACCGTTGGGTGGCTTGCGGAGTATAAATGTAGATGTAGTAGATGTAGATGTAAGCGAGGGAGAGGTGGCGTGTCGGCAATGAGACAAGTGCGCCGAGTTCGATGATGCCGTCTACGAAGGAGTGTGCGCCACTGGGAGTGCTGCAGCCCAGTGGTAGCTCAGTGGGCGGTGTGGGCAGGCAGCATTCAGCAGTGATCACTGTCTTGGTGCTCGTTGTATCTCGGTTGCACGTTGGCCGACGAGCAGAACTGATTTTCAACGGCTTCCATTTCGCCATTAAAATCATATTTGCGGAGAACCAAGCCGATCTTCTGGAAGTAAAGCTATTAACTGTTTCTAACTCTGGATCCAAGTACTGTAATTATGTTCTTCTGCATTTTGATTCCCAGAGTAACAGGGGCTTGAGATGGCATTTTAAATGATTTTCTTGAACTACTTTGGCTGCGGCTATGTGTAATGCGACATTGTTGCATCTGAGCGATTTGTTTTAAATTCATGCATTTATTTCTGTCGATGATTGGTGGAAATCTTGGTGTATTCTAGTACTGCCCATGGGAACTGCTAACTTGAAACTCGGCTACGGCACACTAGTTTCGCATTCGGGAGGACGACGGTTCAAACCAACGTTCTACCATCCTGACAGGTTTTCCGTGATTTCCCTAAATCGCTTCAGGCAAATGCCTTCCGCATTCTTCCCTAAGCCGAGTTTGTACTCCGTCTCTAACGACCAACCGGAAGTTAAACACTAATCTCCTCCTCTCCCCCCTCCTCTTTCTCCTCGTTTACGTTACTGGACGGTTGTTCCGCTGGGTGTAGATGACCTGTTACTCACTCATCGGCTCGCTTCTGGGATTGTGGTAAACTGTAAGCTACTGAAGTTAATTTTCCTTGCTTTCACTACGCCATCTTCAGGCCCCCTGACCGACGTATACGAAGAAGCCCATCTCTTGTAGAGTCGAAACAGGGGCCAGCATACAGTTACTGCTATCCGTACACTTCTTTTTAACAAAGTGATCTCTTCGATCGTTTGTGCAACAGTCTGCAAGTGGCGATCGAAGAGGTCACTTTGTTGAAAAGAAGCCTACGGGTACCAGTAACTGTATGCTGGCCCCTGTTTCGACTCTACAAGACGTTTGATTGTTCCTAAACGTCGTTCAGGGGGCCTGAAGATGGCGTAGTGTAACTCTGGTACTGGTAGCAAGAATAAAATAAAACTGGAAATTTAGACAGCTGCAGGTGCTTTGATTTGACGTTTTACCAAGATGAAGTTGTCAGCTGCTTAAGCACGTAGGTGATGCTCCTCTTGAAACTGAGGAGCCCCTTTCTCCGCCTCAAATGCTGTCGCCGTCCTCTGGCCCAGGAAAAGGCACCAACTGCTCCACTGGGCTGTTTGGGTCCTCAGCAGCCGCGCCCCATACTTACTGTCATCGATGTCCCGTAGAGGGCCTTTCGTTCTTGGTCGTGCATAAAGTGACTCGTATTCGCATGCCACTGCTCTACCTCGGCCGCCACGCCACTCGCTGCAGTCACGTGCAGATGCGGCCGATTCTCTCACGGCTTCAGTACCACACGCCGTGTAGTGTGACTCTCCGGCCATGGGAAGACAAACGTGCCGCTCGACACAGCACACCATTAAGTGGGTAAATGCCTACGCAGTAGATTTTGTGGAAGACCTCAGCAGCCTCAGACTGTTGGATTCAGACCGACCGCTTGCTGACCTTGGATGTCCTGCTAGGCTGCCTGTACGAGAGTCACAAGACTTCACAGGTCAGAAATTTGATTCGAAGGGTGTCGAATTTTTCAGTCATGCCCTGACATCCATGTATTTACTATTACATGTACAATACTGTGAACGGGTGGAAAGAGTAGCAATGGGCAGTCCACTTGCACTCCACTTTTACCTGTGGATGCGAGTCTGTACATGGAGGAGATCGAGGAAAAAGACCTGAAGTCATCAAAATGGTAATCCACTTGTTTTTTCCGTGAAATACACCCCATACTTACGCGAGCATGTCACAACTCCCCCCCCCCCCACCCCCACCCCCAACGAAAAAGAGAGAAAGAGAGAGATATTGCGATATCAGTGATCTTGGAAGATAATGTAGAAGCCGGCCTAAGTGGCCGCGCGGTTCTGGCGCTGCAGTCTGGAACCGCGAGACCGCTACGGTCGCAGGTTCGAATCCTGCCTCGGGCATGGATGTGTGTGATGTCCTTAGGTTAGTTAGGTTTAACTAGTTCTAAGTTCTAGGGGACTAATGACCTCAGCAGTTGAGTCCCATAGTGCTTAGAACTAGTTAAACCTAACTAACCTAAGGACATCACAAACATCCATGCCCGAGGCAGGATTCGAACCTGCGACCGTAGCGGTCTTGCGGTTCCAGACTGCAGCGCCTTTAACCGCACGGCCACTTCGGCCGGCTGGACAAATATATTATATTAAAACTCACATGTAATTACATTTTCACGAAATCTGGGTGCATAGATGCTGAGAAATCAGTACCCAGAACAGCCACCTCTGGCCGTAATAACGGCCTAGATACGCCTGGGCATTGAGTAGATCAGAGCTTGGATGGTGTGTACAGGTACAGCTGCCCATGCAGCTTCAACACGGTATCACAGTTCATCAAGAGAATGGCGTATCTGACGAGCCAGTTGATCGGCCACTATTGACCAGACGTTGCCAATTGGTGAGAGATCTGGAGAATGTGCTGAACAGGGCAGCAGTCAAACATTTTCTGTATCCTGAAAGGCCCGTACAGGACCTGCAACATTCGGCCGTGCATTATCCTGCTGAAATGTAGGGTTTCGCAGGGATCGAATGAAGGATAGAGCCGCGGGTCGTAACACATCTGAAATGTAACGTCCACTGTTCAAAGTGCCGTCAATGCGTACAAGAGGTGACCGAGACGTGTAACCAGTGGCACCCCATAACATCACGCCGGGTGATACGCCAGTATGGGGATGACGAATACACGCTTCCAATGTGCGTTCACCACAATGTCGCCAAAGACTGATGCGACCATCATGATGTTGTAAACAGAACCTGGATTCATCCAAAAAAATAACGATTTGCCATTCGTGCACCCAGGTCCGTCGTTGAGTACACCATGGCAGGCGCTCCTGTCTGTGATGCAGCGTCAAGGGTAACCGCAGCCATGGTCTCCGAGCTGATAGTCCATGCCGCAGCTAACGTCGTGCAGATGGTTGTTGTCTTGCAAACGTCCCCGTCTGTTGACTCAGGGATCGAGAAGTGGCTGCACGATCCGTTACAGACATGCGGATAAGATGCCTGCCATCTCGACTGCTAGTGAGTGATACGAGGCCGTTGGGATCCAGCACGGCGTTCCGTATTAACCTCCTGAACCCACCGATTCCATATTCTGCTAACAGTCATTGGATCTCGACCAACACGAGCAGCAATGTCGCGATACGATAAACCGCAATCGCAATAGGCTACAATCCGACGTTTATCAAAGTCGGAAACGTGATGGTACACTCCTTTCACGAGGCATCACAACAACGTTTCACCAGGTAACGCCGGTCAACTGCTGTTTGTGTATGAGAAATCGGTTGGAAACTTTCCTCATGTCAGCACGTTGTAGGTGTCGTACCGGCGCCAATCTTGTGTGAATGCTCTGAAAAGCTAATCATTTGCGTATCACAGCATCTCCTTCCTGTCGGTTAAATTTCGCGTCTGTAGCACGTCATCTTCGTGGTGTAGCAATTTTAATGGCCAGTGGTGTACATTTTGCTTGCATGTAAGTGAATTTCTTAATGGTGATCGGCTTCCAGACTGGATAGTCTTCAGAGGCTCATATGTCGTACTTAGCCAGTGTCTTCCTAGGTCAGCGATATGGCAGGATTCCGAGGACTTTGTACTTGTTCTTCCAGTCTTACCGTTCGCTCTTGGTTCTGCTAAATATTGTATTTTCTTAGAATTTCTAAGTTCTTCCACAATTTTACATTGTCGAGTGCTTTTGCTAAGTCGAGAAATCCTACGAACATATCTTTATTTTTCTTCACACTTGCTTCTATTGTCAATCGCAGTGTCAGAACTGCGTCTCCGGTTCCTTTACCTTTCCTAAAGCCAAACTGATCGTCATCTAATAGATATGAATGTCTCCGTCTCTGCTTCTGGGTGCGTCTTACTATCCAATACCTGATTTCGGAATCTCTCCCTGACCATGATGCAATCTAACTGGTATCTTACCGTACTTTGCATGCTTTTCCATGTAAACCATATCCTCTTGTGAGTCTTGAACAGAGTATTCCATATTACAAGCTGAAATTGATTGCAGGACACAATTAGTTTTCCTCTACTCTCATTCATGCAGTACAGCGGCTGTTCTCCCTTAACCATTTTTTCTACTCCTTCCTCACAACCGCATTCCAATTACCCACTACTGTTAGATTTTCATCTCCCTTTACGTACTGAATCACCCGTTCACTATTCTCATGTACTTTATCTATTTACTCATCTTCAGTTGGCGACGTCTGCAGTACACCTGAACTGTTCTTGTCGGTACTGGTTTCCTGTCGATTCTGATGAGCACAACCCTATCACTGAACCGTTCACAGTGACTCACTCTCTACTCTAATCTCCTATTTAAAACGAATCCTACTCCCGTTATATCATTTTCCGGAACATATATCCTTGTCTCCTTTCCATTTCACTTCACTTTGGCATTACCATTTCACAGCCGTAAGAAGTCACCCTCGTTCTGCCAACGGCCTTGTCAAAGAGGGTATAGGAGTACTCTCTTGCCCTTGGGGTGTTCAGTTGGCGACGTCTGCAGTACACCTGAACTGATCTTGTCGGTATTGGTTTCCTGTCGATTCTGATGAGCACAACCCTATCACTGAACCGTTCACAGTGACTCACTCTCTACTCTAATCTCCTATTTAAAACGAATCCTACTCCCGTTATATCATTTTCCGGAACATATATCCTTGTCTCCTTTCCATTTCACTTCACTTTGGCATTACCATTTCACAGCCGTAAGAAGTCACCCTCGTTCTGCCAACGGCCTTGTCAAAGAGGGTATAGGAGTACTCTCTTGCCCTTGGGGTGGGAAACTGCCCCTAAAAGGCGGAAGAATCAGCAATGATCAATGGAATGAGGATGCAGAAGCAATGGTAACTACTGTATTAAATACAAATAATATGTACCCACAGAGCAAGTGGCCTGTAACTGAAAAAGGATGATCTTCCCATTAGCAAAAGAGTCTGCCAAGGGGGAGGTGACTGTGGAAAGACGACTGAATAATCAGAGAAACGATAACGTTCTACGTGTCGGGGCTTGCAAAAACGTGGTAGGGAAGCTAGAAAATCTGCAAATGAGAAGAATGCCAAGACTGAATCTAGGTATGTAAAATGATAGTCCTTACTTTTTTCCAGGCGTTCCACATATGTGGCACAATCTTAACTGCATGCCGTATAGGACCAAGAGCGTCTCTCTATGACATGAGTAATTCATAGCAACCTATCATTCATCCCAGCTTCCATAAGTTTACTGATAATGCACTTGTTGACATCGAGTGGCGGTTTCTTTCGCGTTTCCACCTAGTTTTTAAGGCCTTCTATTGAGTGAGGTCTGTGTGACAATGTCGTTTATAATAGCACAACAGACGGGGCTACTAGACCCACGTTACCCCTGCACTAACTTTACCAACCTTTACCGCCATTACGAGTACTGCTCGGTGTCGTAGTTTATACAAATGTCTCAAAGAGAAGCGAATGAGTTCGATCCACACCTTTACAACAATATCGTGCATGTGTGGGCTATTTCCCTGCAATACAAAGGGTCATGTGACAATGTTGGGTGGGAAATCCCAAGGTGTTGTTTAGCCGGTTAACCGAAGAAGTTCATTACATGGGTTACTGGAGATGTGACTTCAGTATATCTGTTGAGTTTGTATGTAGGTGGATACAGTGTGATGTGATGAATGTGTTGTGTATGTCTTATGATGATGAGAGAAGGTAGAGGGCGAATACCATTGTCGGCCCACCACCTAGTCCTGAATGGTGACCACCATCGACAGCGTCATATACCCCCTCGTTTCCTGACACGCTGCCGCTAGGTTTGCAGTGCAGTCACTCAAAATGTGGTGATCAGAAATTTTACTTCTGCCCTTGTCATCCAAGTGTTTCTCGACTACAAGGATTCGAACCGAGTATCTACGAGACGTGTGCTTCATTGTAGGCGTGCATCAGCTCATCTTCCTGCGACAGCCGTCTTTGTGATGAGTTCTTCATGGGTATGACCTTTACTAGGGGCAGTAGAGGTTTCTACCGTGGCCAAGTCGGTCTTCATTATCCCTTGAGCTTACATTAGTCAGCGCTGTCCATACTTTACGCCTCAAATAAGCGAACAAGGTTCCACAGTTGTGGGTGACGTTCAGAGGCGTGGTTATCAGCGCCCCTAAGGAAATTAATAGAAACGAATGTGCTTTAAACGCAGAAAATGTGCTAACAGAAGTATGAACCAGTCTGAGGTAAAATTTCACTCACTCACTCTCAATTCCAATTATGATCACCCGTGCAATCAGACTAGCTCACATACTGTACGACACCATTAAAATGGTCAGATGTTCGAAAACTGTCAGTTAAAACACAAGTAATACAAGACGAATGCCTCCACCTTCGTTAATTGGGTTTCAGTGGGAATATTTTAATAAATCAAATGCAGAAATAATCCTTAGAATGTGGTCTTTTATTACCAGTATTCACTTTTCCACATAGTCACGAGCCAATTGGATACATTTCTGTCAACGATGAACAAGTTTTCCGAAGCCGTCACGGAAGAAGTCGACACTCTGTTTCCGCAACCACAGTCTCACAGTTCACTCATCGTTTTCATCTGAAGGAAAATAATGTCTACGAAGATCGTCTTTCATTATCGGGAACAGATGGAAGTCAGACGGCGCTAAATCTGGACTGTATGGAGGATTCCGTACGGTGGTGAGATTCAGTCTCTGAAGTTCTGCTGTCTTGGCACGTGAAGTGTATGTTTTGGCATTGTCATGCTGCAGGAAAACATTTCCCTTTTTCTTTCGGACCCTTGTTGGTTCGCAGTGTTGTGATGTAACGCTCTGAATTTACTATTGTTCCACGATCAAAGAAATCAAGATGGATAACACCATCTGCGTCCCTGACTTTTCCAGCTGAGGGTTGTGTCTTGAATTTCTTTTTCTGGGACGAGCCTTTGTGTCGATATTCCATACACCGACGTTTCGTCTCAGGGTCGTAATGGTGTACCCACGCTCCGTCTCCTGTCACAATTGAATGGAAAAAGGCGTCACCTTCATTCCCGTAACGCGCAACTTTCAAGTCTGTGCGCTTTCATTTCAAGAGTCAGGATCCGGGGTACCTATGGTGCACAGATCCTTCTGATAGCTAAGCAAAGCAATGATGCGACCCACACGTCCCTGTAAAATCCCGATTGTGTTTATCATTTCTCTCTGAGTGATACGAAGATCGTCCTGAATCAATCTGTCAACATTTTGCTTGTGAAACTCGGTAGTTACTGTCGCAGGAAGTCCAGCTCTCTGTCTGTCATGCAGGTCAGATGTTCCCGCCTCAACAACTTTAAACTTACTCGCCCAGCGACGCAAAGTACTCACATCAACACAGTCACCATAAACTACTTTCATTCTCTAAAAAAATGGTTCAAATGGCTCTAAGCACTATGGGACTTAACATCTGAGGTCATCAATCCCCTGGACTTAGAACTACTTAAACCTAACTAACCTAAGGACATCACACGCATCCATGCCTGAGGCAGGATTCGAACCTGCGACCATAGCAGCAGCGTGGTTCCGGATTGAAGTACCTAGAACCGCTCGGCCATAGCGTGCGGCTTTCCATTCTCTGATGAATCTCCTTTGGGGTGGCACCTTCTGCTGCCAAGAGCCGTCCTATGCGAAGACGAGTGAGAAGGTCCTCATCCTGTTTGCGTAGCTGGAAGGATGTACGGTACGGCCGAGCTGTGGACTTTACCAGCCTCACCTTGTCCCTGCTACTCGTCTTCCCATCGACGTATGTCTCCGTATCTCAACAGCGAGGTGATATCATGCAGTGGGATGGCATACTGAACTAACTGAAGATACCTCTTGGGTAGCTGCTTTATCTGCTGGGTACAAATGGTGTTGACAGTGAAGGGCACTGGGAGAGACGGAACAGACGAGGCATTTAGCGTCTCATATGCTCCAGTGCCAGTAAAATCGAATATAATTCCGTGTCGCAGACAGTGAAGTGTTAAGGCAGCCCGATATTTAGGAGAGTATTAGGAAAAACAGCACAGCAACCAATGGAGTCTCCCTTTTTAGACTTAACTGTGAATACACCTATAAAGAGCGTAACAAGTGTAAATGGAGATAATTTCATTGGTGACTGGGAACAGTGTACTGGACTACATTACACAGGATTCTCTTAATTTCCAGACTAATAATTACAGCTACTTGCAGTAGTATGTTTTTCAGTTGGTTAGTACCTCCAAGTATATGTGGCATGAGCAACCCATTAATGCTTATTTTTCCCTGGGCGGCATGTTAGGCGGTGAATCGTGGACGTGAGCATGCAAAACGGTTAGCCCACGCTGATAGGCAGAGTCCATTCAATATTGCACCTGCGAAAAATCAGGTAGTAAAATATGCGACGTATTTGTGGGAAGACTGTTCAACGCAGGGAAACAACAACAAACGCACGGATGTGTGTACATATTAAGGTACCACATATAAAAGTATCTGCACATCCAGAATAATAGTGGTGCTCAGTTAAAATGTGGTGAAATGCAGCCTCTCCTATGCTGCATTCAATCTACAGTTACTCTGGGCCTCCACAATATCTACCTGTGGTGCACAATGCATGTAAGTTCCCTGCTGATCCCAATTCATCAGCATACCGTGCTGTTCCCCGTACAGCTATGGGACACAAATTCTCCAATCACCCATGAGGAACAATGCCGTTTATCATCGTTCTATCACGTGTGTAGCAGTCACTTGGTGCGGGAGAAGCACAAACCAACCTAAATCCATGGTTTTAACAGACTTCCTCCATGGTTACTGCTGAGGAGCAGAGTAATTTTATATTTAGTGCTATGCAGGAAATGCTGCACTCCTGCACCCGCTTTTGATACTTTTATTTTCTGACATTTTAATGGTAACCGTAATTACACAGTGCTATTCACAGATAGGTCTGTTGGCTGCTCCGTTCTTTTCCCTGGTCAAATCTCCAACGCGCAAGTTCCTCATGAATTCACTGTGTGCATTGCCGAATTATACGCAACTCTGTGTGCACGGGAGAAGATGAGATGTGATAAGAAATAAAAACACATACAGCCATCCTTATGATTTTGGCTGGCTCTGAGCACTATGGGACTCAACTGCTGAGGTCATTAGTCCCCTAGAACTTAGAACTAGTTAAACCTAACTAACCTAAGGACATCACAAACATCCATGCCCGAGGCAGGATTCGAACCTGCGACCGTAGCGGTCTTGCGGTTCCAGACTGCAGTGCCTTTAACCGCACGGCCACTTCGGCCGGCCCTTATGATTTTAATTTGTTTTGTCGCTACCAGTTTCAACGCTTATGCGTAGGGATCATATCAACCTGTACAGCATCAAAGACAGCCTGAAGATGACACAATGAATCGTTGAAACTCGTAGCGACAAAATAAATTAAAATCATAAGGACGGCTGTACGTGTTTTTATTTTTTATGACGATAGTAAACGGCCGTCGTCCCAGAGATCCTTTGCTACAAGGATGGACATACAAAAGCAAGGTGAGATGTGTCCCAATTGCTAAATTCCTTGTCTGTCCCCTGAGTGGCACATCTCTACAACACTTGTACCTTGCAGGTAAAACCGTCCACGATCACCACGACATCGTCCTACACCTACAAAGGCCGGGAAAGGAGGTGTCTTTTCGCTGGGTACAAGAGCACATGCGTATTAAGGGAAGAGAGATGGCAGATGTATCAGCCAAAGCAAGGAGGAATGTCATAATAATATTTAATCTAAAAAAAAAACTGACTCTGGGGGACGTGCCCATATAGCTAATTCAACAACAGTAGTTCCGTCAGTGTGTTTCGACAATTTAGATCATTCGTTAGTGCCAATCCGAATCCTGGTACGAAGTTACATATGCTTAGACTTGTCATGCGACGCCATGCAGGCGACTTTGGTGTCAGCTGTGATGGTACATCCACTCCCCGAGCGGAGGAAGTTTTCCACCTAGGGCTCCTTTAGTTAGCAACCTGCTGCACTCACCCTGCAGCTACCAAAGAGGACTTCCGCGATCATCGGAAATTCCATGTTCCATACCCACACATGTTATCACCTCGCTATTGAGGTACAGAGTCTTTTCTGTGATTCAGAGTCACGGATCGTTGTGAAGAAGAATGGCTGGAAGTTGTGGTGTCACCGCCAGACACCACACTTGCTAGGTGGTAGCTTTTAAATCGGCCGCGGTCCGCTAGTATACGACGGACCCGCGTGTCGCCACTGTCAGTGATGGCAGACCGAGCGCCGCCACACGGCAGGTCTAGTGAGACGTACTAGCACTCGCCCCAGTTGTACAGCCGACGTTGCTAGCCATGGTTCACTGAGAATTACGCTCTCATTTGCCGAGACGATAGTTAGCATAGCCTTCAGCTACATTTGCTACGACCTAGCAAGGCGCCATTACCAGTAGAGATATTGAGATTCTATTAATGTATCATCAAGAGCGATGTTCTACAAATGTGGATTAAAGTTAAGTATTCCAGAAGCTACGTACTTTTCTTTATAGCATTCATTACGTATCCTGTTTCAGACCTCACGCCAGCCTGCGTGAGTTTAAGCGCGTGCCTTTCGGCTTCCCCTCATTGTGTCTAGGCTGTCTTGTCTAGACACAACAGAAGTGACAGTCCATAAGCTCGGTCTACCAGAGAGCAGAAGGCGGCCGTGGCGTACCTCTTTCCAGCCACACAGACGAGATACATGATTCTCACTTACCTTCGCACAGGACACATACCTACGACGCGTTGTTTCTTGCTCCTGCGAGAGGACACTCCACCGTGTGGTACTTGTGGCGTACAGATCACGGCGCGCCACATTTCAGTCGAGTGTATTTTGTATTCAAACAAGAGCGCAGCGGCTCATTTGCCGAATGATTTGCTCCCTACTTTAACTGCTACCCTGGTTACAGAGCTGCAGCCGCACCGTTACATGCAGGAGCCTTCCTGTGTGGGCGCCTTTCCAGGTATCGGACCTGACTGCTGAGACGCTGCGCTTTCTCTAGCCGCGCGGCACTCTGCCGGCATCGCCTCGCCGGAAGGACAGCAGAGGTCGCCACGGATACTCCGCCACCGCCGCCGCCGCCGCCGCCGGATTTGCATACAATGGCGCTGTTTACCGCAGCTGCCGATCGGCGGGCGGCGGCGGCGGCGGCGGCGGCTTCGGCGGCGCAGGCGCAGTAATCGCCCGCTACCTGATACCGGCACATTGTTCCGCTGCCGGCCGCCGACATTACTCACCGATCGCCGCTCATTCCTCTCCTAGTTTTCGGGGAAGTCGATGCGCGATTTGCGGTGGCGCTCCACCAGCGGGGCCGAAGTGGAAAAAAAAAACACGATCACACGGATGCCCGAAATTCATTCCGAGAAGGCTAAGGTTGTCCTGTTCTCGGAGACCTCGTTAGCTGCTCTTTCGCAGAGTCCTCCCACAACTATCTAGCTCGGAGTTTACCGGTTTCGATGGGCTTATCGAAACAGCGCCTGCCATGGTGTACTCAACGACGAACCTGGGTGCACGAATGGCAAATCGTAATTTTTTTTGGATGAATCCAGGTTCTGTTTACAACATCATGATGGTCGCATCAGTTTTTGGCGACATTGGGGTGAACGCACATTGGAAGCGTGTATTCGTCATCGCCATACTGGCGTATCACCCGGCGTGATGGTATGGGGTGCCACTGGTTACACGTCTCGGTCACCTCTTGTTCGCATTGACGGCACTTTGAACAGTGGACGTTACATTTCAGATGTGTTACGACCCGAGGCTCTACCCTTCATTCGATCCCTGCGAAACCCTACATTTCAGCAGGATAATGCACGACCGAATGTAGCAGGTGCTGAAACGGGTACGAGGGCGAGCGACGTTCGGGTTACATTTACTTTTCACGTCTCTGCATGAAAAGTGTGTCATACGCGAGTGCTTCGCGTTTCTTTACCCTGCCTGTTCACCGATCTACTCGTGCGAGCTCGGTCGTTCTCACTACTCAGCGGTGAGCGATCGGCTGGATATACTTGTATAAAAGAGCATCAAGGCATCCTCCATAACGAAACTGTTGACCGCCTCGCTAAGAGAACTACTGTGGAAGGACGGTACCACCGAACCCCAACCCCTTATACGGATTTGAACTTGACGGTAAGAAAAGTTACTTATCACGACTGGAATTGTGAACGCCACGTATCCCAGCAATTCAAGGGCAGTTACCAGGCGGCCATACAATCGATCGTCTCTTCTCGACCACGGTTCTCGTCGGTAAGTCTTGCTAGATGTCGTGTGACCGCTCTCATATGCATGAGACTGGGACACGGGTGTTAGCCTGCTCGCCTACACCGGTAGAAAATTATAGCTTCTGGACACTGTGACAGCGGCAGTGGCCGATCTGAACCGTGTTATAGTGGTGTGTACTACCGACTGCGGCGCACATGCTGTCTTGTACAAAAAAAAAAAACTGTTTGGGACGGACTACCCCGCCATGCACGTGCAACTACTTCACCGGTTCGACACATATAGGTATTACTAGCTCGCAAACTATTTAGAAACGCCGGTATCCGGCTTTCATCTATAAGTTATGTGGATTTGGTCCTCTCATGGAACCAGCCCGGTTGTAAAACTGGGGCAGCTGTTTATGTTTTTACTTTGCATTTCGAGCTTGAAACTGAAGTGAATCAGAAGAAGAATTACATGATCTGCTGAATGAAATGAACAGTGTAATGAGTAAAGAATATGGATTAAGAGTGTAAGTAGGCTGTTTAGATTTTTATATGGGTAATGCCACATAGCGCTCTGTATGAAAATCACTGGCTGTGCTGTGTGCAGTCTGTGGCTAGTTTGCATTGTTGCCTGCCATTGTTGTCATGAACTGCTATAGCTGGATGTGAACAGCGCGTAGCGTTGCGCAGTTGGAGGTGAGCCGCCAGCAGTGGTGGATGTGGGCAGAGAGATGGCGGAGTTTTGATAATTTGTAATACTGGATGTCAATTATGAATATTAAGGTAAATACATTGTTTGTTCTCTATTAATATCTTTCATTTGCTAACCATCCCTATCAGTAGTTAGTGCCTTCAGTAGTTTGAATCTTTTATTTAGCTGGCAGTAGTGGCGCTCGCTGTATTGCAGTAGTTCGAGCAACGAAGATTTTTGTGAGGTAAGTGATTTCTGAAAGGTATAGTTTAATGTTACTCAGGGCCATTCTTTTGCAGGGATTTTTGATGGTCAGATTGCGTTGCGCTAAAATTATTGTGTGTCAGGTTAAGCACAGTCTTGTACAATTGTTCTAAGGGGACGTTTCATATGTCGACCCTTAGCCTAGGATACCTCACTGGAATCTTCTGATTTTTTCTTGTAGTTTGTGTATTTAGTGTAGCTTTAGCGCGTAATTGTAGAGAGAATCTCCTTGGTAGTTGCAGTCTTTCATTGTTGTACAGTAAAACAGTTGTGGCATGCATGTAGCTTTGCGCCAAGTATTTCGCTGTTGCAATTAACTAGATATTATTTTCAGTGCTATATTAATGTGTTCTCTTATTTTTGCTATTCAAATTGTGCTTTTCTGTGTTATCGTGTGAAACATTGTGACAATAATGGCGTGTGAAAAACGTAACACTCGGCTCCAAAGTAAACTAAGAAATGACAGTGAAGACGAAAGCAGTGTGTTGGCCCCACCATGTAATGAGTTAACTAACGTTCAAAGTAGTAATTTGGTAACTGTGCACAGGGAAATGGAGCGGGCGTCAAACAATGGCGTAGACAGTAAACAGGTAGTGAACAGGGAAGCATTATCGATCGATCGGTCGGCAACAGCTCGCCTCAGGAATCCGAAAGATAGGACACAATTTTGCAAATACTGTAGATTCAGGTTTTGCGTCCTCACCGTTTTCTCAAATAAGTCAAGACACATTTTCAGCTTGTCAAAATGTGAATGTTGCCGGTGCAAATGCACTGCCGAAAAGAGTAGAGGAACAGATTCCAGACACTAATGCATTGTTATTACAACTAATACAACAAATGGAACAAAATCAGACACAAACACAGCAACAGTTAGACACAATGGGACAAAATCTTCAAAAGTTAGACACAATGGAACAAAATCAGAGACAAACACAGCAAAAGCTTCAAAAGTTAGACACAATGGAACAAAATCAGAGACAAACACAGAAAAAGCTTCAAAAGTTAGACACAATGGAACAATACCACAGACAAACACAGCAAAAGCTTCAGAAGTTAGACACCACACTTGAACAAACACGTGAAGATTTAACTACTGAGTTACATAACATCGAATCGAAATGTCAAAAGGCCTGTAATGACGTAAAAACACAAATTTGTGAGCATTTTCAGCCTATTTTTTCGCGGCATGAAAATGCATTACAGAATCACGAAGCAGCCATAAAAGAGCTGCAAACCATTGTTCATGAAAATCATGAGACCTTGTGGGCTAAAATGGACTCAGTTGCATCTACCAATTCGGTTATGCAACTTGCAAAAACTCAGGAAAATTTAAAGGACACAGTAGATACCCTGAAAATTGGTTCAGAAAGACACATGGAGGAAATAAGTACATTATCGGAGAAAGTAGCCGAACTTTCGGATCAGGTCACTAACTTATCTACAAAGGTAGATTATGATCTGAATGACACAAAACCCGTAGCCTTCACTGACACAGAAGAGTATGAACAAATAAGAAAATTCAAACAAAATCAGAATCAAATTAATACGCAATACAAAAGAGAAATGCGGGAAGTACAAGATCAGCTGACACACGTAATACAAGAATTACGTATTTCAGAGGACACTCGCGCCCCAATAAGGGAAGAGGGACATAGAAATACGGAACAGCCACAAAATAATAACACAGGGCATTTCGGTAATTATGAAAGAAATTGGCAAGGTACACCGAATTTTGAGATGGAATCGCCGACACGACGTAACAATGACCGATATGCTACTCGCCGACACGATGATTTTGATTATAAGCTGTTCATTACTACACGTAAATTCAAAACATTTAAGAATTCTGCCAACGACATTCATCCACAAGCGTGGCTCCATCAATTATCTCATTGTTTTCCTCCCAACTGGTCATTGGAGCACAGGTTAGAATTTATGTGTGGCTACTTGGAGAATGAACCAGCTGTAAGAATGCGATCGGTCATTCACGATTGTCACAGTGAAGGAGAATTTTACCACGCCTTCCTCTCAGCGTATTGGTCTCAAGCTACACAAGACCGCGTAAAACATAGCATCATGATGATGAAACACTTTGAACAATCTGAATTTTCCAGTCTTGTGAAATATTTTGAAGACATGTTGCACAAGAATCAATACCTGTCAAACCCATACAGCCCCTCAGAACTCATCCGCATTTGCTTAATCAAACTGCCTGAAAATTTACGACATATTATTTTAGCAGGACGTTGCAAAGACGACATTGAAACTTTTCAGGGACTGTTACAAGAATTAGAAATTGACACAGACAGTCGCGGGATGCGAAAACAGGAAAACAATCACTACAGGTCACATCCGTCACAATTCCGTGACGACAGAAATAATAACTGGACACGACAAGTCTATTCTTACAACGCAAATCGTGACCAAAACAGACACCACCCGTATGACAACCGTTGGCAGAGTAGTAATAATTACAGGGAAAGATCACCTCTCCGCAGTAATGACTATCACAGAGACAATCAGAGAAACAGACAATATGGGAACCAAAATAACTATTATCAAGGGAGACAGAATAACTTTAGACGCAACGGTCCACTGCGTAGTTACGATTCCGGGAGAAATTCTCCACCACATGACCGACAAACAAGAAACTATGTCAACTACCGACATGACGACAGACGATATGATCGTAACGACAGACCTGAATTCCATCAGAACTGGCGAGCTTTAAACATAGCTGGGCCCTCTCGGCAAGGCGAATTTGTGGAAGTTAGGCCTCCTAATCCCAGTAACGGCGCGCGCCAACAAAGAAACAGACAATGACTCACACCGCAGGCTGCCGAGTGCGCCGGCTGGCTCAGGAAAAATAACATTGACGCTAACCTTGAGCAAAATTCTCGTATTGTTTACGGACGAATACCGCATGATAATTGCATTCAAGTTGAAAAACTGCGTACTGAGAAGAGCAAAAGGTTTACACCACATTTCACATGTAAACCCGTTTATTGAAAGATAATCTGCTTTTTAACTTTGTCTTTGCCATAAAACGTTTCACTTCACGTTACTAGTATGCTTTAGAAACTGTTACCATGCAACAATGTTTGAATTTCAATATCCAGTCAAGAACCAAGAGAACTTATTTAAACAGAAATTACGACTGCATTGTTATTGCGAACAGACGACACAGTGTGGTTATTTATACATTCCTCCTTGTTAGTTGCACGATTACGTAACGAATATACGGCTTACATACTTAGAACATATACCAGCACTGCTAATGAAATTTTCATGCAACATTTTGGTTTGCTTGAGAGTGGATTCTGGATTTGAGGTGCTTTCTGTGAAATGCCAGATGACACAGTGGTTAGTTTATGTGACAGCTACACGATTTTATCACGACGCTACTAATGAGCGACAATTTACAATGTTGCTTTTGCGGTGTATCTGTTTGATATCTACACAGTTTTTCTGAATTCTTCTGTAAAGTAAAACATGTTTTAGTAGTAACTTTTGTGGTATAGCTACAGTGAGACAGCCTCTTTCGTAGCACAACAATACGTTACAGCACAGTACTTTCTTCATCATGGCAATAAGCGTAATAAGTATGATATCTATACGCAAAGCATTTCACTTTTGTTTATCATGAGGTAAGTACATTGACTTCTGCAGAACTTAGCTTTCGGAGGACAATAACTACGACACTTCCCAGAGATTATCTTACAGCAAGACGCATATTTAGCGCTAAAGGACACGTATTTGAGTGATTAATTTTGTACTTAAAACATTTATTTTTAAAGATTTTTGAATTACAAAGAAGGTTTTTCGTGATACATTTCATTCCATAGCTGTAATCTGTAACACCTGAGGGTGTAATTACAATAAACCTCAGGGGGGTACACGCCTACTTTGTGTACCATGTGTTTGGCAAGCACAAGGAGCCCTAGCTAATATGGTATTTGCTTATACAACTTTACACATCGGTACCATATTTCTCTAACACATAAATTACACACCTATCTGATCATTTAACAGAGAAACAAACATCCTTTTACTACGTCAGTGACACATGTTTACGCAATTACACAGTTGGGTAACTTCACACTTAAGAAATTGTATTTTGTCTGTACTTTGTGAACTGTTCATATTTTTTCAGAACCATTGTGATACTATGAGAGCTTTGAATGATGTATTTGGTAAGGGAGTATGATTTTAAAGTACGTTTGAGGTAGATGACACTACTGAAATGAGCAGAGGATTTTCTTTAGGTTTTGAAATCATTGGCGGAAGCTACGACGTTTTTGACATTTGACTGAGGTGTTATGATGTTATTTTTACGACGACGATGTGTATTATGCTGTTGAGGTATGTTTATGTCAATAAGATGATGCTACCATATATGAGGAATGTGATTACGTGTTTATATGTATATGAATAATGAATAGAAGTTAGGGACTCTTGACTTGTGAAAAAGGATGTTGGAAACCAAGAATCGTACTTTGAGAGTTATGAAATGTGTGTGTAAATGCGTGAATGTATCACAATGCAAGCGAAAATTTTTTGGACACTGTCATATCAATAGCATTTTGTTTCTACAGATTTGTACCGCAAATTCTTGACCTGTGAAATATTTTTATATGAGATATATATGTCGTAAATATTTCCGTAAGAAAGTTAAGTGACCACCTGTACATAATGCGACGTGGGCACCCAGGTGTGTCAGACACCTGGAGAACGAGCCTTTTCAGACGCTCAGGTAGAAAAGAAAGCCATTAGGGTGTGCCAGAGGCACAGGTGGAAGAGAAGGACAAAGAGAGGCCTATACGCCTGTTTATGACATTCCTTTGTAGAGCGCATCGCTAATGCGACACGCTCGTTACTTGAAAACATATGATTTTTGTAATGCGTTGTGGGCACACAGCTGTGTCAAACACCTGGAGAACAAGCCATTAAGGTGTGCCTTTCATCGCTAATGCGACACCCTCGTTACTTAAAAACATATGATTACTCGCACTTTGTGCTAATTATTGAAATGCTTATGAATTGATGGGAAATATTCGTACATCCGCACACCTGATTATGACAAGTGTCTTTCTCTGAGAGTTGAGTGCTACTGACTTACGAAATGCCACATGACTATTGAATGATATTTTTATGCTTTGCTTTTCATAGTTGCTTATTTCATTTAATATCTGGTTTCCAGCTGTGTTGCAGCATTAGTTTTATAAAATAAACTGAGATGCATTTGCTAATGTGAACTCTTTCTGTCAACAGATCTATTAAATAATTATTTTATGATCCACATTCTTTAAAAAAGGAGCACTTGGAAAGGGAAGAACAATAAGAAGGAACTAGTAACAGTAACACATAATTTTCTTTTCAAGTACATGGTAATATTTTTTTTTTTACAATAAGTTGTTATGGTGCACCACTTTAATTACATAGACATTAAGATGTGAATAGACATTTCCCTTGTCTGCACTGTTGTTTTTACTGTAATATTTATTCTGCTTGAGCTATGTCATGTCTAGGTATAAGTTGCTACTGTTTGCCAGGTATAGTGTTATTGAATTTGACTTTTGCTAATTTCTTAATGCTGCTTGCTTCGCAAATCTGCGTTTTTTTTTCATTGCTGTTTATATTAACTGTGTTATGTGATGCTGCATTGCCTCGTCCCTTGGTATATATATCTGAGCTCAGTAGATTTAAGTTAGCTTAAGAGGGGGTAGACTATATAAGAAACTGACTATGGAGAATAGGTAAAGAATGCAATGCGAAGTGATATGAAAAAGATTGGGCCCAAATGAGTATTGTACAATCAGAAATAATATGAATAGAATACAGGAAGGAGGTATAGATAGGACTTTTTGGGAATAATGATGAATGAAGGGAGATCTCCGAGAAGTAAAGAAAGTTTTGAAAATACTGCAGTAAAACAAACCCTGACCTTTCCTTCTATTATTCCGCTATATGTTTGTGTACCCTTGTGTATTTGTGTTTTTCCTGTCTTTATGTGTTTAGCTGATGAGAGCTATGTTGTAGAATTTTTCTAATACTGTGTTATTTTCTTTGTAATGATGCTTAGACATTATTTATTCTGTTTTGTTTTAATGCTCATGTGTGAAATTGATGTTTCGAAAGTGATTCTGATCTTTTATTTTTGTACTCATGTCATCATTCCTGTAACACTGATGTATATGTTTATTTCTATTCTTTTGTAAAGCCCCTATTACTACAAATGTTATCTGTATTGTTATGTTTTTAATGATGTATTTTGTACCTTTGTAATTGTATTCTTACGTCATAAAATTGTAATTGACACCAGTTCATCATATTATTAACTTGTAAGCATTCATTTCACTGCACACTTTTCTGTTGGTCATACTATATGGACACTATGTGAGAAGTTGGGACTGTTAGTGTTTGCACGTGTGTTACTAATTCAGCAAGGGACTGGATAACAGCATTGCTGGTTCTAAGGACAATTCCAAAAACTTTGTGAGTGCACAAGTGGTGGTTATGGACTTGCTCTATTATCCGCAAGACTCTTCAATGGTGATTGTGCACCTGCACAGTCGCAACAGATGGCTGCTGGCCATCTCTACAAGGACTACAGTGGGTCTGCACCTCTGGTGGCCCACCAATACCACAATCTCTACCAGGACTACAGTGGGTCTACTCTGTGATGACCTACCTACCAATATTCTTCGAAACGTCGACTGACTCTGCTGTGGGTTTGCTCTGTTGTGGCCCATTACCTGTCAGCATGTCAAGAGTCAGCACTGTCTTACCGTTGGAAGGACAATACTACTTCTTCAAGACTGCATGGAAATCCACTACTTCCGTGTGCATTGTATTTTACTGCTCAGACTTTGAGCAAACAAACTGCAGGTTTACTCTTATGATGAATGATCAGGACTGTCTTTATTGACTGTGAAAAAAATTTTAGCTGTTGACCAACATTGTATCAATAAGTGTGTGCATTTGATATCTTTGTTATTGTAATTATGAAAAATTTTATCAAATCTTTATTGGCCACTGCCCAAAAATATTTTGTAAAATTTTTTGTGGGGAGCATGGGGGCTATGTAAGTAGGCTGTTTAGATTTTTATATGGGTAATGCCACATAGCGCTCTGTATGAAAATCACTGGCTGTGCTGTGTGCAGTCTGTGGCTAGTTTGCATTGTTGCCTGCCATTGTTGTCATGAACTGCTATAGCTGGATGTGAACAGCGCGTAGCGTTGCGCAGTTGGAGGTGAGCCGCCAGCAGTGGTGGATGTGGGCAGAGAGATGGCGGAGTTTTGATAATTTGTAATACTGGATGTCAATTATGAATATTAAGGTAAATACATTGTTTGTTCTCTATTAATATCTTTCATTTGCTAACCATCCCTATCAGTAGTTAGTGCCTTCAGTAGTTTGAATCTTTTATTTAGCTGGCAGTAGTGGCGCTCGCTGTATTGCAGTAGTTCGAGCAACGAAGATTTTTGTGAGGTAAGTGATTTCTGAAAGGTATAGTTTAATGTTACTCAGGGCCATTCTTTTGCAGGGATTTTTGATGGTCAGATTGCGTTGCGCTAAAATTATTGTGTGTCAGGTTAAGCACAGTCTTGTACAATTGTTCTAAGGGGACGTTTCAAGAGTAAATCGAAGAAAGATGAAAGTAATGACAAGTAGCAGAAATGAGAACAGCGAGAAATTTAACGTAAGGATTGATGGTCACGAAACAGATGAAGTTAAGGAGCTCTACTACCTAGGCAGCAAAATTACAAATCACGGACGGAGCAAGGAGGACATCTAAAGTATGCTAGCACTGTCCAAAAGGGCATTCCTGGCCAAGATGAGTCTACTAGTATCAATCGTAGCTCTTAATTTGAGGAAGAAATTTCTGAGGGTGTACATTTGCAGCACAACATTGTATGGTCGTGAGACATGGCCTTTGGGAAAACTGGTACAGAAGAGAATCGAAGAATTTGCGATGTGGTGCTACAGACGAATGTTGAAAATTAGGTGGACTTATAAGTAATGTGGAGGTTCTGCGTAGAATTGCAGAAGGATGGAATATGTGGCAAACACTGATAAGGAGAAGGTACAGGATGATACGACATGTGTTAAGACATTAGGAAAATACTTCCGTGGTACTAGAGGGAAGTGTTGAGGGCAACAACTGTAGAGGAAGAAAGATACTGGAATAGATACAGCAAATAATTGAGAATGTAAGTTGCAAGTGCTACACTGAGATGGAGAGGTTGGCACAATAGAGGAATTCGTGGCGGCATGCATCAAACCAGTCAGAAGACTGATCGCTTAAAAAAAAGACTTATCTTTGTAAATAGCTATAAGTTGCTGTGGATGGCATTCTCCTCTGGAATCGCCCCAGCTGAACCCTGTTTTTTTTTAAAAAAATTGTATTACGAACTTATCAATTTACGAGGACAGTTCAATAAGTAAAGCAACACATTTTTTTCTGAAACAGG
Source organism: Schistocerca cancellata (assembly GCF_023864275.1). Lineage (NCBI taxonomy): Eukaryota > Metazoa > Arthropoda > Insecta > Orthoptera > Acrididae > Schistocerca > Schistocerca cancellata. Next base: position 115,650,572 of record NC_064626.1, read on the forward strand.
GGTTGTTTTATTCAGCATTGAAATACACCAGGTTATTCCCCAATCTTTTAGCTACACAACACTATTTTTCAACGTAATCTCCATTCAATGCTACGGCCTTACGCTACCTTGAAATGAGGGCCTGTATGCCTGCACGGTACCATTCCACTGGTCGATGTCGGAGCCAACGTCGTACTGCATCAATAACTTCTTCATCATCCGCGTAGTGCCTCCCACGGATTGCGTCCTTCATTGGGCCAAACATATGGAAATCCGACGGTGCGAGATCGGGGCCGTAGGGTGCATGAGGAAGAACAGTCCACTGAAGTTTTGTGAGCTCGTCTCGGGTGCGAAGACTTGTGTGAGGTCTTGCGTTGTCATGAAGAAGGAGAAGTTCCTTCAGATTTTTGTGCCTACGAACATGCTGAAGTCGTTTCTTCAATTTCTGAAGAGTAGCACAATACACTTCAGAGTTGATCGTTTGACCATGGGGAAGGACATCGAACAGAATAACCCCTTCAGCGTCCCAGAAGACTGTAACCATGACTTTACCGGCTGAGGGTATGGCTTTAAACTTTTTCTTGGTAGGGGAGTGGGTGTGGCGCCACTCCATTGATTGCCGTTTTGTTTCAGGTTCGAAGTGATGAACCCATGTTTCATCGCCTGTAACAATCTTTGACAAGAAATTGTCACCCTCACCCACATGACGAGCAAGCAATTCCGCACAGATGGTTCTCCTTTGCTCTTTGTGGAGTTCGGTTAGACAACGAGGGACCCAGCGGGAACAAACCTTTGAATATCCCAACTGGTGAACAATTGTGACAGCACTACCAACAGAGATGTCAAGTTTAGCACTGAGTTGTTTGATGGTGATCCGTCGATCATCTCGAACGAGTGTGTTCGCACGCTCCGCCATTGCAGGAGTCACAGCTGTGCACGGCCGGCCCGCACGCGGGATATCAGACTGTCTTGCTTGACCTTGTGGCGATGATGACACACGCTTTGCCCAACGACTCACCGTGCTTTTGTCCACTGCCAGATCACCGTAGACATTCTGCAAGCGCCTATGAATATCTGAGATGCCCTGGTTTTCCGCCAAAAGAAACTCGATCACTGCCCGTTGTTTGCAACGCACATCCGTTACAGACGCCATTTTAACAGCTCCGTACAGCGCTGCCAGCTGTTGGAAGTCAATGAAACTATACGAGACGAAGCGGGAATGTTTGAAAATATTCCACAAGAAATTTCCGGTTTATTCAACCAAAATTGGCCGAGAAAAAAATGTGTTGCATTACTTATTGAACTGCCCTCGTAATTCACTCTCTTGCGAAAATTGCACTAATGCTAGCTTAGCACTGTTTTAACTGCTGCTGGCTGACTTATGTTCGTGTCTTAGTGTTGTTATTTTACATTAAGAATGTATGTTAGTACATCGAATGTTTTTTATTGTTCTCCTGTGGACGTTACAGTTATGTTAATATGACACTTTTGTACCTATCATTGGCTCTGCTACCTTTTCTGGCTGAAGCCATAAATAAGTAAGTAAAAGACGGCCGGCTCAAGGCTATAATGGACGACGAGGATGAAGGAGGGGAGGAGGAATCGAAACAAGCCAACTCGGCACGAGAAATGGTTGTGGACTACTGTGTTATACGGGCGCTAATAGTTCTGTGCAGTCGCGTCTGTTCACAGTGACTAATTCGTGCCGTTCGTGACAAATTTATTTGCTAAAACTGATGCACTGATGAGAAATGACAACGAAATGAAACTTGTATTTCTTTTGCACATTTACATCTACAGTCGGCCGCTGTGGCCGAGTGGTTCTAATCGCTTCAGTCCGTGGCCGCTCTGCTGCTGCGGTCGCAGGTTCGAATCCTGCCTCGGGCATGAATGTGTGTGATGTGTCCTTAGGTTACTCAGGTTTAAGTAGTTGTCAGTCTAGGGGACTGATGACCTCAGATGTTAAGTCACATACTACATAGAGCCATTGGAACCATTTACATCTACGTACATACCCCGGAAGCCACAAAACGGTGTAAGGATGAGTGTACCGAGCACCTCTCCAGTCATTTCCTTTCCTGTTCCACTCGCAATCAGGGCGAGGGGGGAAATGCCTGTCAGGAATCCTTCGTGCGAGCCATAATTTCTCGGATCTTATCTTCGTGATCCTTATGCGAAATGTGTCTTGGCGGCTGTAGAATCGATCTCCAGTAGGCGTCACATACAGATTCTGTAAATTTCCTCAGTACTTCCTTGCGAAAAGAGCGTCGTCGTCCCTTCACGGATTCGCATTTTCATTCAAGAAGGATCTCAATAATAGAAGTACTTGCGTGCTGATAAAACCTAGGCGCCATATTCGTCATAATGGAGAAGAAACTCCATGAATTTCTCTACTCTTTAGTTAGCGTTTTGTTACCTGTGCCGCACGGTCTCAGGCGCCTTCTCACAATCCGTGCGGCATCCCACGTCAGAGGTTCGAGTAGTCCCTCGGGCATCGATGTGTGTGTTGTCCTTATCGTAAGTTAGTTTAATTCAGTTTACGTAGTGTGTAAGCTTAGGGGGTGATGATCTCAGCAGTTTGGTCCCATAAGACCTTACCACAGTTTTCCAGATTTTCCTAGGCAGGTCAATAAGATATTATTTACGACTGATGCAGTGTTATGACATTTTAGGACAAAGTACAAATTGACATCAACGTATATTTCGCGCACGTGAGTTTAGAGCCTGCAATGCTCCAGAGACCCGAAACTGACATCAAAATGACGTCTACGTGTCTAGCAGTGCATTCCGAGTACGCTGACCGTGACACTGAAAGCACCTTGTCCGGTGGGTGAGTGTGCCCTCGCAAATAGCAAAAACAACAGCTGTATACACTATGTGATCAAGAGTATCCAGACAGCCCAGAAACCATACGTTTTTCATTTTACTTGCATTGTGCTGCCACCAACTACCATATCAGCGACCTCAGTAGTCATTAAACATCGTGAGAGAGCAGAATGGGGCGCTCCGCGGAACTCATTGACTTCGAACGTGGTCAGGTCCCTTGTATCATACGTCTGTACGCGAGATTTCCACACTCCTGAACATCTCTAGGTCTACTGTTTCCGATGTGATAGTGAAGTGGGAATGTGAAGTCACACGTACAACACAAAAGCGTACAGGCCGACCTTGTCTGTTGACTGTAAGAGACTGCCTACAGTTGAAAAGAGTCGTGATGTGTAATAGGCGGAAATCTATCCAGAGAACCACACAGGAATTCCAAACTGCATCAGGATACAGTGCTAGTACTGTGGAAAATTTGGATTTCATGGTCGAGAAAATGTTCATAAGCAACATATCACGACGTAGATGGCAAACGGCGCCTCGTTTGGTGTAAGGAGCGTAAACATTGGACGAATGAACAGTGGAAAAACGTTGGGTGGAGTGACTATCACCGTAATGTGGCGGCAGGGTGATGGCGAATGCCTGGGGAACGTTATCTGCCAGCGTGCGTAGTGAAACAGTAAAATTCGGAGGCGGTGGTGTTATGGTGTGGTCGTGTTTTTCATGGAGGGGGCTTGCAAGTTGCACCCCTTGTTGGTTTCCGTGGCACTATTACAGCACAGCCCTACCTTGATGTTTTAAGCCCCTTCTTGCTTCCCACGGTTGAAGAGCAATTCGGGGACGGCGACTGCATCTTTCAACACGACTGAGCACCTGTTCATAATGCACGGCCTGTGGCAGAGTGGTTACACGACAATAACATCCCTGTAATGGACTAGCCTGCACAGAGTCCTCACCTGAATCCTATAGAACACCTTTTGGATGTTTTGGAACGCCGACTTCGTGCCAGGCCTCACCAACCGACATCGATACCTCTGCTCAGTGCAGCACTCCGTGAAGAATGGGCTGCCATTCCCCAAGAAACCCTCCAGCACCTGACCGAACCTATGCCTGCGAGTGTGGATGCTGTCATCAAGGCTATGGGCGAGCCAACACCGTACTGAATTCCAGCATTACCGATGGGGGACGCCACGAACTTGTAAGTCATTTTCAGGCAGGTGTCCGGATATTTTTGATCACATAGTGTATTTCACTCGCAACAGTTTGATGCAGTTGGGCATCAAAGAACGACGATAGAGTTCATTATACATGGTTGCACAAGGCAGAAATGGGATTAAATAAGACTAAGCTTTCGCTAAAAATGAATAGCACAATAAATATCTGTGAAAGTATACAAGTGTGAATATGTATCTAGTATACTTATTAAGATTAAAAATGTAAGAAGGACCTGGTCATTCTAGATTCATAAGCTCATGCTATCTGTAATTACAAGAGTGATGTAGCACTGTGTTCTTAGAGATTTTTGAAGATAAATAAAACTAGTTTACGCAGCATCACTCTATATGGCGTTTAAGAAACCATATAGCAGATTTTATCAAGTAACCTATGTGTGAGGTTGTATGTCTATTTCACTTTTCGGTATTCAGAGCGAAAGAGATAGCGCAGTGGTTAACACACTGTACTCGCATGCGAGCGGATAACGGTTCAAACCCGCGCCCGACCATTGTGATTGACATTTTCCGTGATCTTCTTGAATCGCTTAAGACAAATGCTGGGATGATTCCTTTGAAGGGGAACGGGTGATTTCCTTCTTCATCCTTCCCTAATCAGTGCTTGTGCTCCGTCTCAAATGACCTCGTTCTGCCGCGCGGGATTAGCCGAGCGGTCTAAGGCTCTGCAGTCATGGACTGTGCGGCTGGTACCGGTGGAAGTTCGAGTCCTCCCTCGGGCATGGGTGTGTGTGTTTGTCCTTAGGATGATTTAGGTTAAGTAGTGTGTAAGCTTAGGGACTGATGACCTTAGCAGTTAAGTCGCATAAGATAAAAAAAAAAAAGCCTTCCTTCTCGACGGGACGTTAAACACTAATCTCCTCCTACTCCTCCTCTTAATTAATTATATTTTATTGACGTTCTCTTAACGTTACTTTAATAAAGTCCTTAAACTGCTTCGCATATGTCACTGCAGACATCAGAAACCGCTTCATGTATAGCAGCTAATGAAATGCAAAATATTCAGTGTCTCCGATTGCTAACAACCGGTGTTATAATGCTAGGTTACGTTGTTCGTTAGTAATTTGTGTACTGCTTTTCAATTTTCTCCTTACTTGTGATGAGAAGCCAATAAAGTGTCAATCTACATATGCCCGATCCTAATTCAGTGCTCATTTCGAGTTTACGTTTACTTCCCAACACTTTAGCAGAAGAGACTGTACTACAAAAATGTCGCATTTTGGAGTGAACTGTAATGTGGTGTATCACTAAAGCTGCGTATTTTCGTAACGCGCAAGTGTAAAGACGAAAAATCACCAAATGTGGCATACTGCCTTCGCACAAAGACGAATAAATTATGCTTGTTGGTCTGTTGCAAAGGGTGAATATAAAACGCGTATTCGTATACAGCTGGAAGCGAATCTGGTTTCTTGGGTAACGTAACTCGGCGACTCTATGCACACGACCAATGTGAGCATGTGACATAATCACCAATAATATATATTGTGTGGTGTCACCGCCAGACACCACACTTGCTAGCTGGTAGCTTTTAAATCGGCCGCGGTCCGCTAGTATACGTCGGACCCGCGTGTCGCCACTGTCAGTGATGGCAGACCGAGCGCCGCCACACGGCAGGTCTAGAGAGACGTACTAGCACTCGCCCCAGTTGTACAGCCGACGTTGCTAGCCATGGTTCACTGAGAATTACGCTCTCATTTGCCGAGACGATAGTTAGCATAGCCTTCAGCTACATTTGCTACGACCTAGCAAGGCGCCATTACCAGTATAGATATTGAGATTCTATTAATGTATCATCAAGAGCGATGTTCTACAAATGTGGATTAAAGTTAAGTATTCCAGAAGCTACGTACTTTTCTTTATAGCATTCATTACGTATCCTGTTTCAGACCTCACGCCAGCCTGCGTGAGTTTAAGCGCGTGTTCCTCTCATTGTGTCTAGACTGTCTTGTCTAGACACAACATATTGATCTTACGATTTCCTAAAAGCTTTTATTGCCAATGCGTCAATAACTGGCGTGTCATTACAAGATTTCGTACCGAGGATGACATGTTTGTGATAAATCTTCAGCCCGTTATAATACTAAAAAGCAAAACGGCACGAAAAATACATGGCGAATGTCGCATCGAGTGTAACCGCGGTTCGCCGTCACTTCGCGCAGCTGCTGCTAGAAGGGTTGTCGGAGCCGCGCAGTATTTAACGGTTTTTTGGTGACTATTTTATTCATGCGTTAAACGTACAAATACTGCATGTCAATGAACGCTACGCATTTACCTTTTCCCTAAATGATCAAGGTCTGGTTTTAGGTTCTGAGCGCTACTAATTCTAAGACGAGCTTTTAAACTGAAGTTCGTCAGTGACGTTCTCTGTGCTTGGTTTCGTTCTCTTCATTACCGCAAAAAAGGCGTTCGCGCAAATATGTGGGTCCAAACATCGACATAAGCGTTACTGCAAACTTGTGAAATTGTGGAAACTTACGTTGCAGAAAAATTTTATGCCAGTCTACAAGATTTATTTTATTACGAAACTTATCATGTAACTGCCTGTCACACTACACTCCTGTAAGCTATAATTGTGGCTAGGGGCCCGCAGCTCGTGGTTTTGCGGTGGCGTTCTCGTTTCCCGCGCACGGGGTCCAGGGTTCGATTCCCGGCGGCGTCAGGAATTTTCTCTGCCTCGAGATGACTGGGTGTTGTTGTGTCTTCATCATCATCATTCATCCCCATTACGGTCGGAGGAAGGCAATGGCAAACCACCTCCGCTAGGACTTGCCTAGTCGGCGGTGTGGGTTTCCTGCATCGTCCCCCCCTACGTTCATCAGCCTGCACTGACGTTTATAAACTTATTCTAGTGTGTCTGACCTTCCCTTTGAGGTTCGTAAACCGACCATATTGCTGCTTTTAACTGGTTTTAAGATAGCTACTTCAAGATCTACGCCATTATGTATATAAAAATGTGTTAAGCGTAAGGCAAACTGAACGTATTTTCTTTTCCCCTGGGCTTAATAGTGAAATCGGACAGCCATATTTTACCGCGAGCGCTCACTACCCAGCGAGAGTCTACCGTCCCCTGAGCAGACCTGTTCTAGGCAATAAAGCCAACTGCAGCCCCTGCCGATCGTCGCAGGAAATATCTTCAGAATAAACGTCTACTGCCTCAGAACATAAATCGGCAATTCCTTTCTCCTACTTCCCAAACACCTAAGATACTTTCTCTTTTATCCTCGTCAACAAAGGCACATTAATTTATAATTTGAGGAAAAACTGAAATATTTCACGAAAAGCTGCTGCTATCTACCTCAATAAAGAGTCAAAAATATCAAATCACAGATAAAAATGAAACCTCTCTCCTTTCGTTTGACATACAGTGCATACTCTTAATAATAATATTAAGAAAATCCCGACCGATATTTAAAAGTCTTATATTTTAAAATTTCCGAACAAAACTTGTAAATGAAAACAGGTTTTGTAAAAACTTTTCGATTTTCAGAAACGGTTTGTCTCATAGTAAGAAATAAAATAGATTAGAGAAATATTTGTCGTGTCTTTGAATAATTTTCAAAATCATATACCGCACATAAGGTGCCGATTGCGAATTAAAAGTACAATGATTAACATAGAACCTTGGGATTTTAAAAAGTTCTAGTCGATATCCGTATGGTGGAATTTCACTCAATGGTCTAACGTATCAGCGTCCCACATGCAGTTCGACTGTCATTCAGAAGCGCGTAAAATGTTTCTCTAATCTAGTTCGTGTCTTATTTTTAGACAAATCTTATCACAGATAATTTAACCGTTTTTTTTTCATTTATTTTTATAAGACTGAGGAGAAATCTCCAACAATGCAACAGAATAAAATTTAGACGTAATTTGAGATAGCTGGGACGGCTGTGAACATAAAAAAGGCGCGTGATGTAGGTAGATAATTTCAGAGCTACTATAATCAACAGTGAATGCAGTTAGAACAGGATAATTGCGTCTGCTGTAAGTTCTATAACATTTGTGACGATCCTCTACATATTTAGTTTTCTCTTGAAGCAATAGAAGAAAGTGCGATATCGAATATGTGAGAGTAATTAGACGACCACGTTGACATCTCACATTGTCTAGAATATATCATAAAATTAGCTGTATGTGTATGCACCCGTGTGTACGAGTACGTATGTATCTATGTACGTCTGTAAACTTTGAAATTTGTGGCAACGTCTTATGGGACCAAACTGCTGAGGTCATCGGTCCATAAAGTTACATACTACTTAATCTAACTTAAACTAACTTAAGCTAAGGACGACACACACACCCATGCCCGAGGGAGGACTCGAACCTCCAACGGGGCGAGCCGTGCGGACCGTGGCAAAACGCCGCAGACAGCGCGACTACCCCGCGCCGTTATTTACATCTGCATGTATGTATGTATGTATGTATGTATGTATGTATGTAGGTTTCACATGTCCTCCTAAACCACTGGACGAACCAGTATTTGAGAATGAGAGCATATAGTGACTTCAAACATGCTTTAGACATAATTACAAATATTTACGAAACTTTTTCTCGCTGACAAGCTCCGTGAAATGTTGTAAGGAAAAGAGTGTATCGCTTATTACATTCTCGGTGTCCATGCAATAAAACTGGCGCATGAAGTATGACCTTTTAATTGATTACTTCTTTATTATTATCTGTACTCGCGACACATTGGTCAAACAGTATTCACAAATATCACTGAATGTACCAGCAAAATTATAACATTGTACATCATATAGTCCAGGGGAAATAAGGTAATAAACACCGAAATGCATAACAATTGGCGCATAATACATGACGTTTAAATTTGTTATTTCTTTCCTACTGTGAATGTAACAGCAAAATTATATCATCGTGCGACACATAGTTCAGGAGTATGACACCAGATAGCGGAACGCGTGAAAAAAAGGCGCATCATGCATGACTGATTTATTACTTTTCTACTGCTAAATGTGTTCACAACAAAACTCGCAGACAGTACCCAAGAATAGCACAGGATGTAACTGCTAAATTAAATCATTTTATGACACATAGCTCAAGAGATATGACGTAATAAACATTGAGCTAAGTGAAAATGAAACTGTAGTGTGAAATTCGCTAGGGATGCATACAGATGCGCGTGAAATACAGTATATGACATATACACTGTAGGCCATCAAAAGTGCAACACCAAGAAGGAGCAGAGATATCACAACCAAACTGATCTGGGAGATAACACGCTGCACAAAGATCGTATGACTGAAAATACAATCCACTGTTAAGTCAGGAAGGTGATTGTTGCCGCCATTGTTGGCTATAACCGCTGCTCCGTGCCTCGCGTTGATTCAAAGAGGCTCTGGATGTGTTGTTGGGGTATAGCAATCCATGCTGCTTCCACATGTTCCCAAAGTTGATATGGTGTAGCAGTGGTTGGTGAATCCCCGGCTAGTCATTCCGCAGTCATCGGCCAGATACTTTAGACAGGCGAGAGATGGGTAGAACAAGGAGGCCAACGCAGCAATGTAATTGGAAGAGCAACGAAGAAGTCATTGCGTGCCACGTGCGGTCGCGCATTATCCTGTTGCACTGTGGCCGCCGGCGAGCTCTGAAGGTATGGGAAGACAACGGGATCCATCACTCCAGAGATGTTATTCTGGCTGCTTAGTGTACCGGCAAAGCGTACTAGGCTGGTGCTAGATGGAATTGAATGCGACCCCAAACCGTAATACCGGATGTAGGACCAGGATGGCGATGCGTGAATCAGTTGTTCAACAGCGTGTCACCACGGTGTCTCCAGACTCTAATCCGAACCTTGTGGTGGCACAGACAAAATCGGGATACGTCACTAAAAATTTCGTCATTTCATGCGGTTTTCCGCAGCCAATGATCTCTGTACAACCTGAATGTAAAAGTCTGGTCTCTGAGTATAGAACTGCAGCGTGTCTGCAGATTCGTGTGCTCAGCATCGTCCGCCATATTGTAGTTTGGCAAACAAGTTTGCATCGGGCTGTACGTGACGAAGAATTGGAGACTTATTTCTTGTCTTCAACTGTACATCAACATGTGATGTAATAGGCTGATGCTGGGTGGAAACGAAAAGTATTTTCTTTCCGTGTTCTAAAGTGCGCGTCATTTATGTTGGCGGCCGAGTTTAGGTTCGTTCTGCGCATCTGACATCACAAAACACAGTCAGCCAATGAACAGAGAAAGACGTTGCCAGATCTCGACTGGAGAGCAGAGCACAGCACGGACGAGTGTCTTCAGTTTTAGAAACGTTCAGTCATAAATAAAGTAATAGAACAAAAGCAATGTCTTGATAGCAGACTTTATTTTATAGAAAATATGGAAAAAGCATTCTTTATACCAATTGCTTCATATTCTATTAATTAATTAAACAAAAGAAGCAATAAGACTCCTAATTCAGGCGATAGTAAGGAAAAGTGTTTGTATCAATTTCACGAACCGCTTTTTCGCAATAAAGAACAGCGGTAATTGTTTATTTCCTATTGTACTTCGACTAAGTGTGAGTAATTCATAGTCATACCAAGTGTTTGTCAGAATTTTGCGTGATGTATTAGAACCCTTATGGAGTTACGTAACATGTTGAGATGAGTTAGTGTAGCGGTTAAGATGTAGGGTTAGTAAACGAAAGGTGAACAGTTCAAACCTTGTGCAGTGCTAAATATTTTCTTTATTTAAAAACAATACCGAAGTGTCTTACATCACGGATTTTATTCGTTGGAATGCAATTTTTTGAAATTTCTAGTGCTTTGTCTCTTTATTAACCTTTCGCTGCTGCAGACACGTGAGCCCCGCATTCCGCGATTTTGTCGCTGCACTGCTAGCCTGTGCTGACACATGGTGTTCCGACTGCTTTGACACACTTATCATTCGATTCCACAAAAACTGTCTGGCCCAAAAATTAGAAGCCAAACGTGCCCGGTGTAAATAAAACTTTTGTTACAGTCACGAAAGACGGAATATTTCTCAATATTACATACGACACCTATGTGGTACTTAAATTAAATGAGATATTGTTATACAGTAAATTTTGTATGAAATTTAGGTATCATGTCCACATTTCATTCTCAACATTGTGGCAACTAAAATCGACCATACGGAAAGTATACTCTATGGAGTTTTACCTCTGCAAACTCTTCAAAATTTCGTGCAATGGTTTACTATATTTAATGCTGCATAATAACTGCGTTCAACATCGAAACCAAATTAAGTCATTTATGGGGGGAAGGTATCAGTCAAGAATCAGTGCAAAAATCTAATTTTTGGGCCAAATAATTTTTGTGGAATCGAATGATAAGAGTGTCAAAGCAGTCGGAACACAATGTGTCAGCACAGGCGAGCAGTGCAGTGACAAAATCGCGCACAGCGCGGAATGCCAGGAGCACGTCTCTGTAGCAGCGAAAGGGTTAATGCGGCCGTGGTAAAGTGGCTTTACTTCATGAACTGCGCGCTCCCCCCTAAACGTACGCTTGCGGATTATGCTGTACTATGGCGCTGCTTCTCTTGGCGCGTGCGTCGTGAGCAACTGGCAACGCAGCAATCTCCCGCGTCTGGGCGGGCATGCGCGAGCCGCCAAGATAAAAGAATTGAACTATAGTGACACATCTAAGCAACCATGTTGTAGTTTGACTGGCACGATCAGACAGCTGAAGTTCAACATCCAGGTAGCATAGAGATCACTGGTCGCAACGCACCACTGCGGGCGCAAACGCCTGTAGCGTTGACTCACTGGTAAACGCAGCACTGGACACCTTGTGAACACTCTGCTGGAAGCGACCTCTAATGGTACGTGAGGACGCTGTTTGTCGCACAGCAGTCCGAATTTGTTGTCATATGTGTAGTATCGATAGTTCCGATTGCCACAGCGTAGGTCGGCACTACGAGAGCGGACGAACTACGCCGAACACAGCGCCCTCTAACCCACGCTGTGCAGCTCGACGAGCGCCGCTCTACCTTCTGCCCCATTTCACCAATTGAAGACGGCCTGGATACATCGCTTCTACACTCCTGGAAATTGAAATAAGAACACTGTGAATTCATTGTCCCAGGAAGGGGAAACTTTATTGACACATTCCTGGGGTCAGATACACCACATGATCACACTAACAGAACCACAGGCACATAGACACAGGCAACAGAGCATGCACAATGTCGGCACTAGTACAGTGTACATCCACCTTCCGCAGCAATGCAGGCTGCTATTCTCCCATGGAGACGATCGTAGAGATGCTGGATGTAGTCCTGTGGAACGGCTTGCCATGCCATTTCCACCTGGCGCCTCAGTTGGACCAGCGTTCGTACTGGACGTGCAGACCGCGTGAGACGACGCTTCATCCAGTCCCAAACATGCTCAATGGGGGACAGATCCGGAGATCTTGCTGGCCAGGGTAGTTGACTTGCACCTTCTAGAGCACGTTGGGTGGCACGGGATACATGCGGACGTGCATTGTCCTGTTGGAACAGCAAGTTCCCTTGCCGGTCTAGGAATGGTAGAACGATGGGTTCGATGACGGTTTGGATGTACCGTGCACTATTCAGTGTCCCCTCGACGATCACCAGTGGTGTACGGCCAGTGTAGGAGATCGCTCCCCACACTATAATGCCGGGTGTTGGCCCTGTGTGCCTCGGTCGTATGCAGTCCTGATTGTGGCGCTCACCTGCACGGCGCCAAACACGCATACGACCATCATTGGCACCAAGGCAGAAGCGACTCTCATCGCTGAAGACGACACGTCTCCATTCGTCCCTCCATTCACGCCTGTCGCGACACCACTGGAGGCGGGCTGCACGATGTTGGGGCGCGAGCGGAAGACGGCCTAACGGTGTGCGGGAACGTAGCCCAGCTTCATGGAGACGGTTGCGAATGGTCCTCGCCGATACCCCAGGAGCAACAGTGTCCCTAATTTGCTGGGAAGTGGCGGTGCGGTCCCCTACGGCACTGCGTAGGATCCTACGGTCTTGGCGTGCATCCGTGCGTCGCTGCGGTCCGGTCCCAGGTCGACGGGCACGTGCACCTTCCGCCGACCACTGGCGACAACATCGATGTACTGTGGAGACCTCACGCCCCACGTGTTGAGCAATTCGGCGGTACGTCCACCCGGCCTCCCGCATGCCCACTATACGCCCTCGCTCAAAGTCCGTCAACTGCACATACGGTTCACGTCCACGCTGTCGCGGCATGCTACCAGTGTTAAAGACTGCGATGGAGCTCCGTATGCCACGGCAAACTGGCTGACACTGGCGGCGGCGGTGCACAAATGCTGCGCAGCTAGCGCCATTCGACGGCCAACACCGCGGTTCCTGGTGTGTCCGCTGTGCCGTGCGTGTGATCATTGCTTGTACAGCCCTCTCGCAGTGTCCGGAGCAAGTATGGTGGGTCTGACACACCGGTGTCAATGTGTTCTTTTTTCCATTTCCAGGAGTGTAGTTCAGAGTGTGTTGGCTTGCTATGGAGACTTTATACTACTTACGACGGGAATACGGCTTCGCACCTACGTGCTCATTATCGCAAAGTTATGTAACCATATGTTTTTACCTATAGTAAACATCTTTAAATTTACACACAGTACCGAAATGTTTTACCTCTCCCGTTCCTACTAGCTTCCTTCATTCGGCCTATTTTGAGGATCACAGGAGCAAACCGACGCGCCGGCTTCCAGGCGAGATACAAAAGTAGGGTTTGTGAGGTGGTACAGCGACTCATCTCTGCCATGCGCACAATATACCTGTCTTCACGTCGGTCCGTCGTTCCCTCCTGGAGCCAGAGATTATAGATCCGCATCAGTTGCTTCGTGCCATCCGATCATCATCATCAGTTATCTGCTATATTAGCAGGTCCTTTGCCTCTCCATTTTCTGCGATTCATTGCTTCCTTCTTAAGGCTGCTGTATGTTGTACCGTCCATCATGTCATCCAGTATCTGGAATCTCTTCCTTCCTCGCTTCCTTTTCCCTTCTACATAACCTTCTAAAACTGTTTTTATCAGTCCGTCATTCTTTCTTAATATATGCCCAATCCAGTTTCGTTTTCTTCTATTTATTACTGTCTTTTCTCTCCCACTTTCTCAGTACCTCTTCATTTTTTACTCTGTGCATCCAACTTATTCTTTCCATCTTCCGCCATGTCCAGATCTCAAAAGCCTCCAGCCTTTCTCTGTCTTTTTTCCTCATAGTCCATGTTTCAGCGCCATATAGAAGAACACTCCATACAAGACACTTTATGAGTCTCTTTCTGAGTTCTCTGTCCAGACCGCTGCAGAAGATTCTCCTTTTCTTATAAAACGCCTCTTTTGCCATTGCTATCCTTGTTTTAATTTCTGTGGTGCACTTCCAGTCGGTGTCTATCCTGCTTCCAAGATACTTAAAATTTTGCACCTGTTCTAGTGTTTCTCCATTCAGCACAATTTTTATTTCCTTATTTCCTCCTATTGCCAATACTTTTGTTTTATTTGTGTTAATTTTCATTCCATATTTTTTTCCGTTAGTTGCAATGGTGTCCACCAAATCCTGTAATTCTTTTTCCCCTGTGGCTAGAAGGACCATGTCATCAGCAAATCTCAAGCACCCTACTCTTCTTCCTCCAATTTCTACTCCTTTGTCATCTAATGAGCATTGGTCAGTCATATTTTCCAAGTACAGGTTGAAAAGAGTAGGTGATAAACAGCATCCTTGTCTTACTCCTTTCCCTAGTCTGATCCAGTTTGTACTTTCTCCTCTCACTTGAACTGAAACTTTTTGATTAAGGTCTTCTGGTTTTCCAGTCCACTCTCTTTTCCCTCATAATAGTCGCCAGCTTGTCCCAAACCACATTGTCAAATGCCTTTTCTAAATCGATGAAGCACAAATATAGGTCTCTTCCTTTTTCAATAAACCTTTCTCCCAAGATTCGTAGGAGCCCTATTGCATCTCTGGTGCCCGTATTCCGTCTAAAGCCAAACTGCTCCTCGCCGAGATTCTCCTCTATTACTTTTTCAAGTCTTTTATTAATTATTCTTAACATCACTTTGGCTGCATGTGAAATGAGGCTGATTGTCCTGTGCTCGCTGCATTTCTTGGTTCCTTGTTTTTTCGGTAATGGAATCATTACTGTTGTCAAAAAGTCCTCAGGCCATTCACCGATATGACCACCGATTTCTCTGAAGGGTAACCCATAATTCCTATAACTGTCTGTTCTCCCTTTACATAGCGTTTGCACAGGGCGTTACCGGCACCCGTGTTGTGTGCCTGCTCTGGAATGATAATCACGTGCATCCCTCGTCATCTTAAACGCATGCTGCAAGTTTCACCTGATTTGGATACTTCCTTCAGGGGGTTTCATTTTGGATGGCCAGGTGTGTATCTGGAAAGTGCGCACACGGGAAAAGCCACGGTTAGAAAGCTCATCCTAAACCTCTGGATTGATGATGATACAGATATTAGTTACTATATGGAAAGAGATACAGTGGCTGTTAGAACCAACAGTCTCCTATTTCAGTGGGAGGTGATAAGATGAAGAGAAAATGGGGGAGGAGTAAACGGACAAGAAATAGGTGGCAGCAGAGATGGGCACAGATAGGATAGGAAGGAGATGGAGAGAGAGGGGGGGAGGATCAAATGGACAGAGAAAGGGGAGAGGAGGAGATGGACAGAGAAAGGAAAGTTGATGAGATGGAGAGTGGGATGGGCAGACATGGGGGGGGGGGGGGAGAGAAGGAGACGAACAGAGATAGGTGGAGTAGAAGATGGACAAAGAGAGGAGTAGGAGATGGCAGTAGAAAGTGGAAGAGGAGATGGATAGAGGGGAACGGAGCAGATGGACGGAGGGGACTATGGACAGAGAGTGGGGCAAAGAGCAGACAAACAGAGAGAGGGGTAAGAGGAAATGGACCGAGCGAGGGGCAGGAGGAGATAGAGAATGGAGTTTTGGAGGAGGTGGACAGAGAGTGGGGGTAGAGGAGATTGACAGAGAGGGGATTGGGTAGAGATGGAGAGAGGGTGAAGGAGATGATGGAATAATAGAAGGTTTGAATAAATACAACGCCACGTACTCAGCTAGCAATGTGTAAAAGATCTGGAGGAACAACGAAGAACAAAAGACATATATTGATGTATTTCTCAATGTTGGCCGCAATTCTAAATGTAGATAGCAGCTGTAAAATCAAATATTTATACATGTTGGTGATGGAAGTCCACTGACCAGCACAATTAGTCGACAATCAGTGCCTAACTTGAGCGGAGAACTTGTTTACTTTGAACGGAGTAAATGAACTGTCAATGAACTGTCACCTGCAGACGTTTAATGAAATTCAACTCATGGGTCTCAGAACGTGCAAGTCCGTTCGTCCGCAAAAGACAGAGTTTCATCCTGCAGGTGAACAGGAGGCTCCACGGGTGAAATATCATTTGTATCAGAGACACTGAAAGTGGCAAGCGCACACGCAGATGCGTGCCCATGTGCGATAGATACGACGTTTTTCTGCCAGGATTCCAGGCCAGACAGCTGCGGATTACGGAATATCCCGCTTCTGTGCCTCCAAAGATCGGCTTGCCGGTCAGCTGTTACACACACGTAGCGCAGAATTAGTTCCGGACGCGTTGTGCCACGTCGCTGCTGCGGTGGTCCTCTTGTTACTTCGACAGAGACACGCGCAGTAACTGTCCCACCTAACACAGTTTATCCCTTATGGCTACAGATCCCCACTGCCAAAGCATTCGACGGGCACCTATGTGACTGCGTTTGGAATTAATTTGGCTGCGGACTTACATAATTACTGGTAAGCAGGCAGAAATACATTTACTCTCATGAAACACACCTAGATGCTTCTGTTTTTACCCTATCTCTGGCTTCGTATTCGCAGTATAATGAACTGTACAGAAATGAAGAAAAAGTCAATCTTGCTTCCTCTCTCCTGGAGGACCTGCCGTAAAATGCAAACATAAAAGCTCATAATCTAATACAAGAAAGAAGGATTGTGCGTCACGAGAATTCGCCGAGAAGAGTATTACATTCCTTCTTGGCAAATTCTTGCGGAAGGAAAGTCAAGGAAATCGATCTGAAAAGGACGAAAAACAAAAGCGTTTGTATTTTATCAGACACTGAAGAAACAGTACGGGATGTGACGTACAAAACCAATTTAATTTGCTAGTTAATATATAGTAATAAGATGGAGTATGTAAATAGCCAATAAGCCAGAGAGAAGCACATATATCAGTCAGGAAATAAAAAAAATCAGATTGTGACAATTTCTTAATGGTACTGTGGAATACAGAATGAAATTAAGTAACAAGTTCAGCATCTCAGAAAATGAAGGTTTTTGTGTAGCCGAACGGGACAGTTATTTAACAGAGCTACTCATTCAGACAGCAGAAGAAGAAGGCCAAATGAAAAGACTCAAAGGGAATCGGGCACTTATTAGAGAGATGGCGAGAGTTTCAAGCAATCGGTAACAGGACCATGATGAAATAAGCTATATTAAACGAAGATATGCGGAAGTGGGATTGAGAGTGCGTGAGGAAATGCAGTAAAAATATGGTAACAGATACGAATGAAAACAGCAAGAGTATGGTCGCCTGACCACGACGAGAGTTTTTGCCGGAACATGATTTTGCTAGCCGGTGGAAGAACAGTCGGCTTTATCCACGACGACATCAAGCGCGAGGGAACAAACTGACGGAAAAAAATTGCAGCACCAAGAAGCAGTTGTGGGATAGAAACGGAAGTTGGTAGGTGGGCTTCTATATCTGACAGATGATGTCTGTTAAAATGTCGCACCAATTGCATACGAGTTGAGCTAGTAGTGCCGCTATGTGATGCAGATCATGTAAATACAGGGTTATTACAAATGATTGAAGCGACTCCACAGCTCTACAATAACTTTATTATTTGAGATATTTTCAAAATGCTTTGCACACACATACAAAAACTCAAAAAGTTTTTTTAGGCATTCACAAATGTTCGATATGTGCCCCTATAGTGATTCGGCAGACATCAAGCCGATAATCAAGTTCCTCCCACACTCGGCGCAGCATGTTCCCATCAATGAGTTCGAAAGCATCGTTGATGCGAGCTCGCAGTAATGGCACGTTTCTTGGTAGAGGAGGTTTAAACACTGAATCTTTCACATAACCCCACAGAAAGAAATCGCATGGGGTTAAGTCGGGAGAGCGTGGAGGCCATGACATGAATTGTTGATCATGATCTCCACCACGACCGATTCATTGGTTTTCCAATCTCCTGTTTAAGAAATGCTTCTGCTTTAGCCTTTTCCGTAAGATTTTCCAAACCGTCGGCTGTGGTACGTTTAGCTCCCTGCTTGCTTTATTCGTCGACTTCCGCGGGCTACGCGTGAAACTTGCCTGCACGCGTTCAACCGTTTCTTCGCTCACTCCAGGCCGACCCGTTGATTTCCCCTTACAGAGGCATCCAGAAGCTTTAAACTGCGCATACCATCGCCCGCACGCGTTCAATCGTTTCTTCGCTCACTCCAGGCCGACCCGTTGATTTCCCCTTACAGAGGCATCCAGAAGCTTTAAACTGCGCATACCATCGCCGAATGGAGTTAGCAGTTGGTGGATCTTTGTTGAACTTCGTCCTGAAGTGTCGTTGCACTGTTATGACTGACTGATGTGAGTGCATTTCAAGCACGACATACGCTTTCTCGGCTCCTGTCATCATCTTGACTCATTGCACTCTCGAGCGCTCTGGCGGCAGAAACCTGAAGTGTGGCTTCAGCCGAACAAAACTTTATGAGTTTTTCTACGTATCTGTAGTGTGTCGTGACCATATGTCAATGAATGAATGGAGCTACAGTGAATTTACGAAATCGCTTCAATCATTTGTAATAGCCCTGTACACGCTGTAACGCTCATGAGCATTAGTCACCTTTTAGATTGGACGCGGTGAGTTGACGTTTGTCAAGAATGACTTTAAGGCGACAAAGGCACCATTATCAACACCTCACTGAGTGTGAAGTCCGCCCCCGGTAGCTGAGTGGTCAGCGCGACGGAAAGTTAATCCTAAGGGCCTGGGTTCGATTCCCGGCTGGGTCGGAGATTTCCTCCGCTCAGGGACTGGGTGTCGTCTTGTCCTAATCATCATTTCATCCCCACTGACGCGCAAGTCGCTGAGGTGGCGTCAAATCGAAAGACTAGCACCCGGCGAACGGTCTACCCGACGGGAGGCCCTAGTCACACGACCTTTACATTTTACTGGGTATGGACAATAGGTTCGAGAAGCTGGATGTTCCTTCTGCGGTAAAGCAGAAATAATTGGCAGCGGTGCTCACGGGAATGCTCGGACAGAAGAAGAGCTGGCTCCGGACGGCCACGTGGCAATACCGGGGGAATGACAATTGTGTTCGGCGTACGGTATGGGATGGAGGTCTGATCTGTTTTCTGCTGAAAGCTGATTCTGCCTCGGGGCCAGTGTTTGGTTGCCGTGTGTTGGTTAGTTGGCAGCCAGCTGAGGGCCTGTAAGCCGTCTGTCTCCACTCTAGACACACTGGACCAACCTCTTGAGTTATGGTGTAGAGTGAGGTTCGGTATGACAGCAGGAGCGCTCGTGGTTATTCCACGCTCCCTGACTGGTAATTTGTACGTTAGTCTGATGATTCGACCTGTTGTGCTGACATGAACATCATTCAAGAGGCTGTTTTCCAACCGGATATCGCTGGCTCACAAACCGCTGTTGTAGCCCAGCAAGCACTACAGAGTGTCGATAAGCTTCCCTGACTTGCTCAATCACGAGATCTGTCCCCAACCAAGCACATGAGGAACATAATCGGACGGCAGGTATTAAACTCAATCCCACAAACTGACATCCAGCACCTGTACAGCACAATGAATGCACACATCAACGTGCTTGAATGCAACATTCTGGTGGTTACACCGGTAATTAACGTACAAGCATTTCACATTTGCAATGGCGTATCTCACACTTACGTACACCTATGATCTTGATATATTAATCACTTAAATATGTCACCTAGACAAATTTATTCCCGAAATTTCATTGCTCTATACTGATTATTTTTTGGTGGTACGATTTTTTTCCGTCAGTGTATTTCATTCTATTTCTTTGCACCTCTGTCGTGGTATGTACAATGTGCATGTCAGCATTCTAGTTGAATGATATTATATTTACAAAGAGGAATAACGTCGGCCTTTAATATACCACATGAATTCTGTGTACTAAGACCTAGTTGAATTTGATGCTTTTATATGTCTGTAGGAAAAACTGCGATACACAAAGCTCATAATTTTTTCCCACTATGGGGAAACAATTTGAAACGTTATAGAGAATCTTGCGTACTATCTTCGCACATAAACATAGCAATAAGCGAAATTACATTTCCCCTCCAGAAATGCCAGCGGTAACGCTACGGAGTACAGAACTGAAGCTTACAACCCATCGTTTATTAATTTATTGTGCTAAGCTCACCTTTCATCCACCTCAGCAAGATAAAATATGTGCTTCTTTCTTTCAACAGTACCAAATAAAAATGAAAATGGAACGTCTTGGCAGGTGAAAGAAGTGAACGGGACCGGGACTCGCAGCAGAAAGCTTTGTCTTTCATAAACAAATGCTCTATCGACCGAGCTATTTTTTGTGGAAGCCTTCTATTGTGCTGAAATACATTTAAGTACAGTGTTGTGCAAACCTAGATGCTAAGCGTAACCGCTATTAACACATATTTCGAGTTATTTACATGAAACAAGGAATAAAAAGTTAAAACAGTAACACACTGAGTGTACGTTTTACATCCACACGAATATAATTGTTTTATTTACACAAATTCATTTTAATTTGTAGAACTAAAAACCAGTCCAAGTCGCAAATTATTACTTGTTATCCATTCAATGTCTAGTTTTGGCCAAAACCCGTTTTCAAGTCATCCTACAGGGCAGAAAATAAAATTTCCTCATGCAAAATACAGTAATTACGAAATTCTTAAACCGATACCAAAGATATGGAACATATCGTTTTAAAGTTGTATAACAAAGTCGAAAATGGCATAACAAAACTGTGCAGTAAACATTTACAGTGCATGCAGACAACTGGCAGTTTACTCCTTCCGCAATCGTAGGGAATTTGTTCTTGGAGCAAATTTTTTCTGTGCTATGATGCTACAATGTTTGAGTTACTTTCAGATATAAATGGGAGACGTTAAATATGACTCGTCCCCTTAGAAAAATTATACATGACCCTAAACAGCCTACTTACAAATAGTAAGTTCGCAAGCAACTGCCACAAAATATCCGCTTAGACTAGCAAACCGCTCTCAATAATTACTTCCGCAACTACGTCTTCTACTGCTTTACAAACTACAGGAAAGCATGTCCCTCCGGGTATACATGTTGGACGCATTTATTTTTTACTCTCCCTGAATACACCAAGTACTCTCATAATTGGATACAAAGCTTAATTTCGTGCAGCACTACCAACGATTCGTGGTAACAGATGTAACGACTCCGAGGTTGCAGTATTAATTTTTTCTAGGAGACTTCAGAAACACTTTTTCCTTGACAGTGCGAGTACGGTCAAGTGTGAAACTGGATACCGACGCACGTTACGGACAACTACTAAACCGTACATTCGGCCAACCATTAGATGGTACGCAGCGCGAGTACCTTGTCAACAAATACCATTTTAATCCCTCGATGTTCCATGCCCTGGATGAACGAGAACGGTCATCAGTACTAGTCTGTTTAGGCCCAAATTTACGATGGCTGTTCGGAAAGTAAGGTCTGATCGGTCGCGAAGTGAAAACCAATGAAAATATATTTTTTTTTAATTCTAAACAGTTAGCCACACCTTCAAGCTACCTCTGTATGTAGTCGCCCCTCCAATTTAGACATTTCTTGTGGCGTTGTACAAACTTTACAGTACCCTCGTGACGGAAAGCAGCCGCGTGTTCTTTCCACCAATTCTCTACGCTGATCTGCTTTTCGTACACTCCTGGAAATGGAAAAAAGAACACATTGACACCGGTGTGTCTGACCCACCATACTTGCTCCGGACACTGCGAGAGGGCTGTACAAGCAATGATCACACGCACGGCACAGCGGACACACCAGGAACCGCGGTGTTGGCCGTCGAATGGCGCTAGCTGCGCAGAATTTGTGCACCGCCGCCGTCAGTGTCAGCCAGTTTGCCGTGGCATACGGAGCTCCATCGCAGTCTTTAACACTGGTAGCATGCCGCGACAGCGTGGACGTGAACCGTATGTGCAGTTGACGGACTTTGAGCGAGGGCGTATAGTGGGCATGCGGGAGGCCGGGTGGACGTACCGCCGAATTGCTCAACACGTGGGGCGTGAGGTCTCCACAGTACATCGATGTTGTCGCCAGTGGTCGGCGGAAGGTGCACGTGCCCGTCGACCTGGGACCGGACCGCAGCGACGCACGGATGCACGCCAAGACCGTAGAATCCTACGCAGTGCCGTAGGGGACCGCACCGCCACTTCCCAGCAAATTAGGGACACTGTTGCTCCTGGGGTATCGGCGAGGACCATTCGCAACCGTCTCCATGAAGCTGGGCTACGGTCCCGCACACCGTTATGCCGTCTTCCGCTCACGCCCCAACATCGTGCAGCCCGCCTCCAGTGGTGTCGCGACAGGCGTGAATGGAGGGACGAATGGAGACGTGTCGTCTTCAGCGATGAGAGTCGCTTCTGCCTTGGTGCCAATGATGGTCGTATGCGTGTTTGGCGCCGTGCAGGTGAGCGCCACAATCAGGACTGCATACGACCGAGGCACACAGGGCCAACACCCGGCATCATGGTGTGGGGAGCGATCTCCTACACTGGCCGTACACCATTGGTGATCGTCGAGGGGACACTGAATAGTGTACGGTACATCGAAACCGTCATCGAACCCATCGTTCTACCATTCCTAGACCGGCAAGGGAACTTGCTGTTCAAACAGGACAATGCACGTCCGCATGTATCCCGTGTCACCCAACGTGCTCTAGAAGGTGTAAGTCAACTACCCTGGCCAGCAAGATCTCCGGATCTGTCCCGCATTGAGCATGTTTGGGACTGGATGAAGCGTCGTCTCACGCGGTCTGCACGTCCAGCACGAACGCTGGTCCAACTGAGGCGCCAGGTGGAAATGGCATGGCAAGCCGTTCCACAGGACTACATCCAGCATCTCTACGATCGTCTCCATGGGAGAATAGCAGCCTGCATTGCTGCGAAAGGTGGATATACACTGTACTAGTGCCGACATTGTGCATGCTCTGTTGCCTGTGTCTATGTGCCTGTGGTTCTGTCAGTGTGATCATGTGATGTATCTGACCCCAGGAATGTGTCAATAAAGTTTCCCCTTCCTGGGACAATGAATTCACGGTGTTCTTATTTCAATTTCCAGGAGTGTAGTTTGTGGCAAAATGTTGTCTTCGTAGCCAGCGGTTCATGTCAGCAGATACGAACAACGGAGGGAGTCATTTAAGAGCTGTATTGTGGGTGTTGAAACACTTCCCATCGAAAACGCTGCAGGAGCGTCTTCATTTGCGGCTGAAAATTGTCTCAAAGAAAGAAACGCTTGACATTTATGTTAGCCGGCCGCTGTGACCGAGCGGTTGTAGGCACTTCAGTCTGGAACCGCGATATCGCTACGGTCGCAGGTTCGAATCCTGCCTCGGGCATTGACGTGTGTGATGTCCTTAGGTTACTTAGGTTTAAGTAGTTCTAAGTTCTAGGGGACTGATGACCTCTGAAGTTAAGTGGTGGTGGTGGTGGTTAGTGTTTAACGTCCCGTCGACAACGAGGTCATTAGAGACGGAGCGCTAGCTCGGGTTAGGGAAGGATTGGGAAGGAAATCGGCCGTGGCCTTTCAAAGTAACCATCCCGGCATTTGCCTGAAACGATTTAGGGAAATCACGGAGAACCTAAGTCAGGATGGCTGGAGACGGGATTGAACCGTCGTCCTCCCGAATGCGAGTTCAGTGTGCTAACCACTGCGTCACCTCGCTCGGTGAAGTTAAGTCCCATAGTGCTCAGAGCCATTTGAACCATTTGAACATTTATGTTATGTGGGCTGCATAGCTTCAGGCGAAATCTCTCATCAGATCCACATACTTGGTGAGATTTGGGCATTTCTACGTGATCACTTAGCACTCCGAATTGAAAAGAGCGACATGAAGCGATCGACAGGCGCACTAAAGGCACTGCCCAACACAGCTGTGCAAAGTTCCATCGGATTTTCTCAGTGGTTACCATTTCGCTCCTTGTCGGACATTACTTTTCGAATACGCCTCATATTTAAAGTTACTGTCTGTACGATATGATTAGGTGTATCTAGGAGGAAGTAGCGTGTCAACTCGCCCCTCATAGTGGGTACGTCATCTGAATTTCAACAGTGAGCCCACACAGTCATTCTTAGCGTCTTTCACACATTAATGGTGATACCCTCCCACAGATAAAACGGAGAGGAATAGCGTAGCTCTTCTCTAATTCGCTTCACCTCATCTGGTAACTCAATGTAATAAATGTAGTACGCCGACGAATAATTGTCAATATTTCCGAGGTAACGCTTAACTATTTAGGAGTTCGATTGTTTCCTTAATTCGATGTTGTTCAGTTTTGTGGAGCGCTCAAATGCGTGGTCATCAGCACCCGTACAAATTCCCAATCTATTCACAATCCAATCTAGCATCTTCCACGAATGATGATGAGGACAACACAAACACCCAGTCTCCGGGCAGAGTAAAGCCCCAACCCGCCCGGGAATCGAACCCGAGACACCGTGATGAGAGGTAGCGACGCTAGCCACTAGTTTCATTAATTCGATTACGGCTAACACACACTGGGGTTCCCTTCTTTAAAAAATCTGTCAGCAGCTATCGTAGAAGTTAATGATCTGTTAATAATGTCATTGGACTTGTTGGACGATACCTGACAATCCGAGAGACATTGCTTTTCATCAGCTGAGAGAAACACACATACTTTGGGAGTTTACCAAAGTTTGTTACGAAACTGCTTTACATAATCGCCTATCAATCTTCACGGGTGCAGGAGGATGAGCCGTGATTTAGTTCGTATCGATCGGCTCGTAGCACGGGTGGAATTTAGCTTGCGTCATTACAACAGTGGTAATCCGAGGCGCGTGGACATAAAAGCGCAATAATTTTTAGAGGTTAATTAACGCAAGGAAATCCGTGTCGATAAGACCTTACACGCTATTGGCGGACGCGATCGGCATTCCACACACAGGCCCTGGCATGTGGCATTCAGAACGGTCGGCCCGACTGCGCACCGGAGGAATTCCATCGCGTGGTCGAGTGTGGCGCTGGATTTAGGGCTGCGGCTCCTGCGGCCGTGAAAAATAATCCCGCCTAGCATTCCTGCTTGGCGTGGCGGGAGCAGGCTGACAGGGGACAGCCTTACAGCATTAGCGGAACACCGGCAGAGCCGCGAGCTCGGCCGCCGTTGCGGACGCATTAAAATTAAGAACGCGGCGCCGGTCGGGCTGTCGGCCGGCATAAAGGCTGCCCCCCAGACGAGGCGCGTGAAATCGGAGCAGCGACGGCCGTTCTTATCTGCCATCACGTGACGCACTGCTTCTGCGCAGAACGCTCCGCTCGGGCCGGGCTAACAGCGTGAGCCGCGTGTCCCTCGGCGCGACAGGGGAGTTCCTTTCCGTTGCGTCGTCGGTTCACGCTATGTGACAGACTAATTCTTGTCTCCACTTGGTCAGCGTAATGGTTTTCGTAGTAAAACTGTTTAACCTATTCCAGATTTACACTGAAGAGCCAAAGAAGCTGGTACAGCTGCCTAATATCGTGTAGGGTCCCCACGAGCAAGGAGAACTGTCGCAACACGACGTGGCATGGACTCGACTAATGTCTGAAGTAGTGCTGGATGGAACTGACGCAATGAATCCTGCAGGGCTTTTCATACAGGGTGTTTCAAAAATGACCGGTATATTTGAAACGGCAATAAAAACTAAACGAGCAGCGATAGAAATACACCGTTTGTTGCAATATGCTTGGGACAACAGTACATTTTCAGGCAGACAAACTTTCGAAATTACAGTAGTTACAATTTTCAACAACAGATGGCGCTGCAAGTGATGTGAAAGATATAGAAGACAACGCAGTCTGTGGGTGCGCCATTCTGTACATCGTCTTTCTGCTGTAAGCGTGTGCTGTTCACAACGTGCAAGTGTGCTGTAGACAACATGGTTTATTCCTTAGAACAGAGGATTTTTCTGGTGTTGGAATTCCACCGCCTAGAACACAGTGTTGTTGCAACAAGACAAGGTTTTCAGCGGAGGTTTAATGTAACCAAAGGACCGAAAAGCGATACAATAAAGGATCTGTTTGAAAAATTTCAACGGACTGGGAACGTGACGGATGAACGTGCTGGAAAGGTAGGGCGACCGCGTACGGCAACCACAGAGGGCAACGCGCAGCTAGTGCTGCAGGTGATCCGACAGCGGCCTCGGGTTTCCGTTCGCCGTGTTGCAGCTGCGGTCCAAATGACGCCAACGTCCACGTATCGTCTCATGCGCCAGAGTTTACACCTCTATCCATACAAAATTCAAACACGCCAAACCCTCAGCGCCGCTACCATTGCTGCACGAGAGACATTCGCTAACGATATAGTGCACAGGATTGATGACGGCGATATGCATGTGGGCAGCATTTGGTTTACTGACGAAGCTTACTTTTACCTGGACGGCTTCGTCAATAAACAGAACTGGCGCATATGGGGAACCGAAAAGCCCCATGTTGCAGTCCCATCGTCCCTGCATCCTCAAAAAGTACTGGTCTGGGCCGCCATTTCTTCCAAAGGAATCATTGGCCCATTTTTCAGATCCGAAACGATTACTGCATCACGCTATCTGGTCATTCTTTGTGAATTTGTGGCGGTACAAACTGCCTTAGACGACACTGCGAACACCTCGTGGTTTATGCAAGATGGTGCCCGGCCACATCGCACGGCCGACGTCTTTAATTTCCTGAATGAGTATTTCGATGATCGTGTGATTGCTTTGGGCTATCCGAAACATACAGGAGGCGGCGTGGTTTGGCCTCCCTATTCGCCAGACATGAACCCCTGTGTCTTCTTTCTGTGGGGACACTTGAAAGACCAGGTCTACCGCCAGAACCCAGAAACAATTGAAAAGCTGAAGCAGTACATCTCATCTGCATGTGAAGCCATTCCGCCAGACACGTTGTCAAAGGTTTCGGGTAATTTCATTCAGAGACTACGCCATATTATTGCTACGTATGATGGATATGTAGAAAATATCGTACTAGAGAGTTTCCCAGACTGCAGCGCCATCTGTTGTTGAAAATTGTAACTACTGTAATTTCGAAAGTTTGTCTGCCTGAAAATGTACTGTTGTCCCAAGCATATTGCAACAAACGGTGTATTTCTATCGCTGCTCGTTTAGTTTTTATTACCGTTTCAAATATACCGGTCATTTTTGAAACACCCTGTAAATCCGTAAGAGTACTAGGGGATGGAGATCTCTCCTGAACAACACGGTGCATGGCATCCCACATATGCTCAATAATGTTCGTGTCTTGGGAGTTCGGTGGCCAGCAGGAGTGTTTAAACTCAGAAGAGAGTTACTGGAGTCACTCTGTAGCAATTCTGGACGTGTGGGGTGTAGCACTGTCCTGCCGAAATTGAAAAATCCCGTCGGAATGCACATTGGACACGGATGGATGAAGGTGATCAGACAGGGTGCTTACGTACTTGTCAGGGGACGCATATCACTCCAACTGCATACGCCCCAGCCGGCCGGGGTGGCCGAGCGGTTCTAGGCGCTACAGTCTGGAACCGCGCAACCGCTACCGTCGCAGGTTCTAATCCTGCGTCGGGCATGGATGTGTGTGATGTCCTTAGGTTAGTTAGGTTTAAGTAGTTCTAAGTTCTAGGGGACTGATGAAGTTAAGTCCCATAGTGCTCTGAGCCATTTCTTTTTTTTTTTTTTTTTTTTTTTTTTTTTTTTTTTTTTTTTTTTTTTGCATACGCCCATTACAGAGTCTCCACCAACTTGAACAGACTCCTGCTCTCGTGCAAGGTCGATGAATTTATGACGTTGTCTCCACACCCGTTCACGCCCATCCGCTCAATAGAATTTGAAACGAGACTCGTCCGCCTAGGCAACTTGTTTCCAGCCTTCAACAGTCCAATGCCGGTGTTGACGGGCCCAGGTGAGATGTAAGGCTTTGTGTCATGCAGTCATCAAGGGTACACGAGTGGGCCTTCAGCTCCGAAAGCCCATATCGATGATGTTTCGTTGAATGTTTTGCACGCTGGCACTTGTCGATGGCCCTGCATTGGATTCAGTAGTAATTTGCGGAAGGGTTACACTTACGTGACATTGATCGGTTCTCTTCGCTCGTCGTTGGTCACGTTCTTGCAGGATCTTTTTCCGGCTGCAGCGATGGCGGAGATTTGATGTTTTACCGGATTCCTGATATTCACGGTACACTCGTGAAATGGTCGTACGGGAAAATCCCCACTTCATCGCTTCCTCGCAGATCCTTTGTCCCACAACTCGTGCGCCGACTGCAATGCCACGCTCTAACTCATTTAAATCTTGATAACCTGCCGTTGTAGCAGAAGTAAGCGATCTAGCAACTGTGCCAGACACTTGTTGTCTTATACGAGTATAGGCGTTGCCGTCGGCAGCACTGTATTCTGCCTGTTTACATATCTCTATATTTGAATACGCATGCCTATACTAGTTTCTTTGGTGCTTCAGTGTATACGTTCCTTTTAAATGTGAAAGCCGTCATTCACAAATATCTTTCGTGTTACGTGTCAATTCTCGAGTTGCAAATTGCTCGCATGACTCAAAGATTTTATAGTAGAGATGGGAAAAAACCGATCGGTTAAAACCGATACCGGTATTTTACTTTTGAATAACCGGTATCTTTTCGTTATTTGTTTGGTCTCGGTTGCAATAGGTTTTTTTTCATTTTTTACTAACAACTGTGTAAGATAACGGCACATCAGTTTCTAATAGCAGCAGTGATCACATTTTTGAATTTTAAAGATAACTGATTTGCAACAGGTAACGTTTTTTTCGTAAAACTAGCAGCAGCGCTCGGCGTTGCCTGGAATATTTCATATCTGCCATACAAAATGATTGATGCTGTGTCTCGTTCATACTCATTGCGAATGCAAGCCGCATAGGAAACTGCAGTCGCTTTTAATCGGAGGGCATATTTGCATCACTCGGTGCCAGCGGATTGTGACAAATTGGAAAGATTATTAGTTACGCCAATTGTTGTTAAAGTAGGGCTGTGTTTGAACACCAGTAGGTACTGGGAGATGAAGAAGCTTGCGCAGGATAGAGTAGCATGGAGGGCTGCATCAAATCAGTCTATGGTCTAAAGACCACAACATCAACAACAGCTGCTTGCTTGCGTTGCATTGACGCAATTCAATATTAAAAGATTTTCAGGCGTATCTGCGAGACATGCTTTTGCCCTTGTGTATCCTTGACAGCAAGGTTAGCTCTCTGTTCAGATCCCGTCTTTGAATATGTGAGGATGAATATCTAAATTCTGTTTACCCATCCGAGGAGACAGAATGTCCTTCACTTTGCAATTCCCGCTCTCTAAATAGTATTACGTGGATTGCGAAGTATATGACCACGAAAAGTGGGAGAGTGGAGTGCTGACCACATGCCCGTCCTTGTCCGTATATGGTGACACATATGGGCTGAAGATGTCACGGCAGCCGGTCGGTACCCATGGGCTTTCAAGGCCTTTTCGGACGGTGTTTGTTTGTTCTGTGTACGTTTAGTCCATTTGTAAAGGAAATTACGTAGATGAGTTGACTGCGACCAATTGAAAAGTTCAGTGATTGGACTCCCCAACAGGTAGGTACGACAGCGAAAATCGAATTCAGAGATGCACCTGCTTATATTATAACAGGCCAGTACATCCCATACGAAAATGCGACAGAGACGTTTGGCGATCTTGAACCGAGATTTTTAGAGAAAACGCGAAATTCTTCCCGTGGAACCAAGTCGAGTAAATTTAGAGAACCGTTATGCGAGGACGAACTTGTCACCATTTCGCTGCCACCGTCGTACATAGCCCAGACAACGAACACGAAATATGATCGATTAGGGGAAAAGATCGTGTAGTCGCTAAACTTTTGCACAGTGCTAGGAGGGAGTGTCATCAATAACACAATTAAAACCATGATCAGCATGGTGTGAGCGTTGAGGAGGCGAGGAAGTAGGGGATGAGGCTTTAAAGGTAACTTTTTTGTGTTTTTCTCGAATAGCTGGACAAAATTACAGCTACATAGCTGCAAAAAGGTCATATTCTTTTTTTGTCTAGGATTATTAGTTTCGGAGATGCAGGAGAAGGAAAAATCGCGGAATGTTAAACATATTGTTTTAACCGTATAAAATTACTGTTTTTCTTTAAATGTAGTTGGTTAAAAAAGATTATTGAAAAAAATGTGCCCAGGCTGAGTGCAGCGGAGCAGTACTACAGCATAAACTGTATTCTGGGTTTTCACAGGTTGAAGGGGCGATGCGCGTGGTAGAAGCGTGAAGGAATGTAGGTCACCAGATTGTGTTCGTTCATATACGTCTGTAAACTGAAGATCGATCAGGTGATTCCCCATTCCATCTACCCCAGTACGTCACAAGAAGCAACTGCAGTTTGTCTCACAAAGTCTCACAAAACTACGCCGACTCTCTACGAATTACTGGCGATGTCGTGGGCGTTTATTTCACACAAAATACGTTAACAGTATAGGGAATGCGGATATGAGTTACTAACACAAGGGCTCATAGGGACAGAATCTATGTAAATCTTAATAAATATAACGGGCGAGCAGAAAGCATCTGAACACGTTGCTGCAGCGTACATGCAACCTAGCGCGACTCCGATGCGGGTATATCATGATAAGCCTCGACATGTGGACAAGGAGTTAGTGTGGCCTTCGAACAGAAAGTTTTTGATCACCCCTTATAGCGTCACTGAACTCGCGTTTATTTAACCCATTTATTTCCAGTTCAGTAAGTGAGTACTCATTTGCAGTTGTTAATAGAGCTATTACTTAAAAAAAGCTCAACTGCTGGAGCTGTCAGCTGTCTACCACATTGTGAAGTCTGTCCCAAGTGCAGCATACTGTCAATGTGTGCTCAACAACGGCGATTTCATTGTCTTCACTGGCACTGGTTGGAACACTTTTCGCAGCATGAAGGGTATCAAATGCATCGCGCCAGCCTCAGCTCTCCCAGTATCCAAAGAGACCCAGAGGCTTAAATTGCATCCGTCCACAACGGAAGAAGTCACCTAGGTGTTGCAATTTCAGATATTTCAGGTATTTCAACAAAACTCAAGCAACGCGTTACAGCAGATTAGACTTGAACATGTTCATTTCCATTCCATCAGACATATTCACCACGGTCGTGGAAGATGAAAATGTGTGGTAAGTGTAGCCCATTCTACAAGTGTGAGCAATTCCTGAAACGAAAAGATTTATACAGCATGCTCGTAACACAATTAATGGGGAGAAAAGTGCACTAATTTACTCGTTATTCATGAATTCACTTATAAGTGACTACAACTCAGTTACACTTCTTTACAATGCGCTGTCAACGATAGACGGCAGCAAGGTGCCACATTTACTGATACAATCCCTTTCCCACCAACAATATACAGGGATGGTGAGAAACTTTCTGCCAGCCATTGGGCCGAGCGGGTCTAGGCGCTGCAGTCCGAAACCGAGCTGCTGCTACGGTCGCAGGTTCGAATCCTGCCTCGTGCATGGATGTGTGTGATGTCCTTTGGTTAGTTAGGTTTAAGTAGTTCTCAGTCTAGGGGACTGATGACCTCAGATATTAAGTCTCATAGTGCTTACAAGGGAACATCCCCATCGCACCCCCCTCAGATTTAGTTATAAGTTGGCACAGTGGATAGGCCTTGAAAAACTGAACACAGATCGATCGGGAAAACAGGAAGAAGTTGTGTGGAACTATGAAAAAATAAGCAAAATATACCAACTGGGTCGTACATGCGTAAGATAGGCAATATTAAGGCAATGTGAGGCGAGGAGCTCTGTGGTCCTGTAATCCCGAAACATCCTGCAGGAAAATCTGTAACAAATTTTAGGCCTATCACTCTCCTAAATTCGGACTATAAAATATTTGCCCGCATCATAAACGAAAGATTAAAATCAGTATTGAACACAGTCACTGGATCATATCAATCGAGTGTAGGAAAAGACAGATCAATTCACCAAACACTGTGCGACTACAGAGATATTATTTCCATTGCCGCAGCCTGTAAAATAAAATGCGCCATCGTATCATTGGACTTTGAGAAAGCGTTCGATAGAGTAGATCATGCTTACCTTTTTCACACCATGCGTGCCATGAACTTTCCGCAAGGTTTTATCAACATTATTACAAATCTTCTTCAGAAGTCAACATCGACAGTTATGGTAAACGGTCAGTCCAGTAGGCCCATTGTAATGAAAAGTTCGGTGCGACAAGGGTGCCCGATGTCTATGTCACTTTTTGCAATAGCAATCGAGCCATTGCTTTTTCGCCTGAGCCACAACCTACAAGGATTCACTACACGCGGCCGTAGGATTGTCTGCAGGGCATATGCCGATGACGTTGCATTTATTGTCAAAGACAACGACGAGATAGAGAAAGCACTCGACATAATAAACAAATATGAACAAGTATCTGGTGCGAAACTGAATACAAATAAGTCTGGCATAATGAATATTGGAAGCGGATTAGGAGCTCCCATTCATGGGCCAATAAAGGAAATTGTCACCATGACATGTCTCGGGGTGGAGTATACAAGGAGTATTCGGCAGACCATCGCAGTTAATTACAGAAGAATCCTCAACACCATCCGTGCTTGCATACGTCAGCATAATCTCCGTACTCTTGATGAGATACAAAGAGTGGCTCTCGTCAACATCTATTTGTCCTCTAAATTAAATTACGTGGCGCAAGCTCTGCCAATGCCGAGGGAAGTGGCGAACAGGATTTTGGCTGCCTTTGGGCACTTCGTCAGCCGCGGCCACATCTTCAAAGTCAAGTACCAAACATTGACTCTGTCGATTGAGAACGGAGGATTGAATCTGACAGACGTGTACAATAAAGCACAAGCATTGTACGTCTGTAAAACATATAAACTGTGGAAGCGGTCAGTCGACAGTGTCACCGCATTCTTGTTAAATGAAATAGCGCCGGCCAGCCAGGACGCCCCAATAGACGTTCACCACATCCCAAATGAACTTTACCACCTAAAACATTTCTTCGTAGAATATAGCTACATTGGACTGGGAACACCCGAGAAAGATGTCATCAAAGTCAAGAAAATATACCAAAACTTAATGAACTTTCAGACTAAGAACATCATAGAACAAAAATACGTCGGTCACTCTTGGCAAGATATCTGGAGGAACATACACCACCCGCATTTACCAACAAAAGTGCGGTCATTGTGGTACTACGTTGTGAATAGGAAATTTCCAACGAATTCCAGACTACATTCCATTCACCTGGCTGATTCCCCGTTGTGTACCACTTGCAACCTGATTGATACAGATGAACATCAATTTGTATGTGGAAATGCGAATAATATATGGTTGTCAATTAGAAAAAAATTAGCAACTATGCAGAGAAAACCGCCGTATTTGATAACGCCAGCGTGCCTTTTATACCCGGAAGAGGAGCTATACCCCACCTGGAAGAAAAACGCCGTCAACTGGTTGAAGGGACACGCGGTATTTTACCTGCTGTCAAGTAAAGAAAGGAGCGAAGGAGATTTTTGGACGTACATTTCCGACCAGCATCACAAGCTACTACGCATGAATAATTATTATGATACATACGCCAACTTCCTCAGAAGAACAGTCATGTGAACTCCATCTTGGATGATGCTATTTAAGAACATGAAGAAACGAGAGACAATTTGATCTTTGGAAAACAAATACGATCAAGTGACTTGTAATTAATTTTAATTTGCTTTATTACTTTTAAATGTCAATTGAAAATTATGTACTACTGTGGAATGTTATGACTAATAAAATATTTTAACTGAAAAAAAAAAAAAAAAAAAAAAAAAAAAAAAAAAAAAAAAAAAAAAAAAAAAAATGTGGTTAGCGTGAACAACTGCAGAACGAGAGGTCCTTGGTTCAAATCTTCCCTCGACCGAAAATTTTAACTTTTTATTTTCAGTTTATGTGAAAAACTCTTATGTTTTCATCACTTTTTTTGGAGTGATTATTACATCCACAAGAAAACCTAAATCGGGCAAGGTAGAAGAAACTTTTCACCCATTCGCCAAGTGTACTAGTTAGGTGGGTCGACAACATATTCCTGTCATGTGACGCACATGCTATCACCAGTGTCGTATACAAAATATCAGACGTGTTTTCCTGTGGAGGAATCGGTTGACCTATGACCTTGCGATCAAATGTTTTCGGTTCCCATTGGAGAGGCACGTCCTTTCGTCAACTAATCACACGGTTTTGCGGTGCGGTCGCAAAACACAGACACTAAACTTATTACAGTGAACAGAGACGTCAATGAACGAACGGACAGATCATAACTTTGCGAAAATAAAGAAAGCAAAGTTTTCAGTGGAGGGCAGATTTGAACCAAGGACCTCTCGTTCCGCAGTTGTTCACACTAACCACGGGACCACGGCGCTCCTCGCCTCACATTGCCCTTAATATTGCCTATCTTACGCATGGACGACCCAGTTTGTATATTTTGCTTATTTTTTCATAGTTCCACACAACTTCTTCCTGTTTTCTCGATCGATCTGTGTTCAGTTTTTCAAGGCCTATCCATTGTGCCAACTTATAACTAAATCTGAGGGGGGTGCGATGGGGATGTTCCCTTGTTAGAGCCATTTGAACCATTTTTATAGAAACATTTTGAAAAGCTCACAAGTGTGTTGCAGGTTAGGCTCTGCTGAGAATTAATTTTTAAGGAAATAGTTCCATACGTTTTGCCATTTCAAAGTTGAATAGCATTGAAGTAAGCCATTCGGGCCGTTGCGCGAATATATTCAAGCGGCCCGCCAGATACAATTACTGTCAGTTGTCCGTGTATCGCAGGTGATAGCTCACAAGAGTGCTCAATCTTTCTCTCGGGTTCAGTACGTACCGCCGTCATATGTACAATTTTTGTACCGCTCTCTTTTTCGGTTTTAGGAAACCAAACGAACAACACGTTTTGCCACACTGCCTCTGGCTGGCCACTTGAATCTGCGCGCAACGGCCCGATGGGCTGACTTCAGTGCTAATTAACTCGGAAACGGAGCAACGCGTCAACTTCTTTCCTTAAAAATTATATCTCAGCGCAACACACACTGAAACACCCTTCACACTGCTTCTGTCCACCCTGTGTCGTCTAATGTGGATTTAACAGTTTTCTATTGTTCATATCTGAGTTTAACCAGACTACTCTTCCTAGTATTACGTGGAAATTGTAATTCTGGACCCTTACCAACAACGCTAATGTAGTAACACATACCACATCAACATTTTTTTTCTGTCTGATCTGCTAGGACTACATATCCGTGCGACAATATAGCTGATACACTCCTTTCTGTCATTGTGGCACATATTTAAACATCGAAGCCTAGCAATACGGGTACATTACCAGTAGAAAATCTGACATAAGCTTTTTTACCACACGTAATGAATCACTGCCCCCAGGAACACTTTCCCATGCTGAGAGTAACATTACGTTATGTGTGAATCAGCAGGCTATTCGAGGCAAGCCGTGCGCAGTCTCTGAACAGAGGACGATTGTTACGTACATTGCTACCAACTGCTAAGTGTAGTTCTCATAAACCAGTTGTTGTGAAACACTGTGTAACATCCTGTAGTGTCAATGGTTCCGACCGTGCAAATTTCAGCTTTGTAAATGAGATAATATCGATGTCCGAAAAATTGCCAAAAACAAATAATTTATAGATTTATGACTGTTTTGGAAATAGCTTCCTGACACTGTAGTATGTTCTGTGTAAAAGTTTGCAAAGAACAGTAACTAGATAACTGAAACTTAAATATCGGAGTGAAAGGCAGTTAGATAAAAAGACTGAAATACACAGAATTATTTTCTTTTCTGACCACTATTATTATTTTGTGTGGTGGATAATACTATCTTCATTAATCGTTTTATATTAGTGAATGAGGGGATGAATGTGGCATATATATATATATATATATATATATTTGTTGAAACAGAGAATATGTGTGAATGAACATGGGAATCAGAGTTTCGGCGATGATGTGAGTCATATACAGCGGGGAGGAAGTGATAATCGTAAGGCAGCCAGATGTCGGTATTTTGAAGACATAGTACTTACTTCATCAGTCCTTCACGCTATTAAAGGTGCGGTTGATTTCATTTTCTTGGCTTCTCACGAATGCATTATTTTGTAATTTCGTGTAAATGGGAATGGCTCAAAGAGGTAGAGTACTGAGCAATATGAATCGAAATATGAAAAGGTCTTATCTGCGTTTTGTTACTGAGGCAGGGATTCAGTCGAGAGGAGTACGTTGTCAGCTCTTGTAATCAGAAGTCACAATGCCGGAGCTTTATGAATGAAACGAAACGAGCGTGTGAGGATTGTAATAGAGAAGGCGAATGGCCGACTTTCGGTTTATATTGATCATTTCAGGGAAGTGTGTTTCATTTCTGAAGAAGATCGCATATAGGAGACAAGTGCAAGCCATCCTTCAGTACTGCTCGAGTGTTTGGGATCCGCTCCAGATCGATTTGAAGGAAGACATCGAAGTCGTTCAGAGGTGGGGCGCTGGATTTGTTACCGGTAGTTCAAATAACATGCAAGTACTGCAGAAATAGTTGAGGAACTCAAATGGGGACCACGAAGAGTAGTCAAGACTGATACGAAGACACACAGACCACGAAGATAAATCAGGGATAATACGAAGGGACATAGCCTTTTTTCTCTCGCTCTATTTACGACTGGAATAGGAAGGAAAATGAGTAATAGTGGTACGTGGTATACTCCACCACGTAACGTGCGGTGGCTTGGGAAGTATGCATGTAGATGTAACGCAAGCACTGGGAACCCATTGGCTCTCCTACATCGTCCGTGTGAAACGATTTCGTCTGTAATGG
This sequence comes from Schistocerca cancellata, assembly GCF_023864275.1. Taxonomy (NCBI): domain Eukaryota; kingdom Metazoa; phylum Arthropoda; class Insecta; order Orthoptera; family Acrididae; genus Schistocerca; species Schistocerca cancellata. The sequence goes on from NC_064626.1 coordinate 115,687,719, forward strand.
TGTCTCGTCTTACTATATTCGACGTGATTACTTCAAAATCTTATCCTTAATAGTCAGTACCTCACGGCGGGACAGATTGAACTTTGCTCAATGCAGCTAGTCAATCTGTCATTTTTAGATGCTCTGCTTAGTCTTGCTAAAGCGGAACCTGTTTATTAAGCCGAGAGCGGCAGTTGATGTATTAGGTTGTCATATCCTACAACCTTGATCTATTGAATTGGATTTCTTTAACCATGATTTCAGCAGTTAAATATCACTTTATGATGGAATCATGCCTCGAGTGCTTTTATTAAAGTTGGTTTACCCGGTGCTGAGTTCATCAGAATGAAGTATGTACCCAGCCAGCCCTTTGTATCGGAGCTCGTCTATTGCAGAGAGCTTACTGCCACTTGCCGACCCATAACACATGTTCCGTAATCTAGCCTGGGTCAGATTAAAGCCTTATAAATATGCAGAACCTCCGTGGTGCCTGCTTTGATTTTTAAGCCGGCTACTGCTCATACACATTAACAAACGTCCTTATTTTCTTCCGCAACCATTACTTGCACTGATCATTTTAAATTACTAACAGTACTGTGTCTTAGGTACGTATTTTACGGCTTTCTTAGTGGGAACCATACAGAGGTCTAACAGAATATCTCTCATCCCTCGGCAGTTTCATCCTTGGTAGATTGCCGCTGTTATTTTACTAGACCATATTTGAAAATTACGCTTTCTGTAAAGCATTCAAAAGCCAGTACGTAACACGAACCTAAGCGAATCCGATGCTTCATGTCCTTCATAACGGCATTTGTAATTCATGAAAACAACACACTACAGTTGCCTTTACTTATTTCATGTACATTGGTGGTATATAAAGTCAGTAATGTATCTTGTCTAACATTTTATAAACGTTTTAGAAGTCTTTTGCTTTGATAATATACTGTATAATTAATACATAAATATTCACATCTTTCAAATAACTACTACTGTTCTTCTTAAAACAGTGTTGCCTATATTAAAACAATTAAATAGTTTGTAAGATGAGATGAGTGCATAAACATCAACTAATTAATTTTATATTGAAATTACTTGATCTTTGTACTTTCTTGGCAGTTTTGCGTTGACTCTGATATTCTTTATTACTTTGACGAATATACATCGTACAGTCTTAATTCAGCACTAGAATATGAGGTAACTATGACCTGACTCAGTGATTGTGGAGGACAATAAAAAGGTTATTTTTTTGTTAACATTTCCGACAAAAAGCTATGAGTCTTTTCACAATAAGTGCGTGTTGAGGTCAACTGATGTTGCTATATTATCTAAAACAACTAAATTTATTTATTATTTGTGAACCAATTTTACCTGACAGTTTGAGAGCCTTCAGGTTGTGTCTCACATCTAACCAAGCATTCACAATCATTCTCACCGCAGATGTCTTTACAAGATGCACTGAATGAATTACAGCTACTATTATTGTTTACAGTAATAAAGACAATATTTACGTAGTGGATATAATGGTTACCTAAAACAGTCCTATTAACTTTGCATTTATTACAAATATCATGAAATAAAATTCCTGTCAAGTACAAGTAAATATTTTCTAAGACAAATGCAGAGCAACAATTTGAAAAAAATCAAATTTGCAGCAGGAGCTAACTAGTTTGAGGAAGAATGATAAACAGTTAGAGAAAAACATAATATTACTTTGTTCTTCAATATCGTCAGAGCGTTTGACTGTTCCAGGAGGAGCAGGAAATCATATTTTATGCTCTTTATGTACAAAGGAGGAACTGCCCACTGTCATAATATGCACAGCAAAGGGAGCACCAGGAAAGGAAAACGTTATTAATGCACTGCAGAGAAATTTATCAGCTCCAGCTGAAGGCTGTTCGACAAAAATTTACAAAACAATATGATTATAATCAAAATACCATCAAAGAATCCAAGTCGGACCCCTCTTATAGCATTCTCCTAGTACACTGTGAAAACTTTAGAATCGGCCAGAAAACGACTTCCAATAGAAATTCAATTATTAAAGTGTAGGAAATGCAGCAACCAGCCACAAGTTTTCTGGAAATGGTTTGATTATACCATTACAAGTTTCAGGGCTGAGCCCTTCATCAGATAATAGCGTTGGCTTCTTTGCAAGTATTGCACTTGTGTCCAAAAATATAACAACAATTTTTGTGGTGTATGGTTTACCAAAGATTTTACATTTTCATCCTAGACTGTAACAAAGTTTTTATTATTGCATAGGTTTACACTTACATATGCTCTATACATTGTACTTACTTCCTGAAAAGCACTCCGTTACTTGTTGTAGGAAAGATGTGTTATTTTCTTTTACAATCAATACTGATCAATGAAATGAAAAAAAAACAATATGGCAGATACAGTTTTTTACATTGAATGCTAATTTGAGGGGCCATAGAATATGATATGTGTAAAGAAATGTTACCCGTCTGGAGATACTTCAAAGGTACTTCTACATTATACATATAATTTTATACAGTCAGTCATTTAATAATTTCGGTTTGAAAGATGCTGGTAATGATTGATGAACAATTTTTATCTCTGTCAATTAATTATTGTTTCTGTCGCTTCAAATTATAGGAGTTGTATGAAATTTGGGAGGTACATTTGGGCCGGCCGAAGTGGCCGTGCGGTTCTAGGCGCTGTAGTCTGCAACCGCGAGACCATTACGGTCGCAGGTTCGAATCCTACCTCGGGCATGGATGCGTGTGATGTCCTTAGGTTAGTTAGGTTTAACTAGTTCTAAGTTCTAGGGGACTAATGACCTCAGAAGTTGAGTCCCATAGTGCTCACAGCTATTTGAACCATTTGATGCATTTGGTTTCTTAAACCTAGTTTATAGTTCAATATGCAGTCGGATATATTATAAATGTTGCTGAGCAATGTCACGTAGAAGAATGTGTAATTAGTTGAATGACGAACACTAACTTCACTGAAAGAAGATTTATTCATCACTTGTGAAGTCTTGGCAGAAGAGCCAACACTGTGTTGCTGTAGTAGGCCGAAATGCACGCGTTTAATTACACGCTGACTGGCGTGAGGTCTGGAACAGGATACGTAATGAATGCTATAAAGAAAAGTACGTAGCTTCTGGAATACTTAACTTTAATCCACATTTGTAGAACATCGCTCTTGATGATACATTAATAGAATCTCAATATCAATTGAATACGGTGCCTTGCTAGGTCGTAGCAAAAGTAGCTGAAGGCTATGCTAACTATCGTCTCGGCAAATGAGAGCGTAGTTGTCAGTGAACCATCGCTAGCAAAGTCGGCTGTACAACTGGGGCGAGTGCTAGTACGTCTCACTAGACCTGCCGTGTGGCGGCGCTCGGTCTGCCATCACTGACAGTGGCGACACGCGGGTCCGTCGTATACTAGCGGACCGCGGCCGATTTAAAAGCTACCACCTAGCAAGTGTGGTGTCTGGCGGTGACACCACAACTTGCACTTACAAGAGCGTGGATCGAACTGCCTCCGGCCAGAACACATACGGTGTATATACAGTTACAGAACATTCCAGTACAATGATTCTTGATATTTGTGGATACTTCTTGAATGTACTCGAATCGAATACAGAAACTGAAATTTTACAGTTCGGGCGAGGTTTGAAATTACGACCCTCCATGCAACAGTCCAGCATTATAACCACCGTGACTGTGTTACTTAGCGCTTTCTGCGACATTGCTCCCTCCTTAAGAGAACAACGTCTCGGTGTTGCGTCCTCCTAGACCGGGAACGAGTCATCGGTCCTGCATACTCCGACTCCCGAAGACTGATATTCGCCCAGGCGGTGATCTTCTTAGAACTTCCTTTGCCGCTACGCTCTTCGTCATCTTTCCGCTTGTGCCTGTCGTTGGAGCTTCAAATTTACCCTGGGTTGCGGGATGCTTATAGGGCTACATTCGAAGGACGTGGACCATACCTCTGATCTTTCGTCGTCTTGTGTCGGGGTCGAAATCTTCAACTTCGTAAGTAACATCAAAAACTGTTTTACAACCTTATAAGGTCCAAAGTAGCGGCCGGGGAGTTTCTCAGAGAGACCAGCCTTCCGAACAGGAGAGAAGATCCAGACGAGGTCACCAGGCTGGTAGACAACTGGGCGGTGGCTCGCGTCATACCTTCGTTGATCGTTTTCTTGAGCCTGCAGCTTGCGGAGTCGAGCTAACTGGCGAACTTCCTCAGCTCTGGTTAACACCTGGCCGATGTAGTCGTCGTCCACGTCATCAGGATGTCACGAAAACACAGTGTCCATCGTCGTAGTCGCCTCACGCCCATGCACCAGGAAAAATGGCGTAAATCCTGTGGTGTCTTGTATGGCGGTGTTGTATGCAAACGTCACGAAAGGTAGCACCCCCATCCCAGTTGCTCTGCTCAACATTGACGAACATTAATAGCATGCAGGCCGAGGTCTTATTAAGGCGCTCAGCAAGCCCATTAGTTTGCGGATGGTAGGCAGTCGTCATGTGATGAGTAATGTAGCACCGACGGTTTACCTCTGTCACTAGTTTCGATTGAAAAACTTTCCCTCCATCCGTAACTCACGACCTTGGGGCATCGTGTTTTAATACCATGTCTTCCACGATGAATTTGGCTACCTCGAATGCTTCGGCTGTTTTCACGGCTTTTATAATGGCATAGCATGTCAGATAATCAGTGGAAACGATAATCCATCTATTGGCACTAGCAGACGTTGGAAATCGTCAGAGGAGGTCAATCCCAACACGCTGGAAAGGGCGTTTCAGCTGGTGGAATTGGTATGGGTCGGCCAGGTGGTTTCTGAGGAACTGCCTTTCTCCTCTGGCACTCTCGACAGTGCGACACATAGTGACGGGCACTCCTGAATAAACCTGTCCAGAAAAATCTCTTGCAGATCCTATCGTATGTCTTAATAAACACTAAATATCCGTCGTCAGGTGTGTCATGATATTTCTGTAGAACATCTAAGCGCATGGTTTTAGGAATCACTAGTAGCCACCTCTTTCCAAACGGATCAAAGGTTTTCTTGCAAAGTAATCCATTAACTACCTTAAATTGTCTTTTCACATCCTCTGACCGATTTAAGGCAAGCATAATTTGAGATATCTTGGCGTCCTTCTTCTGCTCATCAGAGAGATCCTTGAGTGCAGCGAGACTGTCGCTTTCTTCATCACAGTCTTGATGGTCTTGCACAGGGTTTCTAGAGAGACAGTAGGCATTTAGGTATTTTCTTCTACTTTTGTACACTATGGTAATGTCATAATCTTGAAGACGCAGTGCCCACCTGGCGAGTCGTCCTGTTGGTTCCTTAACACCTGTCAACCAACAAAGTGAATGATGGTCTGTAACAACTGTGAATGGGCTTCCATAGAGATACTGTCGAAATTTGCACATGGTCCAGATCACAGCAAGACATTCTCTTTCTGTAGTTGAGTAATTTCTCTCGTCCTTTGTCCTAGAAGCATAGGCTATAACCTTTTATTTTCCATACGACATTTCAACCAGAGCAGCACCGATCCCATACCCACTGGCATCTGTGTGTAGTTCTGTAGGTGCTCTCTCATCATAGAGACCAAGTACGGGGTCAGTCGTCACAGATTTTCGCAGCACATCGAAAGAATCTTGTTGAGCACCACCCCACATAAATTTAGCATCGGCTTTTGACAACTCTTGGAGTGGCCTGGCTTTGATACAAAAGTCTTTCATAAAACGACGGTGATAAGAAAAAATATCTCACCTTTTGTGGGTTTGGCCGCACACCTTCGTTTGACACAAGGTGTCCAAGTATTATGATTTCTTTAGCTCCAAAGAGACACTCTCTTGCATTAAGTTTCAGTCCACCTTGTTGGATACTCTTAAGAAAGGGCCTAAGTCGTTTTACGTGTTCATCAAATGTCTCTGAGAACACTATATTGTCATCTAAATAGCAAAGACACATCGTCCACTTCAGGTGACTTAGAAGATTATCCATCATTCGTTCAAAAGTTGCTGGTGTATTACACATACCAAACGGCATTACCTTGAACTCATACAGGCCCTCAGGGGTGATGAATGCAGCTTTCTCACGATCAGTCTCATCTACTTCGATTTGCCAGTATTCCAAGTACATGTCCATGGTTGAGAAAAACTTAGCCCCCTTCAAACAATGTAGTGCATCATCTATTCGTGGAAGGGGGCAAACGTCCTTTTTAGTTATCTTATTAAGCTTCCTGTAATCAACACAAAAGCGCCAACTGCCATCCTTTTTTCTCACGAGAACCACTGGTGACGACCATTGGCTCTGCGAACGCTGAATGATGTCGTTCTTCATCATTTTCTCTACATCGTCGTGAATTATTCGACGTTCCGGTTCTGACACACGGTGTGCTCCCTGGCTTATTGGTTGGTGGTCTTTAGTGCTAATCCGGTGCTTCACCGGTCAATCACTGCACTACTAGCGCTTGGATGGCCTGTGTGAGGCATGTAATCGACAGTTCCTGTCTCTCTGTATCTCCTACATGGCCGAACAACATCGATTTGGTTCACTCAGAGACGCCTGGACACTTCCCTTGTTGAGAGTCCTTCCTGGCACAAAGTAAAAATCCGGACGCGACCGAACTGTGGTACTGACCGTCTAGACATGGTTGAACTACAGAAAACTCGAGCCGTTTACCTCCTTCCTGGTGGAATGACTCAAACTGATCGGCTGTCGGACCCCTTCCGTCTGACAGACGCTGTTTATGCATCGTTGTTTACATCTTTGGACGGGTTTAGTGACATCTCTGAACAGTCAAAGGGTCTGTGTCAGTGATACAATATCGTCAGTCAACGTCTGTCTTCAGGAATTCTGGGAACCAGGGTGATGCAAAACTTTTTCGATGTGTGTATCAACAACGAATTTTGCGTTTCATTTCTCCAGGTCATGACAGAGGAAACTTTTTCCTAACAACGCATGTTTTCGGACGAATCGACATTTCTTCTGTCGGGTAAAGTAAACCGCCATAATGTAAGAATTTGTGCGTCATGAGATCTACGTGTCGTCATCGAACATGAAAGACAGACATTGGAAATGAATGTGGTTTGTGCCGTTTTTATTAACAAAGCTTATGGACTTTTTTTAGTTGTTTTTTAATTTTTATTTTTTTCCTCATGAAAGTGTGACATGGATGTCGTACCTGGACAGGCTGCAAAAATGTTTGTTTTCTAAACTTCACGAAGATTCCAATGATTTCATTTTTATGCACTACGGCGCTACGCCACAATTTAACTTTGAGTTGCGGCGTTATCTTAACAATATCGTTCCGTTAGATTATAAGAGTTGGACAACAAGATCTTGTTCACTGCAGTTGGCTTTCCAGGCCACCAAGCGTCATACCTCGCGATTTTTTCTGTGGGAATACATGAAAAACCGGTATTCCTCCTACTTTAAGATCAGAGAAATTTGAATTGTAGAAGCTGATGATTCAGTAACCAGAGACCTATTGATTCGTGTGTGGAATGAAATGGGTTACCATTTCGATGTTACTTGAGCAACACATGGTGCTCATGTTAAGTGTATGGTATGGTGTGTGTGTGAACATACAACTTTGAACCATCCTCTGTCCAGTTACACGCACAATGTATTTGTATCTTTCACAGTTTGTCCGTAATAAACGACAGAAGTCCATTGTTCCTGTTTGAATCACCCCGTGCTTCATCTGGTAAGTGCCATCAGCTCCTTCCTGTCTTACATTGTACCAGATTTCCTCAGTGAGTAAACACTTCAATTTACGTAGTACATGAACGTGTAGTAAATGAGCAATTACAATGACACACAAAAAATGAACATAGTTTCATAGGATTCATTTAGGAAGAGCGCTGAACAACGTAAAATGTAGCAAGATGTTTAGATTCGCATGAAAATAGGCATAAGTGACAGGGAAATAGGGTAAAACGTAATATTTACAGAAACAATTTGGATCGAGAAGAAAGGAAGACCTAGAAAGAAGTGCTCGCTTTAAACATGGCGTATCGAGATCATGTAGTCTTTGTCCCCTACTTCTCCACTTACATATCGAAGAAGCAATGAGGGAAACAAATACATTCAGATGTGCGATTAAAATTTATCTTAAAAGGATAAGACTCCTAGACATCACTGCTCTTCTCTGAAGGAACTGAAGAAGAAATACAATACCTTTTCAGTAGAATGACCAGTCTGACAATCACAGAATACGGACTGAGAGTGAAATAGGGAAAGACGAATGTGAAGAGAAGCAGCAGAAACGATATTAGCCATCAATGTAAATACGTGCTAAATACGTACGGAAATTGAATGTGCGTCCTAATCTCTTTCTCTCCCCTTTATCTATTTCGTTCCCCTTCCTCTCTTTGTACATCTCGTCCTCCTACTCCGCCCTCTCTCTATCATCTCCCCGTTCTCGATCTCAATGTCCATCTCCTCCCCCCTCTCTTTCAATGTCCTCTTTCTCCCCCCTCTCTGACATTGGGACTTGTTAACTGTTTTGCCAACGGAACCGTGATTGAGAAATGAAGTCGCTTAAAATAAATGGGTAATTAAAAAAATGGTTCAAATGGCTCTGAGCACTATGGGACATAACTTCTGAGGTAATCAATCCCCTAGAACTCAGAACTACTTAAACCTAACTAACCTAAGGACATCACACACATCCATTCCCGAAGCAGGATTCGAACCTGCGACCGTAGCGGTCGCGCGGTTCCAGATGATGATGATGATGTTTGGTTTGTGGGGCGCTCAACTGCGTGGTTATCAGCGCCCGTACTATTATCCAATCTTTGCTCAGTCCAATTTCGCCACTTTCCTGGATGATGATGAAATGATGAGGCCAACACAAACACCCAGTCATCTCGAGGCAGGTGAAAATCCCTGACCCCGGAGGGAATCGAATCCGGGACCCTGTCCTCGGGAAGCGAGAACGCAATAGCTAGACCACGATCAACGGTCTATTAGATTATAGAGTATAAACTAACATAAAAATTTTTAGATCTGGCAAGAACTTTAGAAGACACATGGCAACTACGTTAAACAACTACTTCACATTATATAATAGTACTGTTTTTATTATACACTCCTGGAAATTGAAATAAGAACACCGTGAATTCATTGTCCCAGGAAGGGGAAACTTTATTGACACATTCCTGGGGTCAGATACATCACATGATCACACTGACAGAACCACAGGCACATAGACATAGGCAACAGAGCATGCTCAATGTCGGCACTACTACAGTGTATATCCGCTTTCGCAGCAATGCAGGCTGCTATTCTCCCATGGAGACGATCGTAGAGATGCTGGATGTAGTCCTGTGGAACGGCTTGCCATGCCATTTCCACCTGGCGCCTCAGTTGGACCAGCGTTCGTGCTGGACGTGCAGACCGCGTGAGACGACGCTTCATCCAGTCCCAAACATGCTCAATGCGGGACAGATCCGGAGATCTTGCTGGCCAGGGTAGTTGACTTACACCTTCTAGAGCACGTTGGGTGGCACGGGATACATGCGGACGTGCATTGTCCTGTTGGAACAGCAAGTTCCCTTGCCGGTCTAGGAATGGTAGAACGATGGGTTCGATGACGGTTTGGATGTACCGTGCACTATTCAGTGTCCCCTCGACGATCACCAGTGGTGTACGGCCAGTGTAGGAGATCGCTCCCCACACCATGATGCCGGGTGTTGGCCCTGTGTGCCTCGGTCGTATGCAGTCCTGATTGTGGCGCTCACCTGCACGGCGCCAAACACGCATACGACCATCATTGGCACCAAGGCAGAAGCGACTCTCATCGCTGAAGACGACACGTCTCCATTCGTCCCTCCATTCACGCCTGTCGCGACACCACTGGAGGCGGGCTGCACGATGTTGGGGCGTGAGCGGAAGACGGCCTAACGGTGTGCGGGACCGTAGCCCAGCTTCATGGAGACGGTTGCGAATGGTCCTCGCCGATACCCCAGGAGCAACAGTGTCCCTAATTTGCTGGGAAGTGGCGGTGCGGTCCCCTACGGCACTGCGTAGGATCCTACGGTCTTGGCGTGCATCCGTGCGTCGCTGCGGTCCGGTCCCAGGTCGACGGGCACGTGCACCTTCCACCGACCACTGGCGACAACATCGATGTACTGTGGAGACCTCACGCCCCACGTGTTGAGCAATTCGGCGGTACGTCCACCCGGCCTCCCGCATGCCCACTATACGCCCTCGCTCAAAGTCCGTCAACTGCACATACGGTTCACGTCCACGCTGTCGCGGCATGCTACCAGTGTTAAAGACTGCGATGGAGCTCCGTATGCCACGGCAAACTGGCTGACACTGACGGCGGCGGTGCACAAATGCTGCGCAGCTAGCGCCATTCGACGGCCAACACCGCGGTTCCTGGTGTGTCCGCTGTGCCGTGCGTGTGATCATTGCTTGTACAGCCCTCTCGCAGTGTCCGGAGCAAGTAAGGTTGGGTCTGACACACCGGTGTCAATGTGTTCTTTTTTCCATTTCCAGGAGTGTATATATACTACATATGTCAAAAAATTTGTAGCCAATGTCCTCCGACCGTCTATTAAAGTAACATGAAAAGATTTGAAGTAAATCGGTCGAGAGCTTTTCGAAATTTTTTCGTGTAACTTTAAACAACGACTTGTCTTTATAGAGCAGGATGGATTACACATATGGCCTCAGTGAACTACAATCGGTCGGAAGTGCGCCAGTCGGATTTATGTAAGAGCGCAGCACAAACTGAGTTCAGTGTACTCTAGAAAACGGACATAGCACAGCAGGAGGAAAAGTGTTTTATATTTCATTCACTAAGAATACAAAAAGTGCGCAAGCAGCAGCGGAAGAGCGGCCAGTAGCGGAGAGCGGTCCCGACTGGTTTGCGCGTCCTTCTGAGCGCTTGTCTCCCGAGGCGGTCTCTTGTGATGCCGCTACACACCGCGTTTGATGTCGGCAGCCTTAGGTAGTCAACTTGATTTTCTTTGAACTACTTTGACAAGCGTTGGCTTTTAGCTCCGCTTATTCCTCCCATGTCTGAGTAGCAAATCTGAAGCTGTGATCTATTTGCTTTTGTTCAGAAACTTCCAGAAGACTTGTTTATTTCATTTACGTTTGGTTTTTTCTTTTTGGCAGAGGTACAAAATCTGAAGGTTGGACCGTCGACCCTGGAACGCATGAAACGAACGAAGGGACTGACCTTTCTCCAACGCCCAGAGTGAACACGTGGCTTGAGGTTAGATGTAGTCTGTCGGTCTAAATGGAGTGTCTTATCTTTATACCTACTACCAACAGCTGAATGCCAATTTTATAGCCCTCATATAAATATTTTCACGGTTTACCTATTGGGAACCGAGCGAGGTGGTGCAGCGGTTAGCGCATTGGACTCGCAATCGGGACGACGACGGTTGAAACCCGCGTCCGGCCATGCAGATTTAGGTTTTTCGTAATTTCTCTGAATCGCTTTAGGCACAGGCCGATATGGTTCCTTTGAAAAGGGCACGGCCGATTTACTTCCCCATCTTCCCTAATCCAGTGGCCCGATGACCTCGCTGTTTGGTCCCCTCCACCAAATCGACCGACCGACCTACTGGGAAATATTATCAGTGCATATTTACCTACGATAATGTACATAAATTTGCTCACTAATAATTAAAAAGTGGACTTTTTTCATCCTTCGGTTACTATTTTTTTAAATCATGGTCTACTTTTCTTACTGCTTGTCTTACCGGTGTGTCTGGTAAAATACAGGGTGTTACAAAAAGGTACGGCCAAACTTTCAGGAAACATTCCTCACACACAAAGAAAGAAAATATGTTATGTGGACATGTGTGCGGAAACGCTTACTTTCCATGTTAGAGCTCTTTTTGTTACTTCTCTTCAAATCACATTAATCATGGAATGGAAATACACAACAACAGAACGTACCAAAGTGGCTTCAAACACTTTGTTACAGGAAATGTTCAAAATGTCCTCCGTTAGCGAGGATACATGCATCCACCCTCCGTCGCATGGAATCCCTGATGCGCTGATGCAGCCCTGGAGAATGGCGTATTGTATCACAGCCGTCCCCAATACGAGCACGAAGAGTCTCTACATTTGGTACCGGGGTTGCGTAGACAAGACCTTTCAAATGCCCCCATAAATGGAAGTCAAGAGGGTTGAGGTCAGGAGAGCGTGGAGGCCATGGAATTGGTCCGCCTCGACCAATCCATCGGTCACCGAATCTGTTGTTGAGAAGCGTACGAACCCTTCGACTGAAATGTGCAGGAGCTCCACCGTGCATGAACCACATGTTGTGTCGTATTTTTAAAGGCGCATGTTCTAGCAGGACAGGTAGAGTATCCCGTATGAAATCATGATAACGTGCTCCATTGGCCGTAGATGGAAGAACATGGGGCCCAATCAAGACATCACCAACGATGCCTGCCCAAACGTGCACAGAAAATCTGTGTTGATGACATGAAGTCAGAATTACCTTCCTTTAATTGGGCCAACTGGCGGTGAATCGAGGAAGTACAGTACATACTAACGAAACTAAAATTAGCTCTAACATGGAAATTAAGCGTTTCCGGACACATGTCCACATAACATCTTTTCTTTATTTGTGTGTGAGGAATGTTTCCTGAAAGTTTGGCGGTACCTTTTTGTAACACCCTGAATATGTTACCTAGACAAATGTATTCCCGAAATTTTATTACTCTACATTAATTATTTTTTGGTGCTACCATTTTTTTCCTGTCAGTGTTCATCCCTCCTCCATCACTTAACTTCATTCGACTGCACATCTGTTTTTACTCTTATTGATTTTCGGTTCAAAAGCTGATGAAGTCTTCTCGGGTTATGAACCGAGGCAAGCCATTGCCCAGGGTTACACTTTCAACAAGTTTCCTACTTATCATCTTCAGGGTTGAAGATGACAAGTAAGAAACTTGTTGAAACGTGGCCGTCAAACGACGCCTTGACTCGGCGGATAACCTAAGAGGAATTCATCGAGATTCGCCGAGAAAGTCTAATTAAGCATTTAATAACCTATTTTAAGTCGCTATCCATTTCCACTCACATGATTTTCGAAGTCCTTCCCCGCTTCTACAAAAATTTAAATATCATCTGAATTTTTTTAAAATTTATTTCTTCTCACTGAACTATACCTCGTTTTCCAAAGATCTCTTTACTTTCCTTTCTACGTTCTACTGAGAAATGTGGTCGGATGTCACTCTTTCTCAGCCGCTGATTATTGTAAGTACAGTCTGGTGGTTTCTGTATAAGTTGTAGGTAACGTTTCGGTCGCTCTATTTTATTCTGATAAACTCTGAATTTCAAAGGATGTATTCAAGTGAACATCACCAAAAGCCTTCTCTAATGCTACTAATATTACATATGTGCGAGTTCCTCTCTTCAGCCTACCTTCTAACGTAGGTCGTGTGGGATATCTCCCGTTTTTTCGGCGCGATCGATTAACACTTGGTTCTGGGTGTTCTGCCGATTTGTTGTTTCCATTTCTTGCGCAATATTTCTACGACCAACCCAGACAAATTCTTCACGGGTTGCGCGTTTTACCTGTACGTGTACTCGCTGCCAATCTGCAATGAGACTGTGAACTATTGTTTGCCCCACGCCACCAATAATCAAATCGAATGGCTCCCAGCCCTAAGGGACTTAACATTTGAGGTCATCACTCACCTAGAACTTAGAACTACTTAAACCTAACTAACCTAAGGACATCACACACATCCATGCCCGAGGCAGTATTCGAACCTGCGACCGTAGCAGCCGCGCGCTTCCGGACTGAAGCGCCTAGAACCGCTCGGCCACAGCGGCCGGCCACCAATACTCACTCGGTGTTTTCCACTATGATGAATGTGATGGCATCGAGGTATTAATAAATTGAGCGCAGGACCCCAAACGTCATTTAAACTGAAACGGACATCAAATGAGATACACAACCGGTTTTTGGAGACCGAGATTGTCTTAAACATTATACAGAATACTTTTTCTCTTACTTGAATCGAGGGAAAGGCGCTGAATGCCAGAATGCAATGGGTGGGACGTTTCCGTAGGAGCCTACCGATCTTTGATAAGGGAGATAAGAGATTTTGGGCTTCTCTTCCTCGGTTCTGTCTCAGCCTCTTCCTCACGCGTTCTTGATTTTGGTCTGCAATTCAGTGAGGTGATCCGCGTAACCGTTCCTTAGGAACACTATTCGTATGTGTCGTAGAACTCCGTTGAGGCTCTCCTTGTCTGGAAGTGTTCGGGCTCTAGGGACCAGAGCCTTTAGCATCGAATTTCCTTGCGACGGTTGGTGTTGGCCTGAGAGGTGGATACAGAGGTCAGTGTGAGTAGCTTTCCCGTATACACTCTGACCCAGGAATCCATCCGTTCTTCTCTTAACCAGCACGTCGAGGTAGAGTAGCTGGCCATCTTCTTCAGGTTACATCGTGAATATTCTGTTACGAGGGACTGCGTTTCAGGGTTCCAGGAACTCACGAAGCATTCCCGCTCCACGTGGACGCTCAACAAACGTGTCGTCCACGTACTGATAGATGCACGTTGGTTTAATCTTGGCGGTTTCTAGTGGCTTTTCTTCAAACTATTCCATCTACACGTTCGACAGAACAAGTGATAACCAACTCCCAGTCGCAACACCATCGGTTTGTTAATAATATTTTTCGACGAAGAGAAAGTAGACAGACGTCAGAAAGTGCCTAAAAGGTTCTGTAAGACAATCGTCGAGTTTCTCCGATATTAATTGCAAGGAATCAGAAAGTGGAACCCTCGTAAAACGGGAGACTACATAGACACTGATCATAATACTCCTGTCTCGGTGCTGTAGTTGAATGTATCGGTTTACAAAGTCATCAAAGTTGTGTGAGTGGTGTTCTCACTTCCCCACGTATTCGCTGAGAATGCATTTCAGGTATTTCGCCAACCGGTTTATAGGGGCGCAAGTGTTTTTTACCTTGTGTACCATAGGAAGACCATACAATCGTTGTGACACTTGTGCTCGTGTTTTTCAGAGGCTTAATTGTTTTACGTAGCAAGCCTTCGTTGAGAAGAGTCGTCATCTTTTTCTCGATTTTATTCGTAGGTTCGACTTCTATCTGTATGCAATCTCTTTCAAAAGATCGAAAATCTTCTTCAACACGTGGCATTAGGAACATAGCGTTGCCCTTCTCGACTGGTAGAATCAAGTATTTCTTAATATTCGTCGTCCTCACTTGGAGGTGTTTGATTTTAGCTTTGGCACCACGGCAGGTACTCTTTAGATTTCGCGACGAACCTCTTCCACTGCTTGTGATTGGAGCTACAACATTCTCCACGGAACTGACGTAATCTTCCGTTGGTTGCATATTGGCAGTGGGCTAAAAATCATTTAGCGATGAGCTTCACTGTAACCCTGTTCACATGTCGGTCTGTGTAATTAATTACAATACGGCTCCATGCTCCATATCGTGACGGTTTATGCAAGCAAGCGAATTTTTCTTTTTGACATGCAGGCAGTTTCAACTAGACTGATTCTGCTTGTGACCACGTCGTATTGCCAGGCCATTCTGAACAATCGGCAGAGACTTTAGCCGACATGTACAGTTGGCAGCAACATGTTTCTACATTCAGACAGGGAGAACTTCGATGAAGAATTGCAGCACCTACGAAGAACTGGCGCTCGGAGCGTCAGACTAAACGGGCGATGCTCTCAAAATCAAGAACTCATGGGAAAGAGAATGAGACTGTGACCGAGGAAGAGAAGCCAAGAACCGCTTAATCTACCTTACGTCGATCCAGTATCAGAGAACATCGGTAGACTACTACAGAAACATGGAGTCCAGTGTATTTCGCTCTCTTCAGCTAGGACAAAAAGTATTTTGTGTGTCATGTTAAAGACGATCTACATCTCCGAAAGTCGGACGTGGATCGCATTCCATACGAATTAAGGCATGTCTTACTTGGGACAGGCTATCAGAACAGTTGACAAAAGTTACAAGGAAAATCAACCACGTACACGACTAAAATCACCAAGCAAATTAGCCGTTGACGAGCACAATCATGAAATGAAACACTATGAGACCAGCTTCGGCCGGCCAGCGGTTATAGGCGCTTCAGTCTGGAACCGCGTGACCGCTACGGTCCCAGGTTCGAATCCTGCCTCGGGCATGGATGTGTGTGATGTCCTTAGGTTAGTTAAGTTTAAGTCGTTCTAAGTTCTAGGGGACTGATGACCTCAGATGTTAAGTCCCATAGTGCTCAGGGCCATTTGCACCATTCGAACCAGTTTCGTGGAGTAAACGCCAAGTTTATGGGACAGCGTAATTAAACACTCTCTCCGTGCGAGTAGGCCTCGGAAAGCCCAAGGTACCGACCGAACGCCATGTTATCCTCCAGCAGTACGCGTCACTGGATGCGAGTATGGAGGGCCATGCGGTCAGCACACCGCTCTCCCGGTCGTTGCCTGTTATCGTGACCTGATCCGCTATCTCTTGGTCAAGTAGCTCCTCAATTAACCTAACAAGGGCTGAGTGCGCCGCACTTGCCGAAAGTGCTGGGCAGACACGGTGGATAGCCCATCCGAGTGATAGTCAAGCACGACAGCGTTTGAGTTTGCTGATCTGACGGGAACCGGTGGTACCATTACAGCAACGCAGTTCACAGCGCAATCAAGGAGTCTTTCGAAATAATACGTCAGAATACTTAATAAATAGGGGTGGCGGAATCAATTTAAACAGTGCTAGGGGTCCTGCACATCGCCCACTGAATCTGCCCGGCCATAACGTCCACAAGAGTGAGAAAATAATGAGAGAATTTGCATTTCACGGATTATCAGCGCGAGCTCTGGAACACAAAATAGCAACATGGGCGTTGTGCTCGTTGGGAATCGGACTCGGCAGTAAATAGCGGCGCGAAACCGACAATAGTTCACAGTTTAGGTAGTGTCGAGGCAGCGAGTACACGTAACAGCAAAACTCGTAGAACTTCAAGAAAACGACTGTGTCGATAGTTGAAATATTGTGCAGGAAATGGAATCTCAATGTAGACAAGTGTAATGTGCTGCGAATACATAGAAAGAAAGATCCTTTAGCATTTAGCTACAATATAGCATGTCAGCAACTGGAAGCACTTAATTCAGTGAATTATCTGGGAGTAGGCATTAGGTGTGACTTAAATGGAATGATCATACACTCCTGGAAATGGAAAAAGGAACACATTGACACCGGTGTGTCAGACCCACCATACTTGCTCCGGACACTGCGAGAGGGCTGTACAAGCAATGATCACACGCACGGCACAGCGGACACACCAGGAACCGCGGTGTTGGCCGTCGAATGGCGCTAGCTGCGCAGCATTTGTGCACCGCCGCCGTCAGTGTCAGCCAGTTTGCCGTGGCATACGGAGCTCCATCGCAGTCTTTAACACTGGTAGCATGCCGCGACAGCGTGGACGTGAACCGTATGTGCAGTTGACGGACTTTGAGCGAGGGCGTATAGTGGGCATGCGGGAGGCCGGGTGGACGTACCGCCGAATTGCTCAACACGTGGGGCGTGAGGTCTCCACAGTACATCCATGTTGTCGCCAGTGGTCGGCGAAAGGGGCACGTGCCCGTCGACCTGGGACCGGACCGCAGCGACACACGGATGCACGCCAAGACCGTAGGATCCTACGCAGTGCCGTAGGGGACCGCACCGCCACTTCCCAGCAAATTAGGGACACTGTTGCTCCTGGGGTATCGGCGAGGACCATTCGCAACCGTCTCCATGAAGCTGGGCTACGGTCCCGCACACCGTTAGGCCGTCTTCCGCTCACGCCCCAACATCGTGCAGCCCGCCTCCAGTGGTGTCGCGACAGGCGTGAATGGAGGGACGAATGGAGACGTGTCGTCTTCAGCGATGAGAGTCGCTTCTGCCTTGGTGCCAATGATGGTCGTATGCGTGTTTGGCGCCGTGCAGGTGAGCGCCACAATCAGGACTGCATACGACCGAGGCACACAGGGCCAACACCCGGCATCTTGGTGTGGGGAGCGATCTCCTACACTGGCCGTACACCACTGGTGATCGTCGAGGGGACACTGAATAGTGCATGGTACATCCTAACCGTCATCGAACCCATCGTTCTACCATTCCTAGACCGGCAAGGGAACTTGCTGTTCCAACAGGACAATGCACGTCCGCATGTATCCCGTGCCACCCAACGTGCTCTAGAAGGTGTAAGTCAACTACCCTGGCCAGCAAGATTTTCGGATCTGTCCCCCATTGAGCATGTTTGGGACTGGATGCAGCGTCGTCTCACGCGGTCTGCACGTCCAGCACGAACGCTGGTCCAACTGAGGCGCCAGGTGGAAATGGCATGGCAAGCCGTTCCACAGGACTACATCCAGCATCTCTACGATCGTCGCCATGGGAGAATAGCAGCCTGCATTGCTGCGAAAGGTGGATATACACTGTACTAGTGCCGACATTGTGCATGCTCTGTTGCCTGTGTCTATGTGCCTGTGGTTCGGTCAGTGTGATCATGTGATGTATCTGACCCCAGGAATGTGTCAATAAAGTTTCCCCTTCCTGGGACAATGAATTCACGGTGTTCTTATTTCAATTTCCAGGAGTGTATAAACTTGATCGTCGGTAAAGCGGATGCCAGACTTAAGATTCATTGGAAGAATCGTAAGGAAATGCAATCCGAAAATAAAGGAAGTAGGTTACAGTACGCTTGTCCGCCCACTGCTTGAATACTGCTCAGCAGTGTGGGATCCGTACCAGATAGGGTTGATAGAAGAGATAGAGAAGATCCGACGGAGAGCAGCGCGCTTCGTTACAGGATCATTTAGTAATCGCGAAAGCGTTACGGAGATGATAGATAAACCCCAGTGGAAGACTACAGGAGAGACGCTCAGTAGTTCGGTACGGGCTTGTGTTGAAGTTTCGAGAACATACCTTCACCGAGGAGTCAAGCAGTTTATTGCTCCCTCCTACGTATATCTCGCGAAGAGACCATGAGGATATGAACAGAGAGATAAGATACAACACAGAGGCATACCGACAATCTTTCTTTCCACGAACAATACGAGACTGGTATAGAAGGGAGGACCGATAGAGGTACTGAAAGTACGCTCCGCCACACACCGTCAGGTGGCTTGCGGAGTATGGATGTAGATGTAGATGTAGAACAACTCGACAGAACACCCGAAAGCAAACTATTATAAGTCGTATTGTCAGGAGGGCATTTCCCCTGGAGCTGAAGTTATCTGCCACCAAATCGTTCCAGTTATCTATAGGTAAGTATTTTGTAACCATGACTTATTAAACTGTTGCCTCAGTGAAACCCACACTTGTCATCACGTATCTTCTATAGTATTCGAATTATTACACACTTCTTGATGTCCGAGGATTTGTCTCCTGTCCCACATACTCCGCGTACAAAATCAATTCGTGTAAAAATCTGAGTATAGTGTTCGTGTAAGATGATATATTAACTATTTTAAGTACTACGTACCAAGAAACATTCACCCGTACGAATGGTGAGGCCAGAATACATATAGATCGGAGCATTAGCGATAAGAGACTAAGATTGCAGAACGATGGTGCAGACCTACTTATAACACCGCCTATTCTCGTTAACTGGAAAGGTCGGTGTTACGCCAATTTCAGTGAAGTGGAAGCGTGAAGGCAAGTGCCATTACGCCTCATCGAGATCAGGTATCGGTATATTACTTCGATGTGGGCGCAGCGATAGGTCTCCCAGAAATGACTTCGATGGAGTTTTACTCTGAAATCTCTAGTCGTACATGTTATGTTGTTACAAAAGACATGTGTTTATGGAACAAGTGAACTGAAGCATAGTTCACAGTGGCGACTGGGTACTCTTCTACCAAATCCGATTGTAGTTTAACACTTCCATTCTTGAGCTCCTTTAGCTAACTTATCGCTAACGCACTGGTTTTCTCTTCCTTCCACAATTCTAACATTTTTATGTGCTAGAAATCTAAGTTTTTCCGCGACCGTTGTGGTGTAGTAGTGCTCTTTCGCCATGTCGAAGGCAAATAATCGGCCCGTGCTTACCTGCCGCCTGAATGACAAATGTCGCAAATCTGCTGAATTGTAGCTATCTACATCCTGACTACAGTGTCTTGTAGCTATCTACATCCTGACTACAGTGTCAGATCAATATAATTCAACTAAAACTAATTTTGCAACGTGCGTTATTTCGTTTGTCCTACGATAAATAGCAAATGTTGTAAGTTATGTCCAGATGAATATGAGACTTCCGATGTAGCGGAGTTGTATGGAATGTGAGTCCGCCCCTGCTAGTTGAGTGGTCAGCGCGACGGAATGTCATACCTAACCGCCCGGGTTAGATTCCCCGCTAGGTCGGAGATTTTCTCTGCTCAGGGACTGGGTGTTGTGTTGTCCTTATCATCATCATTTCATCCCCATCGACACGCAAGTCGCTGAAGTGGCGTCAACTCGAAAGACTTGCACCAAGCGAACGGTCTATCCGACGGGAGGCCCTAGCCACACGGCATTTTGGCCCGCATCTCGTGGTCGTGCGGTAGCGTTCTCGCTTCCCACCCCCGGGTTCGATTCCCGGCGGGGTCAGGGATTTTCTCTGCCTCGTGATGGCTGGGTGTTGTGTTCTGTCCTTAGGTTAGTTAGGTTTAAGTAGTTCTAAGTTCTAGGGGACTTACGACCACAGCAGTTGAGTCCCATAGTGCTCCGAGCCATTTGAACCACACGGCATTTCCATATGGAATATGAGTGGGTATATTCGTATACAGGAAAATTTAAAGTAGTCTGGGGAGGCAGTGAGAATTGGGATAATGGAGTGAGGCGTTCCAGGGTAATTCGTGCAGTTGTGTGGACCGCTGTGTCTATGTGGCTTAGTGGCTAACATTATATGCATAAAATCATATCTATATGAGACCATTAAAGTCTATGAAATTGTGATATTTCATTTGTATAGGACTCTAAGATATTTTATTTCACTACCACGACCCGCCTATCACCCTAATGGTTCTTTGAGAAAGATACCCGTATAGTTCATGATGCGGTATCAATTGAAAATTGACGAGCTCCAAAGATAAACGAAAATTATTTTCTGGGAAATGTGAGAAAGAAACTTAGGATTGCCGTTTAGGTACCCGTAATGTGGGGGCTTTCGAAGAGAGTGGTCCTGGCCGAACGACCGAGGCAATTGTATGGAGAGCGGAAGACCCGTGTCGGTTTCCTACATGGGTTCTGCAGTTCTTTTCATAGCCATTTTCTTCGTATCCAAAGTGGGAGGTGGAGTGTCTACAAAAGAAATACATCAATAATGAATGACAAGAAAGCAGGTAACTCAAACACGACAGGGATTACTGAAGGATTAATATTTTAATCCTGCTTTTTTACAGTCGCTATTTCACACTGCATCGAATAGGACTTCATAACTGGAATTCCCTACTGGAAACCCAGTGGCAACTGACCAACTGCACCTTCAAAATAACTGTACGTGGTATCGTAAAAGATCAACTTACTTACTTTCAAGCGATGTTACTGTATGCGTAGCATTCATCAAAATTAATTCCCGTCCTTATATCGTCGCGCTGCCTTCTGCGACGACACTGGTGCTCACTCTAGCGCCATGTAAGGTAATACTTTCGTTGCGGGCTCACTTGGCAATGGCCGAGGATTACTCGGCCGAAAACTCCTGGGTTTGAAACCGCTTGAGGTGGCTGGAAACTCTAGAGAATTTTATCAGTACATATCACTAAGAAACCATACACTCTATATTACAGAAACCATGTTTCTATTTTCATGTAACAACTTGTCACCGGGAGAACCCGTGACGCCACTGAAGACCGAGCCATGCTACCGAGTGCCGGGTCACCATCTGCGATGCGTCAAATACCATCACTCTTCAGAGAAGGGCTCCGGTATTGTCACTCTAATTCCCGATCAATTTCGAAGCACCAGAACAAATAAAAAAATTAATCTCTTTCTATTCGATGGCTTTAAACAGTAGTTAATGGTAAGATTCTGTCTGATTATCTTTGATGTGAAAGAGGTTCATGTTCAGAAAAGTTTAATGTTGAGTGTAAGCAGGTGACAATCATTTATGTGAAATTAAACATTATCTGAGAGTAGTGAACTGATTTATTGAGAATACGATGATTACTTTTCATCGAAGGCTATTTTTCTTTTGAACAAACAAAGAACTCTTGAGAATCGTATACTGAATATTTTAGAGAGCGATGTTCATTCAATACCCTGAGTATATTTATTCATGCTGCTCACCTACGAATAATTGTGTTGATTGAGGGAAGTTTAAATTGTCGAAACTAATTTCTATCGTTCTCCCTGCCATTCTTCTAACGATGTTTCTCTCTCCCCTGTTGTGTTAGCAACATTAAATGTGCACCAGTGTAAGGCGAGAATGAATTTTCACTGTGCAGGGGTGTATGCGCGGACATTAAACTTGCTGGCAGATTAAAACTGTGCACCTAGGCTCGAGTGCTGGTCAGGCACATACTTTTAATGTGTAAAGAAGTTTCAGTATTGGATTACTTCGGGCGTCATTGTTCTTTCAGTAGCTGACGCTTTGTTCCCAGAAGAGCATTTTATCTTTTCCACTCAAATGGCTTGTGGCGATCGTCCATGGCCTCCATATTCGATGCGTTTCAATATTCTAGGAGCATTATCGGAAGTACGCTCAAGTACCCTTTGTCGTTCTCCAGAGTCATTAATTCATTAATTCGAACTGCTGGTTCCAGGGGTTGATTTTAAATACTTTTTTTCTTTATTGTGGACTCTGAGATCTGAAAAACAGTATGTTGCTTGATATTTTATTTTAACATATAAGCTTATCTCAGCTTTATTGCCTTCATCAGTAGAACTGAAAACAATCGTATTTATTTACAATTTACATAATACGAAATTTAGAAAGGTTTTTTACTTTTGATGTACACACGACCTGACTTTGTAGATGGACATTTGTCAACTTTGATTGATCCATTATTACTGTCTGTAGTTGTCAGTTGTAATATTATTTTCAGCAACATTATAAAGTTGTTCGATAATTTGCTGTTGTACGTATATCGTAATACTTTTTCACTATCTGACAGGTGTAGAAATTCAAGTTTGACAGACAGCTGTTTACTCAAAGACATTTATGTTACTGTGGAGCGTGTGTCTATGGAACTGTTACTGATGTGTTTGTAATCTCTGGTGTTTTGGTTATCCCCTATTCTTATACAAAATTTGAATAAAATTTGCTAAAAACTGTGTGTGCCTGAAGTCGGTTTGTGCATTTAGTATATCGCAGGGATAATCCTTGGAGAGTATGTATATTTCAAACTCCTCCAAAATATTCGTGATATACGATAAAATAATATTGCAGCCAACAAGTACAGACAGCAATAATGGTTAACTGAAAGTTGACATACATCCATCTATAACGTCAGCAAGGGAGTACAACGTCAAATGTAAAAAAAAAACCTTTATAGATTATGTATTATGTAAATGCTATTGTTTGCACATTTACTAATGAAGGCAATAAAGCCGAAATAAGCTTATATACTAAAGTAAAATATCAACCTACATATTGTTTTCCATTTCTCTGCATAATGAAATTCTTTTGATGGCCACATATGTTTTACATACGTTCATAATTGGAAATGTCCATGTTGTCTATGATAGTATGATCTTGCTTCACACTATATTATTATAAATGAAATTATGTTGACTCCCACCTGAAAATACCATGGTAAGAAAATGATGTAGCATGACCATAAGTTTTCTTCTTATGTGTGCGTACTGCGTCACTCTTTCGTATTTAATTATCTCCCTGAAACTCCCACTCTGCGCATTGATGGTGAAGAAGAAATCAACAGATTCGTCATCCTTGAAACAATGATTGTACACAATTAGAGGTAAATGCTCTTAACGAGTGGCAGAAGAGACACATTTTCATATTTTGTAATCCTTTCATGTGGTTTTAGTTCTTCGATATGAGGTCGTTCATTTATCAGTAGCTGTCATTGTTTTCCCTTTTCCCACATCTCATTTCTTAGTATGATACGCAAGTTTAATTTGCAATGAAATGTCATTTTAATGGTATGTTGAAATCTCATAAAACACTGGGCCTCTCAAGGTTCTCAGATAACAGAGATCCTGTAGTCGATATTGTTACTGTGTGGAACATAACAGCTTTTTACGACTTAATGGACTTACCTTTAGTGCGCGGAATGCGTTGAATGTACACATAGGTCTTCGTTATCTGTAACAACGTGGGAATGCTTAAATTGGTCAATATCTTGTGCCCCTTTCTCAGCAGGGATTTACTGCATTACAGGATGCGTGCTACGACTGCTTGAAACTTGAAATCAACTCCAATTAACGAACGTAACGAAATAAAAGGTAACTGGTCCCAGCAGTAGTTATTTTACTATTGGTTTGTTTCTCAATGTGTAAGTTCCCTACCAGTAAACAAATGTAAAATAATTTCTTGTTACGTGTTAAGTCCAGTGTGAATTTTGAACCGTCAAATGTCCGAAAGTACCTTATTATTTCCAATTATTCATCCCTTTAGACAGAATGAGCAGGCTGTTTACTCGAAACTTCCTCGACTTAAACTGTGAAAAATAAAACTCTTAGAGATCTTTTGTCATTGTTCTTTCTTCCTAACGATATTCTCCAGGTTTTGGATAATTTACAGAAAGTATCATACTCCGTTATATTTAACACATTACATACAAGCCGCATTACGGTTTTAACTAATGACTTCGCAAGGACAGCTACGTTACGTAAACTTGTCTGGCGAAGTAGTAATAATTTATATACACAAAAATTCCTCGTGAATCACTACATCTGTTATTGAAAACCATATCAAAATCCCTATAATATTTCCTCAGATCAGCATTCACATATAGGCAGACAATAGCGGTTGGGGATTTAACTCATCTTAGTTTAGGCAAGTTGCATGAAATATTTACAAATTACACATACAAACCTTCACTGTGAATCGGCCAGTGAAAAACATATCGAAATCTCCATAATAATTCCTGAGATTAGCTTTCACCAACAGATAGAAAAATGCGGCGGAAGCTTTTAATTTGGTTGTATGTATTAATTTGCATAGTTTGTGGTGAAGTTTCGTTGGTCATTGTAGTTACGGCAGCTGTTTACTTGACTGCTTTTCCCACCAGATACCGCCTTCCCTCTAAACGACCAGCAATTAGCCCTCATCATTGCCATGAGACGTCACTACAAACGCCAATTAAATATGAAACAGATAACAGTATTTGTATTACACCCTGATAATCAGTATAATTATAAATTATATAGAGCAATGTTCCTCGTAAATCAATCTATCTATTAGTGGAGATCGTATCAAAATCTCTACAGTACTTCCTGAGATTAGCCATCACATGCGGACAGAAAAATGCGGCGGAGGCATACATTTAGTAAAGAGTATAAACAATTGGCCGGTGACCTTGCTGCAGTGGTAAAACTGTTACCCATCAGATCACTGAGTTAAGCGCTTTCGGACTGGGCTACCACTTGGATGGGGGACCGTCCGGGTCTACCGAGAACTGTTGGCAGCTCTCGTGATGCTAAATATGGAGCTACTGGATTGAGAAGCAGCGGCTCCGTTCACGACAACTGACAACGCCTGGGATAGCGGTGTGCTGACCACATATCCTTCCATACCCGCATCCAGTGACGTGTTCTTCTGAGGATGACACGGCGGTCGGTCAGTGCCGTTGGGTCTTACAATCCCTGTGCGGATGGAGGATACGGTATGCACAATCACAAATGTTCCATTTCCGGTTCACGACAGATATACCATCGTAAGACTTACACATGCAAACAAAATTACATTTCAACTTTTTGTTTCGATAGATACCAAAGACGCAGTTGTTTCGACAGTAAATATTGCACATGGCGTCTTAGCAGCTAGGGAGAAGAATTTCTTTTCACACTGTCTGTCTGCAGTACTGATTATGTCACTGGACTAGATGATTGTACCTTAATCATTTACAAAAAAAAGCATCACATGGATCTTGTGGCGCTCTATATTTGCCTGGTCGTGCCTTCTGTTTCACTCATAGTAAAAGGCACCATCAGTCAGGTCCTTGCCACTAGTCATAGTCCTATAGTCACTATTCCGAAATGAGTCGTCGCTTCGTTATCTTCGCCTTTGTACAGAAATTAGTGGTTCCTTTACAATTTCGCCCGGTATTTGTCCCTTTGGTCCCAGTAGTATGAAATGGACGGACAAAATTAGCATATTACGATAGACAATTACAGACTAGTTGACCGGCTGAGCTTGTTTTTCGATACTGTCTTGTCATCCTCTCCGAACCAAATTACTACTAATGGTGCACCTTGTGCATCAAAAACAATGAATACTAAAAAGATATGTTCCATACTTCGCTCTGAGCTTTCGACAGTGGCAAAAAAGAATTCATTCTTGTGGGGAATAAGCACGTGGATTTAGTTGTCAGTGTAAAATCATAACACTCTGCAAACCGTATACGTCCAGAAGTTAGGGTTAAAGGCTTTGTAACCCATTCCCGCCAAAGTCAAAATTTGCATGCTGACGATTTAAGCTTTTTCTGCCTAACGTGCCATTCCTGCTATTCCTGAGATACATCATTCGTTTATAATTTGGATGTAAGTGGTCGCTCGATGGAGTCTTTTCAGATTCGTTAGCAGAGGTACCGACTTCCATAGTAGTGGTAGAAAGGAATGATTATAACAAAAAATAACGTAAATTTTTAGCACAGGTTTCCATTTATTTTTATTTTTTGCCAAATGTCATGTGTTTACCCATTTTCTACATACAACTTTCTTATTAATCTTTCCTATTATTTTATATTTTCCGTCTCTTCTAGTTCTTTCCCTCTACTTTTCGGTGCATAACGAGGTTAATGCCCTCCCCGGCAACCATAATTTAGATTTCGTTTGTTCGTGTTATCACAAAACACGAGTTGTCGAATAATTCTTAAACGAAACCATCCCATTGCCTACCTATTGAACTAGTACTCCGTATGAAATAACCTCGGTAGGAGTGGGACGTTACGCATTAACTTACTTTGAACTCTGCTAAATTAAATTGCATTAGATGTCTTAACGTATTTCCTTTTTCGCCCATTTCTCAAGAATTTTTTACACGTGATATTTTTGAGCTATTCGATTTAATCCCGTTATCATGAGAAACATTCCCTATGCACTTCTTACGTCATCCTGTAACATCACATTTTAGTTTCAGTTGAATTAGTATCCAGATTGTTCACTGCAGGTTTGTCGTTCTTCGTGGTCCGCTAATAAGAAGCGAAAACCGTTTCTCAATACGGTCGCGAATGATGGGCAACGGCACTAGTTTTGCACTACAGATTTCAGTAGTTTCTCAAAATAAGGAAATTTTATTGATTGCTTTCCAGACGACGCATCATTAGTAAAGTATATAGCAAATACTTTGAAATCACCCACATCCCGCATGACCACATTCACTCATAGGAGAAACTTGAAATCCGATCCATGGATTACAGATTAAAAATAAAATCCTCTCCATTTCTTCGCCTATTTGCTTCCGTGCAGAATTTCACATTCCTCTGATATTTTGCCAATCTTATTCCATCAACAGGTTCTTGGATTAATAGAACATCACAGTTGCCACGTGTTTAAACGTTAGCAAGTAGTACTTCTATTTCATGTGAATTCCCTTCGAGGTCAATAGAGATTACTGTCAAGGCTGGTTCTAATAAAATCCGTTTTGTCGGCATGTCGGGGCCTAGCTCCCCCAATAAGTAATGACAACATCAGCTGCAGAGGTTGAAAAACAAAAGCTAGAGAGTCATCCCAGACAGCCTTTGCTCGGAAATGTTCGTCAGTCTTTGAGACAAATCAAGAAAGACCTTGTACAATTATCCAAAGTAACCACATCATCACCTAATTAACACCAAGTATGGTTGTGACCCGAGAATAACATGGAGGAAGAATATCCTGAAAATTTCGAACTTTGTTACACGACTGGAAAGTCTGAATCACCTAAGAATTGGCGAATGTTTGTTACACGACTGGAAAGTCTGAATCACCTAAGAATTGGCGAATGCCGAAAAATTGAAGAAATGTGGCTCAGTTAGTACCGATGAACGCTTCAGATATGGCTAACAACAAGATCCACCAACTTGCTAACCTGCAGAAGTTAAATGAACGGTGCACTTTAGACGACTTGGTTACAACTAATAATAAGGCTAGTCAGGGTGCTTTTACGTGAACTAATTTCGAACATCTGAAAACCTCCGTGAACATAATTTTCGTTACTGTATGACATATTACTATTTAATATTTTTAATGTGTTGACTGGTTATGTTAACTAAGTTTGTCTTAACTCCGTAAATTACAGTTTTACTTAATATTATTAATGTTAATATTGTATGATGTATTGGACAAGCGTAAGTAAATAAATCAATATATTTACTCTTTTTCGTGATTTACCCAACAATTCATACAAATAAACCATGCAGTACCTACCGTTTAGGCCTATATTACTTTAATTTATTTCTCTCCTCAGTCCTGTAATTCATAGTATGGGGCAGGTAATCGTCACAATTATAAAAATTGTCATTATTAAAGGATTTACGGAAATTCCTTATCGAAGCACAGCAATTATGCAGTGTATGAGTAGAAACGCCACACAGTGATTACATCATATTCTCCGTTAGAGATAAATATTTCAATAAAGTCTACATATTAGCTGAAACACGTTGTGCCACGTTAGACACAACTTCAGTTTTTAGCTTGAGTTTCATATCACACATGACATCTGTGAAATAATCTTTGTTTTCTCTGTAATTACTATTACGTTTTCCTTTTTCACCTGTTTTCAGTTAACATCGAACAAATAAGTGTCTTCCACTCGTCCAGTAGCTTGGTACAATAATGTATCTGAAATCAAAACTCTTAATATCATCTTCAGTGCATTACACTAAGGTAGGGTATTAATCACCTTTCATGTTGAAGCAGATCACCAATAATTTGTGTCTCATATCAGTTACCCACTTAAATAATAATCAGTTTCTGAAACAAACCACATCAAATTATTCTTCAAAAATCATATGGTGGTCATCACAAAACTATGTGAACACACCAGCAGAGGACGTGTTACTACCGCCATGGGTCCTCTGATTAAATTTAATGTAAACTATGAAGATGGAATTGTTCAGGAGTAACCGATTAAAAACCAATGAAAGCATATTTTTTGTGAGTTTGTAACTGGTGGTACTTTTTTAAATACACAGTAACTAGCTATTTTATGGAAGAAAAAATATTCTCACTGTGGAAACTGTTGCAGACCACATGGATCCGAACTCATTTCTGTATTCACTGTGATGCTGTGACCCCAATCGAAAAACAATGGACAATCACTTCCGTCTGAACACAACATGAAACATTATTTTTCCAGCGACCTGGAGAACCTTTAGACAAAAGATGGAGCCGGCGTGAGTCACCTGTTGCTGGTTGTCTGAGAGCCGCCGTAAATAGTGTCCGGAGAATGTTTACATCTGAATCTCTGTCCCATAGATGAAATAAGCGGTGACCCTACAGAATAGCCGGAAATATTGGTGTAGGGATCATTCCTTGTCGCTATACAGGGACAACAATGCGGCACTTTTAGAGACGGTGGCCGCTTTCCTTTTGATGTGTAGTCCTACCCCAGGTGCTGGCAGTCAGTGAAATACTAAAGCCCAAACACAATGGCCAGAGGTCGCGTGGTGTGGCCGGCGATGTATGAGTACATTTCAGAATGGCCAACACAGCTTAATAATGGAAGTCAGGGGGCTATACGAAATTCTGTAGAATGTCTACATAGCACGAGCAGGCACGGCGATTCATTGGTTGCTGTCGACCAGCGGCGGTGAACAAGGGTGTAGCTCGCAGAAAATAAACTCGTACAATTTTAAAACTAGGGTTATACGAGAGGAATTCAGTCTGTCTTTCGCCAAAACTGCATTGTCTTCCCTTGTAACAAGCACCATTTATATATCGACTAGAAATGAGGAAATAAATTTAACTTTCTATACATATGGAACTTAAATCACTGAGTGGAACGATATCTAGTGATAGGGCAGACAGTTGTTCTCGAAATGTCGTTTGTACTCCCGAATCTTTACTTTTTAGGATTATCAGTCGGAATGTCTCTACATACAATCCCTCTCGGATGTCATGTAACACAAAATGATATCAAAATCGAATCAGAATGGAGAATTGTGAAATTGTTAGTTTTCTAGGACTCAGTTAAACAGCAGGGATACATTTCTTCTACAAAATAATAACTATAGTATTTGTCACTTATATCCTGCACATATAGGCACCAAATTTGTTGGGTTTCGCTCTCTCAAGGGGAGATTAGGTGATAAGACACAATGAAAGTTCAGTTACAGAAGCATGAAACATGTAAGAGAACGCAGAAAACAGAGCAAAAAAAAAATTATGTAGGAGAGCCACTATATTTCGTGGGTTAAGTCAATTGATGGCGCCATACAAACAATGGAGATAAGTCTGAAAGTTTTACTATCAATAATTACTATTATGTCAATAGACGTACGGAAATGTGGAAAGCTCTCTCTCCGACAGTATTATCGTTAACTACACTTTTCTCTAAAAATTGCTAGGCTATCGAGTGAAATTTTATTATCTTTATCATAAAATCTTATAATTAGGCTGTAATCATACCCGCCCACACATTACTATTAAAATTCTCTATCTCTGCACCAGTTTTGAAAGCATCGTGAGGCGTAACGTATACAAAACTTTTAACTTATCTTCATTTTCTCATTTGGCTCCAGTTTTAACGTTGTGGCTTACTGATGACTAAATAACTGATGAAGATTTGCCTGCATTATTCTTGAATTTTATTCTTTCCCCATATTTTTCAATATCACACCGTCTTTACAACTTTCACTTAATATTCCAAATTACATTGTTTGTGTCGATCACAAAAAATATGTCTGTCTCCATCAGAGGCATACCCACTACTGCCTACATTCTGAGGTACTCACAATATTCCAGAGAGTTTACAAAGCAGAAGAATATACTAACTATCTTGACAAAAGAAGAATCATCAGCAAGTTATATCATTATTTTATGAATGAATCCAGAAATAAATTTAATAATTAGTGTCATATTGCGCAATTAATAATATGAATTTCAAGTATGCCAGATATTTCATGGATAAAATATTTCCAAAAGAAGAGTAATTTTGTTCGTTAGTACATATCGATGTAGCACATTAATTTCTTTTTATTCATTTTAATCTGAAATATAATACATTGTATACAAATCAAATGAAATTCTTTCAATGAAACAGCGGAGATAATGTTCACCTATACGGGATTCGAAATAAATCCTGGTATCACCTAATTCTATAAAAAAAGGGTTATCTTGGGAAAGTGTGGCCCATTACAAGGCCTCTCCAATGAAAACCCTTATTCCGCCAAATCAGTGTCAAACATTTTCTGGGACTTCCTAGTATCGGACATGTCAGTATTCTGGTAGAGATCAAAAAACAGAAATTAATCACTCTCATGAAGAACGAATTCTCTTGTATCTGACCGCGATTTTTAAAATATTCTCCAACATTTCCTAACAGTTACACTGTAATACTCCTGCACAACTCATCTCTTCATGCCGCTGTAGTTACATGAATATTCTGCATCGAGCAAAATGCTAAAATAATTTAAAAAAAAATACTGCGATCCTTGCAAACTGCAATGCATGGTCACAACTGCTGATGCAACTACTCCCCTTTTTCTTTTTTATAGAAATTAAATGATCCGGAGGGGTTTAATCAACAAGCTTTACGCGGTGTAGGAAATGGAAGGAATCAACAAAAACTTTTAATTAATCATATTCTGAATATTGACGATTCATACACTGACAAATTTTCCTCAGACCTTTCTTTTCTTTGGACAGTTTGATTAACAAAAACATTCATTATTCCTCAGTGTCTTTAATCAATAATCACGTATCTGGTCACAACAAAGACACGAATATTACTTTCAGTGCATCAATACAGGAATCTGACTAAATAACTCCAGTGCGCAAGCAAGCAATGACTACGCGCAGTGAAAAGGCAAATAACCAAAAATCCTCGATTAATACAAAAATCTCCTCTGGCGCCACTAGCACGGTCACGGCAGGCGGCGACCTCTCTTGACGCGTGGCCTCTGCCCACGCCACGCTGCAACCGACTACTGTGAACAACTGCTCGCTCGCCACCTCTCGCGATAGTAATATCTCCGACTCAGAGTTTGTGTGTGTACGCAGCAGCAGAATCAATAGCCAACTTTCCAAAAAGATAAAAAAATGGACATCGAGCTCTCTAGTCTTACAAGCATCTCTACTTAGGTAAGCTGAATCACATATACACTCCTGGAAATTGAAATAAGAACACCGTGAATTCATTGTCCCAGGAAGGGGAAACTTTATTGACACATTCCTGGGGTCAGATACATCACATGATCACACTGACAGAACCACAGGCACATAGACACAGGCAACAGAGCATGCACAATGTCGGCACTAGTACAGTGTATATCCACCTTTCGCAGCAATGCAGGCTGCTATTCTCCCATGGAGACGATCGTAGAGATGCTGGATGTAGTCCTGTGGAACGGCTTGCCATGCCATTTCCACCTGGCGCCTCAGTTGGACCAGCGTTCGTGCTGGACGTGCAGACCGCGTGAGACGACGCTTCATCCAGTCCCAAACATGCTCAATGGGGGACAGATCCGGAGATCTTGCTGGCCAGGGTAGTTGACTTACACCTTCTAGAGCACGTTGGGTGGCACGGGATACATGCGGACGTGCATTGTCCTGTTGGAACAGCAAGTTCCCTTGCCGGCTAGGAATGGTAGAACGATGGGTTCGATGACGGTTTGGATGTACCGTGCACTATTCAGTGTCCCCTCGACGATCACCAGTGGTGTACGGCCAGTGTAGGAGATCGCTCCCCACACCATGATGCCGGGTGTTGGCCCTGTGTGCCTCGGTCGTATGCAGTCCTGATTGTGGCGCTCACCTGCACGGCGCCAAACACGCATACGACCATCATTGGCACCAAGGCAGAAGCGACTCTCATCGCTGAAGACGACACGTCTCCATTCGTCCCTCCATTCACGCCTGTCGCGACACCACTGGAGGCGGGCTGCACGATGTTGGGGCGTGAGCGGAAGACGGCCTAACGGTGTGCGGGACCGTAGCCCAGCTTCATGGAGACGGTTGCAAATGGTCCTCGCCGATACCCCAGGAGCAACAGTGTCCCTAATTTGCTGGGAAGTGGCGGTGCGGTCCCCTACGGCACTGCGTAGGATCCTACGGTCTTGGCGTGCATCCGTGCGTCGCTGCGGTCCGGTCCCAGGTCGACGGGCACGTGCACCTTCCGCCGACCACTGGCGACAACATCGATGTACTGTGGAGACCTCACGCCCCACGTGTTGAGCAATTCGACGGTACGTCCACCCGGCCTCCCGCATGCCCACTACACGCCCTCGCTCAAAGTCCGTCAACTGCACATACGGTTCACGTCCACGCTGTCGCGGAATGCTACCAGTGTTAAAGACTGCGATGGAGCTCCGTATGCCACGGCAAACTGGCTGATACTGACGGCGGCGGTGCACAAATGGTGCGCAGCTAGCGCCATTAGACGGCCAACACCGCGGTTCCTGGTGTGTCCGCTGTGCCGTGCGTGTGATCATTGCTTGTACAGCCCTCTCGCAGTGTCCGGAGCAAGTATGGTGGGTCTGACACACCGGTGTCAATGTGTTCTTTTTTCCATTTCCAGGAGTGCATGTACATAAGCTGACGAAAAGAGTCAGGACATTTGTTAGGAGACATTAATACGGCGTGTGACAACCTTTCACACTTATAACGGCTTGAGCTCTGCTCGAAAAATCTTTCAGATATGCGTCTGTATGGAGGAATGACAGGCTGTTGTAATGTCCCTAAGTAATGTGAACTGACGGTCCTATGGGGTATAGTACTCGCAATGTGCTTATGTTATTTGCGTCGTTTCTGTTATGTGAAGTGAAAAGCGTATTTCATTAATTGAATATGCATATGCAACACAGAATAATATTAACTTTTGTTGTAAATAAAAACAAAAGTATCTTAAGCGGCAGACGCTATAACAGAGGCAGTGTGCATCACGGAGAGGTTTACTACTGAAATTTCGAGAGAGCACTTTCTGGGCCGAGTCGAACAGTAATCACGGAATGACCATGACGAGAAAAATTGAGAAATTAGACTTAATACAGAGACCCACCTACTACCATTTTCCCCGTACGCTGAGTGGATCAGGGAAGCGGGGGATCAGTTAGTGGTACTCTCCGCCACACACCGTCAGGTGGCTCGCGGACTACGATGTAGATGTTGACTATCATCTTGAGGAATATGTCAGTAAACGGGTCGCGCATCCCTTCGCATTTTTTTGTTTTTGTTTTATGCCCGATACTGCCTTCCTCCAACAGACGAGCAGATCCCCTGTAACAAACCCCCCTTATATCATGGCATTATACATACGTCACCCAGTGAGTGCCTTGACGTCACAGTCAGCACACCAATCAAAACATCGCTTCTCATTTCGCATGGGAACACCGGTGTGGGAGCCAGTGTGCCCTCAAAGGAAAAATACAGAAAATTTTGGATCATCTGAGCCACACCCTCCCAGTATAACGCACAAGAGCGAGAGGGTTTTCTTTCGCAGGCGGAAACAGTGTTCTCCGCAAGGCTCACGGAAAAAAGAAAGCATTGTTGAGGTTATCTGTAAAAGCTGAGGCACATTGTCTCCTCTGTAGGTGTTGCTAGTGCCCTGTGCTTACGTGATTCTGTGTGGGGAGATGAAATACACTGCTGGAAATTGAAATAAGAACACCGTGAATTCATTGTCCCAGGAAGGGGAAACTTTATTGACACATTCCTGGGGTCAGATACATCACATGATCATACTGACAGAACCACATGCAACAGAGCATGCACAATGTCGGCACTAGTACAGTGTATATCCACCTTTCGCAGCAATGCAGGCTGCTATTCTCCCATGGAGACGATCGTAGAGATGCTGGATGTAGTCCTGTGGAACGGCTTGCCATGCCATTTCCACCTGGCGCCTCGGTTGGACCAGCGTTCGTGCTGGACGTGCATACCGCGTGA
This sequence comes from Schistocerca cancellata, assembly GCF_023864275.1. NCBI lineage: Eukaryota > Metazoa > Arthropoda > Insecta > Orthoptera > Acrididae > Schistocerca > Schistocerca cancellata. The sequence goes on from NC_064626.1 coordinate 115,722,863, forward strand.
GACGACGCTTCATCCAGTCCCAAACATGCTCAATGGGGTACAGATCCGGAGATCTTGCTGGTCAGGGTAGTTGACTTACACCTTCTACAGCACGTTGGGTGGCGCGGGATACATGCGGACGTGCACTGTCCTGTTGGAACAGCAAGTTCCCTTGCCGGTCCAGGAATGGTAGAACGATGGGTTCGATGACGGTTTGGATGTACCGTGTACTATTCAGTGTCCCCTCGACGATCACTAGTGGTGTACGGCCAGTGTAGGAGATCGCTCCCCACACCATGATGCCGGGTGTTGGCCCTGTGTGCCTCGGTCGTATGCAGTCCTGATTGTGGCGCTCACCTGCACGGCGCCAAACACGCATACGACCATCATTGGCACCAAGGCAGAAGCGACTCTCATCGCTGAAGACGACACGTCTCCATTCGTCCCTCCATTCACGCCTGTCGCGACACCACTGGAGGCGGGCTGCACGATGTTGGGGCGTGAGCGGAAGACGGCCTAACGGTGTGCGGGACCGTAGCCCAGCTTCATGGAGACGGTTGCGAATGGTCCTCGCCGATACCCCAGGAGCAACAGTGTCCCTAATTTGCTGGGAAGTGGCGGTGCGGTCCCCTACGGCACTGCGTAGGATCCTACGGTCTTGGCGTGCATCCGTGCGTCGCTGCGGTCCGGTCCCAGGTCGACGGGCACGATCACCTTCCGTCGACCAATGGCGACAACATCGATGTACTGTGGAGACCTCACGCCCCACGTGTTGAGCAATTCGGCGGTACGTCCACACGGCCTCCCGCATGCCCACTATACGCCCTCGCTCAAAGTCCGTCAACTGCACATACGGTTCACGTCCACGCTGTCGCGGCATGCTACCAGTGTTAGAGACTGCGATGGAGCTCCGTATGCCACGGCAAACTGGCTGACACTAACGGCGGCGGTGCACAAATGGTGCGTAGCTAGCGCCATTCGACGGCCAACACCGCGGTTCCTGGTGTGTCCGCTGTGCCGTGCGTGTGATCATTGCTTGTACAGCCCTCTCGCAGTGTCCGGAGCAAGTATGGTGGGTCTGCCACACCGGTGTCAATGTGTTCTTTTTTCCATTCCCAGGAGTGTACGTGAAAGACAGGCGAGTCCAAAGGACAAGCCTCCTTTCAATATACCACACATATTGCATCAGGAATCAAATACTTTTATCCCTATAGTGACATGTTTCTAGCAATTTCTTTGATGGATTTTATTTACAAACTGACAACTGAAATATACAAGGTTAACGTTGATGAAACCGACAAACTTCTAGTACGGATTGCGGACCTAAAATGGAGGAAAGGAGATCCTATATGGACGGTGTACGTGCAACGACGACAAATCGTCCCAGAACACAGTACCGAGAAGCATCGTATCCACATAACATCAGCAGTTCAAAGTGGCCTCCACAGGACTGCAGGTGATAGGGTTAGTAGGGCTGTCATGCAGACTATATATAATCGTACTTTGGCTTACACCATGTTTGGGGGGGGGGGGGGCACCGTCCTCGAACTTGTACTAGGGTTAGTCTCAATATCTTAAACAATCCAGTCCTCCAAATCTGTTGTACGTACTGTCCGCTGCTTACCTGCACGTTCATCCATCTGTAAGTACTCATGATGACACAAGCTCCCAAAGCTAGCTTGAAATGTTACGTGATGTGGTTGATGTTTGTGATGGTACTTGTTTTGGTGTAGTGTCCATCTGCCTGACTGTACACCAACACTATCTCAGCTTGTTATCGACATCAATACCGGACCATTTTGCTGCTTACAGTTCGCTGCGTCAATCAAACAGCCAGCAGTAAACAAACAACACACTACACATGGTCAGAACAACTGTCATTCGTCAGTGCCACCTACCATAGCCACTCTGCATTTGCGGACACAGGTTCTTAGGTCACTTTTCTTCCATTTCCAATCAGGAATCTGTCTCTGCAGTTTTTCGGTTTTATTAATGTTCACCCTACAAAAATATACCCCAAAATGTTATTTTATTTTTGTTGTCTCGAATACTATCAGTAATTTGTGTTGAATGCTGTACTAGACTTCAAAGTGACTCAGATACAGAGCACTATTTTTAGACACTAAGTCTGTGTAAACTACGGTCGGAACATTATGCAAATTTTTGAATTCCTTGACAGAGCGGCACTCCTTGGTTATGAGCCCACACGAACACAACTGTGTTAACGTCATCATCGACGGAAAATCTGCGACTGCTGCGAATCAGCTCTCGATGTCGCAAGGGCTTCCTTTCCCTATCGGCGTCATCAAAATCTGTGCGACGTCGGTCAAATTGTTTGTACCATTTTCGCTGCGTCTGTACGGGACATCGTATTTGGTCCACAGGCTGCCAGAACTGAAAAGTGAATATGTGTGCAATTTAGATTATTTATCCCACAAGAATCGTACTTTACCGCACAGTTAAACTTTGGAGTACGTTTCCAGTTGCCACGCTATTTCACTCCCACCCTGTGATGCAGCTCTCACCCGTACGTCGGAAGAGATGTCTCGGCAGGACGCCCAGAACATGTACTCTGTTCTGGCAACGCGACAGTCTTGTTGCGCAGTGCTGTTAGCTTTCAACGACATGCATACCTTTCTTCCTGAAGTACCTACGTTTATGGTGCATTCTGCTTTTTCTTTATGAAACTACAAGAGAACAGTTCCTCTTCCTATATGAAACAAAGATAACAGCTGCATGAGTAAAACAGGAGACTTGGCAACCCCGTAAATAGCAAGTTATGTCAGGAATCAGAGGACACGAGATGGTGTTGTGGACCGGTGAACAATACGCTGTTGCCATGAAGGCGTTTTCAAAAGCAACCACAGCTGCGTGGCCGCACAAAGTGTATCTTATGCTCATTACAATCTCACAGCTCATGTCACAATCCTGGCGGCACATGTATCAAAGTGTGGGTACAGAACTTTGGGAAAACGGATGACATGCTGCGAAACATGGGTAGAAGTGCAAAACGTAGGTGCACACCAGAGAATGTTGCAAATGTGGACGAAGCCTTCAGGACAACTCCCAGGCGTTCTGCATGCAGGCATGTGCTATAGTTTGACATATTTGATCTCAGTATATGGTGATAATTGCACAAGAAACTGCAATATCATCCATAAAAAAGTCAGGTAGTGCAAAGACTGAATACAGACGACCTCCCAAAGAGACTACACTTTTGCTGGAAATTGACGAACGAAGTAGTAGGGCAAAGTATGTTCTGAGACAATTTGTTAGTTCAAATGGTTTTAAATGACTCTAAGCACTATGGGACGTAACATCTGAGGTCATCGGTCCCCTAGTCTTAGAGCTACTTAAACCTAACTAACTTAAGGACATCACAGACATCCATGCCCGAGGCAGGATTCGAACCTGCGACCATAGCAGCAGCGCGGTTCCGGACTGAAGCCCATAGAACCGCTCGGCCACAGCGGCCGGCACAATTTGTTAGTGCGAGTTGCATACATACAGAAACAAACATGATTGGTTTATGACCCCCTGCCCTTCGCTTTAACTAATTGTTCTCCTAATTGATTTATAGCCCCCTGGAGATAAACTGTATTTCTAAGAAAGGCCCCCACACCTACCACCTCTGCCTCCCTCAACCCTTAGAGAATCCCCTTGCTGATACAAGCACACCTTTGATATCCAATTAAGTGAGTAATTAATTAAATTGGAAAATTAATTACCTGTCCCCCTCTGGGTAATACACCAGCACCATCTTCCCTCCCCCACCTGGAAATGGGTGGGAAAAAGACCCCTCCTGTGCTGGACAATAAGAATCTCATAATAAAAAATTGAAGTCTATGTCAATTTAATAGCAGAGAATATCCTGTTTATTTATAAAATTCACTTATCAGGGATGTATCTCTCTTTCATTTAGCAGCAACGGTCCATCATTCTCTGCTGTTTTGGAAGATGGTGGTCTTATAAAATACATCGAAAAGAAGTAATTAAATCAGGAAACGCTGTGTCCGTGATGAGCAGTTGGACTGGAATGTGCAAGTATTATTTTGTGCAGCAACTACATATCCTTATTACGTAATTACGCTGCTGCGCATTGGAGATGTTGTCATGTTGAAAAATTTTCGTGTGTGTGCTCATTTTGATGTGCAGGGATCGACTGAGTTAGTACACAGTGCCGTCACCAAAGGACATCCCACTCCCCCCACCCCTCTTCCCCTCCCACCCCACAGCACCAGAAGAAATTGAAGGGAAAATGACTCCGTCTGTGCTGGAGAGGAAAAATCCCACGACCCGAAATTTAAATCAACATCAATAATATATTTATGCATAATCTTTATTTAATCAGTTTGCGGGAGACAGGGCTCCCCCATTTGGGTAGAACTCATGTCTGTACTCCCGTCTGTCCTGTGTGACAAGTCGATCATGAGTGATGACAAGTTTTATATGCCTCACTTCGTTAGCAAGCAGAACTTTAGATACCCGTTAGGTGAAAATTATGGAATGCTTCGTGCAATTCACTTCACAGTCAGAAAATGGTAGTGTGGTGTGGTATCCTTTGGAATCAGAGGGCCTTATTTTTTTGGAGACGATTGCAGCAATGTTGTTATTGTGAATAAGGAACGTTATGTTCACATGTTGAACTATTTCCTTGTGCGACAGCTTGCTGATCTTCCTGTAACTGCAAACACATTCTTTCAACAAGATGGGGTCACCGGCAGTATATTACAGCATTCCATTGACACTCTACAGAACATCCTTCCTGGTCATCTCATGTCGAAGAATGAGAATATTTCCTGGCCTTCAAGATTGCCTAAATTCCAGTGTATGATTTCTTCCTTTGAGGTCATTTGAAATCTCAGATCTTCCGGTGTGACCCACCACACATCATCCAGCAACTGAAGGGTCTAATTCGGAAGGATGTTAACAGATTTCTAGAGCCAGCCCTGCACGATGTGATGTTCAACTTTCTTAAATGACTTGAAATCCGTATGAATGAAAATGGCGGCCACCTACACAATTTTCAAGTGATGGGCATTTTAATTTGTAAGTATTGAAAATTCAGGTTGTATGCCTTTTATATCGCTGTGAATAAATTTATATCGCTGGTGAAAGCTTCATAATCGCCCGTTTCATTGCTGCACCTGTTATATTCTGCATTTAGTACACTATGCAAATGTGAAATGCTTACATTCAGGGAAAGTACGTCTGAAACGACTTCTTTTCGTTAATTCATCATCTCATGTAGAAACATGGCATAGAAAATACTTGCTGTTAGTGATGGCATAGGCTCTGATTTTCTTGGGCGTATCATCAATGGAAGTGCATCAAATTTGTCATTGTATTTTTCTTCTTCTTCTTCTTCTTTTTATTCGTCACTCTCCTCTTCCCTTTGTATTTCCTCCTGAGAATTTGAAAGAACCGGTCATTGCTGAAAGTATACTCAGTGGCATACTGAAAAAAAAGTGCTGCCGCATTGTTGTGTGGAAATAAACAATCAGTTACAAGATAGCGTATGTTGTATTAGCATATTACACATCGTCAAAACACATTCACAATTACCTTTATTTCTCTAAGCCATGCTAATACTGCGTAAATAGCTTCTTTCAATTAAATTCTGAAAATTTCTGGAGGTTCCAGAAACGAAAAAAATTGACGCACAGAAAGCACACAGTGTCAAACACAAATTTCATTAAGGCACAGCAAGTTCAGTTAACTGCCTGATATACAAAAATATCAAAACAGTTTGTGGCATATATGCTACACAAAGAACGGCGTGATTAAAACAAAGACAAATGACCGAACATATTCTGCAGAAGAAATGCATCGCAAAATAAAATGATGACCATATCCCGACAACAGTCTTTACTATAAAGCAAACTTGAAATGTTTGTATTCAGTGTTTACATTTTCATCATTTAACTACAGAAAGTCGAATATTCTTCTCAGAACAGCCGCTTCAAATGGAAACAACAAATGAAAAATATTCTGAGTTTGAGGGAAAAAGCGATTTAGTACCATAGAACTGTAATAAGTGATGATACTATTAATCATCAAACCAGATACACAGTCGTAACGAGACTTGGAACATTATCATGTTTCACTTCGTCATTAGAATTCCTTACAAACATACCAACTACCGAAGAGCATAGATTAAACAACAAGGCTTGACAATTCTAGCAGCAATGATAGCAGCAATGATAGCAGCAATGAGAAATTTATTACAGTTACACTCGTCACAGAGCTGGAGGCGCAATTGACAGGACTGCATTCGATCCACTAATTTCGGCTAAATGTTCATAGAGAAAGTTTTGCTGCTTTGCTACGAGTTAATGCAACAATTTATATTGTAGACATGAGAGTCTCGGTTCCCTAACCTCTGTCTCCGCTGAAATCAGGCTAAGACCACGGAGAAGTGAAGAAGTACCAAAACTATAATTTTGAACCACGCAACTGAGAATGACAGATCATTATCGACGACAATTTGGTCTCGTATTGCCCTGAAATCATAATATTTGATACTGTACCTTTACAGACTTCTCGCGCTGGTGGTGTGCTCAAATTTTACATCTGATTAGTTGATTACGACTAAAAGTTGCACAGTTCATTTAACATAATAAAGAAAGACTGGGGAAAACGAGGCACAAATTTTTGAATTGTGTGAACTGGATGTTCCGTTACCACTCAAACTGGTTTGTGAACATAGTTGGGAAAGCCGTCAGACCGATATGGACTTACACGTAACGGTCTTCTTTCTGGACGCTGCGCCTTGCAACAGGAGTTCACGGTTTGAAAGTCATCTGACAGCTCTTTCAGCCATACCCGACAGCGTCCGCATTGCCTCACCGAAGTTAATGGAAACGTGAGCAACCAGTTGCAAGGAGCGAAATCCAATACTGGCTTACAGAACTCGATTCCAGAGAAGAATGTGTAGTGGCGTGTACTATTTGCAGTCGTGGTTGGCAACAAAATGCATTGGCGAGCAATGGGTGTAACAGATATCGATTTACTTAATGGAGCTTCGCAAGTCCTATATCTTTTCTTTCCCTCTTCTTGCTTTCGTAGTGCTGCTGAACCCACTATAGTCATAGAAATGAGAACAGAAAAGTAAAATACCGGGCTGTATAAAATTGATGATTCGTGTAAACCACGTACGGTAAAGAGACGGAAACACATTATGAATTCATCCGTTGCAGAACAGCCGCCTTTTTTAAACCGCTATCAACAGATGGCTGTAATGCAAAAGTTGCCACTTTACAATTCAGAATTAGACTGCTGTTCTTGATGTTCATCTAGACAGCAGAATTTAGTTTGGTGGCTCCATAGTCATGTGGCACGGGTACCACTTATTAAACACTACATTGCATAGCACCTTACTATGGGAACAGAGAGATACAGAATAACAATATGAGAAGGGTAATTAATACCAGAAAGCCTTTTATGGCAGTAACTGGCAGGGAAACTTGAAATTCAGCTGCTCAGATTAGTCTAAAATTTGCAACAAATTATACTGGATTCAAAGACTTCCAAGAGTTCATTAGATGCACGGACCTTCCGGTTTACAATATGTGATGTGTACCTCCTGAGACTTTAGCATCAAGGATCTGTAATGTTTTGCATGCACTACCCTTAAATGATGGCCAGATAACCGTCAATATTCATGTTCCCTCATATAATTTCGCTCTTTTTGCTTATCCACAGTGAAGGAATATCATCCATCGTTTGGGGGATGCGATATGAGAACAGTGTGTTTTCATTCTTTTCAGTTTCTGCTACTACTCCTGTCCCTGCAAGTCGCCCAATGTCTATGAAATGACATAGTTCATTTACTATCACGAATCGATCAATAGGTAACCAATACGTGTGGGTTTTTGTGGAGCCTTAAATTATCGATATTTCTGCAGATACGATAATGTCAGACTCGTACGTTAAGAAACACAGAGGAAGAGTTACAGTAGTAAATAGTTAAAACCCTGATCTCAATACGGTTCGAGTCTACTCTAGAGCAATGGACTTTTATTTTCAAATATATGTTATGAGAAAGATCCTGAGTGTTAATCTGCTTCATGTTATGATTTCTCTACGAGACCATATGGTTTTTTGCAGTGTGAAATTACTGATATCATATGGTGACCTCTTATTGGCCTCATTGTTCTGTATTAGGTAAATACAACACAGCATATAGCTTCACATTATAGCTCTGTCAATAATTCATTAGTACTAGTTGTTAGAGACATTTCATGTTTTCCCTAGTTTCGATGGCCATTCCCAAGACAGCAAGGCAAGAATATTGTTAAGTTTCCCAACAAATTTTGGCAAAACGTATTATTTGGTATCTCCTTATATTGTAAGAGATATAAAGAAGCGACGTGGCAGTCATAGAACCAGATGTTACGAAAGATATTCAATTTTCGACGAGTTTCGCTATACCTACCAACGTGTACCATCGAGTACACAAACATAGTGTTATCGGAGTATAATGATACTTAGGGTTACCCCAGCACACGCAGTTTGTAAATCCTTGCACACTTTACCACGAGAGCATGAAGTACGAATTACATCGATGGTCGGACCGAAGTCATGTCATGATAACCACTGTCGGATTTGATAAATTTTGAAGAATAAACAGTAATGATTACTTACCTTTAAAAGTCAGAAAATTTTCTCAGATTTAGACGTTGCTCATCTAACGATCTGGTTGCCGGCAACTCAACCGACAAAAGTAATGCACTACTCTAGAGTCTAAAATGATTTAATAGACTGTACCAGTACTGGCTGGTCATTTTATTCGTGTAAATCAATGCCAGTGTGGTGTAACGGAGGAACGAATTATGCATAGTTTACTACAGCGAATTTCAAACACTTTTTCCTTCACCATTATATCTGCGCTTGTAGAATGCTCACGTGTTTTAAAATGTTGTTACTGTGGTGTCTGTCCTCCGACCGATGTTTTGCGATCATTTTCTACATCTACATCTACATCTACATATATACTCCGCAAGCCATCTGACGGTGTGTGGCGGAGGGTACCTTGAGTACCTCTATCGGTTCTCCCTTCTATTCCAGTCTCGTACTGTTCTTGGAAAGAAGAATTGTCGGTATGCCTCTGTGTGGGCTCTAACCTCTCTGATTTTATCCGCATGGTCTCTTCACGAGATATACGTAGGAGGGAGCAATATATTTCTTGACTCCTCGGTGAAGGTATGTTCTCGAAACTTCAACAAAAGCCCGTACCGAGCTACTGAGCGTCTCTCCTGCAGAGTCTTCCACTGGAGTTTATCTATCATCCCCGTAACGCTTTCGCGATTACTAAATGATCCTGTGACGAAGCGCGCTGCTCTCCATTGGCTCTTCTCTATCTCTTGTATCAACCCTATCTGGTACGGATCCCACACTGCTGAGCAGTTTTCAAGCAGTGGGCGAACAAGCGTACTGTAACCTACTTTCTATGTTTTCGGATTGCCTTTCCTTAGGATTCTTCCAATGAATCTCAGTCTGGCATCTGCTTTACCGACGATCAACTTTATATGATCATTCCACTTTAAATCACTCCTAATGCGTACTCCCAGATAGTTTATGTAATTAACTGCTTCCAGTTGCTGACCTGCTATATTGTAGCTAAATGATACGGGATCTTTCTTTCTATGTATTCGCAGCACATTACACTTGTCTACATTGAGATTCAATTGCCATTCCGTGCACCATGAGTCAATTCGCTGCAGATCCTCCTGCATTTCAGTACAATTTTCCATTGTTACAACCTCTCGGTATACTACAGCATCATCCGCAAAAAGCCTCAGTGAACTTCCGATGTCATCCACACGGTCATTTATGTATGTTGTGAATAGCAACGGTCCTACGACACTCCCCTGCGGCACACCTGAAATCACTCTTACTTGGGAAGGCTTCTCTCCATTGAGAATGACACGCTGCGTTCTGTTATCTGTGAACTCTTCAATCCAATTACACAATTGGTCTCGTAGTCCATATGCTCTTACTTTGTTCATTAAACGACTGTGGGGAACTGTATCGAATGCCTTGCGGAAGCCAAGAATCACGGCATCTACATGGGAAGCCGTGTCTATGGCCCTCTGAGTCTCGTGGACGAATAGCGCGAGCTGAGTTTCACACGATCGTCTTTTCCGAAACCCATGCTGATTCCTAAAGAGTAGATTTCTAGTTTCCAGAAAAGTCATTATACTCGAACATAATACGTTTTCCAAAATTCTACAACTGCACATCTGTTAGACGTCCCTTCTTGAAAACGGGGATGACCTGTGCCCTTTTCCAATCCTTTGGAACGCTACGCTCTTCTAGAGACCTACGGCACACCGCTGCAAGAAGGGGGCCAAGTTCCTTCGCGTACTCTGTGTAAAATCAAACTGGTATCCCATCAGGTCCAGCGGCCTTTCCTCTTTTGAGCGATTTTAATTGTTTCTCTATCCCTCTGCCGTCTATTTCGATATCTACCATTTTGTCATCTGTGCGACAATCTAGAGAAGGAACTACAGAGCAGTCTTCCTCAGTGAAACAGCTTTGGAAAAAGACAGTTAGTATTTCGGCCTTTAGTCTGTCATCCTCTGTTTCAGTACCATTTTGGTCACAGAGTGTCTGGACATTTTGTTTTGATCCACCTACCGCTTTGACATAAGACCAAAATTTCTTAGGATTTTCTGACAAGTCAATACATAGAGCTTTACTTTCGAATTCATTGAACGCCTCTCGCATGGCCCTCCTCACATTACATTTCGCTTCGCGTAATTTTTGTTTGTCTGCAAGGCGTTGTCTATGTTTATGTTTGCCGTGAAGTTCCCTTTGCTTCCGCAGCAGTTTTCTAACTCGGTTGTTGTACCACGGTGGCTCTTTTCCATCTCTTACGATCTTACTTGGCACATACTCATCTAACGCATATTGTACGATGGTTTTGAACTTTGTCCACTGATCCTCAACACTATCTGTACTACTTTGAAATCTGCTTTTTGTCACTTTTGCTAAAGAGAAAAATATTCCTACCTTTTTTAATATGAATATTGTGTTGAGAAGAGTTACGTCTCGTAGTCAACTGCATCTCGTATAGTACCTGCATTGTGATCAGTTTAGTTGCTATCTGAGTATGGTTAGCTGCTGCCGTCAAATAGAAGCTGTTTCCACTGCATGAACTAATAACGATATATCTATATGTACAGGGTGTCTCACCTAACTCTGGAACAACAATAGATATTCTAAAACGGTTTTCACCAGCATTAACGTACGGCAGTGGCTTAGGAAATCAAATACTACGCGAAATTTTAAAACGTAAACAAACACTATTTTCAACACAAACTTGTGTATTTTTAGACACCCCGTACTATTTAGCATGAAATCAATAGCATAAAATACACCAAAATACTGGCGTTTGTTGCATTGCAATACGTCAATTACATCCCGAGAAATTGCGAAGCGAAGTTCACGCTTGAAATAAATGAAGCCCACAGCTACCGCATGTTCTGAGACTCAAGCGTGCACCTCACGTTGCCTGTGTCATGGGCACACACAATGGGAAGGTATGTACAATCCACAAAAATAAACAAATAACACGTCCAACGCATAGTCACGTTTTTCAAATCGTAAATGTATGTTTATTCTAGTGAAACTACAACTAGAGCTACAATTAGAGATAACACACTTGAAGTCCCTTTGCTAAACACATTTACTAGTGTCCTGTCGCCCACAGAAATTGTATTGTTGTGCATTACACACACCATAAAAAATAAATCCACATCTTGACCAATGAAACTGCGTCACGTCAATGTATGTTCGAAGTGCCCTCCGTGTGCATCAATACAAGTTTGCAGATGGGTAACGAGAGAGTGTTGCACAGATTGTAGGGTTTCTACAGATATTGCCACACACGCCGCAGTAATATGATGTTGCATATCCTCTACTGTCGTTGAGGGTTCTTGATACAATCTCTCTCTGACTGCGCCCAAGAGAAAGAAATCTAACGGCGTCAAGTCGGGGGACCGTGCTGGCCATCGCACAGTACCTCCCCACCCCATCCACCTATTTGGAAATGCCGCATCTAGAACGTCTCTGGCAACTTTTGCATTGAGTACGGGACATCCATCATGTTGGAACCACATTGATAGACGAGTTCCCAATCCTAGATCCTCCATGAAAAGCGCTAGTGTGTGTTGAAGAAATGATGCATATCGCTGTCCATTCAATGTTTCACAGTAAAAATTGGGACCTACAATACTGTTAGCAATGATACCGCACCAAACATTGACACTCCACCGTCGTTGATGAGCAACTTGGCGAATAAAGTGGGGATTTTGCACGGACCAGTAGTGCATGTCCCGCAGGTTCACTTTACCATGATTTGTAAATGAAGCCTCGTCCGTAAATAAGGTATTGCTTAGGAATACTGGATTACCTTGAAACTGCTGAAGTGCAAAACGACAGAATGCAATGCGGGATTCAAAGTTATTCCTGTACAGTTCTTGGTACAGTGAGATGTGGAACGGATGAAACCGATGCCGATGCAAGATTCTGCGCACACTAGTGTGGTTTATTCCCACACCTTGTGCACCCACCTGAGTATTGTGCGCTACAGCAGCCAGAACAGCAATTTCGTTTCCACTGCCAGTCGCTGCCGTTGTACGTTGACATTTAGTGCGAGTCAAGCTTTCTGTTTCCGTGAGTGTCTTGCAGATGTTGCCAATGGTTCAAAATGGTTCAAATGGCTCTGAGCACTATGGGACTCAAGATCTTAGGTCATAAGTCCCCTAGAACTTAGAACTACTTAAACCTAACTAACCTAAGGACACCACACACACCCATGCCCGAGGCAGGATTCGAACCTGCGACCGTAGCAGTCCCGCGGTTCCGGACTGTTGCCAATGGTTCGACGTGACGGACACCGCAGGTCTGGGAAGAGTTCATCATACAGTGTCACAGCTGCGATTGCATTTCTGTGACATTCGCGATAAATTAAAATAATAACTAGTATTTCTTCATTACTGAAGGCCGGCGCTTCAACTAGATGACGACAAATGTAACATGCCACTAGGAAACAGGTTTTAATGTGGCAACGTATGTGAGTTACGTTACAGTATGAGAGCAGTTCAGCATAACAGATTAGGAGACACTTATACACTGAAGGTAGAGCGTGCCGTGGTGATACTGGTATGTTTACGGCAGAGTGCAGGCGCCAGTGCACGCGACCCCTGCTCTGAGCACAGTGCTACATGCGATGCATTACGTCAGAAACTGTGACGCCGTTGCTGTCCTTCAGAAGACACATATTTCATAACTTATGAGGTTTAGAAACGTGAAACCAAGTGTGTTACCACTAATTGTACCTCTAGTTGTCATTTCGCAACAGTAAACATTATGCGCAAGACATCCATAATTCTGATACCGCATTATTTGACACATTATAAGAGGTAAACCGGTTCAATTAAGGTACAGCTCAAGAAGGGGCTGAACTCTCCCCCCTTAGGAGTGCCATCAATGAAATATGGGCCAATGATGTGTTGTCATACAAGACCAAACCATATACTAACACTCCACTGACGTAGTACGTCATCCTGCCGCGGTGGCCGAGCGGTTCTAGGCGCTACAGTCCGGAACCGCGCGATGCTGCGGTCGCAGGTTCGAATCCTGCCTCGCTCATGGATGTGTGTAATGGCCCTAGGTTAGTTAGGTTTAAGTAGTCCTAAGCTCTACGGGAGTCGTAGCAATGGAAAGTCGTAAGCAATGCCACCCCGAGTGACCACAACTTAATAACCTTCACTCTAAGTGAAAGAGAGTGCCGCTGGACCATGGGGTGGGAGGTGCAATTTAACTACAACAAAGCAAATTGGGAACTTCTAGCAAGGGAGTGCGACATTCCTGCCTTACCAGAAGGTGACGTACATCAAGACCTAGACGTAGACGAAAGAGCTCAGGAACTGGTGGGTGCAGTACATAGAGCGGTGAGGGCCGCTGTACCAACCAGGAGGAAGGCCCTGGCGGCCTCGCCGTCACCATGGTCGCCCGAATTAGAGGATTTACGTCAATCTGTCAGAAGGCTAAGGAGAAACTACCAGCGCAGTGTCGTCTGGCTGGAAGGACAAAGATGGCAGTTGCGATACAGGGAGGCCAAGCAGAGATTCCAGAAGGAGCTACGCGAAGTGAGAATGCGTAGCTGGGAAAGCTACGTGCTGAACCAGTTGGCCTTAGATCCGTGGGGTCTCCCTTATAAAATAGTAAGGGAAAAAATCCGCTCTCCCCTAGATTTATCAACAGTCAGGCGAGGAGGTGGGATGACAGAATCTTGGCAGGAAACTGCTGAGGTCCTTCTCCAATCCCTGCTGCCTGACGACAATGCGGATGGAGAAACCGAAAGCCAGAAGCAACTGCGTGACGCATATCTAGTGGGCTATAACAACAACACGACAGTCTACCCATTCTCGGAAGAGGAGGTGGCTGCACAAATAAGATCCCTAAAAAGAGGGAAAGCTCCAGGACCAGACGGCATTGTGGCTGAGGTGGTGCAATTTCTGGCACCCCAGTTAGTCGCGCCGCTGACCCACCTATTCAAGGAGTGTCTTAGACAAAGAAGGTTTCCCAAGAGGTGGAAAACCGCGAAAGTGATAATAATTAGAAAAAGGACCGGAAAAAGATCCAACCGAAGTTAAATCTTACAGGCCAATCTGCCTATTGGACCTATTCGGGAAGCTCCTGGAGAAACTGCTGGCTGACAGATTGACGGCTCACCGGGTACTGTGGAGGATGAGCAGCAGGCAGTTTGGCTTCAGGCCGGGGCGGTCGGCATCTGATGCCATCGCTCTGGCGGCTGAGGTCTGTGGCTCGACCCCGCATAAGTACGTCGTCGGCATCGTGGTGGACATCAGTGGCGCCTTTGACAACCTGTGGTGACCTTCGCTCTTCTCCTGTTTACGGGAGAAAGAGTGTCCAGGGCCGCTTTATGGGTGTCTGAGGAGCTATTGTAAGTACAGGGAGGTTTGGCTGTCATCCCCTAGCGGGAGAATTGGAAAAGTAATCACCAATGGGTGTCCCCAAGGCTCTGTTCTGGGGCCCCTGTTCTGGGATATCCACATGGAACCATTACTAGACGGACTGCAACAAAGTGAAGAAGTGCTAGAGGTGATAACCTACGCAGATGACCTCCTCCTGCTGGTCGGCGGTCGTAGCCGAGAGGACATCGAGCCAAAGATCGAAAGGGCCATTGAAAAACTGCACCAATGGTGCCTTAACACGAAGATGAAAATATCTCCTACTAAATCCACATACTTACTGCTAAAAGGTCAGCTTATCAGGATTCCCACTGTCAGAATCGATGGCTCACCAGTTCTTCGGCGACGAGAGGCGCGATATCTGGGAGTCATAATTGACGAGAGATGGAACTTTGGAAAACACATAGAAACCCTAACTCAGAGAGCCCTCCAGTTACTAAATAATCTCATTTCCATTGGACATAAACGATTTCATCTGCCCCCTCATCTCATCAAACTCTGCCACAATAGCATCTTGACCTCAGCAGTGGGTTACGGCTCGGGAGTCTGGGCGCACAGGCTCACGCGGGTCGTGCCCGCCATGATAGTGAGAAGAGTGCAAAGAAATATGATTCTAAGATCAGTAGGGGCCTACAGGACATCACCAGGGGGAGCTCTGTTAGTCATAATGGGGCTCTGCCCGTTAGATATCAAGATACGCGAACAAGCGGCATGGTATTGGGCTAAAAAAGGGAATGGGAAAAAAAATAACAGATATCATGGGTGTGAAAGTAGAGGATAAGAGGGAAATAAGAAACAGAGGGCAGGAACTGTGGCAGAGGGATTGGGAGGAAGATGAAACGGGGAGAAGAACATTCCAGTTCTTACCTGACGTTAAAGAACGTGGGACCATGAAATATTTTGAACCTACACGAGGACTCATCCACTTTCTCACTGGTCATGGACCCTATCCGACATACTTATGTCGGTTTGGGAAAAGGGCAACTCCCGAGTGTGACTGTGGCGCGGCGGAAGGAACTCCATGTGGTTTTCGAGTGCCCTCTCTTCAACGACGTGGCGACAAAACTCAGAGACAGACTTCCAAACAACGAGACATACAATCTCCTAAGACAAGAAGACACTTTCCATACCCTGAATGCTCTGGCAGAAGAGGTATCGCGAAAAGTCGTAATAGAATACTTGAGGGATCAAGAATAGACACCGAACTCATTAACCAACCGATTAAGACCTGATCCCAATCCCATACCGCCTGTGCGTGGAATGGCCGACTTCCATCAGTTGAAAACCGCCACGTACAGGATTATGGGGGTGGGATCAATCACACCGATCACGACTAAAGCACCAACTATGACGTAGGTTAAGTTAGTAGTAGTAGGACTTAGTTTAGAACACTAACATAGGAAACTGCAGCGAATACTAACGTTGGCCGGCCCAGTGCCAGGGGCATACTCCCCGGGGTTAGCTCGAGGAGCCTGGCCACTCCAAGTAGGTTTGTATTTACTGGCACACCTGTGACGCTGCAGTTAGTAGTCATTTCTAGGTTAGAAGTAGATAAAACTAAACTGCCCATTGTTGTTGTAGGAATCTAACCATACTTTAGGAACTTAAATAGTAGCTCACTAACAAAATTGTAATATAAGATGCAAAAAACTTAGTCTTATGAAACAATTAATGGCCCACTAATCATGTTAGGAGGTGGGCCAAATATGTATAACTAGTATTGTTGTGTTAATAAAGAATTTTTTTTAAAAGAAAAAAAAGCTCTACGGGACTGATGACCTCAGATGTTAAGTCCCATAGTGCTCAGGGCCATTTGAGATATTTGAACGTATTACGCAATCACATCACGATTACCGGCAGCGTGAGGTGCGCGCTTGAGTCTCAGGACGTGCGCTGCCTGTGAGCTTCATTTATTTCAAGCGTCAACTCCGCTTCGCAGTTTCTCGGAATGTAATTGACGTATTGCGATGCAACCAACGCCATTATTTTAGTGATTTTTCATGCTACTGATTGCATACGAAATAATAGGACTGTTCATTAAAAAATATGTGTTGAAAATAGTTTGTGTTGGAAACAGTATTTGTTTATGTTTTAAAATTTCACACAGTACTTTCCTTCCTAAGAACCTACCGTACGTTCATGCTGGTGAAAACCGTTTTTGAATATCTATTGTATCACACACACACACACACACACACACACACACACACACACACACACACACACACCACAATATTATTGGTTTATCAAGACATGATAAACAAACACGCACAACCACGGAACTATTAAATCCCAACAGAAGTCCAAGAACTATCTCGAATTTGAGACCTCTGTTACTGGCGAACTAAATAAAAACTTAGTTTCTACAGGGAATCATAAAACCGAGATGGAGGAGAGTCAGTCAATAATTACATCACTGTTGGCTAAGGACTCAGATACACTGAAGTACTGTGCTGCACATGTTAGCCGTTTTTGTAATTTTTCCTTTAGGAATGATTAGTTTCCTGAACGATTAAAGCACTCAGTAGTAAAGCCGCTTTATAAAAAGGGAGAAAGTCATAATGTAAACAAATTAAACTTATTTTTATGCCATCAGTGTTTGTCATTGAAAAGGCTGTGTATGTGACAACAATTGACCATTTCATTTCAAATAATTAGTTGTGGAATTACAATTTGGTTTTAGAAGCGGTTTAACAACTGAAAATGCTATATTCTCTTTCCTCTGTGAAATACTGGACGGATTAAACAAAAGGTTTCGAACTCGTTTTCGATTTAATTACGGTGTTTGATGGTGTCGACCTCAAAATATTGCTCCAGAAGTTGGTCCATTACGGAATAGATGGAGTACCTCACAATTTGTTCACCTCTTACATTAAGAACAGACAGCAAAAGATTATTCCCCACAAAAATGAGAATGGCTATGATGTGAGGTCCAAGTGGGGCATGGTTAAGAAATGGGGAGAAGGTTGGGGGGATCAGTTCCATGGATCAGTGCTGGGGCCACTCTTGTTCCTCATTTATATAAATAACATGCGCCCTAGTATTACAGGTGATTCTAAAATATTTCTGTTTGCTGATGACGCTAGTTTGGTAATAAGAGATGTGTGCAAGAATGGCAATGTTTCAAATAGTGCAGTTAAATATGCAAGTTCATGGCCTGTAGAAAATAAATTAATGCTAAATCACAGTAATACTCTGTTTTTACAGTTTCTAACACACAATTCAACAAAACCTGACATTCTAATTACACAGAATTGGCATGTGGTTGGTGAGATTGAACACATAGAATTTCTAAATGTTCAGAAAGATCGTTAACTGTCGTGGAAAGCCCATATTCAGCATCGTGTTAAAAGACTTATTTTTCCCAATTTTACTATTGGAACAGTATCTCAAGAAAATGATAGGTCGTCACGAAAAGTAGTCTACTTTGCTTATGCTTCAGTCGCTTATGACGTCTGGCATTTTATTTTGGGGTAACTCTTATCATTCTCGAACGGTACTTTTGGCTAGAAAGGGGCGGTTCGGGAAACAAGTGGTGTAATCTCGCGAAACTCTTGGTGACTCCTGCTCATTAGTCTGGGTATTCTGACACTGATCTCTCAAAATAAATATTTTTTAATGTCATGTCTTGTTAACAATAACAGCTTATTTCCTAGAATTAGCAGCTTTCACTCAGTTAATACCGTGCAGGAACGCAGTCTGCATTTGGATCGAACCTCCTTAACTCTCGCGCAGAAAGGGGTGCAGTATTCTGCTGCATTCATTTTCAGTAAACTACAACACGCACTTTCAAATCTAAACCGAAGAATCATCCCATGTAGGCTTTCACGGCCGGCGTCTTCATCAGTAAACACTTCCGGGCTAAGTTGCCGTGGTAGATCTGTAGAACTTCTTCTCCCTGACGTTTCGTTCTCAACTACGGGGAACTTCTTCCGAGGTGAGTCGACGACTGGCTGCTAGGAGCTGGGGCCGCCGCTTATATGGAGATCGGTGGCGCCCTCTACGATCTCCATATAAGCGGAGGCCCCAGCTCCTAGCAGCCTCGCCATCCGCATCCGCCTTCCGTCCCCCACGCGCATCCTCTATGACCTCATCCCCTTCACACTATATATTGTCCGCCGCCTTGATCCCCCTCACCCCCTGGTGTCTCCCTTCCTCTCCACTCCCAACCAGTTGCCGCGCCCTTACCGTTGTGTCCCTCCCTCTCTCCATCTCCACACCCTCCTTTCCCAACACAACTTCCACCGTCTACCCCTCCCGGATGATGAGCTTCGCCCTGACATCTACCCTTCCTACCAACTCTAACCCCCTCTTCCTGCCTCATCCTCAGGGCTCCCTCTCCTCCCCCTCCCTCCTTCTGAGCGGATTTCCCCTCCTACTCCCCCTCCATCTCTTGTGCCTTCTTTCAGTGTCTCTGCGCTCCCTCTTACCCTGTCTTCCCTTTTCCTCTCCCGCCCCATGTGTCTCCTGCCTCTTCGTGAACCCACGGTTGCCCCTCCTCTCTTCATCCCGTCGCTTCCCCAGCTGCCCCATACTCTCCCCTCCTTTTCCATCCCCTCTGACCTTTCCCTCGGCAGGTCCCACCTGGTAGTTTTATTATTCGTCATGTGTGCTCCAAGTGGGTTTTAAGTGTGTTGTTTCGGAGTGTTTTTAATACTGTGGCCAACTTTTAACCTGTGCATGCGCATCCAGTGTCTTCTCTGTGTTTTAAGAATCGCCAACTGTGTTTTTTAACTTTCTGGTGACTTTTTTAACTGTCCCCAATGAACGTCTACATGTCAGTGTATTTTTACCTCCATTTTCTCCCCTTACTCTGTTTTATGTTCCCCTTTTTTTTATCTCCTTATGTATGTATCATTTTATTCTTGTTTTAGTTGTCGTGTCACTCGGCTGAAGAGCGGCGGATTGTGCTGCTGACAGCCCTCCCCTGCCCATATGGGGCAGGGGAATGAAATCACAATAAAGAAAAAAAAAAAAAAGAACTCCTAGCAGCCAGTCGTCGACTCACCTCGGAAGATGTTCTCCGTAGTTGAGAACGAAACGTCAGGGAGAAGAAGTTCTACAGATCGACCACGGCAACTTAGCCCGGAAGTGTTTACTGATGATCTAAACCGAAGAGTTTCCTCGTGGCCACTCCTTCTATTCTGTCGAGGCGTTACTTCAAAATTTACGTTTATCTCTTTGTTACGTTGCTGGCTGCTTTTATGTAAACTTATAGTTTGCCTTTTTTTAGGATTCATAAAAATTTATTTTATCTCTTATTACTTTTCTGTTGTAATTTCATGTGCTGACACGTTCCATGACCACGAAGATTTGCTCCTAAATTTTGTCTACGGAAATAGACAAGTAAACTGAAAATAAAATGAAGCAGCATCGATACGTCGGGGTAATGTTGTTCTTGTCTGGACTTCAAATGGTATTACTAACTAAAGAAAGGAAGAAAACGAGAATGGTGTGAAGAAGGAAACAAGTAATTAAATGGCATTACAAGCATTTCTTTTCGTGACTTAAGGCACAGAGTATTTTAAAATCAAATCCACTTCCCAGTCGCTAATGTACGCCTCTGTGATAGTGCTCCACTGACAGGTAACAAGTTCGCATCTTGGAGCTGAAAAAGGTTTTTACCACCAGTATTTGGCCAGCAAGTGGAAGACAAATGGTGACGTAAAATTTTAGATCATCGGACCTCGCGCTAATCTCCGGGATCGAATTCCAAACCTCTCCGCTGGGTCTCTTGTAGTGAAGGCATGTGACCTTTGATCCGTCCGTTGGATGTGGGAATTAAGCTCGGCAGCGCCACTGACGGTACTTTAGAGTAATACAGAGGACTGGCCTGTGTGGTAGCAGCAGTTTTCGGCCTCTCTCTCTTGTCATCACTGAACACAAACATGACACCGCACTATGCATGCACACACACAAACACACTGAAGACATTTAGACTCAATAGGTACACTCACGGGACAACTGTCCCCCAACACGTGCTAACAGGTCATCGTGCGTGAAGTAAGAAAATACTTTCCTATCAGACGGCTATACAAACCTCGGCGACTCCCACGCAATAATGCGATACGACTCTTTCTGTATTATGTCAGACTAATATTCACTCGGACGTGAAGGTCTCTGCCCCAGAAACGTAATGCTCTATCCAAATGTTTTAGTAGAAAATGAAAGCGATATCATGGTGTTACCTGAGAACTACAAATCCTGACTCCTTTTCCGATACTACAGGGTGGTCCAAAAGTCCGGAAACACCTTGATAAAATCCAAATGGAGTAGCAAACAAGGAAACAGAGTCCCTACACACGAGGACCTGGAAGGGGGAAACTTTATAGGCTATGCCACCAACATGGCGGCCATCTTGAAAGCCACCATCTTGGATTCAACTCCAAAATTTCAAATGGGAATATGGTCATGTGACGTATCAAACAGATAGAGAATTTCACCAGAGATACAATGGCGTTGTTATTTTAAACATATCCTTATTCATTCTCGCGTTATAGCCAATCACTTGCGGCAGCAGTGGGAGCTCGGCAGCGTGAGTGTTACGTACTGAGAAGTCATAAAATGGGGTCTGAAACGGTACAAAGTGACTATCCCATGCCCGATATGTTGCATGTGTTTAACTGTTAGGTATGATTTACTCATGTTAACGTTTTAATCATTGTTTCCTTATTTACAGGTTACAAAATGTTCTTAACACACGAAGAACGCATTGAAATCATCTTGATATCAGGAGAAAGAAGTACACGAGTCATTGCTGAGGATTTCAACAGCCGTCACCCAACCAGACAGCCCATCACTCACAGCGCAGTTGCCAAGCTTTTGGCCAAATTCCGAGCAACAGGTTCTGTCGCAGAAAAACCTAAGGCTGGAAGACCAAAATCCGCCACCGATGAAGCAACAACAGTGAGCGTTTTGGCATCATTTAGCAAGAGTCCGCAACGGAGTACTCATCCCCTGTCACAAGAATGTGGGGTTAGCCGTACCTCCATACTGCGAATGGCACCCGTACAAAACTCAGCTGCTCCAACACCTCAACGAGGATGACCCAGACCGTCGGGTACAGTTCGCAGAATGGGTGACACAGCAGTTGCAGATAAACCCACGTTTCCCCTATCAGGTGCTGTTCAGTGATGAAGCCAATTTCTTTATCAATGGTGAACAAGCAGAATCACAGATACTGGTCCGACACAAATCCGCACTGAATTGATGCTTCCAAAACGGTCGACTCACAAAAAGTGATGGTCTAGTGTGGTGTATGGGGTACCAAAGTCGTTGGACATTTTTTATTGATGGTACGTTAACAGCCAGCGGTTATCTGAGGTTATTGGATGGAGAAGTGTTTCCCTCATTGTTAACGGAGGACGCGACATTTCTGGAATTCTTCCAGCATAATGGAGCCCCACCACATTATGGGCACAATGTGCGAGCATACCCGGATATGCAGTTCCCTCAAAAGTGGATTGGTCGTAGGGGTGCTATGTAGTGGCCACCACGTTCACTAGATTTGACTCCTTTGGATTTTTATCTTTGGGGGCATGTCAAAGCACTGGTTTATTCTGTGAAAATATGGGATTTTCATCATTTAAAGCAGCGCATTGTTGATGCGTGTGGTCAAATTCAGCCAGATGTGTTGGTCAAAGTTCATCAGGAGTGGGTCCAGAGGATAGCATTAACCATCCAACATAATGGACAACATATCGAGCCATTCCTATGACTGTTGGTGGTCTCTCGTGACTGTGTAACATCGGCGTAATGTCTCTTCGGCACATAACACACACGCTGCCGAGCGTCCCACCGCTGCCACATATAACTGGCTATAACCCGAGAATGAATAAAGCTATGTTTAAAATAACAACGGCATTGTTTTTCTGGTGAAATTCTCTATCTGTTTGATATGTCACATGACCACATTCCCATTTGAAATTTTGGAGTTGAATTCAATATGGCGGCTTCCAAGGTGGCCGCCATGTTGGTGGCAGAACCTATAAAGTTTCCCCCTTCCCGTTCCTCGTGTGTAAGGACTCTGTTTCCTTGTTTGCTACTCCATTTGAATTTTATGATGGTGTTTCCGAACTTTTGGACCACCCTGTATTTTGGACCAGGACTCGAATGGGGAACCTGCCACCCCCGTATAAGCCGACTCGTAGCTTCGACAGCGGGTGTTCATCAGAGACAAAAGTATCGTCAGGTGTGTCCCAGAGATGTATGATGCTACCACTGTTATTTTCTACAGACATAAATGATCTGATGGACAGGATGAGCAGCTGATTGCTGATGGTGCTGTGGTGCTGTCGTTAAATGACTGTAGGAGGATACAAATGACAGCCAAAATTTTTAGTTGGTGTGATGAATGACAGCTAGCTCCAGATTTAGAAAAAAATGTAAATGAACGCAGATCAGTAGGGAAAACAATGCCGGAATGTTCGAGTACAGCATTAGCAATGTGCTGCTTGACACAGTCAAGCCTCTAAATATCTGGGCGTAACGTTGAAAAGCGATATGAGGTGGAACGGGTATGTAAGGGTTGTGGCAGGGAAGGTGGGTCATCTGTAAAGGAGACCGCGCATAGAACATTAGTGTGACCCGTTCTGGAGTAGTTCTCGAGTGTTTGGAATCCCCAACAATTGGGATTAAAGGAAAACATCATACCAGCTTGCCACCATGCTGTTCAGAAAGTAATGACCCTCTTCTTTCACCTCATCGTCGGGGCTGAATCGCTTTCCGGCCAAATGTTCTTTTAACCTAGGGAATAGGTGATAGGCAGGAATAAGGGTGGGTGGGTTGTTATGTACCAGTGAAATTGTTGCAGGAGAGCAACGGTTTGCCGAGCGATGTGTGGGTGAGCGTTATCATGGAGAATGTGTACGCCCTTGCTCAACATTCCTCTTCTCCGGTTCTGAATTGCCCGTTTGAGTTTTTTCAGAGTCTCCCAGTACCTGTCAGCGTTAATTGTGGTCCCAGAGATTCAGCTCCTAACCTAACCTAACCTAACCTAAAACAGCATGGCGATGAGCTGGTATGACATGGGCATCCAAAAACTGCCACAGCGTCTACAAAAATACATCGACAATAATGGTGATTATGTCGAAATATAGCTAAATTTTAAAACTGTAAACTGATGTAAATCATTGTAGAAATAAACAGGTCTATGTACTTATAAAAGAATAGGAGACCTTACTTTTGGGATTTCCCTCGTACCAAGTAGGACTGGTAGAAGAGATCGAGAGGATCCGACGAAGAGCGGTGCGTTTCATCGCAAGGTCGTTCATACCGCGCGAGAGAGTTAGAGAAATGCTCAACAAAATTCAGTGGCAGACACTATAAGAGAGACATTGTGCACCACGGAGAAGTTTACTATTGCAATGTCGAGAGAGAACTTCACAGGTTTGAGTCGGACAACTAATTAGTTCCTTCGACACACACTCAACCGCCAAAGAAGCTCGTATAGGCATTCGTATTCAAGCACGTGACAGATTTGCAACCCTTCCGCAAATTGCTCCAGATTTCGGAGCTGGGCCATCAACAAGTGTCAGCGTACGAACCACTCAACGAAACATCATAGATATGGGCTTTCGGAGCCCACTTGTGTATCCTTGATGACTGCACGACACAAAGCTTTACGCCTCACCTGTGCCCATTAACACCGACATTGGGCTGTTGATCACTGGAGACATGTTGCCTGGTCGGAGAGTCTCGTTTCAAATTGCATCGAACGAATGAACGTGTACGGGTATGGAGGCAACGTCTTGAATTTGGTAGTTCAAATGGTTCAAATGACTCTGAACACTATGGGACCTAACATCTGAAGTCTTCAGTCCCCTACACTTAGAACTACTTAAACCTAACTCAACTAATGACATCACACACATCCATGCACGAGGCAGGATTCGAGCCAGCAACCGTAGCAGCAGCGTGATTCCGGAATGAAGCTCCTAGAAGCGCTCGGCCACAACGGCCGGCCCATGAACTTGAGGACCGTGCATGTCAGCAGGGGACTGTTCAAGCTGGTGGAGGCTTTGTAATGGCGTGGGACGTGTGCAGTTCGAGTGATATGGGAGTCCTGTCTCTGACATGAGAGGCGTACGTATGCATCCTGTCTGATCGCTTGCATCCATTCATGTCCCTTGTGCATTACGAACGGCTTGGCCAGTTCCAGCAGGACAATGTGACTCCCAACACGTCCGGAATTGCTACAGAGTATCTCCAGAAAGACTCTTCTGAGTTTAAACACTTCCAATGGACACCAAACTCCACAGACATGAGCGTTATTGAGCATCTCTGGGATGCCTTCCAACGTCCTGTTCAGAAGATATCTCCATCCGTCGTACTCTTACGGCTTTATGGACAGACAACCCTGCAGGATCCATCGTGTGAATTCCCTCCACCAATACTTCAGACATTACTCGAGTCCAGAATGAGATTTTCACTCTGCAGCGGAGTGTGCGCTGATATGAAACTTCCTGGCAGATTAAAACTGTGTGCCCGACCGAGAATCGAACTCGGGACCTTTTCCTTTCGCGGGCAAGTGCTCTACCATCTGAGCTACCGAAGCGCGACTCACGCCCGGTACTCACAGCTTCACTTCTGCCAGTACCTCGTCTCCTACCTTCCAAACTTTACAGAAGCTCTTCTGCGAACCTTGCAGAACTAGCACTCCTGAAAGAAAGGATATTGCGGAGACATGGCTTAGCCACAGCCTGGGGGATGTTTCCAGAATGAAACTTTCACTCTGCAGCGGAGTGTGCGCTGATATGAAACTTCCTGGCAGATTAAAACTATGTGCCCGACCGAGACTCGAACTCGGGACCTTTGCCTTTCGCGGGCAAGTGCTCTACCATCTGAGCTACCGAAGCACGACTCACGCCCGGTACTCACAGCTTTACTTCTGCCAGTACCTCGTCTCCTACCTTCCTAGGTTCGCAGAAGAGCTTCTGTAAAGTTTGGAAGGTAGGAGACGAGGTACTGGCAGAAGTAAAGCTGTGAGTACCGGGCGTGAGTCGTGCTTCGGTAGCTCAGTGGTAGAGCACTTTCCCGCGAAAGGCAAAGGTCCCGAGTTCGAGTCTCGGTCGGGCACACAGTTTTAATCTGCCAGGAAGTTTCTATTACTCGAGTCGATGCCACGTGGTGTTCCGGCATTTCTGAGTGCTCGCGGGAGCCCTACACGATATTAGGCAGGTGTCCCAGTTTCTTTGGCTCTTCAGTGGACATCTCGTGAAATGACCACGAGAAAAAAATTCGAGAAACTAGAATTAATACAGAGGTTGCCCGGAAATCATTTTCCCGGTGTGCCGAGTGGAACAGTTATTGATATCAGAAGCACCCTACGCCACACACTGTTAGATGGCTCGCAAACTATGATGTAGATGTAGACTAACACCTTGAGAAATGCCAGTAAACGGTTCGCGCATACCTTGGCCACCTGGCTATTTTCGCTCTCCGCCCCCCCCCCCCCCTTTCGTAACTACACCAGCAGCATATTCGTCACACTCGTAGTGCAAGCGCAAAAGCAAGTGGTCTTTCGCCGTGACACGTTAAGTGGCTGCCATGTTGTTCCCATGTCCCCTCGACCTATCTCAAAGCGCGTAATTGATTCTTGCAGAATATGGTAATCAGACACGGTTACCCACGTCACATATGTCTCCACTCAGCAATTAACCAGCCACGTCTTAACGGCTAACGCTGCAGTAGATCGCCTCTCGTAGCGGAATATCTAACTCACCGCTTGCTACACGTGTACAGTGGTCACCGGTATCTCTGCGGATTGCAAATCAGTGATCAGATAGCCCTTCCCGGTACTCAGAAGGAACGCCGTCCACCGCCCCCAGATCGGTAGCCGTCTGGACGGGCTGCTTTTCGCCCATCTGCACCAGAGGGCGGCCGTTATCTTCCGATCTGTCGGCCACACAGGGGTCAGCAGCGAGGCAGATGAGTGATAGTATCTCGCCGTCTAACAAGGTAACAACAAACCGGGCGCGCCGATCGCGGGGGAACGGAACAGGTCTGCTCGAAATGTCAGCCGCCGGGCCCCCGCCTCCCTCCACAGCGCTCCGAGCCGACCGCCGGGCAAACAGACTGCTGCGAAACGTTCCCCGTCGGAGAGAAAGTAGAACCAGAAAAACTACCCGGTGACGAAGTTACCACGATCTCGTTCGCCGACGGGCACGGTCGCAATTAGCCTAACATGCATCAATAATATTTTTTCTCGTTGTCTTGCATTCAGTCGAATAAAGAATAGCGTTTCACTTGCATATTGATGTCATCCTTAGAACTAAATCCATTCTCACTTTTTTTTTCGTATCTCTAACGGACCATTTCGGGTCACTTTGTAGTCTGTCTGTGTGTCCGTCTGTTAAAAGGCATTTTCTCATGAATTGGTGAACGTATCACGTTTAAATTTATACCACATTCTGAGGCCTACGGTTCCTTATCGCTGTAAAAAATTGAATCTTCTAAGTTAATTCAGTCACAAGATACGGTCATTTATGCACACATTTAACTCTCGAAAACACACACATTAAAACCCATATGGTATTTTCCGTTGACCTAGAATCATGAAATCTGGCGAAAGACAACACTTCACAGTACAAGCGAAGGGAAAAAAATCCGAAAATACTTAAATCTTTAAATTTTTTGTCGTTTGTAATCCGACTACACGTCTGTTACGTCCCCAACGTTTAGACGTATAAAGCTGAAATTTATGTCACATACAGGATGTCAATTATCGAGCTTGAAACGTCCCCTTAGGAAAATTAGTGAATTACTGTGCTGGTAAACCTCTTAAGTTATTTGATTTTCAGACAGCTGAGCAAAACTGAACGTACTCAGACATTTCTCTCTTTACTTATTCTGATCAACACTAAACTGACACACAATATTTTTAGAGCAACGCAATCTGACTTTGAATAATTCCTACAAAAGAATGACCCTGACTAACAATAACCTATACCTTTCATGTATCGCTTACCACACAAAAATCTTCGTTACTCGAACTACTGCAATAAAGCGAGCGCCAATACTGCCAGATAAATAAAAGTGTATAAGTACTGAAGGCATTAACTACTGATAGGCATAGTTAGCAAATGAAAGATTTTGATAGAGAACAAATAATGTATTTACCTTAAAAATGTTCAAAAGTCATCATATAAGTTCATGATATCCAGTATTACAAATTTACTCTTTCTGGCGGACACACGTCTAGATCGTCCGCTATCAGAATTCTGCCATCTCTCTTCCCACTTCCACCACTGCTGGCGGCTCACCTCCAACTGCGCAACGCTACGCGCTGTTCACATCCAGCTGCCCAACACTACAATAGCGATTATTCCAACAATGACAGACAGCCACAGACTGCTCACAGCACAGTCAGTGATTTTCATACAGAGCGCTACGTGGCGTTACCCACACAAAAACCTAAACAGCCTACTTACAAGCAATATGAAAAAAAAACATAAATAAGTCACAAACTTTACTCATTATGGAAACGTCACCACAGATATTCGGATTTATGACATGTTCGGTATGCCTGCCATCATTGGCGGTGATGTGGCTCAGATGAATAGCGGAATTCTGCATGGCCTGCTGAAGTGTCGGAACATCGATGCTGTTTTCAGCTCAGAAATTGTTTTGGGGTTATTACTGAACACCTTGTCTTTAATATAGGTCCACAAAGAGGAGTTGCATGTGTTCGGATCCGGAGAATATGACGGTCAACCCAGGCCCATGCCAATGGCCTCTGGGTACTTACAGCCAGATTGCGGACCCCAAAGTGCCCGTCCGGGACATCAAACATTCTCCTGCTTCGATGAGGTCGAGCTCCGTCTTGCGTGAATCACATCTTGCCGAAATCAGCATCACTTTGAATAATGGGAATGAAATAATCTTCCAAAACCCTTACGTACTGTTTGTTAGCCACCGTGCCATCAAGGAATATCACACCGATTATTCTATACTGGACATTGGACACAACACAGTCAACCATTGAGGGTGAAGAGACCTCTCGACCGCGAAATGCGGATTCTCAGGCCCTCAGATGCGCCACGTTTGCGTATTGACGAACCTATCCAGATGAATGTGGGCTTCGTCGTGCATGCGCATACTAATTCGTGCAGTTTGAACGTCCTAACGCAAACCGTTAAGAAGTTATGACGAGTTCATTTCATATAGTTAAATAATTGTCACCCTGTACTAAGGCCTAAAGTCCCGTTGGTTGTGTAATAAATGAAAGCTTCTAAACAATTCAGACAAAAGACACGGCTATTTGTGTCACATATTTTGATACTCGCAAACTCACTCATAAAAACGTACAGGATGACTTCCTGTTGACACAGAATCATGAAATTTGGCAAGGAATATGCTTTCACAGTAAAGGTAAAGAAAAAAACTCAGAAAATTGTTAATTTGTAATTATATCAGACGAAAAAATTATTTTTTCGCATTTGTTGTCAAACTGTCTGTCTGTCCGTCTGTTAAAAGCAATCTTCCTCAGGAACTGATACGTAACAAGTTAAAATATGTGTCCCGTACTAAAGCCTACTGCCCCCTGGTGGTATATAAAAATGAATAGTGAAATAAAGTAATCAAAAGATATGGCCATTTATGTTACGTATTTTGATAATGCGAGTCACACTCGTCAAAGCCTACATGGTATTTCCCGTTGACCTAGAACCACGTAATTTGGCAGGAAACAAGGTTTCACAGTGCAGGTAAATGAAAAATTTAAGAAATTGTTAATTGGTAATTACATCACACAAATCTTTCTTTTGTAATGTGTTATCAGAATTCAAAAATTAAAACGTTCTCGAAAGTCTTGGAATTCCTGGGATCGACATATTGCTAGTATCTATGTCGATAACAGGGAAAGAACGTGGAGATTCTAGATTACCAGGATGGATGACCTCCCTACGTACATAATTGAGTTTCTGCGGAAGCCTCAGAGCACAATTCATATTGGCACCTGGCCAATTTTTTTCCTACTGTGCATCACACGTTTGGAAGGGCGTTTCTGTGGTTCACGAATTTTAGTAAAAAAGTAGTCATGCTATGAAAGTTCCCCTTTGAATGTAAAGAATGACAGTGCTGGTCAACTACGTTATTTGATACTGAAACAGCTGGGTTAAACTGAACGTACTCAGTTTTCTCTTTACTTATTCTGGTCATTTCTAAACTGACGCACAATATTTTAGCGCAAAGCAATCTGATTTTTAATAATCCCTACAAAAGAATAGCACTGACTAACAATAACCTCTCATACATAAATCGCTTACCTCGCCAAAATCTTCGTTACTCGAACTACTGCAATACTGCGAGCACCAATACTGCCAGCTAAATAGAAGATTGTAACTACTAAAGGCACTGACTACTCATAGGCATATAGTTAGCAAATGAAAGATTTTGATAGAGAACAAACGATTTATTTACCTTAATAATGTTCAAAAGTCATTATATATATTCGTGACATCCAGTTTGACAAATTTTCTTTTTCTCACGCACACACGTCCTGATCGTCCGCTCATATTAACATCTAAACTCTGGCA
This sequence comes from Schistocerca cancellata, assembly GCF_023864275.1. Lineage (NCBI taxonomy): Eukaryota > Metazoa > Arthropoda > Insecta > Orthoptera > Acrididae > Schistocerca > Schistocerca cancellata. The sequence continues at coordinate 115,753,383 of NC_064626.1, forward strand.
TCTCTCTCCCCACATCCACCACTGCTGGTGGCCCAACGCTATCGGCTGTTCACATACAACTAACTGCCCAACACTACACTAGCGGCCGGCCGCGGTAGCCGTTCGGTTCTAGGCGCTTCAGTCCGGAACCGCGTGACTGCTACGGTCGCAGGTTCGAATCCTGCCTCGGGCATGGGTGTGTGTGATGTACTTAGGTTTGTTAGGTTTAAGTAGTTCTAAGTTCTAGGGGACTGATGACCTCAGATGTTAAGTCCCATAGTGCTCAGTGCCATTTGAACCATTTGGACTACAGTAGCGAATAATCCAACAATGGGTTCAACCAGCCACAGACTGCACACAGCGCAGTCAGCGTTTTTTTTTTACGTGGCGTTACCAACATAAAAACCTAAACAGCCTACTTACAATGCATATTATCAAATGGCTGAATTGGTCAGCAAGTCCCCGTTCTTTACCTAACTACTTCACGGAGAAACAAAAATTTGACTTTCTGTATTTCATATGATTACTGACCGAATTTAAAAATTTAAAATTTTATTCAAAATGTCCTAATTAAGAAGTATAATCTTAATTTAGAGGTACAGTACTACACTATTAAAGTTAGAAACTGGGCATATGTTTTGAGACTGCGTAACTCAGGCCGCGGAAATTACTCAGTCTATATGCCACCAAGCATTTGAGAATGAGGCAACTTGGGGACTTCCAACAAACTTTAAATACAATTAGAAACTCTTAGAAAATTTTATTCTCTTTCACCTGTTCAGCTCACACTGTAAAATAATGAAGGGAGAAACGTTTACCACTTACTACATTTACGCTGTGTATGCAGTAAATCTTCAGAATCAAGCATGGAGATTTGGTTTCTTATTTTTATACATGCAGGACGACCCACACAAACCCGGAACGCCTCGCGCACGAGATCCAACAATAACTTTGCAAACAACGCTGTTATCTGCTTGTAACAGATGCTGGAAGTGGTAGCCATTCGCATCCAGGAATCGCCGACTTCGTGTGACGACGTTCCTAACAACACACTGTAATTCTGCAGGCGTGTTCTTGTTAATTTCTCTAGTAAAGTTCCATTTAAGATCGTCTATTTTGCGAGGACTATTAGCATATTATTTGCTCCTTAGTGTGCCCCATAAATAAAAATCACGCGACGTTTTGACAGAGGCCTCCACTCACAAGTTTGCCTTCAGAGAACGCGTTGGTGACATGAGCCACACTTTGGTTGGTTGAGTGAGAAGTTGCTCCATCTTGTTGGAGTACTGCATACAGCTTCTCCGCATCAGTTAATTGTGCATATGTGGCACTGTTTAAGGTATAAAAATGAGCATACTGGACAGTCTACACCGGATATCTGTCTTCTCTGAGTGGAGAGGTAGTTCATGAAGAGTATGTGGGTTGTCCTGCGACCAGCATCTCCCGTTCTGGTAGTTTACATAACCTGAAAAATGAAACAAGGTCTCATTTGACATGAAACACAGAAAGCGGTCCAAGTAACCGTTAGCAATTGATGTCAACAGCAAGTTACAATAATGAACTCCTTTTTCCTGATCTTGAAATTTATACGCTTGTACTACATTCATAAGATGGGCTTTTAACTTCATATCTTTTGGTACACAATGATACGACGTACGATATACACCAACCCTCTGAGATAACTTCCTTACCGACTTGCTGGGACATCTCGCGAATTCTGCCTATAGTTTTAAGGGTCTTAACTATCGGTCAGTTATTCCTCTGCACATTCTGAACGGATCAGCGCTCCATTTCTTGCACGGATCTTGAACAGTGCTGCTCATTGGGAGTTTCCTACCAGGATACATCACTTGAAACATTCATTTACCTTCCTTGACAGTGCCTGCCTTTATGTAACAGTCCACAATATCAGTTCGCTGTTCGAATGTAAACTACCCCATTCCTGTAACAACTCACCAATACGAGCTTCTCACAGCAGCTGACGCACAAACACACAGCTGCGCTCAACTTTCCACTAAAATGTCGAGTAGCCAACTTCCGAGACAGTGTTGCCACTTCACAAGCAATTCGGATATGAATTACTAACCCTTAAGTGAGGCGTATAGGTCTTATGTACGAAATCCTGTATTTCGCAGTGAGTATCCACATGTAGCACCGAATGTACCTGGAATATTATAACACTTTATGACACATGATTCAGGGCATATGACGTCATAAACATTGAGATAGATCAAAAACAGATTGAAAATTACCCAGACCATACTTATCCAATGTCTGACAATAAGCGGGCTTAGCGAATCCCTACAAACTTTCAACGCAGCTTCAAACCATCTTACTTTATATTATTCTGTGTTTGAACTGTTCACGAGTAATAAAAACAACACAATTACGGTTTTACTCGTCTTCCACCATTGTTTCACATAGGTCAAATAGACATTAACAAAGAAAAAAAAGGGCGCGGCGAAATTATACGAATGAGACTGTAGTGGGCAGATGTGATGTCCATGTACAGACCTACAAATGATTACAATTTTAGAAATTGAATGGTTCTTTTCAAGAGAAAGAGTTTCACAAGTTGGCCAAGTTTGTAACGCGTTGGCCCATATCTCGGCCTTATGTAAGCAGTTATTTGGCTTGGCAATAATTAGTAGTGTTGTCGGATGTCCTCCTGAGGTATACAACCCAAATTCATTCCAATTGGTGCGTTAGATAGTCATAATCCCGAGCTGGTTGGAGGGCCCTGCTCATCATGCTCCAAAATTTCTCAGTTGGGGAGAGGTGCGGCGAATTTGCTAGCCAAGTGAGGGTTTAGCAAGCACGAATACACATAGTAGAAACTCTCGCCTTGTGCGGCCGGACATTGTCTTCCTCAAATGTAAGTTCAGGATGGTTGTATTTAAGGGAAACAAAACGGAGTGCTATGCTGTAAGGATGCCGCGGATGACGACCAAAGAGGTAGCACTATGAATGAAATGAAATGTCACCCCACACCATCATTCCCGGTTGTTGGACAGTACGGTGGTAGACAGTGAGATTGATATACCACCATTGTCCGGGCGGTCTCCAGACACGCCTTTGGCACGGAATCTCATTGCCTGGAGTAGTATAGTCTTCAGTGACGAGTCTGTCTCCGAACTAGACACCGATAATTGGTGATGTGTGCACATCGACATAGCGGTTATCGATCCCGTCTGGAGTAAAGTTTGCGTATATAGCGCGCGCCTGAGAGGAGGCACGTGAAGAGAGAGAGAGAACACGGAGCTGCTAGGAGGCGTGAGTCGCGCATGCACTGTGTTAACGGAAGCACGCTGGGCGGCAGTATAAACTGGCAACGCGTAGAACTGAGACTGTGATGGCGTTGGTGATTCCGACGTTCATTGTTCGACAGAACTCTGAGTGGACAGCCTTGTTTCTGCTCACGTCGGCATTGGAACCATGGATAGTTTGTTTTTTTAATGTATTGTTGGCTCTTACTGTCTCATTCGAAATTCTCGTCAGCTACTTAAATCTGTGCTATGGGTATTGCCAACTGCCAGTCCTGAAAGATTTCCTTACTAGTGAAATGCCCGTCTTTTGATAGTTTATCAAGTTTGGTTAAATTTGTTTTTATTTTATTAACTGGACCAATTGGTGGCTTGAATATTGTCATTATTGTCCGGCCTGTATTCCCTGAAGCACGTATGAACATGTTTTTGAGGCTTGTTCAATTAACACCATCTGTTTGTGTATTTTAGAATCTTGTCTTGTTACTTTGTGTTCTCTCCCGTGAATACAACGACCTGCCTGCTGGGCCTGTTGATTGTTGGAGAGTAAAAGGGTTCGTACCTAGAGCGGCAGTTCGTGTGAAAGGAAAGCTGTGTATCCTGCTCCCAGTATATGCCTCCAATTATAACCATTATCTCTTGATGCATTTGTAGATTCATGAGTGGTGGCTTAATTTTAAAACCACGAGTTTGTTTAGTGTTGTTTAATGATCCTGTGTTGAACTATTGCAGAAGTTAAGTCTAAAGTCATTTACGTGTCAGCTTGAATTTGTTTTTGAGATTTCTATATTTAATAAGAGTAATGTTTTAATGAGAAACTTTGTCTTAAAATTTTATGCTCTGTGTTTTCTTTTTTAGTAAGTACCAAGGAATGAAACTTGCTCAGAGAGTTATATTGTAATAAAATCAATCATGTTTGAGAATTGTGGCCTAATCCTTTCCTTAACTGAAATATTCCTGTGCTAGCGTAAAGTTGCGCTACAATTGGCGAAGACGATATTCAAAATAATAACATTACAAATAAATAAATTGCAACGTAGAGTTATCGCACAAAATCTGAAATAATGTCTAATATAGGACCGAAAAAATTATTTCACAGAACACGGAAGTATTAGGATCCACGTAAAAATGTAAACCGCTAAGTAAATGTGTTTTTCTTCCTCCCCATATGTACACACTAGTATCCATCTGGGCGACATATTTTGACCTAATTTTATCTGCTCGATCTTCACTTCGTGGATACGTAGTTGCCTGAAGTATATTTGGAGTTTCTGCGATGAAAGACAATCCTTAGAATTTTCCACACTGTCTTGCCATGACATTTTATTCAAAATTTGTGTTATACTCACTCGCCAGGGGAACAATACTGTGACCATACGCAGCACCCTACTTTGTTGACAGTATTGCCAAACCAGACAACCATCTCTGGCTCAGTATATAACAAACATACTTTTAAATTATTTTCAGCTTGGAACGGGAACGCTTAGCTTTGGCAACAAACACTAGTTCTGTCAGCCACGTGAGCACTGCTGTACATACGCCTGGATAACTCGATATCAGCTCCGATATGCCGCATAACCAGCAGTTTCGATGAAAGTTATTAGTATCACAGCACGGTATGCCTCTGTAGGTTACGTCATTAATTAAAACCGGATATATATTTGCAAATAAATATTGTGAATTATTGGGTAATAAGTGGTATTCCAAGTATGATTAAGGGAAATGGCAGGCGTCATTCTTGTTGTTGTTCATGCGTTAAAGGACTTATTCTTGATGCCTCTTCTTTCAGAAACCTAGAAAGTTTCATCAGGCGGTTCCTCTAATGGTCCTTTCTAACAGCGGAGGTCCTAAAAAAGGTCATGTGCAGCTGCAACGTCCATGCTCACAGATGTGATGGCGTTAAGTACTACATTGAGTCTTTCTAATATTTTAAACTGAATAGCAAAGTTGTCAGATTCAGCCACGTTTCTGAAATCTGTTGCTGCATTTCGTTTCTTACTCGTAAGAATAATGTCAATGAATATGTCTGTACGTGCATAGGCGACGTCGTACATGCCAGCTCAACGTGTTTTTAGCATTATTTTGGAAGTTCTCGTACAATAAAATTTTAAATCCTGCCAGCATAGAGTTGTTAGGCCAAAACACTTGCAAATATCACATGTTCCGAAACACATAGCTGATTTTTGATTAGCGTCTACATTGCTTTTAAGAACAAAATTTGTACGGTGACTTGATTAATTTTTGCAAGCATCTATATACTCAACTCATTAAGGATGCCACGCCATAGGCTTGGAAACAACATTTACTAATGTCTAGGCCCCTTCGTTACATAGATCCAGTCAGCTGATGTGCAGATTGATCTCTGACCTGGATGAAAGAGGCAGGCTAAATGGAAATCGGAAATTTGCAGTATGGTCTTATGGGACCACATTGCGAAGTTCATGGGTCCCTAAGCTTACACACTACTTAATCTAACTTAAACTAACTTACGCTAAGGACGACACACATGCCCATGCCCGATGGAGGGCTCGACGGGGGGAGCCGCGCCGACCCTGAAAAGACGCCTTAGACCGCGCAGTTACACCGCGCGGTGAAAGAGGTAAATGATTGGCCTATCTTTACCTCTGAAGAATTTCAAGAACCATCTTCGGTTATTTGAACATGACTTCACTTGACTGATAGGTTTTTCTGTATTTCTATTTTCGTTTCGCTTTTAATTTTTCCTTTCTTTTCTTCGTACCCTTTCTCCTACGAGGTCCGTGGTCTTTGCCTCAGGTTCCCCAACCTAGTACGCCGCTATTATCGTTGGATAGTTATTTTAATTACGCAGTGGCTACTTCCCGCACGTCCTCTAAGAGTAAACAACGAAACGCGACGTGTCGCAGTTCGCAACAATGGAATGGTCCCTCTAGCGTCCGACAACGTTGCGTAGCACCAGTTCAGGACGAGGCGTTTGGCGAGCAACATGAATACCTTTGTCGCCAGTTAGCAAAACCTGAGGAAAAATGTGTAATACAGTAACAGCACGGAGCGAAACAGCAGTCGCAAGGTAAGCCATCATCGAACATTTGAGTTTTGCCAGTTCGTGGTACATAACGCGCATGTGTAAAATCGATTGCATCTTTCTGCAAATGCACCTCATAAATTTTCGATGGCATATATGTGTAATGAATTTACAGGACCGCTACATTCGCCACGGCAGCTGTATTTAGAAGAATTGAGTTTTGGAAACCAGTAATGCAGATTGTTACAGGATGGTTAAAATTAAGAAGCAGATACTCACGGAGGTCCAGTGTGGGTTGTAATTATAGTTTGGCAGCGAAACTTGGTAGATATGCCAATGCCATAATGCGGAACCTATTTACGCAGGAAAAAATGGTTCCAATTTTGACCACCACGTGCAAATCTCGTGCTGTACAGCATCTCGTCGACTTCTCCAGTACTCATATTAAGCAAACTACATAAGCGGCGGTTAACAAGAAGTTCAGCATTATGCCTCTCTGCTCACGTCCCGTTCCTAATACATTACATATGGCAACATTTTTATAGGCCTTTCTTGCATACAAGGCGCCATTTTTGAATCTGGCGGTCAAAAGTGGAACTATTTTTTTCCAGCGTTGATCGGTTCCACAGTAACGCATCAAAATATGTACCATGTTTTGCTGCCATGCGATAGTTACAGCCTACATTTGACCTCTGTGAGTAGCTCATTTTAATTACAACCAGCAGGTATATCACGGCTTGTCTAAGAGGTTGTGTTGGAGAAAGCTGAATTTTGTAAAATTTGTAATAACAGGAAACTCAGAATATTGCAAATTACACATTCTCCTGCGAAGTTTCCATTCACTCATACAGATCATGTTCAACTGATCGAGTGTGTCAACATTCTGTTCGAAACACGTTTTTCCCAGATCATGATGTAACGAATAACACATTCTCATATGGTTTTTGTAATGCATTCTAGGTGGGCTCAACATTAATGTTTCTTCTTAGAATTGCGTGCCTCTGTCGGTAAAAACGGAGCCCTTAGAGTATCGTTCTGTTGTTTGTCTGTCTGACTGATCATCTGAATGTTAACAACCCCTTTTTCTCTGGAATAGGTAGACGCTTCTGGTTGAAATTTGTCATATGCTGAGGTTACTGAGGTCTATCGTCCCTTGGCGGTATAATAAACTTCAGCTTCTTACTCAATGCAACCAAAAGTCATGGCCAGTTGAGAGACTTATTTTTATATCTGCAAACTCAGTCATCAAAACCTCTTGATATACAATGACGAAATTTGGAAATAAGTAAAACTTCACAGTACAGGTAAAGGGAAAGATCCGAAAATTGTTTTTGTATTTACATGACACGAAAAGAATATTTATCGTTTGTTATGCGACATCGAAGTTGAAATTAAAACAGCCAATAGTTCTGCATTCATGGTGACTGGGCCACAAAGGTAAAAGACAGACATCGGGCAAGGAATTACTTGATTGCTCATAGGACGCGTTTCGGAATTTATCCAATTTCAGATATCTAGGAGCAACTAGTGCACGTAGCTTAATCGATGTCTGACTTTCCCCATTGAAACCGGTCTATTGGGAGTTTTCTATTTGCGTGTCTGGAATTTGTACATACTTTGGATGTCTCAAACGCTAAGTGGCCATTGTGAATTGCTTATTATTCGCGCACAGTCTTTGGTAGAGTAGATTGTCGTTGGACGGTATGCTTGTTTTTGACATCGCTGCTTGGCAGCAAGGAGCGCGCGATGCTATTGCTACAGGTAGTAGTGAGACAGACCTTACGCAGGGAATTTGTTGCAATGTAGACTTAAAGTTAAGTGCATCTGTGTTTAAGTAAAACGATTTGTGTGTGAATATTGTGAAATAGGGGAGAAAGATTCGATTAGTGATTTGGTATTCAACGAGATGTAATGAGATTACAAAAGCGTATGAAGAGAAATGAAGGCAGTATTTTGTATTTAGTGGTACTGCAGTCGCACGTAGTTTATCATCATTGTTGGATGAGACATCCGTATCAGGAAACTTCTGATTTTTCAACAAAGACTGTGTAATTTTCACTGTAAGAAATTTTTCATGTTTATCAGTTATTTGTCTGACATTTGTGAAAGTAAAAGTTTGTGTGGTATTCTTCCGACTCATCTCTTATAGCGTGCCTAGGAAGCTGTTTTCTCGGTTGATTAGACAACATATAAGCAAATCATATTAAGGGGACATTGCATATCCTATGCCGCCAACGTTAAGTTATCGAATTTTGTGACCCGTTTATCTTGGAAACTTTTTAGGACACCAACTTACAATTTGCTATAATTATTTAATGCACCTTTCTAGATACACTGAACTAGAATTGTTATTTAAATTATATTGTGGGGCATGTTATCGTTTTTCTATTAACACTTAGTTTTTAACAGAATTTTGTAAATAAGCATAAAAACAAAACACCTCAGGATATTTTAATTATTATGGTTCCATATGTGTTGAATCCCACACTTGGCATGCTATGAAAATTTCATGTCTCTACCATAAGTACATTTTTAGAAAACATGTCATTTATTGCAAAAAATGTAATACAGAGATATTGAGGTTTAAAACATTTTTTATTACAAATTCTTATACAGACCTACATTTTCTGCGTCTTCTATGCACTAGAATTGCCCTGGCCCATATTCTGCGTCTTCTTCAGTGTCATAACAGCCCAGTGCTTGCCTCCTCCATTTCTTTCTTGCTTCTTTTGTCTTTTGCTGAGCAGCTAACTCTGCTTCACTTACACGAAGCTCATCCTGTTCCTGCAGTCCTTTAGCTGTTTTCTGTCCAAATGTTATCCCTAACTTCTCCAGAACCGTAAGTCTTTCATAGTTCCCACCATTAAAAGTTATTACAGCATCAAACACTGATAATTTTAGACTCATAGGGTCAACAAATATATTTGTAGGCACACGGCGCCACACAACATTTTTGAAGGACTCATTCACATTCTGGGTCTTCCCAAGTAAACTCTTCTTTAGTAGCTCAGGATTTGCCAAATCTCTGTAAATAGGTTTGAGTGCCTCCATTTCTGCAAAAGGAAGAGAATGTTTATGTGTAAATGTGGTATCGATAGCTCTGATGCCACAGCGTAGGTTTAAGTTCGTAAGTTGGCACTACGACAGACGACAGCGCACTCTAGCCGGTGCTGTGGAGCTCTGCCTTCTGCTGCTCCTTTTGTGACTTCCTCACTGTGAGGAGGTTCGTGTGGAAGTTTGTGGCCTGTTGGCCTTTACTCCCCTGGGAATCTTGTAGAGTCTTCTGTCTGTACTGTTGGTTGGATCTATTCTGGCAAGGAGTGCCGATGTCCTATTTCTTGACTTTGTCGACACGACGATTTTTCTTCTTCTTCTTCTTACTTGGTGCTGAGGGCTCTCCCTCGGTTGGGATAGTGGATATAGTGTATCCTGCTTTCTCATACTCTCCGTGGACCAGAGCGAAGATGACGTAGCGCATTTGCCACTCTGTGAATATAGGGAAGGAATTGATCAGATCGTAATCCTCCCTAGGTGGAACGAAAGGATAAGGGTTGTCGTGGTGGGGGTATGTACCATCGCGAAGCGAGTCAGCGATCTTCTTCGTCACAGCGCTTGCGCTGTACATGTCTGGAAGCGGCAGGAATGGGACTTCTTCCCACTCCTCTTCTTGCGCTGCTGCTTCGGTGTCCTCCTTGTGCTGTGTCGCCTTCCCTTCGGCAGGCTCGTCTGTCTGCGTGGCCACCGTCGCGAACTCCTTCTCACGCGGAGGTGTCGTCTCGGTGGCGGTGTCCTCTGTTCTGGCGGAGACTTCTTTGACTGAGCGAAGCTCCTGCGTCAGCCCAGTTCCGCCAGCATGGCCGCCCTCTCTTCCGCCATGGCGGATTTGAAGGCGGACATGGCTTCTTGTACGGCGTCGTTAAGGCGCCTGGTGACGACGTCTTCTGTGCAAGTGACCACCTCTTCGTGTGTGGTGGTCACTTGCTTCTGCGTCTTCTTCTCCGGTCCGCGCCAATTTCTTCTGTAGGCGCAGGAACGGGCGTTGGCCGCGTGTGCGCCGCCGCAGTTGGCGCAGGTGCAGGGGGCGTCCTTCTGCTTCTTGCAGTCACGTGTGTCGTGTGCTTGCGCACACTTCAGGCACGCAACTGCTCCGCTGCAGTGCTTGGCGACGTGGCCAAGCTTTTGGCAGCGAAAGCACTGCGCTGCAGTCTTCCTCTTCTTCTTGTCGGAAGTCCCTGCTATCGTGAGCAGCAACTCCGCCAAGGCAGCAGCTCTGCGTCCCCTTCCGCGTCCAGGCATCTCTAGTGGCAACAGCGACAGACAGCTATGCGTACCTCACCGCGGCGTGAGCGGGAGCGTAGGTGCAAGTTCGTAAGTTGGCACTACGACAGACGACAGCGCACTCTAGCCGGTGCTGTGGAGCTCTACGAGCTCCGCTCCAGATTCAGCCCCTTTTATTCCGAAGAGGCGAGCTAGCAACACTGTTTCTACTTCATAGGGGACCATTACTGACTTGGTTACTTCAATGATAGATAGTTTGTCCTACTACTGGTGGCTATTAACGTTAATGCCTATCCAGTCGCACCTACGGGCTCCTCAGTGTACAGTTACGTATGTTATTGACTAATAATTAAATGTACTTTCACGTAAAACGCTGTACCGAAAATCTTACCTCACGTGCTGCGGCTCACTTCCTACATTCGGCCTACCCATTCAGTTTACAGGAGCAGACCCACGCGCTGCCTTCCAGGCGGGATAAAAAAGTAAATTCATGCAGGGTGCCAGAAACTTCAGCTTGCCTATATTTACACCAAGTGTTTGGTCGAGGTGGACACAACGGCTTTTCATCTATTGATATTCGATGAAAGAAAGTACTCCACACAGCTCTCTTCATCTTCTCTAAATTGTCACAGTTATCTCTAATGGCCTTCCCCAAATATTCCTGTAATTCATCAATTACTTTGTCTGTTAGTCTTCCAGCACATTTTATTGTCTTCCCACCACACAGTATCAGAAACAAAGGACTGATTTGTTTACTCCTAATGACAACTTCTGAGACGTAGCAGTATACACAAAAGAAAGCAATTCACAGCATTCTAGACTGTGTAGATCCCAAGATATGACTGCTCAATTGTGGCAGTATATGCGTACCTGCGAAATTTGACAGTTACACATCAACATTCAAAATACACTCCTGCAAATGGAAAAAAGAACACAGTGACACCGGTGTGTCAGACCCACCATACTTGCTCCGGACACTGCGAGAGGGCTGTACAAGCAATGATCACACGCACGGCACAGCGGACACACCAGGAACCGCGGTGTTGGCCGTCGAATGGCGCTAGCTGCGCAGCATTTGTGCACCGCCGCCGTCAGTGTCAGCCAGTTTGCCGTGGCATACTGAGCCCATCGCAGTCTTTAACACTAGTAACATGCCGCGACAGCGTGGACGTGAACCGTATGTGCAGTTGACGGACTTTGAGCGAGGGCGTATAGTGGGCATGCGGGAGGCCGGGTGGACGTACCGCCGAATTGCTCAACACGCGGGGCGTGAGGTCTCCACAGTACATCGATGTTGTCGCCAGTGGTCGGCGGAAGGTGCACGTGCCCGTCGACCTGGGACCGGACCGCAGCGACGCACGGATGCACGCCAAGACCGTAGGATCCTACGCAGTGCCGTAGGGGACCGCACCGCCACTTCCCAGCAAATTAGGGACACTGTTGCTCCTGGGGTATCGGCGAGGACCATTCGCAACCGTCTCCATGAAGCTGGGCTACGGTCCCGCACACCGTTAGGCCGTCTTCCGCTCACGCCCCAACATCATGCAGCCCGCCTCCAGTGGTATCGCGACCGGCGTGAATGGAGGGACGAATGGAGACGTGTCGTCTTCAGCGATGAGAGTCGCTTCTGCCTTGGTGACCATGATGGTCGTATGCGTGTTTGGCGCCGTGCAGGTGAGCGCCACAATCAGGACTGCATACGACCAAGGCACACAGGGCCAACACCCGGCATCATGGTGTGGGGAGCGATCTCCTACACTGGCCGTACACCACTGGTGATCGTCGAGGGGACACTGAATAGTGCACGGTACATCCAAACCGTCATCGAACCCATCGTTCTACCATTCCTAGACTGGCAAGGGAACTTGCTGTTCCAACAGGACAATGCACGTCCGCATGTATCCCGTGCCACCCAACGTGCTGTAGAAGGTGTAAGTCAACTACCCTGGCCAGCAAGATCTCCGGATCTTTCCCCCATTGAGCATGTTTGGGACTGGATGAAGCGTCGTCTCACGCGGTCTGCACGTCCAGCACGAACGCTAGTCCAACTGAGGCGCCAGGTGGAAATGGCATGGCAAGCCGTTCCACAGGACTACATCCAGCATCTCTACGATCGTCTCCATGGGAGAATAGCAGCCTGCATTGCTGCGAAAGGTGGATATACGCTGTACTAGTGCCGACATTGTGCATGCTCTGTTGCCTGTGTCTATGTGCCTGTGGTTCTGTCAGTGTGATCATGTGATGTATCTGACCCCAGGAATGTGTCAATAAAGTTTCCCCTTCCTGGGACAATGAATTCGCGGTGTTCTTATTTCAATTTCCAGGAGTGTATTATTTCAAGATCTCACAATTGTCTGATTTTAATGTATTATATATCAAAATGTTCAGGAAAGTCGAAAGTACGTTATGGAGTCAAACACAAAAATGTCAAATTTCAACTAATTTCAAATACAATGCACCCTTAATGGCGTTTATTACGGTAATTGAACTGACAATGCTTAACTTTCGTTTCTACATGATGGGTCGCAAGCAATTGGCCAGATGCAAAAAAATCAATGACCTTAGATTGATACAATTTACATACATGCTATTCACACAAGTTCATAAGTCACTGCTATCGTTAATATCACTGCGGTTCTTCTAGTGCTGCTCTGCTAGTGCGAGTCTACTAGTGCGGCCACGGCTATGCACCGTACGTCGAGAGAAGAGCTCTGACAGCTGGCAGCGCAGTATCCAGTATTCGTAACGGACGGACAGCAAGCGGTTGGATGGTCGGGGGGGTGGGGAGTGTGGTGTCACCGCCAGACACCACACTTGCTAGGTGGTAGCTTAAATCGGCCGCGGTCCATTAGTACATGTCGGACCCGCGTGTCGCCACTGTCAGTACTTGCAGACCTAGCGCCACCACATGGCAGGTCTAGAAAGGCGTACTAGCACTCGCCCCAGTTGTACGGACGACATTGCTAGCGACTAGACGTACGAAGCCTTCCTCTCATTTGCCGAGAGACAGTTAGAATAGCCTTCAGCTAAGTCCATAGCTACGACCTAGCAAGGCGCAGTTAATCATATCTGGAGAGAGTCTTACTTGTATTCACCATAAACGATGTATACCAAAAGGATGGATTAAAGTTAAGTATTCCCAAAGCAACGTACTTTTCTTATTAGCATTCATTGAGCATCCTGTTTCAGACTTCACGATATTCTGGGTGAGTTTATAGCGTGCATAACGGCCCCCTCAAAATAACACTGTGTCGGCACTTCTGTCGACACATAACAGGGAGCGCTAGAGCCGGTTGACAGGCCTTCTCGTCCCACCCTTCGGACTGCGGCAACACTTGGCTCCTACAGAACCTAACAATGCCGCGCCATTCATTGCAGCACTCCTGTAGGGGCAGCATTCTGCTGACAGATGTGTTCCTTGATGGAATGTTTTTTCACATGGGCTACTAGTATTTGGCACCTTACACATGCTATAGGACTGCTCGTTGCCTGTGTGCTGGTTCTTTATATTTTTTTTAGTTTATGCTGAACCTGTGTGACCATCTCCCGGCGTTACCTTAGAGAATTGTACCCGACTTTGCGTCCTGGCTGCTAATATACCAGGCCCATAAGAAATGGTGTCTTCATGGTGTTACAAAAAGGTACGGCCAAACTTTCAGGAAACATTCCTCACACACAAATAAAGAAAAGATGTTATGTGGACAGGTGTCCGGAAGCGCTTAATTTCCATGTTAGAGCTCATTTTAGTTTCGTCAGTATGTACTGTACTTCCTCGATTCACCGCCATGTTGGCCCAATTGAAGGAATGTAATGTTGACTTCGGTGCTTGTGTTGACATGCGACTCATTGTTCTACAGTACTAGCATCAAGCACATCAGTACGTAGCATCAACAGGTTAGTGTTAATCACTAACGAGGTTTTGCAGTCAGTGCAATGTTTACAAATGCGGAGTTGGCAGATGCCCATTTGGTGTATGGATTAGCACGGGGCAATAGCCGTGGCGCGGTACGTTTGTATCGAGACAGATTTCCTGAACAAAGGTGTCCCGACAGGAAGACGTTCAAAGCAATCGATCGGCGTCTTAGGGAAGACCTAGAACGACGAGGACACCTGCAATGGACGAGGCAATTCTTCGTGTAGTTGACGATTACCCTAATGTCAGCGTCAGAGAAGTTGCTCCTGTACAAGGTAATGTTGACCACGTCGCTGTATGGAGAGTGCTACGGGAGAACCAGTTGTTTCCGTACCATGTACAGACTGTGCAGGCACTATCAGCAGCTGATTGGCCTCCACGGGTACACTTCTGCGAATGGTTCATCCAACAATGTGTCAATCCTCATTTCAGTGCAAATGTTCTCTTTACGGATGAGTCTTCATTCCAATGTGATCAAATTGCAAATTTTCACAATCAACATTTGTGGGCTGACGAGAATCCGCACGCAATTGTGCAATCACGTCATCGGCACAGATTTTCTGTGAACGTTTGGGCAGGCATTGTTGGTGATGTCTTGATTGGGCCCCATGTTCTTAGACCTACGCTCAATGGAGCACGTTATCATGATTTCATACGGGATACTCTACCTGTGCTGCTAGAACATGTGCCTTTACAAGTACGACACAACATGTGGTTCATGCACGATGGAGCTCCTGCACATTTCAGTCGAAGTGTTCGTACGCTTCTCAACAACAGATTCGGTGACCGATGGATTGGTAGAGGCGGACCAATTCCATGGCCTCCACGATCTCCTCACCTCAACCCTCTTGACTTTCATTTATGGGTGCATTTGAAAGCTCTTGTTACGCACTCCGGTACCAAATGTAGAGACTCTTCGTGCTCGTACTGTGGACGGCTGTGATACAATACGCCCTTCTCCAGGGCTGCATCAGCGCATCAGGGATTCCATGTGACGGAGGATGCATGTATCCTCGCTAACGGAGGACATTTTGAACATTTCCTGTAACAAAGTGTTTGAAGTCACGCTGGTACGTTCTGTTGCTGTGTATTTCCATTCTATGATTAATGTGTTTTGAAGAGAAGTAATAAAATGAGCTGTAACATGGAAAGTAAGCGTTTCCGGACACGTGTCCACATAACATATTTTCTTTCTTTGTGTGTGAGGAATGTTTCCTGAAAGTTTGGCCGTACCTTTTTGTAACACCCTGTATACTGTGACCCTTTAGTTACAAAACTTGTCTGAATCAGCGTTACCTCTCATGGGTAGGACAAAACGAAAACGCTACACGAATAATTTCATATATTACACATAATTTCGTAATAACACAAAAAATATATGACACATAATTTCAAAATATCACAGAAAATACGCAAGTGGGCAACACCGTCTTTAGCGGCATAATCGTCATTCATTCTTTAAGACTCAATTATCGACATGCATGAATTACACCACTAGAAATTTAAGGTAGGCCACTGCTGAATGTAGATAACCCCTATCAAAGAAAATATTCTGGGCAAAAATTATATACTATTGGCGCCAAAATGAAGTGTGAACTGAACTCAGAAAGAAAGTACCAAGAATAATTAAATTTCACGACAGAAATTTCTCGATCTACCATCTGATACGCAATCTGCACTCATTGAGCTAAAAGTGAAGCTTATAACTCGGGAAATAGCTACATGAACTGATGGTTCCTGTTGCATGCTCACTACCACAAAGCAAAATTTCACAAACACATTTCCGAGAAAACTATTGCAAATAAAATAAAACCGTAACCTGTACCGATGAAGATATGTTGAATGCGTGCTATGAGCATACCCTGTCGTGAATTTTTGGCCACATTAGGTCATTTTTATCTCAGCAAATCTGCGAGCTGCTGTGCTCCCACGTCCGGTCCGTCTCATGGCTGGCCCCACAGTGCTCCCCACGTGCCAAAATCCGACCAACGTTCCTATTCAAACGCGGTGGTGGGGAGACTCACCTCACTCCCGCACCAACTTTGTAACCTACCCTCGTGCCTGTTTTCATCTTTGCTTGCTGCTCTGGCTTACCTGCCGTTATTCTTGTAATGTTGGCAATGACTGCTATTCCCTTAAACTGTTCCCTTTGGTCCATGCTCCCGCTACATTTGACTTCCATACATACCCATGTTCACTCATACAGGATGGAACAAGGAGTACACATATAAACGGCGTGTGACCTCTTTGTGAAATGATGAAAAGAAATAAACAAATGCGTCAAATATTCCTTTCACCCAGTGAAGTATTGAAGCTGCTAGCAATAAAACTTATATCTCGATATAGGAAACATAATTACTTCCTACTGTAACCTGAGGCAAAACGAAAGTAACGCCTCACACAAACACACACATAAATATTTTCTTTAATGATTTTGCAACCATTTGACTGCAACAATTTTTATTTTATTGTTACATGGCTCAGACTTCCCTGTATTTCATACCAGTATGATATCTTTTGGGCAACGACCTTGCCGCAGTGGATACACTGGTTCCCGTGAGATCACCGAAGTTAAGCGAAGTCGGGTATGGTCGGCACTTGGATGGGTGACCATCCAGGCCGCCATGCGCTGTTGCCATTTTTCGGGGTGCACTCAGCCTCGTGATGCCAATTGAGGAGCTACTCGATCGGATAGTAGCGGCTTCGGTCAAGTATGCCATCTTACGACCGGGATAGCGGTGTGCTGACCCCACGCCCCTCCTATCCGCATCCTACACTGGGGATTGGCCTGAAGACGGAGAGCGATATCTTTTGACAAATAAATAAGTTACTATACTTGAAAATGGCCTATGGCCGAACTTTGGATTTTATAACAATAAAATAAAAAGTATTACCCTCAAATGGCAGTAACATCATTAAAAAATTACCATGACTATAGTTCCAGACAAAATAAAAATTGAAACTTCCTGGCGGATTAAAACTGTGTGCCCGACCGAGACTCGAACTCGGGACCTTTGCCTTTCGCGGGCAAGTGCTCTACCATCTGAGCTACCGAAGCACGACTCACGCCCGGTCTCACAGCTTTACTTCTGCCAGTATCTCGTCTCCTACCTTCCAAACTTTACAGAAGCTCTCCTGCGACCTTGCAGAACTAGCACTCCTGAAAGAAAGGATATTGCGGAGACATGGCTTAGCCACAGCCTGGGGGATGTTTCCAGAATGAGATTTTCAATCTGCAGCGGAGTGTGCGCTGATATGAAACTTCCTGGCAGATTAAAACTGTGTGCCCGACCGAGACTCGAACTCGGGACCTTTGTCTTTCGCGGGCAAGTGCTCTACCATCTGAGCTACCAAAGCACGACTCACGCCCGGTCTCACAGCTTTACATCCGCCAGTATCTCGTCTCCTACCTTCCAAACTTTACAGAAGCTCTCCTGCTAAAACTACACACAGCATTAACAAGGTAAAGAAAATTGCACAAATGTTACATGTAAAATATCGAATGAGGAAGTTACCTCCATTTTTCGTGCGGGAAAACGGAAACACCAACATCATCGTCATCTGATTGATCATCTCTCGTCACGACGACATAGTCTTCGGTATCTCCGCTGCTGCTGACCTCATCGTCTGATAAATAACTTACAGTATTATGAACAGATTCTTCTCTTACACCTTCTTCTATGTTTGACCTTTTAATCTCTTTCCACACGTGGTTCACGAGATTCTTTCAATTTTCTGTCGTTATTCGTGTGACAGCCTCATTTACCAGCCTCTCTGTGTCTCGCAACGTGAAGTTTTTGTTTCGCTCCGCAAAATCTGCTTTTATTTGATCCCAGATGAGATCAATTGCGTTGTCATAGCAGTGGTACGGCGGTAGATGTATAACTTCGTTTCCATGATTGTCTGCTAATGTATCAATCACATAATGCGTCTTTTGCGGCTTATATCGTTTTCACTAATTCCAGAAGTTCCGCTTTACGCATATTCTACTCAAAGCCGATTTTATTATCATCAACCAGATGACTGTTTCGTCTCTCCTTGCAGTAGCCGTTGGTGACTTTTTTAATTGTACCGAATGGTACGGCGCACTGTCCATTTCAAAAACACTACCATAACTGACGTTTGGTAGCAAACGAGCAACGAACCAGTCTCTGAATGTATCTGCATTCATCTACTCGTGGTAGTCGACAGTTTTGTTTTTGTTTTTAAATGACACATCATCATAGCACCGGGCACAAAATCGTTCATAGAGCCAGCATGAACTATAATTATTCGCCTCCCTTAACAGTTTGTGCACTCATAGTTCCGTGACACGTTGTCTGTCCATGCAACGGAAAGTGCATGATGCACGTTGACCCATGTTTCGTCAATCCATATTACATTTTCTAGATTCACTGCTAGCAACTCGCACAGGAAATGCCATTTACGTGCTACAATGTCTCCGTGTTCCATTAATACCTCTCGTCCTGAGAACTTTTTCCAAAGAAAGCCAATTTTTTTCGAAACAATGGAGAAAAAGAATGTTCATATGTGTGTGAAATCTTATGGGACTTAACTGCTAAGGTCATTAGTCCCTAAGCATACACACTACTTAACCTAAATTATCCTAAGGACAAACGCATACCCATGCCCGACGGAGGACTCGAACCTCCGCCGGGGCCAGCCGCACAGTCCAGGTCTGTAGCGCCTTAGACCGCTCGGCTAATCCCGCGCGGCGTAACAATGGAGAGACTTGCCGTTCTGCCTGTGAACAAACCACTGTCCGGCAGTGATTCCGTCAACTTTTTAAGTGTCAGATACTCTTTCCTGCTGTGGTACGCGTATACATATTGCCTGATAGCACTTTCCTCAAAGTTGTCTGTTTCTGTCACACGACATGATCTCTTCCTTGACATTCCAGGTGTCACAATAACAGGGTTCGCAGCTGAATTGGCTGCCTCGTTATCATTTGTGACTCTCTTCGCTGTCATTGTACAGATGTTCAATGCCTCTGCCACTCTGTCCCTTTCAAAGTAGACAAGCAGTCTGTATATAAATACGCGTGTTTGGAATTTCAGCGTTGCTCCTTTCCCAAAAGCCCTCTTCTCCGCACTACAGGCAACCATTTTCCACTTATACACAGTTTTCCACTTATACACACAGCAAGAAACTCACAGAAGTAGCTGAATGCACACGTATACACACAAACCTGAACATCTCTTCCTTGACATTCCAGATGTCACAATAACAGGGTTCGCAGCTGAATTGGCTGCCTCGTTATCATTTGTGACTCTCTTCGCTGTCATTGTACAGATGTTCAATGCCTCTGCCACTCTGTCCCTTTCAAAGTAGACAAGCAGTCTGTATATAAATACGCGTGTTTGGAATTTCAGCGTTGCTTCTTTCCCAAAAGCCCTCTTCTCCGCACTACAGGCAACCATTTTCCACTTATACACAGTTTTCCACTTATACACACAGCAAGAAACTCACAGAAGTAGCTGAATGCACACGTATACACACAAACCTGAACATAGCACAGGACGCAACTGATTGAAAGCAGAGGTCTCCCAGCACTATGGCAACACTGGGGCGTTTCCACGGTGATGCAAACAAAAGCTCACGATCAGACTGGCCGTCGTGGATGCACGAAGCACATACGCCAAGGCCTCGTCAATTGTCAGAGCTCTTGTCTCGCCATATGGAGTATAAGCGGCGCGTCGCTTTTATTTTCTTTGGGTAGATACCGCTCCTGTCGTGGTGACGTCATAGTCAGCGTGCTATTGGCTGACGTCTTCTCACAGCCCTGTCTGCTGTATCGTTCCTGATCTTCACGCTGGCGCTAGTCGTTACGCTGGAACAGTTTGACATCAATGTTTCCCTTTGTCAGTGAGTGTTGTAACTTGAATTTTGCTATCGCCATTAAACCTATCATGGCCTGTCTCCCGCCGGGCATCTCCGGCTCGCTTTTTGTTGACGATTTTTCCATCTAGTTCAGTTCTCCATGGACCTGTCTCACTGAGCGGCGTCTTCAGCGCTGTCTTGATCATCTTTACTCTTGGAGCATCGACAATGGCTTTCGCTTTTCCACTGATAAAACCGTCTGTATGAATTTCTAGCCGCCCAAATGGTTTCTCCCACCATCTCTACATCTTGTGCCTGTTGCCTTTCCGTTCTTTGAAACTACGACTTTTCTGAGGCTCATGCTCGATAGAAAACTCTCTTGGTCCTCCCATGTGTCTAGCCTGGCAGTTGCCACGCGGGATTAGCCGAGCGGTCTCAGGCGCTGCAATCATGGACTGTGCGGCTGGTCCCCTGATCCCAGGGTAGGTTCGAGTCCTCCCTCGGGCAAGGGTGTGTGTGTTTGTCCTTAGGATAATTTAGGTTAAATAGTGTGTAAGCTTAGGGACTGATGACCTTAGCAGTTAAGTCCCATAAGATTTCACACACATTTGAACATTTCATTTGCCTGGCAGCCCGCTGTACGCGGTCACTCAATCTCCTACATGTCCTCACTGGTACTTCCTGGGGTGTCGATCGAACCGCCCTCCTCCGTTTGTACTGATCACTTGTCCGTTCGAAACTCGACTATGGGTGCTTTGTTTATGCGTCTCCACACCCGTCGCTTTTACACCATCTCAACACTAGCACCAACATGGCATCTGTTTGCCCACATGTACCTTTTACACCAGCCTGGTTGACAGTCTGTATGCTGAAGCTGCTGAACTACCACTGTCCTACCACTGTGCCGTTCTCCTCAGCAGGTATGCATGCTGTTTGTCTACCATGCTTGACCAACTATCCTATGACTCCATATTTGATGATCCCTTTATCGTCGTTATGGTGCACGTCCCTCTTCTATGTTACCTCCTGGAGTCTGCTTTCGCCACTTACCATGGCGGCATAACTTCACACTACCTGCAACCTTCCCAGTGAGTGTGAACCCTTCACCACCTTGGCTTCATGAAGTGGCCCATGTTTATCCTTGGCCTTCATTCGCTTCCTAAGGACACTACTCCAGCCTCGGTATATCTCCAGTTTCACGACCTTCACATGGGACTTCGCGATAGTACCTTTGTATACACTGATGGCATTCGGATTGACCGTGAGGTCGGGTGTGCCTTCAGCATTGGCACCCGTGTCTCTTGATATCGGCTTTCGACACACTCTTCAGTATTTACAGCCTAGTGCATCCAGCGACACAGCCTCTCCAATTGTGTCCTCTGCTCAAACTCACTCAGTGCCCTTCAAAGTCTATGTGTGCTGTACACCGCCCATACCTTAGTGCGGTGGGTTCAGGAAAACTGTCACTTGCTCACTGTTGGTGGAGCCAGTGTCGTGTTTCTGTGGGTCCCTGGTCACGTCGGTCTCCCAGGAAACGAGGCTGCTGACGCTGCTGCCAAGGCTGCAGTCCTCGTACCACAACCCAAGAATACCTGTATTCCCTCCAATGATCTCAGCGTTGCCGTCTGTCAGGAGTGGTCTCCCTGTGGCATCGGCAATGGTCTTCCCTTCTCGGGAACAAGTTTCGGCTTATTAAGCCTCTCCCATCCCCTTGAACGACCTCCTCTCGGTCCTCCTGCCGGGAGGAGATTATTTTAACTCGACTATGTATTGGGCACTGCCTTTTTAGCCATCGTCATTTGCTCAGTGGCGCTACCCCATCACTTCGTCCACACTGCGCATAAATTTTTACTGTCTGCGACTTCCGGCCAGAATGCCCTTTTTTTAACCATTTACGTTCCAGCTTGGGTTTGTCGCCTGATTTATCAACCGTTTTAGCGAATGACGCGCCGACTGTCGACTGCTTTTTACTTTTTATCCGGCGCAGCAATATGGCGAAGGGCATTTAATTTTAGGTTTTGGAGCTCCATTACTGTATGGTGTTTTTTTAGCCATTTTTCCACGTGTCTTTTTTTTAGCTGTTTCCTATTCTGTCCATTGGGACTGACGCATAGTCGTTTAACTCCACTCTGTGTTCGTGCTCTCTAGTTTTGACTTGGGTTCGTATGACCCCAGCTGTTTTTTTTGCTCCCTAAAGCAAAACAAAACAAAACATACAATAATAATATATCAGACAGTTGAAAAACAGTTCGCTAAAGGTAATTTCATCTAAGGGCTTTGTCTACGTTCTCGATCCAAGTCATTTTTATTTGCAGAAGTGTCTCACTCAACGATGTGTATAATATAGTTTATCTGTTGTCTGGACGTTGCACTAAGCTCTCAGCAACTGTAGTTAGAAATTTGCGTCTGTCGCAAAGAGAGCAGGAAGCACTGGGTTTCCAAGCAATTACATTACGAGCTAAGATATTTTCCCTTCAGGATCAGTTTTCTACGAAAATTATCAACACACAGGGACCATTTCTTGAACAGCATTATGAGGCAGATCATTAATGGACAAGGACCACTTTGTTTAATTAAAGAGATTAATAGTAAAGTTCAGGATTTAATCAATTTGCACGTTTGTTTTAGAAAGATTACAAAACATGGACCAATTCATGTTATATTCTCGTACGCATATTATATATATATATATATATATATATATATATATATATGTTTGGTTTCTCTCGCAGTTGGAAATGCTCAGTCACCCCAAAGCTAAACAACGGCAAAGTTAACAACCAACCAACCAAGCCAGTACGATTACAAAATCATATCATTCGAAAACAAATTAATAAGATAACTTTCACCATTGCGACAAAGTCAGCTTGAAAGGAGAACAACTGATTGTTAGAACAGTGGGCGCCTGCCTCCTAGATCACTTACGCACATAGTTACATTATTGACATTAAAGCTTTCACGAATACCTTGGAATCCCAGAAACCGACATCTTGCCCCTATCAATGTCGATAACAGGCTAAAATGGTCGAGATTTTCGGTTCCTGGAATGGATTAACTGTCTAAATACATAATTAAGCTTGTACGCTAACGTCAGTGCGCGACACTTTCTGGACGTGGTCAATGTTTCGTTATAAAATTAATTTACCATACAAATCACGCGCGTGTTAACAATTGTGGACATAACGGAATGAAATTCGGTATGAAATCGTTGTTTATGCTCACAAGTGGTTAAACAAAGTGGATCTCTTTCACCGGCGTTGTGCCAGCGCAGTTCGTGTCCTCAGCCTCAGTGCCGTGCACCCGAATGTACTTGGCCCCTCGGTTCCCTGGTACTGAATTTGTACAGACAGTCCACCTCCGTAGCGTAACTGTAGCGTTACCGCCTACCACGCCGGGGGCCCGCGTTCGATTCCCGGCAGGGGACTGGGTGTTGTTTGTCCTTCATCATCATTTCATCATCATTGACTCGCAAGTCGGCGATGTGGCGTCAAATGAAAAAAATCAAGTAGCTCATCAATTGGCCTCACAGGAGCTGAGCGCACTCCACTTGCCTACAGCACTCGGCACTAATCCTAGTACCAGCCAAGTCCCCCCCCCCCCAGTTCCTCCCCCCTAACCCTAGATACCCTCACGTGAACGACACAGGTGCTGGACAACCCGAAAATCATCTTTCGGAGGATGAGACACGCCTGTAGGACTACCCTCCTAGAGGACACAAAAATTTCTGTAGTACACGTAAAGAAATCTAAATCTTCTAGATCCACAGCGCGTAGGTGCCGGTTGTTGCTCGCAGCGAATCGACGTACCGGCGCCGCTGTTGCACGTAGACGCCGGTGCGACAGTGTAACCGGTTTGACAAAAAAATGGTTCAATTGGCTCTGAGCACTATGGGACTTAACATCTATGGTCATCAGTCCCCTAGAACTTAGAACTACTTAAACCTAACTAACCTAAGGACAGCACACAACACCCAGCCATCACGAGGCAGAGAAAATCCTTAACCCCGCCGGGAATCGAACCCGGGAACCCGGGCGTGGGAAGCGAGAACGCTACCGCACGACCACGAGATGCGGGCAACCGGTTTGACGCCGCGCGTGATCTCCCACAGTGTGTGACAAATTCGGCCCTGGCCTGTCGACGTGGCGGCTTCGTCTGCAACCGACAGGCCGACATACACCTCCACGGCGCTCCAAAGTCCTTACTGGCTTCTGGAAAAAGACTGACGTAACCGACAGCAGCGTGCTGATACAGGGGCTTGTGCGTAGTATAGTCAAATGGCTCTGAGCACTATGGGACTCAACATCTTAGGTCATAAGTCCCCTAGAACTTAGAACTACTTAAACCTAACTAACCTAAGGACATCACACACACCCATGCCCGAGGCAGGATTCGAACCTGCGACCGCAGCAGTCCTGCGGTTCTGGACTGCAGCGCCAGAACCGCTAGACCACCGCGGCCGGCTGTAGTATAGTCGCAATTGCTATAAAACAACCAGTTTCACTAAAATTGAACTATAGTTATTATTGTTTATTCGGAGTTCGTATTACTCGTTACAGCGGAATCATACAGTGATTTTAATACTGATGTAACGATATCGAGTCTTCGAGGGGACCTAGCGAGTCATTTGGCTGCTATGATAATCTAAACGGTTGGACAGGCCAAGACACAGTTCACTTCGCTTGAACCCAGATATGGGAATGAATTTGTCGTGCAGTGATTGGACGTTGAGGAACGGCTCTTGTAAAGGAGTTAGAGATGTTGGCTCTTACTAAAAGCGTTAAACGTTTAATTAATTCGAAGGAATTATTTATGTAACTACTCAATTAGAAGTCTTGTCTCAAATTAACTCCAATTTATTACAATCATTACTTGTAAGCACAAACATAGTAAAGAAACCAATAATTAGACATGAAAGAGGGTAAAAAATTACAAAGTAAGAGAAACTACAAATTATGATCATTTACATGCACTTAAGTCATTGGTGGGTTGGTTTGGCAAAGTCTGCAAGGATCAAGTCGGACCATCATCTGCACCATCATTCTCGAGAATGTGTAGTGACTGGACCGATAATGCCAGAAAGACGTATGAAATCCGCGTGTAAATGACAAAATCTCCTTGGTCAAGAGTGAGCCATCGAATGTTAGCCAGATACTACAACATAGCATCTAACGAAGTTTAGAAACAATGGATCGAAAAACGCCTAACTGTTTTCTTTCCCGTTTAGCTGCCATACAGACGATCTCACCATAGGTGATGAGTCGGAGTGTCGAGTTCTTCTAACGGCGGAGTATCCTAGCCGCTAGTCATTGCCTGCCATGTGCTTAGCTGACCCTTTGTTGTCCGTCTGGCTGCCTGACTTAAAAACCGTTTTTCTCAGGAAGGAATAGACGTAATAAGCTGGAATTTATGTCACACGCTAAGGCCTACGGTCCCTGGGCGGTATAAAAAGCTGAAGCTTCTGAGTCAGTGGAATCAACAGATACAGCAATTTATATCACATATTTTGATACTCGCAATCTATCCCATCGAAACTTGCAAGGTAGTTTCCGTTGACATAGAATCATGAAATTAGGCTACAAGGAAGGTTTTACAGTACAACCAAAAGAAAAAAATCCGTAAACTATAAGTCTGTAATTATGTCACACAAAAAGTTTCTCATTTGTTATCTGACGTCAATCTGTAAATTAAAATAATAAGTAGTTTGGCATCAGGCTAACTGGGTCTTAGTGGTAAAAGTCAGACATCAGAGAAGGAATGACTTTATTGCTCGTATGTCTCGTTGTCTGCCTCTTGCATGACTTCCGTGACATTCATATTAGTGAAATTAACACATTTTCGAAACTTTTGGGCTCTCTGGGACCGATATCTTGCCAGTATCAGTGCTGATAACAGGCAAAAATGGTCGAGTTCTCGATTCCCGGGATGGACGAGCTTCCTATTGAAACGCCCGCTAAATTACGCAGGGCTAACAGGTAATTAGGATTGTGGAGTTGCGGTCGGATTCATGTCACAATTGTAATTTATTATCATTTAGTTCACAAATACACTTTTGAAACAATTAAATTTGCTTCGCGGCTGAAGGCCTCCAAATAGATGCTTTAGAATCTGTTCAATTTTGAAAATATATGACACACAGTTAAATTTACGAATAAGATAAGCTGTATACATATATGAGATCAGCATGCGGAGCGGCTGAAGGCCGCCGGATTAAATCTTCCAAATTCCAAATATACTATGGTGATTACTGAAGGCAGAAAGCCACAATGTTTTAAGACGCTAACAGCGCTGATGGCCCACAAGTTGCACAGAAAGAGATAAACAAACGCAATAAAGTGGTTGAAGGCCGCAAAGTTAAATTCTACAAGTTAAGGAAATATTGCAACAGTCGGTAATACAATACATTAAGTTTAAAAATTTCCTTTTGCAACAACAACGGCGGAAGGAAAAACAATACCTTGTAAAATCTTTCAGAGGAAACTGCAATAACCTTTCAAGAGCAGAAGGCGATAATGTGTGGACTTGAAGGAAACTCTGAGAACATGTTTCCAGTTCTGAAGGCCCACAACTAATCTTGCCAAATTAAAAATATAAAATACAGTTAAATTACAACAACATGAACACTGCCAAAAGATGATTAAGAGAACGGCACTCAGGAGTCTCCAGTGGATCGGTCTGCCCTCGTTCACTTAGGCGAGGCAGGTGGTGAGTCCAACTACACTTAATTCGTGCGAACCCAACCAAGGGACAGTCACGGACCGATCAACCGCTTTCTTGGCACGACGGAGTACACAAGAATTCAATCCCCGCCCACACAAAAAAAAAAATTACAAGTATCACTACCCCCAAACAAACGCGTATGTGAACTGAGCTGCCAAAACTACACACCATGTTGGGCTGGAACTGTTGTGGCGTAGCAAGACAGC
The DNA here is from genome assembly GCF_023864275.1 of Schistocerca cancellata. Lineage (NCBI taxonomy): Eukaryota > Metazoa > Arthropoda > Insecta > Orthoptera > Acrididae > Schistocerca > Schistocerca cancellata. The sequence continues at coordinate 115,780,563 of NC_064626.1, forward strand.
CACGCCACTCGGAAGTAGCCGAAATGCACGCGTTAACTCACGCCGGCTTGCGTGAGGTCTGAAACAGGATACGTTATGAATGCTATAAAGAAAAGTACGTAGCTTCTTTAATACTTAACTTTAATTCATCCTTGTGGTACATCGCTCTTGATAATACAAGTGACCTTGCTAGGTCGTAGCCATGGACTTAGCTGAAGGCTATTCTAACTGTCTCTCGGCAAATGAGAGAAAGGCTTCGTCAGTGTAGTCGCTAGCAAAGTCGTCGTACAACTGGGGCGAGTGCTAGTCAGTCTCTCAAGACCTGCCGTGTGGTGGCGCTCGGTCTGCGATCACTGCCAGTGGCGACACGCGGGTCCGACATGTACTAATGAACCGCGGCCGATTTAAAGCTACCACCTAGCAAGTGTGGTGTCTTGCGATGACACCACAGGAACAACAGGTGAGGAAAAGACAATGCCTAAAATTACGTTAGCGGGAAGGGCAGATAACCAGAACACTAACGCCCACAAGGCACTTGACTATTGATAAATTAATTTGATCAATTCCACTTGGCGGCGACTATCTCGAACACTTCACTCGTTGTTGATCACAGGAAAACCTCCACAACAGCAACGCCAGAACCAACAACGTAATGCTCAAAACCACTCAACCTGGGTCGGCGAGCGACTATGTTCGTACCGATCGAACAACTCTAGACGGACTCCGACACTGCGCCGAGCCCGCCAGCGGCCCAGTCGACTACGCCGCACGGAGATGTCCTCGGATCAACCGACCGAACAACAATCCACCAAAAGTCAGGCCCGCCTAAGTGATGCGCGGCGGCAACGGTCAGGCGGGCGATGTCATCGCAGGGCTCACTGCTGCTGCTGGCCCGGGCTGCGCTCCAGACGCGTTGCAACTCCTGCCAGGGCCCAACTCACGACCCCAACTGCCGCCGTGAACTCTCCTCCTCGCACGTTCCGACTGAATCCACGCAGAATGCCGACAACTTCTAGAATGGTCGTCAGTAGAAATAACACCAGCTACAAAGACCACCTTACAAACACTTGCACGAAGACCTGAAGAATAACAAACAGTAACTAAGCACACACGAAGACAAATCGGGAGCCGATGCACACATACACAACCGACTCATGAACGATCGGCGAGCAAAAACGCGTCGTGCGGTAGGACGACCGACCGACAACATCTACATAAGACAAAAAATATCTGGCGCAGTTGTTATATAAGTAACTGCTGCTACATTGGCAGGTTATCAAGATTTAAGTGAGTTTTAATGTGGTGTTATGCTCTGCGCATGAGCGATGGGACACAGCATCTCCGAGGTAGTGGTCAAGTGGGAATTTTCCCGTACGACCATTTCACGAGTGAACCGTGAATGTCAGGAATCCGGTAAAACACCAAATCTCCGACATCGCTGCTGCCGAAAAAAGATCTGTAAGTAGGCTGTTTATGTTTCCTTTATGTAAGTAGGCTGTTTATGTTTTCTTTATGTAAGTAGGCTGTTTATGTTTTCTTATTGGCAACGTTACATAGCGCTCTGTATGAAAATCACTGGCTGTGCTGTGTGCAGTCTGTGGCTAGTTTGCATTGTTGTCTGCCATTGTAGTGTTTGGCAGCGGCAGCTGGATGTGAACAGCGCGTAGCGTAGCGCAGTTGGAGGTGAGCAGCCAGCAGTGGTGGATGTGGGGAGAGAGATGGCGGAGTTTTGTAATTTGTCATGAACTGCTATATATATTATGACTATTAAGGTAAATACATTGTTTGTTCTCTATTAATATCTTTCATTTGCTAACTATCCCTATCAGTAGTTAGTGCCTTCTGTAGTTTGAATCTTTTATTTAGCTGGCAGTAGTGGCTCTCGCCGTATTGCAGTAGTTCGAGTAACGAAGATTTTTGTGAGGTAAGTGATTTGTGAAAGGTATAGGTTAATATTAGTCAGGGCCATTGTTTTGTAGGGATTATTAAAAGTCAGATTGCGTTGCGCTAAAAATATTGTGTGTCAGTTTAAGCACAGTCCGGTATAAATGTTCAAAGGGGACGTTTCATATGGCGACCGCAAGACTTCTAAGGACAATTCCAAAAACTTTGTGCGTGCACAAGTGGTGGTTATGGACTTGCTATCTTCTCTGCAAGACTCTTCGATGGTGATTGTGCACCTGCACAGTCACAGCAGATGGCTGCTGGCCGTCTCTACATGGACTACAGTGGGTCTGCACCTCTGGCGGCCCACCAACACCAATACCGTAATCTCTACCAGGACTACAGTGGGTCTACTCTGTGATGACCTACCTATCAATATTCTTCAAAACGTCGATTGACTCTGGTGTGGGTTTGCTCTGTTGTGGCCAATTACCTGTCTGCATGTCAAGAGTCAGCACTGTCTTTCCGTTGGAAGGACAACACTACTTCTTCAAGACTGCATGGAAATCCACTACTTCCGTGTGCATTGTCTTTTACTGCTCAGACTTTGAAAATAAAACACTGAAATTTTACTGTGATGAACAATCTGGACTGTCTTTATGGACTGTGAGAAAATTTTAGCTTTTGACCAACATTGTATTAATAAGTGTGTGCATTTGATTTCTTTGTTATTTTAATTATGAAATTTTTTTTCAAATCATTATTGGCCACTGCCCAAAACAATTTGTAAAATTTTTTGTGGGGAGCATGGGGGCTATGTAAGGAGGCTGTTTATGTTTTCTTTATGTAAGTAGGCTGTTTATGTTTTCTTATTGGCAACGTTACATAGCGCTCTGTATGAAAATCACTGGCTGTGCTCTGTGCAGTCTGTGGCTAGTTTGCATTGTTGTCTGCCATTGTAGTGTTTGGCAGCGGCAGCTGGATGTGAACAGCGCGTAGCGTTGCACAGTTGAAGGTGAGCCGCCAGCAGTGGTGGATGTGGGGAGAGAGATGGCGGAGTTTTGTAATTTGTCATGAACTGCTATATATATTATGACTATTAAGGTAAATACATTGTTTGTTCTCTATTAATATCTTTCATTTGCTAACTATCCCTATCAGTAGTTAGTGCCTTCTGTAGTTTGAATCTTTTATTTAGCTGGCAGTAGTGGCGCTCGCCGTATTGCAGTAGTTCGAGTAACGAAGATTTTTGTGAGGTAAGTGATTTGTGAAAGGTATAGGTTAATGTTAGTCAGGGCCATTGTTTTGTAGGGATTATTAAAAGTCAGATTGCGTTGCGCTAAAAATATTGTGTGTCAGTTTAAGCACAGTCGTGTATAAATGTTCAAAGGGGACGTTTCAGATCCTGCAGGAACGGGATCAACGACGAGCGAAGAGAATCATTCAACATGACAAAAGTGCAACCCTTCCGCAAATTGTTGCAGATTTCAATGCTGGGCCATCAACAAGTGTCAGCGTGCGAACCACTCAACGAAACAGCATCTGTATGGGCTTTCGGAGCCGAAGACCCACGCGTGTACCCTTGACACAAAGCTTTACGCCTCGTCTGGGCCCGTACACCGACGTTGCACTGTTGATGACTGTAAACATGTTGCCTAGTCGGACGAGTCTTGTTTCAAATTGGTATGGATGGAGGTGTACGGGTCTGGGCACAACCTCATGAAACCACGGACGCTGCATATCATCAGGGGACTGTCCAAGCTGGTAGAGGCTCTATAATGGTGTCGGGCGTGTGCAGTTGGAGTGATATGGCACCCCTGATACGTCTAGATACGACTCTGACAGATTATACGTACTTAAGCAACCTGTCTGATCACCTGCATCTATTCATGTCCACTGTGTATTCCGATGAACGAGGGAAATTCCAGCAGGACAATGCGACACTCCATATATCCAGAATTGCTGCAGAATGGCTCCAGGAAGACTCTTCTGAGATTAAACACTTCCGCTGGCCACCAAACTCCCCAGACATGAAGATTATTGAGCATACCTGTGATGCCGTGCACCGTGCTGTTCAGGAGACATCTCCACCCCGTCGTACTCTTGCGGATTTATGGACAGTCCTGCAGCATTCATGGTATCAGTTCCCTCCAACTGTACTTCAGACATTAGTCGAGTCCACGCCACGTCGTATTGCGGCACTTCTGCGTGCTCGCGGGGGCCCTACACGATACTAGGCAGATGTAGCAGTTTCTTTGGTCCTTCAGTATAATAGAAAGGTATTCTGATAACTTTAAGACTATTGCTACGCCTGTCTCGCTGTAAACTGACATCAGATTTGAGCTACCTTTTGCGGAGAACAGAGTCCGTACGTTCCTACATTCACAAAACGGTCGCCCTTCCTTCCTCTCTGAAAGCCCACAACAGCTGGTAACAGCTGGTTAACAACCCATCGCAGACAATTGGAAGCTGTCTCTCCGCGGCTAGTGGTAAGGCAGTAAGAAAAGCTCAGTGCACCCCTCGAGGCAATGAACGGCCAGTCGTCGAAACGGCGAGCAATGATCTGCTGACGATTACAGGACCGTAAATGCCTAGTTTAGTGCTCTCGCGGTCCCGCGCTAACTGCGCTGCACTTGCAATTATAACACAAGAACCATTATTTTCGGAAAGCAGTAATTCCTTTGACAAGGGGGGCTTAAGTGCTCCACTCTCGCGGGGTTTTGCGCCGTCGGCAGCATTCCGCCATAACGAGGAGCGGCGGCCGGTAGCCGCCCGTTTCCAAATTGGCGGGTTGTCGGTGGCGAGACGTCTCAATTGCAGCGCGCGCGCCTCGTTAAGCCCCGGCTGTTCGCGGTGGCACAGGCCGGCAGCAGCGGTCCACTGGCGGCAGTGGGCGTCGAATCGCTGGCGCCAGTGACCGCCGCGGCTCGTTCACTTACGTGTCGCAAATACGCAGTCATGTCTGTCGGGGGACTGAAAGTCGCCTCTGCATTAACACAGCTTCCGATAGAGACGTCCCGACAGGGCTTCTCGAATGGGATTAGGCCCTACTTACACGAGAAATAGCATTAACTGGATCTAATGCCACTACAGAATCCGGTATAGGAATTATACGGCTACAGCGACTTTACGAGTGGAGCGATAAGTCAGTGGATCTTCGAGCAACCGGACCGGGAGCGAGATGACTCGACGAAATCTTGTACTTCTTCGCTGTCAATCTTTCAATTAGCTAGGTGCTCTCCATCTGGATTTTTTAGCAGCTAACTCCTTCACTCGGCTGAATAAGACATTGTATTACCATCATTCACAGTTCGAGGATATGAGTATATTGCCCACTTGAATTAATACTCTCAGTTTGTTGGACAGAATCTAGGCGCTCAGTCAGGAACCGCGCGACTGCTACGGTCGCAGGTTCGAATCCTGCCTCGGGCATGGATGTGTGTGATGTCCTTAGGTTAGTTAGGTTTAAGCAGTCCTAAGTTGTAGGGGACTGATGACCACAGATGTTAAGTCCCGTAGTGCTCAGAGCCATTTGAACCATTTTGTTGGACAGAAAACACTTGTTTACTGTAATAGATAGATTGTAACAAGATAAATTATTGAAAGTAGTGTCCTTCGGCAGCTACAATCTTTTCCCACGTTTCGGTTTCTCGGGTAACAAATGGAGTGCGCGTTAAAAAAGTAAGTTTCTTCCATCCATGGAGCTGGTTAGCAGAGAGCGTTAAAAGTGTTTTCAGAAAGACCATACTGCATGGACCGAAAAAAGTGGTAAGTGGAAGAGGTGATAGCTGTTTAATATTCCCGTGAGGGGGGAGGGCGGGGGGGGGGGGGTGGGAGATAGGATGAGACATCCCATCGAGGTCCCTTCAAGGTTTCACTTCACTCGGTTTGCAACATATGGTTCGGCATAGCCACGAGGCAAAATGGTTTCGTCAAGTCTTTTAGCATACTGAGGGCGTTTGTCTTCAAGTTCGCAGTACAAATTGAGTAACTGTGCTTCCTAGCGTTCAGGATTCACCGTTTGACCGGTTGCAGCAGCTAATAGTACACCACGCCGACCAGGACGCATTTTCCCTCGCGCCTCAAAATCTTTGTCTTGCAATCGTCGAAACTAATCCGTACACATTGTTTGCGATAGAGCATGTTCTCCATTGGCTTCCACTAGTTTTACGATGGAGTCCCGCAGCAGATTTCTTGAGATGAAAACAGGAGAGTAATACTTCCCGCATATGCTTCACTGTAGGAGCAAAACTCTATTTGATCAAGGCACTAAATAGGTATAATTTTTTGCACAGCTGAAAGGCTAATATTACTACTGTTAAATACGTCTAGTGTCGCTGTCCGCTATGCTGCACTAGTGCAACAAGATAATTAATTCAAGCTCCCAAGAAGTAACCAGTTCTTATTAGGAATTAACGACACACCTGTTGTATCTCAAGGAAGTTTGAGAAGACTAATAGCAGTCACAATATAATGTGCGAAGGGGTGTCTCAAGCTGTCAAAGAACTGTACCGCTTCATACCTCTGCATTACATCGATAAAAAAACTTTTGGCGCAAGAATGAAGACTTGCATCTGAATTGCATTTAGTGTACAGGTTGACCGACGATCCTCAACTAAATGTGATATAAACCTATTTAATTAAAAAGCTGTCAAACTCAATGCACTCAATCTGCGGTCCCATATGTAGGGTTAACCTGGAACATGAAAGAACTAGGCTACATAATTCTAATTTGGTTGAAGGCAGACGCCAGGCTGAGATTTTGTTACAAAATATCGAAGATGTGTATTTTGTCTAAAAAGGAAACAACTAAGAAATCTCTGTTCCGGTCGATGGCTAAAAGTTGTTCGGCAATCTCGGTGCCTTTCGGAGTGTGGTAGACCAAAGCAATGCTGTGATTACCTCTTCAGTATTCCATCTACATGGAGTCCTAGAAAAGCGGATACACACTTTTTGTAACTGTAATAGAAGCGTTTAAGATATGGAAAAATTTCTAAATTGACAACAATTTCAACAAATATAGAAAGCAGACATTTATCGAAAGTATTCAAATTGTTGACCACTGTGGACCATACACAGCTGATAACGCTGACCAATGGAATCAAACATGTTCGTCCTTATTGGTATTTTGCCACATTCAGTTTCAAATGGCTGCTGTCAAAACATTTGCCTTGTGCTATAAACATTGTGCTTCACATTCCCCGATAGAAAAGAATTCTATAGGGACCAAATCTGGTGAACGTGGACTGGGTGCTGCCGCTTTGTCCTCTCCATCCGTCCGGTAGGTGCCCGTTAAGGTAGGCACCTACGCAGTGCTGCTACTGGGGAGGAGCTCCCTCCTGCTAGAAACACCATTCTCCAACCTGAAACGTCTCTTGGATGCGTGGTATGGTATATACCTGTGGTAAGTTCCGTTAATTTTTTATCAGTCACTGTACACTCAAAAAAGAAAGGCACAATCAAATCAAATGCTGATCACGCTGTAACTCCTAACAGGTTGACAGAGAGTAGCACTGTCACGTGAGGAGTCTCAGCTGCCCAGAAGGAATAGTTCTGACGGTTAATTAAAGTCAAAATTGACCTCATAACTCCAAATTATCTTGTGTGGAAACTGTCAGTCACCGAGCGAGGTGGCGCAGTGGTTAGCACACTGGACTCGCGTTTGAGAGGACGATAGTTCAAACCCGCGTTAGGTCGTCCTGATTTAGTTTTTTCGTGATTTTCCCCTAAATCGCTTCAGGCAAATGTCGGGATGGATCTTTTGAAAGGGCACAGCCGACTTCCTACCTCACCCTCCCCTCATCCGATGCGACAGATGACCTCGCTGTTTGGTCCCCTCTTCCAAATCAACCAACCAATTGTTTGTCCTGTGCGCATCTTGGTGGATACCACTGACAAAATTCAATTCTTCGGTCATGCTCATTATCATTCAGAGCGTGGAGCAATCTGGGAATAAAACTTATCCATTAGACTCGCTTCGAAATATGATGGACACTCATTTTTGGAACTTCATCCTGTAAGTAGGCTGTTTATATTTTCTTATTGGCAACGTTACGTAGCGCCCTGTATGAAAATCACTGGCTGTGCTGTGTGCAGTCTGTGGCTAGTTTGCATTGTTGTCTGCCATTGTAGTGTTGGGCAGCTGGATGTTAACAGCGCGTAGCGTTGCGCAGTTGGAGGTGAGCCGCCAGCAGTGGTGGATGTGAGGAGAGAGATGACGGAGTTTTGAAATTTGTATTACCGGATATCATGAACTGCTATATACATTATGACTTTTGAACACTATTGAGGTAAATACATTGTTTGTTCTCTATCAAAATCTTTCCTTTGCTAAGTATGCCTTCAGTAGTTAGAATCTTTTAGTTAGCTGGCTGTATTGGCGCTCGCTGTATTGCAGTAGTTCGAGTAACGAAGATTTTTGTGATGTATGTTATTCATGAAACGTATAGGTTATTGTTAGTCAGGGCCATTCTTTTGTAGGGATTATTGAAAGTCAAACAACGTAGAGGTTTTCCAGCATATATATATATATATATATATATATATATATATATATATATATATATATATATATATATATATACGATTTGGGAGAGAATCTGAGAAGTTGTATTAAGCTGTTTGCAGATGGCGCTGTCGTTTATCGACTAATAAAGTCATCAGAAGATCAAAACAAATTGCAAAAAGATTCAGAAAAGATATCTGAATGGTGCGAAAAGTGGCAGTTGACTCTAAATAACGAAAAGTGTGAGGCCATCCACATGAGTGCTAAAAGGAACTCGTTAAACTTCGGTTACACGATAAATCAGTCAAATCTAAAGTTCGTAAATTCAACTAAATACCTAGTAATTACAGTTGCAAACAACTTAATTTGTAAGGGAACACACAGAAAATGTTGTGGGAAAGGCTAACCAAAAGCTGCGTTTTATTGGCAGGACACTTAGGAAAATGTAACAGATCTACTAAGGAGACTGCCTACACTACGCTTCTCCATCCTGTTTTAGAATACTGCTGCGCGGTGTGGGATCCTTACCAGGTAGGATTCACGGAGTACATCGAAAAAGTTCAAAGAGGGACAACACGTTTTGTACTATTGCGAAATATGGGAGAGAGTATCAATGAAATGATACAGGATTTGGGCAGGACATCAGTAAAAGAAAGGCGTTTTTCGTTGCGACGGAATCTTCTCACGAAATTCCAATCACCAACTTTCTCCTCAGAATTCGGAAATGTGTAGTTGACACCGAGCTACATGGGGAAATATGATCACCACGATAAAATAGGGGAAATCAGAGTTCGTACGGAAAGATGTAGGTGTTCGTTCTTTCCGCGCGCTAACGAGATTGGAATAATAGAGACTTGTGAAGGTGGTTCGATGAAACCTCTGCCAGGCACTTAAATGTGATCTGCAGAGTATCCACGTAGATGTAGATGTAGATGTAGACTATATTCAATATCTCCCTCTACGATTTTTACTCCCCCACCCACCACCACTCCCCTCCACGACGATCCCTCCAATACTAAATTTGTGATCCCTTGATGTCTCAGAAAGTGTCTTATCAATCGGTCCCTTCTTTTGCTCAACTTGTGACACACATTTCTTGTTTCCCTAATTCTGTTCAGTACCTCCTCATTAGTTACGTGATCGACCCATGTAACCCTCAACATTCTCCTGTAGCACCACATTTTGAAAGCTCCTATTCTCTATTTGTCTAACCTGTTTATTGTCCATGGTTCTCTTCCGTACATAGCAACACTCCACACAAATACATTCAGAAAAGACTTCCTAAACTTCAATCTACAGGGTGGTTATAATTAAATTTTCCCTATTTAACACCTTATAACACAGAAACAAATGATTGTAAGAGTACCAAACTTGGTAGTATTAATGTCAAAGACATGGGGAAGAGAAATAACGCACAAACAATTCAGCTAAAGCACTTTTAATGTGCTGCTACAGTACACCACACCATTACATACCAGTACCATTACTGCCGCAAACGGGACTGAACAGAGTGCTCATCAGTGTTCAGAAGAGTCTGACAGTGCAGGATTGCACTCTGCACAGCAGAACGAAGCATGTCGGTAGGTACGCGGGAACCCCTCGTGATACGTTGCGCTGCAAAGCAGCACGTGTGGTAATGTTCCCCTGGTAATCCATGTCCTTCAGGTAGCCCCACAACCAGAAATCACAGAGAGTGAGATCACGTGATCCTGCCGGCCAAGCACGATCTAATTAACAGCCGATCGTTTCCAAATGTATTTTGGAGAAGCAGGCGAACTTCACACGTGATGTGCGGGGGCCCCCATCTTGCACGAAAATTGCTGAGTTCAGTGCGTCTCTCCGCTGTAGGTCGGGTGTGACATACTGGCGAGGCATATCGCAGTAACACTGGCCAGTCACACTGCACGTCTTTGGTCCTTGAGCACCAATCTGTTCAAAACAGAATGGGCCAATGACAAACGTAGCTGTGAAGCCACACCACACGTTGACCCGTTCACCACACATAAGAACTAAAAGCACAGTAACTAGAGATGAAGATCACCATACTCGACAATTCTGTGTTCACCTGACCCGTCAGAGGAAAATGAGTTTCGTCTGCCCATAGGTTTGTCCAGGGCCAGTCCTCGTCCACTTCAATCCTTGCGAGAAAGCGGGGAGCGAAGTCAACACGTCGTTGTGCGTCCTGTGGTGCTAGCTGCTGTGCGATATGGATCTTGTACGGGTATCATTTGAGAATGGTTCGAAGCACCTTCCGTACAGCGGACCACGGGATGTCCAGTTGTCGTGACAAACAATGTGCAGTGCCTGACGATCCGGAACTACGCACAGCGTTGTCTGCCATAGCAATAGCGATTTAATCAACCACCTGTGGTGCAACCGGAAGTCGTCCTTCCCGGAGCGACGCCCAGTTCTCCAGCTGATTCGAACTTCTTCACCATGCTCGGCGCAACAGGTGGAGAAACAGGACCCTTCCGTAATCCTTCCAGCGGGCGATATTCTCAAAGAGTAGTTGCAGCATTACTGTCGTTTTGATAACAGAGCTTAACCAATAATGCCCTGATCCTTTTGTCCAGGCTAACGTTGACACCTTAACAAGTACACTACGACTGGTCTGGTGTGTGAGACTATGAATCACGATGACTGAACACGGCACCTAGTGGCCATAATTGGAACTGGACGGTGGCGCGGTGACGCATGGAAATTATGCACCCCATCTGGACGCATGGAAATCATGCACATCTGGAAATAAAAGCTACCAAGTTTGGTACTCATACGGTAATTAGTTTCCATGATATAACGTGTTAAACAGGGAAAGTTTAATCATAACCTCCCGGTATATTCGATGTTAACAAGGCCGATGTACTCGAGGACAATATTATGGAAATGGAAGAGGATGTAGATGAAGATGAAATGGGAGATATGATACTGCGTGAAGAGTTTGACAGAGCACTGAAAGACCTGAGTCGAAACAAGGCCCCTGGAGTAGACAACATTCCATTGGAACTACTGACGGCCTTGGGAGAGCCAGTCCTGACAAAACTCTACCATCTGGTGAGCAAGATGTATGAAACAGGCGAAATACCCTCAGACTTCAAGAAGAATATAATAATTCAAATCCCAAAGAAAGCAGGTGTTGACAGATGTGAAAATTACCGAACAATCAGTTTAATAAGCCACAGCTGCAAAATACTAACACGAATTCTTTACAGACGAATGGAAAAACTAGTAGAAGCCGACCTCGGGGAAGATCAGTTTGGATTCCGTAGAAATACTGGAACACGTGAGGCAATACTGACCTTACGACTTATCTTAGAAGAAAGATTAAGGAAAGGCAAACCTACGTTTCTAGCATTTGTAGACTTAGAGAAAGCTTTTGACAATGTTGACTGGAATACTCTCTTTCAAATTCTAAAGGTGGCAGGGGTAAAATACAGGGAGCGAAAGGCTATTTACAATTTGTACAGAAACCAGATGGCAGTTATAAGAGTCAAGGGACATGAAAGGGAAGCAGTGGTTGGGAAGGGAGTAAGACAGGGTTGTAGCCTCTCCCAAATGTTATTCAATCTGTATATTGAGCAAGCAGTAAAGGAAACAAAAGAAAAATTTAGAGTAGGTATTAAAATCCATGGAGAAGAAATAAAAACTTTGAGGTTCGCCGATGACATTGTAATTCTGTCAGAGACAGCAAAGGACTTGGAAGAGCAGTTGAACCGAATGGATGGTGTCTTGAATGGAGGATATAAGATGAACATCAACAAAAGCAAAACTCGGATAATGGAATGTAGTCGAATTAAGTCGGGTGATGCTGAGGGTATTAGATTAGGAAATGAGACACTTAAAGTAGTAAAGGAGTTTTGATATTTGGGGAGAAAAATAACTGATGATGGTCGAAGTAGAGAGGATATAAAATGTAGACTGGCAATGGCAAGGAAAGCGTTTCTGAAGAAGAGAAATTTGTTAACATCGAGTATAGATTTAAGTGTCAGGAAGTCATTTCTGAAAGTATTTGTATGGAGTGTAGCCATGTATGGAAGTGAAACATGGACGGTAAATAGTTTGGACAAGAAGAGAATAGAAGCTTTCGAAATGTGGTGCTACAGAAGAATGCTGAAGATTAGATGGGTAGTTCACATAACTAATGAGGAAGTATTGAATAGGATTGGGGAGAAGAGAAGTTTGTGGCACAACTTGACCAGAAGAAGGGATCGGTTGGTAGGACATGTTCTGAGGCATCAAGGGATCACCAATTTAGTATTGGAGGGCAGCGTGGAGGGTAAAAATCATAGGGGGAGACCAAGAAATGAATACACTAAGCAGATTCAGAAGGATGTAGGTTGCAGTAGGTACTGGGAGATGAAGAAGCTTGCACAGGATCGAGTAGCATGTAGAGCTGCATCAAACCAGTCTCAGGACTGAAGACCACAACAACAACAACAACAACAAATTTCTCTTCTACAGATATGCTTTTCTTGCCATTGCCAGTCTACATTTTATATCCTCTCTACTTCGGCCAACGGCAGTTAGTTTGCTGCCCAAATAACAAAACTCGCGTACTACTTTAAGTGTCTCATTTCATAATCTAATTCCGTTAGCATCCCCTGATTTAATTCGACTACATTCCATTATCCTTGCTCTTTTGTTGGTGATCATCTTATATTTTTCTTTCAAGACACTGTGCATTCAGTTCAGCTGTTCTTCCAAATTCTTTGCTGCCTCTGACAGGATTACAATGTCATCGGCAAACCTTACAGTTTTTACTTCTTCTTGCTGAACTTTAATTCCTACTCCAAATTTTTCTTTTGGTTCTTTTATTGCTTGTTCAATATACAGATTGAATAACATCCGGGATAGGCTACTGCTCTGTCTCATTCCCTCCTCAGCCATTGATTCCCTTTAATGCCCCTCAACTCTTATAACTGCTGTCTGTTTTCTGTACAAGTTGTAAATAGCCTTTCGCTCCATGTATGTTACCCCTGCTACCTTCAGAATTTCAAAGAGATTATTCCAGTCAACATTGCCAAAAGCTCTCTCAAGTCTACAAATGTTACAAACGTAGGTTTGTCATTCCTTAACCTATCTTCTAAGATAAGTCGTAGGTTCGTCATTGCCTCGCGTGTTCCTACATTTCTCCGGAATCCAAACTGATCTTCCACAAGACCGGCTTCCACCAGTTTTTTCATTTTTCTGTAAAGAATTCCTATCAGTATTCTGCAACCATAACTTATTAAACTGATAGTTCAGTAATTTTCACACCTGTCAGCAACTGCTTTCTTTGAGATTGGAATTACTATATTCTTCTTGAAGTCTGAGGGTGTTTCGCCGGGCTCATACATCTTGGACGCCCGATGGAATAATTTTGTCATGTCTCGCTCTTCCAAGGGTATCTGTAGTTCTAATGCAATATCGTTTATTCCTGGGGCCTTGTTTCGACTTAGATCTTTCAGAGCTCTGTCAAATATTTATCACAATATCATATCTCCCGTCTCGTCTTCTTCTATGTCCACATCCCTTTGTATAATGTTGCCTTCATCGCTCTTGTAGTCCTTCCACCTTTCAGCTTTCCCTTCTATCCCCAGGACTGGTTTTCCGACTGAGCTCTTGATATGCGTACAGCTGCTTCTCTTATCCGCAAAGGCCTCTTTAATTTTCCTGTAGACAGTATATATCTTCCCCTTAATGAGTATAAGTCCTTACGTTTCTGCACTTTCTGTCAAACTCATTTTTTAAATGTTTGCATTCTCTTTTGCCTGCTTCATTTGCTGCTTAAATTTTCTTCTTTCATCATTTAAATCAGGAACTCTTGTGTTATCCAAGGATTTGTACTAGGCGTTGTTCTTTTACCTACTTGATTTTCTGCTGCCTGCACTATTTCACCTCGTAAATCTACCCATTCGTCTTCAATGTATTCCTTTCTGCTGTTGTAGTCAGCTTTCGCCTAATGCTCCTTGTGAAATTCTCAGCGAACTCTGGTTCTTTTAACTCATCCAGGTCTCATTTCCTTCATTTCCTACCTTTTTCCAATTTCCTCAGTTTCTATCTACAATTCAAAACCAATAAATTGTGGTCACAGCGCGCATTTTGTACTGGAAAATTGTTACAATTGAAAATCTGATTACTAAATCTCTTTTTAAACTTTATATAACCAATCTGAAATCTTCCAGTGTCTCCAACTCTCTTCCACGTATAGAGCCCTGTTTTATGATTTTTAAACCAAGTGTTAGTGACGATTAATTTATGCTCTTTGCAAAATTCTACCAAGTGGCTTCCTTTATGGGCTTGGGACAATGAATGAGAGAGGATAAAGATTGAGTCGTGTAATAAATTTCAGCTAGTTTCGCCCAGTCCATATGCCCCTAATATTTTTCTTTCTCATCCTTTTCCAACTATCGAATTCCAGTCCGTCATCACAATTAAATTTTCATCTCCTTTAACTACCTGTATAATTTCTTTTATCTCATCATACAATTCTTCAATCTCTTCATCATATGCGGAGCTAATTGGCATATAAACTTGCACTTCAGTGCTAGGCGTGGATTTTGTGTCTATCTTTGCTACAAAAATGCGGTCACTATGCTGTTCATATAGCCCATCGCATTCCTATTTTCTTATTCATTATTAAACCCACTCCTGCATTACTCATATTTGATTTTGTATTTATTACCCTGTATTAATGTGATGAGAAGTCCTGTTCCTCCTGCCACCGAACTTCACCAATCCCCACTATGTATAAGTTTAACCTATCCATTTCCCTTGTTAAATTTTCTTACCTACTTGGCATATTAAGTGATCCACATTCCACACTCCGATCCGTGTTTCTCCTGATTACGACATCCTCCTCAGTAGTCCCCGCCCGGTGATCCGAATGTGGAACTACACTCCTGGAAATTGAAATAAGAACACCGTGAATTCATTGTCCCAGGAAGGGGAAACTTTATTGACACATTCCTGGGGTCAGATACATCACATGATCACACTGACAGAACCACAGGCACATAGACACAGGCAACAGAGCATGCACAATGTCGGCACTAGTACAGTGTATATCCATCTTTCGCAGCAATGCAGGCTGCTATTCTCCCATGGAGACGATCATAGAGATGCTGGATGTAGTCCTGTGGAACGGATTGCCATGCCATTTCCACCTGGCGCCTCAGTTGGACCAGCGTTCGTGCTGGACGTGCAGACCGCGTGAGACGACGCTTCATCCAGTCCCAAACATGCTCAATGGGGGACAGATCCGGAGATCTTGCTGGCCAGGGTAGTTGACTTACACCTTCTAGAGCACGTTGGGTGGCACGGGATACATGCGGACGTGCATTGTCCTGTTGGAACAGCAAGTTCCCTTGCCGGTCTAGGAATGGTAGAACGATGGGTTCGATGACGGTTTGGATGTACCGTGCACTATTCAGTGTCCCCTCGAGATCGCTCCCCACACCATGATGCCGGGTGTTGGCCCTGTGTGCCTCGGTCGTATGCAGTCCTGATTGTGGCGCTCACCTGCACGGCGCCAAACACGCATACGACCATCATTGGCACCAAGGCAGAAGCGACTCTCATCGCTGAAGACGACACGTCTCCATTCGTCCCTCCATTCACGCCTGTCGCGACACCACTGGAGGCGGGCTGCACGATGTTGGGGCGTGAGCGGAAGACGGCCTAACGGTGTGCGGGACCGTAGCCCAGCTTCATGGAGACGGTTGCGAATGGTCCTCGCCGATACCCCAGGAGCAACAGTGTCAATAATTTGCTGGGAAGTGGCGGTGCGGTCTCCTACGGCACTGCGTAGGATCCTACGGTCTTGGCGTGCATCCGTGCGTCGCTGCGGTCCGGTCCCAGGTCGACGGGCACGTGCACCTTCCGCCGACCACTGGAGACAACATCGATGTACTGTGGAGAACTCACGCCCCACGTGTTGAGAAATTCGGCGGTACGTCCACCCGGCCTCCCGCATGCCAACTAAACGCCCTCGCTCAAAGTCCGTCAACTGCACATACGGTTCACGTCCACGCTGTCGCGGCATGCTACCAGTGTTAAAGACTGCGATGGAGCTCCGTATGCCACGGCAAACTGGCTGACACTGACGGCGGCGGTGCACAAATGCTGCGCAGCTAGCGCCATTCGACGGCCAACACCGCGGTTCCTGGTGTGTCCGCTGTGCCGTGCGTGTGATCATTGCTTGTACAGCCCTCTCGCAGTGTCCGGAGCAAGTATGTTGGGTCTGACACACCGGTGTCAATGTGTTCTTTTTTCCATTTCCAGGAGTGTATTTTACCTCCGGAATATTTTACACAAGAGGACACCATCATTATTTAATCATACAGTAGAGCTGCATACCTTTGGGAAAAATTACGGCTTTAGTTTCCCCTTGCTTTCAGCCGTTCGCAATACCAGCACAGCAAAACCGTTTTGGTTGATGTTTCGAGTCCAGATCACCTCAACCACCCAGATTTTAGCCCCTCTTCAGGAACCACACGTTTGTCTAGCCTCTCATCAGATGTAGAGGGATATTAATGGTAAATTGTGTTCTGATACTGTAACAGAGTTAAGGGCAGGATGTATCGAGTAGAAACCTGAGGGAAATTAGGTCGCCAGATTTTTTCATGCACTTCCCTCCTTCAAAGGTCTCAAACTGAAGATCAGAAGGTGATTCCTCTCTCTGTCTAATTCATTATGTCAAGAGAAGCAACTACATAGTGACAGCATCTACGAAAATCTAGTAGAGGGGAAATTGATTCTTGCTGATTCAGTACGGCAACTGTAGTGTTCTTTTAGGAACAGTGACATCCTCGACCACGATCGCTGCTCGATATTCAGTTTCCAGAGAGACTATACCTTCCCAGCATTTCCTGTCCAGTTTTCTTACGTGCATAGACAAAATAACTTCATTGAGCACGTTCGTAAGTACTGGAGTTATTTTCAGTTTATAAAGTGAGTACTTATTACCAGTTGTTATGTGAGATTTAAAAAAGCTTACCAGTTGGAGACCTCAGTTGTTTACTAACTGAAGAGCATTTCCCAAATATAAAATTCTGTGAATATATATTCGACAATGTCGATTGCACTGTCTCCACTGCGACTGTGTGGAATACTTTTCACAGCATGACGTATTCAATCGCATCACTGTAGCCTCAGCTCACCCAACATTTAAAGGGACACAGATGCTTAAATTGTATCCCTCTACAACAGAGATAGATCACCTAGGTGTTATAGAGCTTCAGACATCTAAACAAATCTCAAGGAAATCATTACAGCACATTAATGTTCTACGACTGAACATGATAAGTCATATTCCATCAGAAACATTACCTTTCGCGTTGGAACTTATACTGCAGATGTGTGTTAAATGACTCCACTGAGTGCAGCCCGCTCTACAAGTGGCAGTAGTTGCTGAATAGGAAAGATTTATGCAGCCTATCAGCGACACAGTTAATGGCTAGAAAAGTGCAGTAACTTCCCGGTTATCCATAATTACACGGCTTTACAATACGCTGTTAACGAAAGACAGCAGCAAGATGTCACTTTTACCAGTCCAGTTCCCTTCCCACTGACGCGGCATAGATTACAGGCAATATCACACTTACACATTAAACATATCTCAGCAATTGTTTACAGAAATATACACTCCTGGAAATTGAAATAAGAACACCGTGTATTCATTGTCCCAGGAAGGGGAAACTTTATTGACACATTCTGGGGTCAGATACATCACATGATCACACTGACAGAACCACAGGCACATAGACACAGGCAACAGAGCATGCACAATGTCGGCACTAGTACAGTGTATATCCACCTTTCGCAGCAATGCAGGCTGCTATTCTCCCATGGAGACGATCGTAGAGATGCTGGATGTAGTCCTGTGGAACGGCTTGCCATGCCATTTCCACCTGGCGCCTCAGTTGGACCAGCGTTCGTGCTGGACGTGCAGACCGCGTGAGACGAAGCTTCATTCAGTCCCAAAGATGCTCAATGGGGGACAGATCCGGAGATCTTGCTGGCCAGGGTAGTTGACTTACACCTTCTACAGCGCGTTGGGTGGCACGGGATACATGCGGACGTGCATTGTCCTGTTGGAACAGCAAGTTCCCTTGCCGGTCTAGGAATGGTAGAACGATGGGTTCGATGACGGTTTGGATGTACCGTGCACTATTCAGTGTCCCCTCGACGATCACCAGTGGTGTACGGCCAGTGTAGGAGATCGCTCCCCACACCATGATGCTGGGTGTTGGCCCTGTGTGCCTCGGTCGTATGCAGTCCTGATTGTGGTGCTCACCTGCACGGCGCCAAACACGCATACGACCATCATTGGCACCAAGGCAGAAGCGACTCTCATCGCTGAAGACGACACGTCTCCATTCGTCCCTCCATTCACGCCTGTCGCGACACCACTGGAGGCGGGCTGCACGATGTTGGGGCGTGAGCGGAAGACGGCCTAACGGTGTGCGGGACCGTAGCCCAGCTTCATGGAGACGGTTGCGAATGGTCCTCGCCGATACCCCAGAAGCAACAGTGTCAATAATTTGCTGGGAAGTGGCGGTGCGGTCTCCTACGGCACTGCGTAGGATCCTACGGTCTTGGCGTGCATCCGTGCGTCGCTGCGGTCCGGTCCCAGGTCGACGGGCACGTGCACCTTCCGCCGACCATTGGCGACAACATCGATGTACTGTGGAGACCTCACGCCCCACGTGTTGAGCAATTCGGCGGTACGTCCACCCGGCCTCCCGCATGCCAACTAAACGCCCTCGCTCAAAGTCCGTCAACTGCACATACGGTTCACGTCCACGCTGTCGCGGCATGCTACCAGTGTTAAAGACAGCGATGGAGCTCCGTATGCCACGGCAAACTGGCTGACACTGACGGCGGCGGTGCACAAATGCTGCGCAGCTAGCGCCATTCGACGGCCAACACCGCGGTTCCTGGTGTGTCCGCTGTGCCGTGCGTGTGATCATTGCTTGTACAGCCCTCTCGCAGTGTCCGGAGCAAGTATGGTGGGTCTGACACACCGGTGTCAATGTGTTCTTTTTTCCATTTCCAGGAGTGTATGTTACATACAAGCTCACTTAACAACTCAAAATAAGTACTCATTTAATAAGGTCAGTTGGCCGCGGTGGCCGAGCGGTTCTAGGCGCTTCAGTCCTGAACCGCGCGCCTGCTACGGTCGCAGATTCGAATCCTGCCTCGGGTATGGATGTTTGTGATGTCCTTAGGTTAGTTAGGTTTAAGTAGTTCTAAGTTCAAGGGGACTGATGACCTCAGATGTTAAGTCCCATCGTGCTCAGAGCCATTTGAAACGTAATAACCTGAAAATAATTCCACTATATAAACGCGTATGCAGTGGAGTTACTTTGTCTGTGCACATTTCCTACTAGCAGCGTAGAACGGCGTGCACGGATTTATGTACATTCTGTCCACATGCGTTTCTTGCGTTGGTGTTATTAGTAACTCGTATCTGCATTCCATATAGTGTTAAAGTATTTTATGGGAAACAAATAGCTCCAGCAGCGCAGAGGTTGATACCAACTGCAGTAGGGTTGATGTAACTTAGTGCAACACTCTGTACTTGCTTCTCGTGTCCTAGTGTGGCAGATAGAGTGAGGAACCACCTTCTCGATCTTCAGTGTGCTGACCTATGAAGGATGGAAGTGTATGAACACAATGCAGCTACTCATTTTCCCTCGCGCTTCTATTCCGCACATCCTCCCTCCATCCTGTTACACCTCAGTGACTAAATTTGTTCTTTAATACACCTCTACTGCTTACATACGTAGTACAAAAAGTTAATATTTGTTCTTGACCCACATCATTTAAAGAGAAGCGTCAACTTTACACCATTAGAACAATATTTATAATAATCTGCAGTATTTCATCCCTTACAGAAAAATTGAATAGGACCTTTTTTGTAGGTTATTTATTGCAGTTTAACTTAGTACAGGGAAATATTTTCCTCAGAAGCCGTGGTTTACAAGTTATTCGAGAAAAACATAAAAAAGTATACTTTAAAGACCTCCCCTCCCCACCCCACCCCCAACGCTCGCTCACACCACTCTGGTCAGGATTTTTAGTATGTTGTTCAGGACATAACCTCCTAGCACTGCGAAAAACATTAAGACTATACAGTTTTTCTCCTACTTCTCGTCTGCAGTTCGTGGTGCAGTGGCTAGCGTTGCTGCTTCTGCATCACGGGATCCCGGTTTCGATTCCCGGCACGGTTGGGGATTTTCTCTGCCCGGGGACTGGGTGTTTGTGTTGTCGTCACCATTTCATCATCATCGTTTATGACAGTGGCTAGAGTGTATTGTGTAAAAAAACTGGCCTGTGTTCAAATTGGGACTTTGTACGGGCACTGATGACCGCGCAGTTGAGTGCCTCACAAACCAAACATCATCATTCTCCTAATTTGCTCCATTGACTGGATTATACAAAGTGATAATCGTAATAAAATAAGAGAAATCACAGCTCGCACGGAAAGACTTAACCATTTTTCTCGCGTGTTGTTCGACAGAGGAAAGGTAGAGTACCGTGAAGGTGGTTAGTTGGACGAACCCTCTAGGCAGGCACTTAATTGCCAATTGCCAATTAGTCATGCAGATGTTGTGGTGTCACCGCCAGACACCACATTTGCTAGGTAGTAGCTTTTAAATCGGCCGCGGTCCATTAGTATACGTCAGACCCGCGTGTCGCCACTGTCAGTGATGGCAGACCGAGCGCCGCCACACGGCAGGTCTAGAGAGGCGTACTAGCACTCGCCCCAGTTGTACAGCCGACTTTGCAAGGAACGGTTCACTGAGAATTACGCTCTCATTTGCCGAGACGATAGTTAGCATAGCGTTCAGCTACATTTGCTACGACCTAGCAAGGCGCCGTATTCAATTGATATTGAGATTCTATTAATGTATCATCAAGAGCGATGTTCTACAAATGTGGATTAAAGTTAAGTATTCCAGAAGCTACGTACTTTTCTTTATAGCATTCATTACGTATCCTGTTTCAGACCTCACGCCAGCCTGCGTGAGTTTAAGCGCGTGCCTTTCGGCTTCCTCTCATTGTGTCTAGGCTATCTTGTCTAGACACAACAGATGTAGATGTTTGCTCAATAGTAATCCCTGTTTTTTTTATAGGATGCACATCTTAATTTAAGTTTTTCATCCGGTTCCTTTTTTGTATACACTCCGACCTTCGGTGCTGCTGTCATGACAACAATCCCGCTCTCTCGTCACCGAAGCTACCATTCGGTTGTTCAGTCTCCATAGTCGAAATAGGCGCTTTTATAGTAAATATGCACAAAGATACGTTGAAAAATTTGATGTTCAGATACATGAGCTTGGAATTTATTGCTAAACATAATGAATAAAACAAAATAATAAAAGGAAAAAAATATTCATAT
The DNA here is from genome assembly GCF_023864275.1 of Schistocerca cancellata. Lineage (NCBI taxonomy): Eukaryota > Metazoa > Arthropoda > Insecta > Orthoptera > Acrididae > Schistocerca > Schistocerca cancellata. Next base: position 115,802,315 of record NC_064626.1, read on the forward strand.
AAGTTTCCTACAGCTACACTTGTACAAGTGGAGTCTGCTTATTTCCACGATGCCACTACTGTCAGTGAAAATTTTCAGCCACGTTAGGTGAAGTCCTCTTAACAGCTTCCTATTACCTTATAACTGTCGGTAACTGTCTAGCAGTCTCGTTTCCACGCAAAATCCACGTCCAGTCGAAGAATTAACATTGTCCTAAACTGATGCTGTATCTGGTGACAAACTGTTCCAAAACGTCAGTGTGTGGATAGATAACTTGCAGTGGAACATGATTACTTTTATGTTCACTGTTAAAGCATAATATTAAGTATTGGTGCGCTGGGGTTCTCTTTCCTTTTTACTGTAAGGTAAAGGGCTACTGGTTATCTGCATAGACGATCTCATTTTACCTCATGGCTCGCTGGAATTAGTACATCTTCATTTGGTCATTTTGAGTGTTAGGGTATGTTCATACCAATTTACCTTATTGATAATTGTTCTACATACCTTTCCATTACTGAAAGTCAAATACATGTTTATTTCTAGAAAATTACACCACGCTTGAGGCTCCTTTCATTGGCGATGTATGTATCGCAGCAGGACGATCAATTGAAAATATATTCTGTATACACACAGTGGTCAAAAACAGTCTGAAAAACTTGTAAGGGTGTTGCAGGGTAGGCTGTGCTAAGAAATAATTATTGAGAAAAAAGTTCTGCATCATTTCCGAATTAACTAGCACTGAAGTTAACCAGTAAAGTCATTGAGCGCAGATTCAAGCAGCCCGCCCTTCTTCGTTTGCTTTCCTGAAACCTAACAAGAGAGCTATACAAAAATTGGACGTGGAAGGGTAGTAAGGATCGAACCCGAGCGAAAGAGTCCGTATTCTCGTGCGCTATTATCTCTGTTGGACCACTTTCATATCCTCCCGCAGTGACCTAACTGGCTACTGCCAGAGCTAATTAACTCGGAAACTGTGCAACGTATCGGATTCTTTTAAAACAATTATTTATTAGCACACCCTATCCCGTATCACCTTTACAAGCTTTTCAGGCTATTTCTGACAGCTTTACCCAAGGGTAAAATCAAATGATATCGAGACGGATGGAACACAAAAGTAGGTAAACTGTTCATAAACGAATAAATATATTTATTCCTCTCTGAGACAAGCCGGTCAGTGCATTCATGGAAGAAAGTTTGCCGTTGCCTACTGAACCATGATTGTACCCTGGCGTGCACATCTTCGTCCTTATGAAATCGATGGCAACGAATGTCTTTCTTCAGGGCTCCGAAAGAATATAAATCACATGTGGAGAGACTGGGATTGGAAGGACTCCGCATTGAAGCTTCCGCAGCACACGCGAAACAACCTTGGCAACGTGAGGGCCCCTAAGGCAGTACACTATACAAATACTGTCAACAAGGAATTTAATCAGAACAATCTTCCAGACTTGCTACATATTGGGTAGCAGAAATAAGCTGTTTGAAGTCACTTTGTTCGACATGAAAGTAGACATACAGAAGGCTAATGGCCTGCCCTTTTCTACAATGAATTGTCGTCTTTAGAGCCACGAAGTACAACTGGTTCATGTAGCAGACATTCCTAATGCAGAAACGAGTCATCAAATTCCATGGGACTTTGCGACATAGATCCGACAAATACTTCACACTTCACAGATAAACAAAGGATGAAACAGAACTCTACCGACAACGTTTCGGAGATTGTTCACAGTGAAAAGCGTCAAAGCTTGTCATGTTTATAATTAAAGGAGATAATTGCTTTTAAAATCAGTCATTAGTTTATTGCTATACATGAAGTGTGGTGGAGGTGAATTATTGTGTCATTAGGCGTCGGTAAAGGGCTATGATTCTTCTCTTTGCAAACTTGGTACACTTTATGCATGAAAGGAATTCTTCTGATGCGTTCCTAGCTGGGAAGCCCGGCAACCGGGTGGACACAGGTAGTGCGCCCACGGGCGAGCGGCGGTCGCGCGCCCATGTCGGCACGCTTCACAGAGGGCAGGCGCCCAGAGGGTTAGCGACAGGCGAAGACGCTGCATACTGCAACACGCTGCCAAGGGAAGCCGTGGACATTCGCACGTGTCCCCGAGGCAGCAGAAACTATAAACTTAGAGCGAAAAACAGCTTTGACACGATTCTAGGTAACGCGGACAGAGCGGCGAGTTGAATAGCAACAGCACGACTTGGGTGTCCAAGAACCTCAAGTGGCCCGGGGAATTTTGGCCGTTTCCCGCTAGCAGAACACCTGGTAACGTAGTGGCAATACTCAAAGGGAGAAGTCTTGGTTTATTTGTGTACTCTGTCTCATACAGGGTATCGCTCTCTTTTCCTTGCGGAATGCGACGGCAAGGAGGGAGGGAATTTTGAAACGGACCTCTTCATTGGCAAGAATCTCAATTTCGCTTTGAAAAATAGTACGAGCTACGTAATTTGCGGAAGGGCGGAGACAAGACTCTGGAGGGGAGCGGCTCTCTCTCTCCAGGTGCGAGGAGCGCACAAGTACGAGGGATTCCTAATATTGCTTCGGAGGAGGCGGGAGTTCACTCAGGATCACATTTTGATTTACTACATGTTCGATGACGGTAGTACTGTTAGAGCTTTGTTTAATGCAGTTTCACGTAGGTTTGCACTTGCAGATGGACGCATACCGTCGTTCAATAATGATAACTTCCAGTAGCAGGTTTTGGTCACTATTTTCAGCGTAGGGCATGTTAGACGCTATCAACTACGTCGCCGGCAGAGTCTTGATGCAGCTGGACGCTGTTAGCCGACTCCACCGCAACGCCGACGACGCTATGAACATGGTAATACAGAAAACGCCCGCCTTCCTAGCTGCACATTCTTCTTCGCTTTCTTCAGTTTCTTTGTAATGTGTTAGATGCTCATACACAAGCAAGGCACAGTATTCACCGTTTGCCCGGTAAGAGAGTCATATGTTGAGCTGTTTTTCTTTTTTTATTCCTTCCTCATTTAATACACCAGGTCAACCCGTCTCACGTAATTTATTTATATGTTAAATAAGAATGAAATCATACAGTGCTCATGTTAAAAGGCATATACCAGGGCAGGCAGCTTATAAAATTCACTTGTTGTGAGCTCTTGGTGCCAATTCAATTCTATTTGTTGTTTTTTTACTTGATACTTTCTACAGTATCTGGCAACCCAAATTTTTAATTTTTGTTTATCATTATTTGAATAAATTGTGAGTGATTATTAAATGAATTTGATAAAATTTCAATAATTATTGCAAGTGATGTTAAATGCAGTTTCACTGAATAAACAGCATGTTGAACAGCCCTCCTTGCATTTCATTTATAGAATTTAAATCAAAATTCACACCTCTTTCTCCCTTCCACACGTGGTATCTTGCAACAGAAACTTTCTGAGTCTTTTTGTACTTGGAACTTATGGTCTCAGGTATGTCGTTACAGAGTAATAATGTAACTATGATTTATCAGACTTTATTGTCAGAATTATTTTCGTTTCTGTGACAGTAGTTTCACAATATTGAAAAAGCTTGTAATACGCAATCGCCAAGACGTAGTAGCAGGAAGGATCCGGTTCTTCGCGGCTGCCTATGTCGTTGTGCCGCCTTTCCATTGCATTCACTTGAGATCCATATCGGACGATTCTTTATCAGTAAACCTGCCCCTACTGCTGTGTATCACTCTTAACGTACAGCTAATACTGCCACGAAAACGCACCCGAGACATGACCCAGCAGTACTGAATGCAAGCTTGAGGACCACGAGTAAAGTAGGTCTTACTATTGTCAACAGCTAATAGCGTGAGTGAACGGAACAGGTTTCTTCCCAAGTAAGGCACACAGCGTATACCGTTGACATTTGCACCGTTGTGCAGATATTTTCAAAGCAATACTGATACAAGGACCAAGAAACCAAACCAAATGCAATCACTCTTGACGATCCGTCGGAGACCACAAGCCCTTCTACCAAAATGTTTGGAAAACATCCATGAAGTATCTCCGAAAATTTTTCGCTGGAGTTCTGGTTCGTCTGCTATGCAAGGCACTGTACAGCGCATGCTGCAATCCACGCCGTGGCAATATTATCAGTTTCCGTTCCAATTGTACTCGCGTACTCTGCGAGGTCGATATGAAGCTATATTTCTCTGCAGGCGTCCTAATCTCTCTTACGTTATCGTCATAATCCTTGCACGAGATGCTCGATGGTGACAGTATAACGAGCCCACTGTCTTCGTAGAATACAGGGTCTTCGAATTTACCCAGAAGATTTCCGCGGGAGCTGTGTCGTGTTTTGTCCAAGAAATTTCACATATGTTCCCTTTGCACTTCTCTTACGCTTTCATATGGGCTGCGCCGATGTTTTACGATCCAACCTGACAAGAAACACAAGCACTGGAATTAGTCGCTATTCAGGCATCACGAAGGAATTATCCGAAAGGGACAGAAATCCGTGCATGTGATATACATGAAGAGACAAACAAATGATTACAGTTTCAGAAAAGGTGGATTAATTATTCACGAGAACGAGCTTCATAAATGGTGCAAGTCAATAACGCGTTCGTCCACCTCTGGCCCTTATGGAAGAATTTATAGGGCTTGGCATTGATTGATAGAGTTTTTGGATGTCCTGTGGGATATCGTCCCACATACTGTCCAACTGGCTTGTTATACCGTCAAAATCCCTAGCAGGTTGGAGGGGCCTGTTCATAATGTTCTAAACGTTCTCAGTTGGACATCGGCTGGTCGTCGGGGCTCAGTTCGCAGTGGTACTCATCACTGAAAAGAATTCTACTCCATTCAATAAGATTCCAGGCCGAAGACATGTCTGGAGGCGCCCTAGACAGCGATGAGATACCAGCCTGGTTGTTGTCCACAATACTGTCCGAGTGCCAGGAGTGATGGTGTATGGTGCCCTTTCTTTTCATAGCAGGAGCCATTTAGTTGTCATCCGAGCCACCCTTACAACACAGCGGCACGTCGATGATATCCTATGCCCCGTTTGGTTGCCCCTCACGGTAAGCCATTCTGTACTAACATTTCAGCAAGATAATGTCCACCCGCACACCGCAATAGTTTCTGCTGTTTCTCATCGTGCTTGACAAACCCCACTTTGGTCAGAAAGGTAGCCGGATCTCTCCCCAATTGAGAACGTTTGGCAGTTTCGGCAGAGCCCTTCAATCAGCTAGGAATTTTTACGATCTAATGTGCCAAATTGACAGAATTGGACACTGATCTCTGAGGAGGACTTCCACTAAATCTGTCAATCAATGTAAAGCTCAATACCTGATTGCATATGGGCTAGACATGGACCAACGCGTTATTGCGTTGCACAATTTGTGAAACCTTTTTGTCTTGAATAAATCATCCAGTTTTTCTGAAATTATAATTACTTGTTTGTTTCTATATGTACATCACATCTATCAATTCCTATCGCATTCGGATAATTCCTTTATGGCGTGTCGTTTCTTTTTCGTTTTTGTGTTAGAGGGTGTAGCAGTGCTGATTATGAGCAGTCTGACTGATTACAATTTTTAAGCTGTCAGTCCCAGTTTTAAAGTTCCCTCCACACTGAGTAGCAAGCGCATGTTGTTTTGTTCTGTTCAAAAAAATGGTTCAAATGGCTCTTAGCACTATGGGACTTAACATCTATGGTCATCAATCCCCTAGAACTTAGAACTACTTAAACCTAACTAACCTAAGGACATCACACAACACCCAGTCATCACGACGCAGAGAAAATCCCTGACCCCGCCGGGAATCGAACCCGGGAACCCGGGTTTTGTTCTGTTAGCTGTTAGCTGAGTTACGGACAGGTGAATTTCGATGCCTCCAAGCTTGTCACCGAATATCGCTTCCCCTTTATAAGAGAAGTGCCGCCAAGCATCGGTGGGCCACGTGCAGGGCAAGTAGACCATTGTCTGTTTTATTTAGGCCAGGTGCCGAATTGTTTGCGGTTTGCGAATTTTTCTCTGAATACCATGGGCAGCACAGCATGAGAGTCTATAGACTGTACCTTAAAACGGCAGTGTAATGAGCCGTGACGAGAACTTGGCCCTGTGCAAAATACTGCCAGTTTTTACAAACCAAAGATATTCAGTCAGAGAACGGCTCTATACAATATTGTTTGCTGAGGCCGGCAGCCTTCCTAGAAAGCGGGAGGATAAAAGTCTCTATGTTTTTCTTGGGAAGAGAATTAGAGCAATTCGTTTTAGCACTTTTTTTTTCCTCCCTGTGAGAAGGTGAGATGCCGCGAGCTGGACGCCTTCTCCACGGAGTGTGAACGACTTCCATTGTCATGCGGAAATGAGCTCCACTGGTTTCCCCTTAAAAAGCTACCAGTGATTAGAAGACATCAAGCCGCTTTCCAAGAATTACAGACGCAGGAGAATTGCAGGTTAGCTGAAGTAACCATGTCTTTGAAGAGCGAGAATTTTGAGCTAAACTTCTAGAAACTATGTGCGTGGACACACAAGTAACTGGCTGGTTGATAACACTTTTGCTGGGAGCCGAGTTCGGCAGTTTTGTTACAAATATTTTCGTTGGCCAGAGTTTAATGGAACACTGCCATTGGCGAAGGACGGTTTACGTGATGGAAGTCTGGTTCGGCAGCTCTGGGAGAACACACCAGCGCACATTTGAGAGAGACCGCGGTGTTCTCCAGTTCCTTTTGTGATTCTGACTGCAGACGGGGCTTCTTCTGAGGGAGGAGACGGTATCCAGTGGCCAGTCCATTGGCAGCCGTCCACTTCTCCACCCCGCGGCTTAGATCATGGTGAGAATCTGCAGCCAGACAGCTGAGAATCAGATTTATCAGCCGTTCGGTAGGCACATGGTTCTGACTACCTTAGGTTATGGGATCTCGGTACCTTTGATTAGGCGTTTTAGGTACACTAATAACCCAGTTGATTATAGTAGTAGCGTGTGACTACCTGTGACTTCTGGCAACAAATTTGGAGCTACCATTCTGTGGGCACCGCTATCATTTGACTTCCACCCGGGTAGCTGCGTCGGAAATCCGCTACGTTTCGATGAGTGTCATTCTCACTTCGCCGGAAGATGATGAGAATGACACTCATCGAAACGTTGCGGATTTCCGACGCAGCTACCCGGATGGAAGCCAGAGAAGATTTCATCGGCAGTATACACTGGGAAAGCCTGCATTCACATATACCGCTATCATTTATTTTCATGAATGAATTGTTAGATGATGAATGTGCCCTTCTTACCTACTTCCCGCGGGCTTTGTTAAGTGCGCCAATCATTGGTTTACATTACTCATTACCCCTAAAGAACGGTTGTCTCAGTTGCCCTGTGTGCTCATTAAGGGGCAAAAACTCTAGACGAAGGAATTATACAAACTGGTCACAAACTATCGTTCGCACAGGTATCGACGAAACATGCAAAACTGTAAACTTTAGCATCGGATGCGTGAATGTGTGATGCTACAGTGCAACTTCAACGCGCAACTGGCAAGAGTGGTAAAGAGGACATATTGGTACCGTGCAATAAAGTCTTTGAGAATTTCATTCCGTACACTCAGTAGGACATGCCTCGCAGGCAAGCCCATGAATAATAGATTCAGATGTAAGCATGTGAGAGAGGACGTGTAATGGAGCTCAAAGAAGCCGTTTGCCGGAATTGGCGAATGGCTCAACGTTTGAGCAGGAGCGATGCCACTATTCGACGATGTTGGCAGGAGTGGGTGAACAGTGGCCGAACGCTGCGTCAGGATGGAAGGGTCGACTTACAGAGACGACAGAACGCGAGAACCGATGAGTCGCCAAAGAGGCATACAGATGCCCAGATTCATCACTGTCATCGATCTGACGTGCAACTCGTGTTCCAGCGTCCACAATGACCAATAATAGAAGGCTCGCTAGAAGGGGACTGAGCCCATGACGCCCTTCACACCGAATACCATTTACCTCCTACACCAACAACCACGTTTGCACTGATATAGGGCACATTTAGCCTGAAATCTCACTGACTGGAGTAGAACTGTCGTCAGTGATTAGTCCCGCTTCGAACTGAGCCCCCATGACCAGCAAAGACGTGTCTAGGGAGGCGCAGAACAGCTGTGGGAAACCGACCTGACCGTTGCTCCTGGACAACCAGGAATGATGGCCTGCGATACCATTTCCTTTCATAGGAGAATTCGTTTGATTGTCATCCGAGGCACCCTTACTGCACACCTGTCCGTCGACGATACTCTACGCCCCATTTTGTTGCCCTTCATAGCAAGTCATCCTGGCTTAGATTTCAGCAAGATAATGCCAGCCCGCACACGACGAGAGTTTCTACAGCTTGTCTTCGTGCTTGCCAAACCATGCCTTGACCAGCAAGGTCACCAGAGCTCTCGCCAACTGAGAACATGTGGAGCACAATGGGCAGGGTCAATCAGTTCGAGATTCTAACCACTTAACGCGCCAGTTGGACATAAAAATCTCTTAATCACTGCCAAGCGGAATGACTGCCTGCATAAGGACCAGAGGTAGACAAACGCGTCGCTGAACTGCTCAGTGTGTGAAGCTCGTTCTCTTGAATAAATACTCCAATTTTTGTGAAACTGTAATCGTTTGTTTGTCTGCACATTAACATCACATCTACCAGTTTCCGTCCCGTTCGAATAATTCCTTCGTGATGCGTGGGCTTTTTTTTTGTGTCTTAGAGTGTATTACGACTCTCGATACCAGTTTGCTTAAAAATTGGCGTAAAGTATTTGATACAAAGATTTTGTAATAAACTGGGGTCAATTTGGAGAGATAGTTGATTTCGGTAGATAGGTGAACCCGTTTTATTGATATTACTAATGCTTTCTGAAAAAATCAATCCCTAGGACTCATTTTCTATGACTACACTTTTCATCTCGTTATTCCGTTTCGCAACAGGTTTCATTACCGCTTCTGAGAACATGGCGAGCGATCTGCTACTGCCGGCCGGGGTGGCCGAGCGGTTCTAGGCGCTACAGTCTGGAAACGCGCGACCGCTACGGTCGCAGGTTCGAATCCTGCCTCGGGCATTGATGTGTGTGATGTCCTTAGGTTAGTTAGATTTAAGTAGTTGTAAGTCTGATAGTGCTTAAAGCCATTAGAAACATTAAATCAATACAGATCTTCTGGTATGCAGTCAGAGCTCTTGCATTAAAATGGAGAATAGTGCGAAATCGAACTACAGAAAATTTGTTCAAGAAATGACAGAACAATACATAATAAGTAGCAGTGCTGAATAGATATCACTTGGATGAGGTTTAAAGCCGTTACTAAATGTCACGGAATGAGCAAATTTAAGTTTATGTTACTTGTGCATTTAATTTAACCCGCGCTCTTCTCTTTTAGCATTTCTTCTGTTTTAGTGTTTGCTCTTGATGGTCCATTTTGATGTTGATACCGGCGTTGTACGGCGTTACAATTTTTGGTAGGCGTGTTTACTGTGTGATATGTTGGGCTCCATTATTGTCAGGAGAGAGTTAATTAGGACAAAATTTCTGATTTTCTATACGCATTGTTCTTTTGAAAGACAACTATCTCTCTACTCATACTCACGAAGTGTTCAGTGCTATCGACAAGGGATTTCAAACTAATTCCGTATTTTTTGACACCGTATGTCACAAGCGGCTTGTAATAAAGTTGCATGTTTAATGAATATCGTCTGAGTTGCGCGACTGCATTTGCGATTTGCTTCCAGAGAGGCCACAGTTCGTAGTAACAGACGGAAAGTCATCGAGTAAAACAGTAATAATATATGGCGTTCCCTACGGAAGTGTTATAGTCATTCTCCTCTTCCTCATCTACGTAAATAATTAAGGAGACAATCTGAGCAGCCGTCTCAGGTTGTTTGCAGATGATGCTGTCGTCTAATAAAGCGATCAGAAGATCAAAACCAATTGCAAAACGACTTAGACAAGATATCAGTATGGTGCGAAAATTGGCTATTGACCCTAAATAATGAAAAGTGTGCAAAATAGAGTCCGTTAATCTTTAGTTACGCGATAAATCAGGCAAATCCAAAAAATTGAAACAATCAAAACTCAAAAAAATACTCAAATTCAATTAAATATCTAGGAATTACAGTTACGAACAACTTAAATTAGAAAGAACATATAAAAAATATTGTGGGAAAGGCTAACCATAGACTGCGTTTTATTGGCAGAACACTTAGGCAGGCCGTTGTGGCACAGCGGTTCTAGGCGCTTCAGTCCGCCACTACGCGGCTACGGTCGCAGGTTCGAATCCTGCCTCGGGTAGGGATGTGTGTGATGTCCTTAGGTTAGTTAGGTTTAAGTAGTTCTAAGTCCACGGGACTGATGACCTCAGATGTTAAGTCCCGTAGTGCTTGGAGGCATCTGAATTTGGAACACTTAGAAGCTGCAACTGATCTGCTAAAGAGACTGCCTACAGTACGCTTGTGCGTCCTCTTTTGGAGTACTGTTGCGCCATGTGGGATCTTTACCAGATACGAGTAACGGAGTACAATGAAAAAGTTGAAAGAAGGGCAGCACGATTTTCATTATCGAGAAACAGGTTAGAGATTGTCACGAGCGTGATACAGGAGCTGGGGTATAAATCATTAAAAGAACGGCGTTTTTCATTGCGGCGGGATGTTAGCACCAAATTTGTCCACCGAATGCTAAATCAGAACTCGCACGGAAGGATATAAGTGTTCGTTTTTTCCGCCCTGTGTTCGAGAGTGGAATAACAGAGAATTAGTGTGAATGTGGTTTGATGAAGCCTCCGCAAGGTATGGAAGTGCGATTTGCAGAGTAGTCATGTAGAAGTAAATGCAGATGAAATTAGAATCGTATGCGAACTAGGAGTCAAAGTAGGGTAAAAGAGAACTAAGACAAAATGGTTGATTAAGAATTGTGGAGAAGGCACGCACTGTACACGTAACTGCAGTAGCAGGAGAGCAGGCAACTCTTCCTATGGGGTATATAGAGACGAGTGGGAGAAAAGGCGACTCTAGGGTGGAGATTGGAGGGGAAACTGTGGACGATAGTCCGTCTTGTAATGAGTCGTTATATGTTGCCTGGTATATACCATTCTCGAGAACAATGAATGTTACAGGTAGCATTTTTACGCATGAAAAAACAAATAAGAATGACGTAAAAAACATTTGTTGCGACATTTAGTACGTGCATAGCTCTAAATGTTTCGCATCAGTATTCGGGTCCATTAAACCTGTGGATGAACGTGCGGAAGAAATAAAATTAAGCTCAGTACGGAGTTTCAGATGGATACTCGTGTACTGGAGGGAAAGTTCAAACACAGCTGCGCAATCTGAGAGATGCTTTATTATATTTGATTTTAAATTTATTTAAAGTGCAGTGATAGTAGGCAGCGAATTGGTAGTCAACAGGCTCACAATAATTTACTCTTTTTATGACATCAGTAAAGTGTTGAAGAATTTGTAAAACCGGGAAATTAGATACAGAGAAGAAGAAAATCACGGGAATAATCGTCTGTATTTCTGTTTTTGAAAGCCATTATTCCTAGAATGCTTCCAGCTCTTTGCTGAAGCTGAGATTTGTGTGTGCTGGCCACTCACACTTCATCTTTACTGGTCATAAAATAAACTCTAAACTCGCCCCTAACATCTTTTTGTGATACTGGAGCGTTAATTGCCTTATAACGCCAGAACCCTAGCACTAGATCTCTGTTTATGAGATACTCAAAGTCACACACCCCATTACCCAAATAAGAGGACTTATTCCGAATCCGTCAGAGTCTATCAAACTCACCTCAAGCCAACACTATGTGTGATACCGCGTCTGGATTCAAGCGTATGGGCTGCTTATAGGTAAGATGCCAAATCTGTTGTCAACATCCATACGAGCTTTAAAGAGGCGGTAATTAAAAATACGTTCTGATACTAGTTGAACTCTAAAAAGGATACGATGTCAACAATAAGAACATCAATGCGAAAGCATCATCCCGATGGCAAAGAAATAATTCTCCCAGGATATGGTGAAGGATTTTGCATGGCAATAGCTCCGTGTTGTAGCTTCCTACACGAAGCACTGTTATACACACACCTTAATCAGATATCCGCTACCCGGCCGCTGTGGCCGAGGCGTTCTAGGCGCTTCAGTCCAGAACCGCGCAATTGCTACGGTCGCAGGTTCGAGTCCTGCCTCGGGCTTGGATGTGTGTGATGTCCTTAGGTTAGTTAGATGTAAGTAGTTCTACGTTATATGTGACTAATAACCTCAGATGTTAAGTCCCATAGTGCTCAGATCGATTTGAACCATTTGATATCCGCCCATAAACGCTATAATTTGCACCTGACAACGAATTTATAAATTGTATCTGTCACTGCTTAAGCAACAACGCCATGCTCCCCTTCGTAATTATAAATAGCCTCTCACTATTTTATAGAGCTTGGGTGACAAAGTGCTTGCCGTGTAGCGCACTAAGGCAATGAGGAAAATTCACTCAAAATCTGCAGTCAGTTTGAACCAGTCGTGTGTGTTTTGTAGGAACGGTAACAAACCACTGTTCTTCAAGAGAAACAGCTCTCATTAAGAACTTTATTATTTACTTACTTTCAATACGATGTTACTGCCTACTTAGCAATCAGTAATGATTTATGTACGTTTAGTTGGACAAATGCTTGTTACAGGTAGTTATAACTGAAGTACAGCTAGTTATCTCTTCTAATACCGTGTATTTTTTGTTACACTGAGTACCATTGGGGTCTTTAGTGACTCCAACGGAATTTACATTCTTATTAAGGATAGTTTTAATAATGGTAGAATAAAATCAGATTTCTTATTTCTTCCACAATCTAAAACATGATGTCATTGACATTACATTAAATTAAAATGCATATTTTTTTAAAAATTATTTACTTCCGTAAAATTTACAAACGATTCTCATGAAACTACAAACATTCTTGATTAAATTCCGAATTGACATTTATGATGCATTACACTTACAGCAATAAATTTCAGAGTAGTTTTTACACACAAAACATCCACATTTTGAACATTTATCGGTGAATTTTCTATCCTCAGACCTTTTACAAAACGGACAACTTCCTCTTTTTTTTTGTCTGTACTGTTGTTGGAAGTATTGAGGAAATAATTTTGTCTGGCTTTCTTCCGACGAGCTGCTTTCCTAATTCTATGAGAAATGCCCGCCTCTTTTAGTTGGTCCTTTCTGCCCAGTCTGGTGTAAGATGTAGCCATATGATAAATGCATTCAGTGCACTGATATCCATCATGTTGTAAAATAATACCATTGGCCACCTTCTGCTCATCGCCTTTGTAGTGTACGTTCTAATCAGCCTGTCCATGGTATCTGCTCCTGATTTTGTTTTATTATAATCCAGAATCATTACTGGCTTGCATTCTTCACGATCTTCCACTTCCTTCTTTGAATGCATTGTACTGAGCAAAGTTACAACTTTCCCCTTTTTCGGATAATATGAAACAATTGAAGCATGCTCTTGGAATCCAAAAGTAGATCCATATTTGACTCGACCTTTGGTGTGAGTGAATGCTGGTGGTATTTTTCCTTTATTTTTTCTAATTGTTCCTAAGAGTGTGAGACTGATTTTCAGAAGTTCTGTCGCCAAACTAAGGCTAGTGAAAAAATTGTCAGTTGTTACATTTCTGCCACTGTTTTCTAAGCCTTTCACCATATCTAAAGCAACTCTCTTGCTTTGACCAACTTCACGAGATTCATTTTCTTGTCGACGAGTGTAAACTTGGAGATTGAGAACGTAAGACGTTGCAGTATCACATACAGCCCATAATTTCAACACACGTTTTCCTGGTTTTGAAAGAATATATTGCCGAAATGGACATCTACCACGAAATGCCACAAGTTGTTCATCAATTGTTACATTGCTGTGAGGAACATATGCTTCTTGAAATGTGTGTACCCACATTTCAAATATTTCTCTAATGGGAGCCGGCCTGTCAGGAGCACGGTTGTGACGTCTCACATCTGCGTCATCAAATCGGATGCACCTTGAAGTTTGCGTAAAGCGGATTCTAGCCATTGCTTCACTAAAAATGGGTCTACCATCCTCTTTGTTCCACAGATGGGTAACTGCAGGGCCTTGTAAGCACCTGCTAGGATCAAGACTCCGATAAAGCACTTCAGTTCAATGGCATCTACTGGTTTCCATTTACTACCGTAAACAAGACTACCATGTTTGTTAGTCCACCTTAGAATTACATCAACAATGTTTCTCCTATGAAAAACTGAAAAGCTGCTTCTATGGAGTCTACATTTTTCACTGCGAATTTTGTTGGACCTGGCTTTACTCGTATTATGTTCTATCTCTCTTCTCTTCCACAAGCTCTTCTCAACTCGTATTTGTGCCACAATTCTTCTTTGTTCTTAGACGTACACAAAATAAAAAATACAAAGGGTATATCTTGGCGCTAGACCATAGTGCAAATTTACAAAAATACAACGTGTACTTATATATAACAGTCAGAAATATGTGTTACTTCCTGTTTAGGCTGGACATCTGCGCTGTCCAAATCTTCTTCTGAACTTCCGTCTCATTGAGGAATATTCTTTTCTAAGACGTCAATTTTTCCATCGCTGCGTGAGACATCAGAAACTATATCGCTGATATCACTATTTGATTCTCCAGATAGAGGATTATCCTGCAGTAATATTTCAAGCACTTCGTCTTCGGAAAGGTGGCGAGACATTTTTCACTAAATGCAACACATACAATAATAGTCTCCACTTGTATGGAACAAACAACTGTCGGCTTATAAAGTGTTGGCAACAGTCACACGTTACAACTATATTTACAAGAATAAAGCAAAGGAAATACAGCAACAGTTACGGATTGAATGTAGCATTATTGGGTAATAATACTGCAAGAGAAAAATTGGGTCGCATTTAATCCCATTGGTATTCAGTGGTTCTCTCTTGATTTTCTGTAAAACTAAATATTTTCAAAAAGTTATAATAATATATTACGAACCCATTACTTAATTCAGAAAAAGTCCGAATTTTTCATAATTTTTAGGAATGGGAAATAAGGTATATTTTACAGATAATTATGGCCTGGGGTCATTATAGACCCCACGGTATTAGGAGGGTTAAAGGTGTCCAGGTTGAGCTGTAATTATGATATGGCAGCGAAACTTGGTAGGAATTGTAATGCGTTGATGCGGAACAGATTTTCGCTGGAAAAAAATTAGCTTCAGTTTTGCACACCGGTTACAAATCGGGCACTGTGACTGTATGGAAGATGTAAAGAAATGTTTCCGTATGTAATCGATTAGGTATGGGACGTGGGTAGAAAGGGTCAAACAAGTGAGAAGGATATAATGTTGATGTTACTGTTAACCGGGGCTTACACAATTTGTTCATCATGAGCAGCGGAGACGTCTGCGAGACGCTGTATAGCGCCAGATGTGCATCTGGATAACCAAAATATGAACTATTTTTTTTTTTTCAGCGTAAGTCTGTTCCGCATTAACACATTAGCATATCTACCAAGATTCTCTGCCATTCAATAATTTGTGAATAGTTGCACTTTAGTTGTAACCAACAGGTATTTTAAGCATGGCTGCGACAGTAATGAACAAACATTGCCGGACAAATGCAATACAGAAGTATAGTCACAATTGACAGTTAACAACGTTCGAATCAGTACTTAGCAAGGTATAAAAGTGTATGTACGTATGTATGTATGTATGTTCCACATATCCTCCTAAACCACTGGATCGATTTCACCTATCCTTGAAACACATATGACTTACGTCTGGGAAGAACCACTATGGGGTAAGACCCATCTCTCCCTCAAAGGGGTATGGGTGGGGGTAAAAAACCAGTGTAGTTCACGACGCACAAATAGCCAGATTACGCTCATTAAGTATTTGAGAATAAGGGCGCTTAATGACTTACAACGAACTTTACACACACTTTCAAATCTTTACGAGATATATTCTGGTTGACCTCTGCTGCACAAAATGATGACAAGAAAAAAGTTTATCGCTTACTACATTTTTTGCTGATCACGCAGTAAAATTATCGCATCACTCAGGCCCTTTTAATTTATTATTTATTTGCTACTAATTTTACTAGCAACATTTGGTAGTAGTATTCGCATAAATTAATGAATGTATCTGCAAAAGTATATCGTTGGACGGCGCATACTTAAGGAAATACGACGTCATGAACACTGAGATGCGTGAAAAACTGCCGCATCATGCATCACGTTATACTTTATTACTTCTTTTGTACTAACTCCATTAGCAACATATTGGTCAGACAGAACCCACATATAATAGTATATGTACCTCAAAAATTATATCACACATAGGTCAGGAGATAAGTCGTCATAAACATTGGGTTGCCTGAAAAAGAAAATTTAGGAAAAATTTCGCTAGAGATACAGGTGAATTAATATTTGTACACATATGTGTGAAATACTTTAAATATATGTGAAATATATGTAAACTCTACCATCTGGTGAGCAAGATGTATGAAACAGGCGAAATACCCTCAGACTTCAAGAAGAATATAATAATTCCAATCCCAAAAAAAGCAGGTGTTGACAGATGTGAAAATTACCGAACAATCAGTTTAATAAGCCACAGCTGCAAAATACTAACACGAATTCTTTACAGACGAATGGAAAAACTAGTAGAAGCCGACCTTGGGGAAGATCAGTTTGGATTCCGTAGAAATACTGGAACACGTGAGGCAATACTGACCTTACGACTTATCTTAGAAGAAAGATTAAGGAAAGGCAAACCTACGTTTCTAGCATTTGTAGACTTAGAGAAAGCTTTTGACAATGTTGACTGGAATACTCTCTTTCAAATTCTAAAGGTGGCAGGGGTAAAATACAGGGAGCGAAAGGCTATTTACAATTTGTACAGAAACCAGATGGCAGTTATAAGAGTCGAGGGACATGAAAGGGAAGCAGTGGTTGGGAAGGGAGTAAGACAGGGTTGTAGCCTCTCCCCGATGTTATTCAATCTGTATATTGAGCAAGCGGTAAAGGAAACAAAAGAAAAATTCGGAGTAGGTATTAAAATCCATGGAGAAGAAATAAAAACGTTGAGGTTCGCCGATGACATTGTAATTCTGTCGGAGACAGCAAAGGACTTGGAAGAGCAGTTGAACGGAATGGATGGTGTCTTGAAGGGAGGATATAAGATGAACATCAACAAAAGCAAAACGAGGGTAATGGAATGTAGTCGAATTAAGTCGGGTGATGTTGAGGGTATTAGATTAGGAAATGAGACACTTAAAGTAGTAAAGGAGTTTTGCTATTTGGGGAGCAAAATAACTGATGATGGTCGAAGTAGAGAGGATATAAAATGTAGACTGGCAATGGCAAGGAAAGCGTTTCTGAAGAAGAGAAATTTGTTAACATCTAGTATAGATTTAAGCGTCAGGAAGTCATTTCTGAAAGTATTTGTATGGAGTGTAGCCATGTATGGAAGTGAAACATGGACGGTAAATAGTTTGGACAAGAAGAGAATAGAAGCTTTCGAAATGTGGTGCTACAGAAGAATGCTGAAGATTAGATGGGTAGATCACATAACTAATGAGGAAGTATTGAATAGGATTGGGGAGAAGAGAAGTTTGTGGCACAACTTGACCAGAAGAAGGGATCGGTTGGTAGGACATGTTCTGAGGCATCAAGGGATCACCAATTTAGTATTGGAGGGCAGCGTGGAGGGTAAAAATCGTAGGGGGAGACCAAGAGATGAATACACTAAGCAGATTCAGAAGGATGTAGGTTGCAGTAGGTACTGGGAGATGAAGAAGCTTGCACAGGATAGAGTAGCATGGAGAGCCGCATCAAACCAGTCTCAGGACTGAAGACCACAACAACAACAACATATGTGTTATGTGAGACCACGAGTAAATCTGCGATTATAATGCCCCTCCTAAAACCCTGAACCGAATTCAGCCAAACTTGGTGCACACAATGCTTAGTATCCGGAATGAAATAACCTGGGGCTAAGAACCATTAATCTCCCATTGTGGTTGGGAGCTATAACGCGGAGAGAGAAGGAGGAAGGAGGAGATGGACGGACAGATAGGTGAGAGTGGGAGATGAACGGAGAGAGGATGGAAAATGTGGCAGACTTAGAGGAGATGAGGAGAATATGGACATTGAGAGTTGAGAAAAATGTCGACAGAGAAAGGGGGGAGCAGGAGATAAACAAGCTGTATTTTCTTTTTTCTTTCAATCTGCGTTATGATTACTAGGGCCAGCCATCTTATAGCCTTGTGCAGACAGTACTGTTCTACACAGACCTCTTTGTCAGTATCCACTGCCCCACCGCGCAGCAGAACTGTACTAAGCAGTTGAGACCGTTCATGTTACAACACGTGTAGGTGAGACTGCTTGCAGTTCTTTTGCCTGGTCTGTGATACTTTATTTTATTTGCTTACAGCAGTCGTACTTATTTATAAAGAAAAATTTATGAATTCGGGAGTAGGAAATCATATGTTTATGGAACATCTTAAGAAGAGAACAAAAACAAGAGAAGAAAGGATAGGCCGGCCGAAGTGGCCGCGCGGTTCTGGCGCTGCAGTCTGGAACCGCGAGACCGCTACGGTCGCAGGTTCGAATCCTGCCTCGGGCATGGATGTGTGTCATGTCCTTAGGTTAGTTAGATTTAACTAGTTCTAAGTTCTAGGGGACTAATGACCTCAGCAGTTGAGTCCCACAGCGCTCAGAGCCAAGAAAGGATAGATCTTCCTTGCGTAACATCACTCGGGGAAAAGAATTTGGTACTGAATATCAAGTGCAGCGTCCTCGTGTCATACTACCTGGTATAGTATTATCCGCAGAAACATCACCGCTCGGGAAAGATCGTTTTGTACAGTCCGTGCGGATCTAATCTAACGTAATCACACTGACAAAAAGTCGGAACACTATAAAAAATAATTAATGTAGAGATGTAGACTCATGAAATTTATAGAATGCATTAGTCTAGGTAACGTATTTAAATGATTAACACTGCAAAATCGCGCGAGATAAGGAATTCCAGATATGAAATACTGGTACATTAGTAACCAGTGTAATTGCCAGAATGTTGAATACAGTCGTGCAGACTTGTACGTATTATGTCATACAGGTGTCGCAGGCCAGTTTATGAAATGAAGTTCTATGCCTGTTGGCACTTAGTCGGTCAGTACAGGCACTGTTAACGCTGTTTGTGGACGACGCTAAAGCAGTCCTCCGATGATGTCCCGTACGTGCTCGATTGGAGGCTGATCGGGTGATCAACAGGTCAAGGCAACATGTTGACATTCTGCAGTGCATATTGAATTAGAGCAGCGGCGTGTGCGTTATCCTGTTGGAAAACACCCTGTGGAATGTCGTTCATGAATGGCAGCACAACAGGCCGAATCTTGTTATTGAATTACAAATTAGCAATCAGTAATCGTGGGATAATCACGAGAGCACTCATGATGACATGAGAAATCGCACCCTGGACCGTAATAACTCCAGGAGTAGGTTCAGCGTGCCATGCACGCAGACAGGTCGGCTGCAGGTCCTCAACTTGTCTTTTTCGAATCAACGCATGGCCATCACTGGCAGAGTCAACTTCCATCAGAAAACACAACGGACCTGCCCCCCAACGAGCTCTCGTTTGACACCACTGAAGTTCAAAATGACGGTGGTCTAGGTCAGTGGAAAGTACGTCAGAGGCGTCTTGTCTCGGTGTTGTGCGACAAGTAACCGATTTGTTGTAACAGTTCGTTGTGCCACTGTGGTATCGACCGCTGCAGTACGATGCGCCAGAGCAATAGGCCGAACATGATGGTCTTCCCTCTCGGTACTGCCACGTGCCGTCCAGAGTCCGGTGTGAATACCACTGCAGCAATCATGTACAGTCACTACGTTTCTGACACATCTTTTTGCAGTATCGCAGGATGTGGAAATCCGGCTCCCCGTAGCCCCGTTACACGACTTGTTCAAATTGAGTGAGGTGTTGATAATGGCGTGTTTGTCTGCTTAAAGGCATTCTCGAGGAAAATCAACTCAATACGTCCAATCTCAAAGGGAAGTAAGGCCCATGAACACTACAGCGTGTATTTACAGAAAATCTGATTTATATCCTACTAGTGGCGCTACTAGTGCCACTCTTATGTGACTGGCACGAAACTGCAGTAGACATCATCTTTTAGATGTAGAGACACGGCTATCAACTTTCGTTTATATCTCACAACTCCTTCTTGGTGCTGAGGTACTTTTCCGTCAGAGCTCTTACGTTCATCACTTCGAAGTCTTGACAACAATTTGTTATCAAATTTTCGAAGTAAACACTCCAAACACGAAATCACGGAAATGCTGGCGGGTCCAGCTGTGCATGTATTCGATGTATCTGACTGCCTATACGTGGAGTGCATAGGGATCTGAAGATGGCATGGTAGCTGCACGGTATCCATCTTTTATTGCAAATGAATCATGTTAACGTGGAAGCCCCAAGATTACGATTACTTTCGTCCGCCATTTCTACCATAGCACCTGATCGGTGAGCAAGGCAGAGGTTGGTAGCTCTACAGTTTTCGATGTTCGCGTATTAACGGTTTCAATGCGTCATAGAGAATGTAACATCATTGCTATGAATGCGAAAGCGTCTATTTACGTTTACTTCTCTTAATGGGTACATACACATATTATTTTTTTTCTTAGTGGACATCAATCGCAAAATACTTTCCGAATTGTATAAGGATCATTTGTCTTCTCGTACAATTGATTTTTAAAATCGGTACTGAGCGGTGGCGGCTCATATCGATAGTGCCACTCTGGTGGTTTATCTTTCTTGTCACGGTCAGGGCGGTAAGCAGCGCCCTGTGGGGCCTACGCGAGGAGTAACGAGGCGAGGTCCTGTGGCTGTGTGCTCCGGGACGTCGTGGAAGACGGTTGTCGGGTTGGTGCAGCGTGTGTGGGACCGGACCTACCGCATGGAGATATACAAGTTGGCTCTGAACGGAAGGCGCCGAAGCAAGTAGTGGGAGGCGGGCGTCCTGTAATTTCTGTGAAGGAGTAACGATTTTTGCGTTGGATGTCCCAATGGTTCCCGAGAGTTGCGGTGTCTGCTTTCGGAGAAGAGAATTGGCAAGAGCTTGTGTCTACGCCCTTTTCCGTACATTATTGCTGCCTGCCGTTATAAACGGGTGAAAATCAGGCGCTTGTATTGACTATGCGGGAACTGGTGATGTAAAATTACATTTGTGATTGAGTCTCACTTGTACATTAACAATTTAGAGGCGAAAACTGTGGTGGTTTCATTAGGTCTGGTTCTTTGCCGTGCAACTAAGGGAGTCAGTTATTTGGGGTAACTGAGGGAGCACCAGTATGTTGGTCTAAGTGATACGTTCTCCACGTTTTGTCTATGGCTTTGCGAATCGAAATCGTGGGGGAGTACACGTGTGAGCACTTTGCTGTTGTATTGATGGTTATGTTGTAAAGAATGTTCTCTGGTGTGTTAAATCACGCGCTGATTTGTAGCCAATCTAAGCAGAAGTTACCATTGAAAGAAAGGATATAGCGGAGACATGGCTTAGCCACAGCCTGGGGGATGTTTCCAGAGTGAGATTTTCACTCTGCAGCGGAGTGTGCGCTGATATGAAACTTCCTGGCAGATTAAAACTGTGTGCCCGACCGAGACTGGAACTCGGGACCTTTGCCTTTCGCGGGCAAGTGCTCTACCATCTGAGCTACCGAAGCACGACTCACGCCCGGTACTCACAGCTTTACTTCTGCCAGTATCTCGTCTCCTACCTCCCAAACTTTACAGAAGCTCTCCTGCGAACCTTTCTTTCAGGAGTGCTAGTTCTGCAAGGTTCGCAATAGAGCTTCTGTAAAGTTTGGGAGGTAGGAGACGAGATACTGGCAGAAGTAAAGCTGTGAGTACCGGGCGTAAGTCGTGCTTCAGTAGCTCAGATGGTAGAGCACTAGCCCGTGAATGGCGAAGGTCCCGAGTTCGAGTCTCGGTCGGGCACACAGTTTTAATCTGCCAGGAAGTTTCATATCAGCGCACACTCCACTGCAGAGTGAAAATCTCATTCTAGAAGTTACCATTGCTACTTGCTTATGTGCTACGATCCTTATGATTGGCGTTGTTTGTCTTTTGATTGTGGGTGTGCTCACGTTAAAAAAAATAAATATTACAGCTACTATTCATAAGGGTTGTCTAGTAAGGAAATTGCTTAAGCTTTTATCATATGCTGGTCTGTTTGCCTATCACATTGGCTTTCTATGCAGTAACTGAAGGAATGTGTATGGTGGTTCAAGATTGTAGGCTGACTAGTATTTTAACTGGCGTTGAGGTGAAGGGCGAGATCAGCATCCCCCAAACCCGCACGCTGCGCGTGGTTAAATGTTCGCTATTGGGGAGCCGGGTCTTTGTTCTTGGATTTTGTAAGGATACGTGATGATTGCATCGCTGTAGTTTTTCGCGTGCTAAATTGCGGGGTGTCGGTGCCGTCCTAGGGTTAGACTTGTGATGTATGTTATGTTATAAGGGAATTAAGTGTACCAAACGTAAGAGTGCTTTTAGTTTGGTTTAGGTCTGTACATGGAATGATGTTGATATTTTGTCGATTGCGGCAATAACTTCCTGTGTGGGGAGATCCTCTGAGGGATTTGTATTGTACTGTTGCAGTGCAGTCCATCTGAAACGTGCTGCTTAAAACTTGGGACTGCAGCTCTCTGATGTTATATATTACTGTTTAATCTTAAATGTCTTGGATGTAATATGGTTGTTGAGGATTATGTAATTAATTTTGATCGCTGGTCCCTTAAAGGAAGTATTTCGGTCAGAGCCTATTCAAATATGATTTTAACTCATCGTTCAAATTTTCTACTCTTGCTTTCTTAAAAGGCTTTCAGTTAAATGGTTGCTATTTGCCTGTTTAAATGTTTGAGTGACTTAAAGGAAATGAATATTATTTTGTAATTTTTACTGATGGTTCCTTTGGGTAATACCTGAATTATGTATTCAGTAAATGAGTGTCTAGTCAATGGTGATGCACTGTTCTATTGCTAGCCTACCCCTTCCACTCCACAGCCTATTGAGCTGCTTGGCGTCGAAATTGTGTTCAGAACACCCCTCTGACTTGACACCTCGGGTACTTCAATTTTTCTATTCACGTATTGATATTATAATGCATTAGGGCCAAGAGGGAAGGATAAGACTAGAAAATCAAGACAGAATTGCTCAAATTAAAAGAGCCATAAGACAGGAATGCAGTCTTTCACCCCTACTGTTCAATTTGTACATCGAGGAAACAATGACGGATATAAAAGAAACTTTCTGTAGTAGAATTAAAAGTCACCGTGAAAGGATATCAATGATAACATTCGTTAATGACATTGGTATCCTTAGTGAAAGTGAAGAAGAATTACGGGATCTACTGAGTGGAATGAACAGCCAAATGACTACAGAATATGTACTGAGAGTAAACTGAAGGAAGATGACAGTAATGAGAAATAGCTGAATGAGAGGAAGTAGAAACTTATCAGGACTGGTGATCACGAGGAGATGAAGTTAAGGAATTCTGCTACTTGGGCAACAAAATAACCCATGACTGCCGGAGCAAGAAGGACGTTGCAAAAGAGCATTTCTGCCAAGAGAAATCTATTGACTGAGAATGTACGTAGTGAAACATAGACTTGGGAAAACCGGAGTAGAAGAGCAACGAAGCATTTGAGATGTGGTGTTACAGACGAATGTTCAAAATTAAGTGTACTAGTAAGGTAAGGAATGAGGAGAGTTTACGCAGAATCGTAGAGGAAAGAAATATGTGGGAAACACCGACAAGGAGAAGGGACAGGATGATAGGACTTCTGTTAAGACATTGGAGAATGACTTCCATGGTACTAGAGGCAGCTGTAGAGGGTAAAAACTAAATGGGAAGACAGAACTGGAATGCATCCGGCAAATAACTGAAGACGGCGGTTGCAAATGCTACTCTGGGATGAAGATGTTGGCACAGGCGAGGAATTCGTGGCGGGTTGAATTAAACCAGTCAAAAAGGAAAAAAAAAATGTACATTGTAACAAAGGTTGGTTGAGTGAGTCATGTCCAAAAACTAGAAAAAAAAAGAAGTTAGATGTCTTATATGTAAAGAAACTTGAGCAGCAACGCTGTCCATTACTTCTTGGGAGATACTTGCGTGTTCATTGAAGGTAGCACCAACAGTTCCTAACAGCTTATATTAGTATTCTGTGAAGCCTCCGTCCAGATTCTCAGTGGAACAAGCTATCTGCTCACAAATCGCCTGAGAGAGAAGCAGACAAAGTACAGGGAAGTACTCCTACCTGCAGACTGAGCCTCTGTACTGAGAACATCTTTACTTTGCCGCAGATTGGAATGCGCCGTAAATATCGTCCCGCGGCGGAGGACGTTCGCTGTTCCGGGAACAAGGGCTGGGAGCTCGTTACCCGCCGAAGCCGTCCTCGCAGAGTTTTCCCCCCACTGAGCGGTGAATTATCAGCAGCCAATCAGAAGCCACCGCGTCTGCGTCTGCACCGGTGACGTGGCGACGTGCTTTCATCTGCGACGGCAGATTGCGTCGGCTGCCGGCGCCCGGGGCGCACAACACAGCCAGCTAGCTAGCGTTGCCAGCGCAGATCCCGTCGATCCGGTGCGCACGTAGCAGCCGAGCGCGGCCGATCTGTGCCGTAGATCAATCTCGCACCGCTGTTTGCGGTACGAGGTGTGTATGAGCTCCCCGACCGGCCTGCTCCTATACGAATGCGAGCGGTAATCACACGACTGCGCCTCCAATTCTTTGCCGGATGCGCTAACGCGGATACCTCTATTTTCCTGTGCCGCCGATCACGCCGCACTCCTTTCTCCGTGCCATTTCAGTTTCTCTTATTCTCTCCGTTATTTACCCATCTCCCATCTCATCTGTTACTGCCGGGTCGTGTTCCCACGTCTCTCCACCAGCGGCACTGTGCCAGCCAGAAGTCTATTAGTACTGACTGTGAATCATTTGAGTTGAGTCATCAATATCTTTCGAGAATGTTGGAAAAACAAACGAAAGATCGTTTACGATTATATAAGGACCACTACTTTTACGAGGGGCGTTCAATAAACAATGCAACACTTTTTGCTCTCGGTCACTTTCAGAAAATTCTGAATTTTTCGTCTGACCTCGTGGAAAATTTCCACTTCCGCCCGTATTGTTTCGTGAAGTTTCGACAGATGGCGGCGCTGTTCGTAGCCTACATCTGTAATAGAGACGCGACCCAAGTAGGGAGCTGTCACTGAGTTTCTTTTGGCGGAAACCCAGAGAATTACAGACATTAATGGACTCTTGAGGAATGTGCATGAACGCTTCTCAGTGAACAAAAGCTAAGTGAGTCGTTGGGCGAGGTGTCTGTCAACATTTTTTGAGCATATACTGTACTCGAACATTATGAATCACCTTGAAGAAAATGACTTATTGATGCATAACCAACACGGATTCAGAAAAATCGTTCTTGTGCAACACAGCTAACTCTTTATTCCCATGAAGTAATCAGTGCTGTCGACAAGGGATCTCACATCGATTCCATATTCCTAGATTTCCAGAAGGCTTTTGATACCGTTCCTCACAAGCGACTATTAATCAAATTGCGTGCATGTGGAGTATCGTCTCAGTTGTGTGACTGGATTCGTGATTTCCTGTCAGAGAGGTCACAGTTCGTAGTGATGGACGGTAGATCATCGAGTAGAACAGAAGTGATATCTGGCGTTCCTTCCGCAAGGTAGTGTTATAGGCCCTCTGCTGTTCCTGATTTACATAAATGATCTAGGTGATAATCTGAGCAGCCCCCTTGGATTGTGTGCAGATGACGCTGTAATTTACGGTCCAGTAAAATCATCAGACGATCAATTACAGTTACAAAGTGATGTAGAGAGAATTTCTGTATGATGCGAAAAGTGGCAATTGGCACTAAACAAAGAAATGTGCGAGGTCATCCACATGGGTACTAAAAGAAATCCGATAAATTTTGGGTAAAAGATAAATCGCACAAATCTAAGGGCTGTCAATTCGACTAAATACCCAGGACTTACAATTACGAGCAACTTAAATTGGAAATACTACGTAGATAATATTGCGGGGAAGGCGAAACGAAGACTGCACTTTGTTGGCAGAACACTTAGAAGATGCGACAAACCCACAAAAGAGACAGCCTACATTACAGTTGTCCGTCCTCTCCTGGAATACTGCTGCGCGGTGAGGGATCCTTACCAGGAAGGATTGAGGAGGACGTCGAAAAAGTGCAAAGAAGCGCAGCTCGTTTCGTGTTATCGCGCAATAGGGGTGAGAGTGTCACTCATATGATATGCGAGTTGAGGTGGCATCTATTTACGAAATTTCAATAACCAATTTTCTCTTCCGAATGCGAAAATATTTTGTTGACACCCATCTACGTAAGGAGAAATAATAATTGTAATAAAATAAGAGAAATCAGAGCTCGAACGGAAAGATTTAGGTGTTCCTTTTTTCCACGCGCCATTCGAGAGTAGAATGGTAGAGAAGTACCATGATAATGGTTCGGTGAACCCTCTACCAGGCACTTAAGTGTGAATTGCAGAGTAACCATGTACAGTCCTGGAAATTGAAATAAGAACACCGTGAATTCATTGTCCCAGGAAGGGGAAACTTTATTGACACATTCCTGGGGTCAGATACGTCACATGATCACACTGACAGAACCACAGGCACATAGACACAGGCAACAGAGCATGCACAATGTCGGCACTAGTACAGTGTATATCCACCTTTCGCAGCAATGCAGGCTGCTATTCTCCCATGGAGACGATCGTAGAGATGCTGGATGTAGTCCTGTGGAACGGCTTGCCATGCCATTTCCACCTGGCGCCTCAGTTGGACCAGCGTTCGTGCTGGACGTGCAGACCGCGTGAGACGACGCTTCATCCAGTCCCAAACATGCTCAATGGGGGACAGATCCGGAGATCTTGCTGGCCAGGGTAGTTGACTTACACCTTCTAGAGCACGTTGGGTGGCACGGGATACATGCGGACGTGCATTGTCCTGTTGGAACAGCAAGTTCCCTTGCCGGTCTAGGAATGGTAGAACGATGGGTTCGATGACGGTTTGGATGTACTGTGCACTATTCAGTGTCCCCTCGACGATCACCAGTGGTGTACGGCCAGTGTAGGAGATCGCTCCCCACACCATGATGCCGGGTATTGGCCCTGTGTGCCTCGGTCGTATGCAGTCCTGATTGTGGCGCTCACCTGCACGGCGCCAAACACGCATACGACCATCATTGGCACCAAGGCAGAAGCGACTCTCATCGCTGAAGACGACACGTCTCCATTCGTCCCTCCATTCACGCCTGTCGCGACACCACTGGAGGCGGGCTGACGAAGTTGGGGCGTGAGCGGAAGACGGCCTAACGGTGTGCGGGACCGTAGCCCAGCTTCATGGAGACGGTTGCGAATGGTCCTCGCCGATACCCCAGGAGCAACAGTGTCCCTAATTTGCTGGGAAGTGGCGGTGCGGTCCCCTACGGCACTGCGTAGGATCCTACGGTCTTGGCGTGCATCCGTGCGTCGCTGCGGTCCGGTCCCAGGTCGACGGGCACGTGCACCTTCCGCCGACCACTGGCGACAACATCGATGTACTGTGGACACCTCACGCCCCACGTGTTGAGCAATTCGGCGGTACGTCCACCCGGCCTCCCGCATGCCCACTATACGCCCTCGCTCAAAGTCCGTCAACTGCACATACGGTTCACGTCCACGCTGTCGCGGCATGCTACCAGTGTTAAAGACTGCGATGGAGCTCCGTATGCCACGGCAAACTGGCTGACACTGACGGCGGCGGTGCACAAATGCTGCGCAGCTAGCGCCATTCGACGGCCAACACCGCGGTTCCTGGTGTGTCCGCTGTGCCGTGCGTGTGATCATTGCTTGTACAGCCCTCTCGCAGTGTCCGGAGCAAGTATGGTGGGTCTGACACACCGGTGTCAATGTGTTCTTTTTTCCATTTCCAGGAGTGTAGATGTAGATGTAGATGACATCAAGGTCGTTCAACTCCTGCAGTGTTGGAACCAGCAGATATTCTCATTCGAGGTAACCGACTGATGACAATAAACACCTCGTTGCTGAACCGGACGTATCTGTTGGTAGTGCTGACACACTCAAAGGTGTGTGCCCAGTGGGTTTCTTCGGCGCCTGAGGCAAGACCACCAAGAGCGGCGAAGGAGCATCTGTGCAGAACTGCTTGCGCGCTACGTGGTTGATAGTGACTTTTTTTTTGTCGAACGTCTTCACAGGCGATGGAACGTGGGTTCATCACTTCGAACAGGTAACAAAGAAAGTATTCAAAGCCTCACCTTCAGTTGGTATAGTCATAGTGACGGTCTTCTGGGACTCTGAAGGGGTTATTGTGTTTGACGTTCTCCCTCATGGTATAACAATCGATTCTGAAATGTGTTGTGCCACCCTCAGGTAATCCAAGAAACCGCTTCAGCGTGTTCGTCTCCACGAAAATGCAAGCACATTTCTCCTTCTACACGACAGTCAAAGACTTACCCAAGTCTCCGCAACCGACAGCAACTCGTAAAACTTAATTGGTCAGTTCTTTCTCATACACAGTACAGCCGGGAACTTGCCACTTCGCACAGCCATGTGTTTGGCCCAATGAAGGGTGCTTTTCGTGGGAAACAGTACATGGATAATGTGGAGGTTCGTCTACAAGTACATGGACACTCTGCAAATCACATTTAAGTGAATGGCAGAGGGTTCATCGAACCACCGTCATAAATCTCTATTATTCCAATCTCGTACAGAGCGCGGAAAGAATGAACACCTATATTTTTCCGTATGAGCTCTGATTTCCCTTATTTCATCGTGGTGATCGTTTCTCCCCATGTAGGTCGATGTCAAAAAAATATTTTCGTATTCGGAGGAGAGAGTTGGTGATAGGAATTTTTCGAGAATATTCCGTCGCAAGGAAAAACGCCATTCTTTCAATGACGTCCAGCCCAAATCCTGTATCATTTCAGTGACACTCTCCCTCGTATTTCGCGATAGTACAAAGCGTGCTGCCCTTCTTTGAACTTTTTCGATGCAGTCCGGCAGCCCTATCTGGTAAGGATCCCACACCGCGCAGCAGTATTGTAAAATAGGACGGACAAGCGTAGTGCAGGCAGTCTAATTAGTAGGTCTGTTACATTTTCTAAGTGTCCTGCCAATAAAACGCAGTCTTTGGTTAGCCTTTCCAACAGCATTTTCTATGTGTTCCTTCCAATTTAAGTTGTTCGCCATTGTAATTCCCATGTATTTAGTTGAATTTTAGATTTGTCTGTTACATTTTCTAAGTGTCCTGCCAATAAAACGCAATCTTTGGTTAGCCTTTCCAACAGAATTTTCTGTGTGTTCCTTCCAATTTAAGTTGTTCGCCATTGTAATTCCCATGTATTTAGTTGAATTTACGGCTTTTAGATTTGACTGATTTATCGTGTAACCGAAGTTTAACGAATTCCTTTTAGCACTCATGTGGATGACCTCACACTTTACGTTATTTAGGGTCAACTGCCACTTTTCGCACCATTCAGATATCTTTTCTAAATCGTTCTGGAGTTTGCTTTGATCTCCTTATTAGACGATAAACACAGCGTTATCTGCAAACAACCGAAGACGGCTGCTCAGATTGTCTCGCAAATCGTTTATGTAAATCAGGAACAGCAAAGGGCCTATAGCACTACCTTGGGGATCGGCAGAAATCACTTCTGTTTTACTCGATGACTTTCCGTCAATTATTACGAACTGTGACCTCTCTGACAGGAAGTCACAAATCCAGTCACATAACTGAGACGATACTCTATAAGCACTCAATTTCATTGCGAGCCGCTTATGTGGTACAGTGTCAAAAGCCTTCCGGAAATCCAGAAACACGGAATCGATCTGAAATCCCTTGTCATTAGCACTCAACACGTCATGTGAATTAAGAGCTGGTTGTGCTTCACAAGAACGACGTTTTCTAAAGCCATGTTGACTGTGTGTCAATAGACCGTTTTCTTCGAGGTAATTCATAGTGTTCGAATACTATATATGTTGCAGATTCCTACTGCATATCGACGTTAATGATATGGGCCTGTAATTAAGTGGATTACTCATACTACCTCTCTTGAATATTGGTGTGACCTGTGTAACTTTCCAGTCTTTGGATACGGATCTTTCGTCGAGCGAACGGTTGTATATGATTGTTAAGTAAGGAGCTAATGCATCAGCATACTCCGAAAGGAACGTAATTGGTATGCAGTCTGGACCAGAATACTTGCTTTTATTAAGTGATTTAAATTGCTTCACTACTCCGAGGATATTTACTTCTGCGTTACTCATGTTGGCAGCTGTTCTCAATTCAAGTTCTAAAATATTTACTTCGTCTTCTTTTGCGAAGGCAGTTCGGAAGGCTGCGTTTAGTAACTCTGCTTTGGCAGCACGGTCTTCGATAGTATCACCATTACTATCGCGCAGAGAAGACATTGATTGTTTCTTGCCGCTAACATACTTCACATAAGAGCAGAACCTCTTTTGATTTTCTGCTAGGTTACGAGACAAAGTTTCATTGTGGAAACTGTTATATAAGCATCTCACATTGAAGTCCGTGCAAAATTTCGAGCTTCTGTAAAAGATCGCCAATCTTGGGGACTTTGCGTCTGTTTAAATTTGTCATGTTAATTTCGCTTTTTCTGCAGCAGTGTTCTAACCCGTTTGGTGTACCAAGGAGGTTCATCTCCGTCGTTTGTTAATTTATTTGGTATAAACCTCTCAATTGCTGCCGATATTATTTCTCTGAATTCAAGCCACATCTGTTTTACACTTATACTCTTAATCTGGAATGAGTTTTTTCAATAGGTATATTTTTCGATTGTTTTTGAAAGATTTGCGGATTACAATATTCAATCTCGCTACGACAACCCTGTGTTCACTAATCCCTGTATCCACTTTGATGCTCGTTATTAACTCAGGATTATTTGTTGCTAAGAGGTTAAGTGCGTTTTCACAATCGTTTACTATTCGCGTGGGCTCATGAACTAACTGCTCGTAATAATTTTTAGAGAATGCGTTTAGCACAGTTTCGGATGATATTTTATGTACCTCCGGAATTAAACCTGTATTTTCGCCAACATATCGAGGGTAAATCAAAGTCACCACCAACTATTATCGTATGAGTCGGGTACGTGTTTGAAATCAAACTCAAATTTTCTTTCAACCTTTCAACAACTGTATCTTTTGAATTGAGAGGTTGTTGATGCATCAAGACTTTGGCTCCGACGTCGCCCAGTAGGGTGGTACCATGCCTACGTATACCCCCTCCCAACAAGATGGCGTAAGGTCATCACAATCAACGGAGATTATGTTGAAAAATAAGATATTGTAGCCAAATCCTGTACTGGAATCCTGAAAAAACGAACCTACTATCAGAAAAAAGAATAACTTTCCATTGCCGTAAAGTTTCTAATGAGACCAGAGCTCAAAGTTATAGACAAAAATTCACACACATATTTTAATTGACTTGGAGTAGGGCCTCTTGTTTATGTACATACTAGCGTAGGACAGGGCGTCATTAAGTTTTAATAGTGCGCGATTTACATTAATGAAACACGACATGCTCCTAAAAATGGTAGAAAAAGCGGTGCACTTTACGCTGTTTGTTGTTGAAAACAAATAGGTGCAGATTATGATAGAAATAAGGTAGACAGCATGTACCAAAGGACTGTCTTAGCGGAATTACAGAGGAGGTTATGTTCCACGAAAAGCAGTTAGAGAATCTTGCAGGTAAATATCAGTCTTTCGTGAAACAGCCGTAGGAAACCATTTGGACGTAAATAATATCAATATTACCAGCATTACCAATCTTATATTATTAATTTCCTTTCAGCTGCAGAATGAAATGTTATGACTGCATTGATGTAATTCAACGTAATAATATTTTGGAAAATTTCTTGATATTCCTATCTAAGATGTCCGACTTACATCTGCAACACCTTGTCGAAGCGAAGGAAGTAAAGAAGAGGCGTCCCCGGAAATCTGATCCTGAAATTTGTGAAAACCGTAGGGATACAACGATTCTTTAGCATGTAATACTTGGGCGTGAAGGGAAACTGGTTTGCAAGAAACCTTTCCTCAATATACATGCAGTGATGAATTCGAAATTGTTTCGAATCTGTGAATTGTTACTTACGGGAATCACACCAGTTGATAATTGGGTGAAAAAACCCAAACACCAAGAAGACACCAAACAATATCCTTGTACTCATTCAAGAGCATATAAGCCCGCATCTCGTGGTCGTGCGTTAGCGTTCTCGCTTCCCACGCCCGGGTTCCCGGGTTCGATTCCCAGCGGGGTCAGGAATTTTCTCTGCCCCGTGATGGCTGGGTGTTGTGTGCTGTCCTTAGGTTAGTTAGGTTTAAGTAGTTGTAAGTTCTAGGGGACTGATGACCATAGAAGTTAAGTCCCATAGTGCTCAGAGCCATTTGAACCATTTTGAATCAAGAGAATATAAAGTCTAGACTCATAAAAATCTCACATTGTTCAGAAAAAGAAGTAACATATTTAAACTATGAACTAAATGGGCGGATATTGCACAGTATGTTCAATGATATGTAGATTGTAAAATAAACTATGATGTTTATCGTAATTATTACAGGGGCAATATTAATTATTCGTTTGCCAGAGTCCAAGTGGATGTCTGTTGTAAATGTGAAGAGCTTAAACTGAAACTAAAAATATCCACATTTAAATGAAAGAGCCAAGTTTGTCGCCAGAGCGGAGTTAAATGTTCGTAACCGTGATAGTTCTAAATTTTACAATTCACTTCGGAATACCAAGAGCCCAATCTATTGATACTGTGAAAGCCATAGTCTTTGATTATATGCAAAACTTGTTGCTTTCACATATCCCGGTCCAACAGATATTCTGTCTTCCCCAACTGTGGGTGTACTGTTTCAGCATATATGATTTGAAAACTGAATACTCCACTGTATAACTGAATCATGAAGGCTTAAGAACAAAAAAATGTTCAAATGTGTGTGAATCCCTAAGGGACCAAACTACTGAAGTCATCGGTCACTAGACTTACACACTACTTAAACCAACTTATCCTAAGAACAACACACACACAGCGACGCCCGAGGGAGGCCTCGAACCTCAGCCGGAAGTGGCCGCGCAATAAAGGCTTAAGAAAGAAAGGTGCAAACGAAGTAGCATCTTTCGTTTCTGGTTATATAAAAAACGATCTCAGTAAAAAAGTTACTGATCTTCTTTTGTTTTCTAATGCCTGTGTCGGCCAGAACAAAAATCACGTCATACACATGTGTATGGGCATTGTTCAAGATAAAAACTCATGACCGCATTTAAACCCCTTATGAATACATGGAACTGGTAGTAAGCAGTAAAAGGAAAGTGACAGTAAAATTATTTATTGAAGAGGAAAAACTAGACTTCATCAACTGGTGGCCAAAATATTCTAGAAAATGTGCTGTTTAGAGAGAAAAAGTAATAGAACAATGCAATAAAAAAATCTTCTTCGGGCCGAGTAGTTTTCAAGAAGTACAATATCTTGATACAGGAGAGGTGGTTGGCCTTCCGTGTATCGATAGATTAGTAAGACATACTTTTTACTTAACAAAAAGACATGAGCCCATCGTTCCAGGATTAATAAACAGCATTCCAATGGCTAACCCAACATACCAAGTACTTATTTCCAGAATGAAGACGGAAGATGTGAAGAAAGTCATTGAATATGTGCGTGCTGCATAGAAATCATTCTATGAAGAAGTGCTTTCTTAGACAATGACTGACTAAAATTATAGCTAATGTACAGTTAATCATTACCGCTGTTAAAATAATTCAGTTTGTTCTATTTTCTTAGGCCATGCTAATGTATCATGAAGTGTTCATACAATTAAATTCTAAAAAAGCAAAAAATATGTTTGTAAATTGTTGGAACCATATCAGTCAAAAAACTCTGAAATCATTTAATATCGAAATGATGTACTCTAAGTTAATTATTTCTCTCTCAAAAGAAGCAGAATGAGGTCACTCCCAGTACTGAAAAATTCTGGTAATGTAGTAATAATACATACGGCAGTATTCAGTTTTTTGTTTCTCCTGAAAAGTGTAAAAAGAATGCAAGGCCGCTGCACTGATTGGCCGTGAGGTTCGAGGTGCCATGTCACGGATTGCGCCGCGTGGGGTAGCCGAGCGATTTTAGGTGCCTTGTCACGGTCCGCGTGGCTCTCCCCGTCGGAGGCTCGAGTCTTCCCTCGCCCATGGGTGTGTGTTGTTCTTAGCGTAAAGTTAGTTTAAGTAGTGTGTAAGTCTAGGGGTGGATGACCTCAGCAGTTTGGTCCCATATGAATTCACACACATTTGAGTGTAAGAGCAAGAAAGAAGAGCCCGGCTTTAAAGAGTGTACGACAGGGTTGCTGTCTTTCGCCATAACTGTTCAGTCTAAACATCAAAGAAGAAATAGTGTTTCGTTAGTTGATTTGGCCTATGTTTGGGCGAGGTCATCGATCCCATCAGATTAGGGAAGAAAGCCTAAGCAAGTGGGCCGTGTTCTTTCAAATCAAACCATGCGGGTTTTTGCGATTTAGGAAGCGATTTAGGGAAATCACAGAAAACCTTGATCAGGATAGCCGGATGCGCGTTTAACCGTCATCCTCCCGAATGCGAGTCCAGTGTGAAGAAATAGTGAAAATAGACCAAGTCTTACAAGAGTGGGATTAAAATTCGGGGTGAAAGGGTGTCATTGATAAAATTCGTTGATGATGACATTGCTGTCGTGGGTGAAAGTGGAGAGGAATTACAGAACGTGTGGAATGGAATCTTCTAATGAGCACACAGCACGGACTGAGAATAAACCGAAGAAATGCGAAAGTAATGAGGAGTAGAAGAAATGAGATTAGCGATAAACTTAATATTAAAACTGGGGCCACAAAGTAGATGGAGTCAAGGAACTCTGCTACCTTCCAAGAAAAGTAAGGCATGACGGATGAAGCAAGCAAGAAGTACAGTAGGCTAGCTTGGATAAAGAAGGCATTATTGGCCAAATTATGTCTGCTGGTAGCAAACGTCGGAGATTTATGACAACGTACGTTTGGAGCACAGCATTATACAAAAGTGAAACCGTGAAAACCCGAAAAGAAGACAGTCGAAGTTGTGGTGTCAGAGAAGGATGTTGAAAATGAGGTACAGTGGTAAGGTAACAAATGAGAAGGTTCTCTGTACAACTGGTGAAGAAGGGAAATATGGAATCCACTGAAAAGAAGGAGGACAGGATGTTACGACCAGTGTGAAGACATCATGGAATAACTTCTACGGTAGTCGAGGGAAATGTAGAGTCTAAAAACTGTAGAGGAAGACAGAGATTTGAATACATCCTACAAATAATTGAGCACGCAGGCTGCAATTGTAACTCTGAGACGAAAAGATTGGAGCAAGAGAGGAATTCGTGACGGACAGCATCGAACTAGTCAGAAATCTGTATCAGAAATAAAAAGCCTTCTTCCAAACTACAGCTTCTTCTACCTCCTCCTTATGAGTTTCAACACAGTCATAAGGATCATGTACCCCATATTTATTAAGAATATTACGAATGTGCTGATAACCCCGCATCATCGTGCAGACGAACTCTGCCAGTTTGTTCATAGATGTCATTCGTGTAAGAAAAACTGATCAGTAACTTTATCTTGGAACTCTTCCATTTGGTCCGTGTTTGCATAGAAAAACAACAATATCGATGCAAAACACTTTGCCGGCCGCTGTGGCCGAACGTTTATAGGCGCTTTAGGCCGGAAATGCGCTGCTGCTATTGTCGCAGGTTCGAATCCTGCCTCGGGCATGGATGTGTGTGCTGTCCTTAGTTTAGTTAGGTTTAAGTAGTTCTAACGCTAGGGGACTGATGACCCCAGATGGTCCCATAGTGCTTAGAGCCATTCTGGAGCAAAACACTTTGTTATTTGTTTACTTATTTATTCCACAAACTAGTTTCTGTGTGAAATATCGCCGTCATCAGTGAGTTCTTTAAATCTAAAACATACAGAAAATGGCATAGTTATACAAACACAGTAACACATTATTTCATTTTTACTGTTCGTATTTTGAAATACAGTTTTTTGTGGATACTTTCATACTACCTTATTTTTGTATGTTATGGCATGCTTTTAAGAATTATTAACGGTGTTTGCGGCATATTTTCTGTGCTCTTCCTGTTGCCGTTATTTCTACGCGTATATAATGTCATCTGCAACTGTACGAGCGGCTGTAGAGTGACAGCACACATTCAACTTTCGCAGAACACCTAATGAACAAAATCCATAATCCCCCTAATACCGAAAGCGATTTACACATTCTGAAACACAGCTACAGTCTCTACCGACAACTAACAACAGAAGAAAATTACTACATACAAAAGCCTATAGTAGAAGGGAAAAATGTAATAAACGGAAACACAACACTTTGCAACAACACGTTCTTTACCGCTCTGAGAGGACTGACCCAGGACACATAAAAGAAAGCACACACACTCAACAGAACCACTGCTCCATCACACACAGAGACATAAATAAGGAACAGACGTCGTCGTAACTCATCCCACAGTTTTCATAGCCTTCTCGCAACATGCGATACATCTCTCACGACACACGCGAACAGCAAGATGGCGTAATGTTCTGAATCACAAACAAAGTGCGAAAGTT
Organism: Schistocerca cancellata; assembly: GCF_023864275.1. Lineage (NCBI taxonomy): Eukaryota > Metazoa > Arthropoda > Insecta > Orthoptera > Acrididae > Schistocerca > Schistocerca cancellata. Next base: position 115,838,994 of record NC_064626.1, read on the forward strand.
TAGTTTTCTATGTATAGAACAGCTACATGCCATTCAATCAACGTGGTGCGGTGGCGTGTTTCCTTTACCTTGCATCTATCTGTGAACTCGTTACAGCAAATCGTCGGTAGGAAAGTCAAGCAGAAACCTACCGTACTGCGACTCGCACCAGATGGCATGCAACGTAAATATTCCTAGAATGGGGAAAAGGTCTGGTGGAAATACTGGCAAAACTTCGATATATTCTGAACCTTGATAATGCACACGTTCACTGCCAAGACCATGCTAATCTTAACAGAGCCATGCACAAACCCTTTAATTCACGTTAGCAAGTTTATTGTAACGTCTTCTAATAATTTCCGAGTATGCAGCCGGATCCAGTCGACATTCTGCCACGATATTTCGGCCCAGAGACGTCCGGCAATCATCAGATGAGTACGCAACTACTGAAGAGCCCTGTTTTTTTCTTTGTTGTTATTTTTAAACCTGTTTACAGGCAGGCCAGCAGCAGCATACTACACCGCTCTTTGGCCTCAGACAAACACAAAAGATACAAATGAAGACATTTAGAGAAAAAAACATGGTGGACATAGAAACGGAGACAAATACTTTTTAAAATACACAGAGCCGTTCACAGGCGTAGAGTCCAAGATAAAATTTGTTCAGACACCTGGACACATACATAGATGAAGATTGTCACCCGTGAACGTAGGTGCACAAAACGAATAGCACTGAACCACTGCACAAAACGACGGCACACACAGAAACACAAGGCGTTGATCTCCGGCGTGTGAAAGTTCACTAACCGTGTACGAGTCCGGGACCTGCCAAGAAAAGAGGAGGGGGGTGGGAGAGGGAGAGGGGAGAGCAGATGCCATGGGCAGGGGAGATAGGGGGAAGGGAGGAAGGGGGAGGGAAACCTGGGGGAAGAGGGGTGGAGGAAGGGGACGAGGGAAAAGGAAAGAGAAGGGAGGGAGGGTGCCTAATGGAAAGGACACAGGAAGTGGGGGGAGGAGGATCAAAGTTGATAGGAGGGGTAGATGGAGGGGAGGAAGACATCATCAGGGAGGGGGAGCTGGCGGAAGCCAACTTGGAAGAGGATAAGGAGGGTGGAGAGATGGAGACCGGGTGGGACGTGGGAATACAGGCACGGCAGTGGGTGGGGGTGGGAGAGGATGGGTGAGACAAGTGGGTGAGGAGGATCGAGTTTGGGGGAGGTGTACAGGATCCATATCCTTTCAAGGAAAAGGAGGAGGGGGGGGGAAGGAGATGAAATCGTACAGGATCCGCATGGGGGAGGGTAGACGGATGCGATAGGTGAGGCGGAGAGCATGGCATTCAAGGATTTGGAGGGATTTATAAAAGGTAGCGGGGGCGGAGATCCAGGCCGGATAGGCGTAACAAAGGATAGGGCAGATGAGGGATTTATAGGTGTGGAGGATGGTGAAGGGGTCCAGACCCCACGTACGGCCGGAAAGGAGCTTGAGGAGATGGAGTCGGGAGTGTGCCTCGGCTTGGATTGTCCGGAGATGGGGAGTCCAGGAGAGTCGACGGTCGAAGGTGACGCCAAGGTACTTAAGGGTGGGAGTGAGGGCGATAGCATGGCCATAGATGGTGAGATAGAAATCAAGGAGGCGGAAGGAAGGGGTGGTTTTGCCTACAATGATCGCCTGGGTTTTGGAGGGATTGACCTTGAGCAACCACTGGTTACACCAAGCGGTGAACCGGTCTAGCTGGGATTGGTGAAGGTGTTGGGAGCGCTGCAGGGTGGGGGCAAGGGCAAGGAAGGCAGTGTCATCGGCAAACTGGAGAAGGTGTACGGGGTTTGACGGCGGCGGCATGTCCGCCGTGTACAAAAGGTACAGAAGGAGGGAGAGGACGGAGCCTTGGGGCATACCAGCGGAGGGGAAAAAGGTGTAGGAATCCGTGTTATGGATGGTGACGTAGGAAAGACGGTGGGAGAGAAAGGAACCGATCATACGGACGTAGTTAATGGGAAGGGCGAAGTTTTGGAGCTTGAAGTGGATACCGGAATGCCATACGCGGTCATAAGCACGTTCGAGGTCCAGGGAGAGGAAGATTGCGGAGCGACGGGAATTAAGCTGGTCGGAAAGGAGATGAGTGAGGTGAAGGAGAAGGTCGTCGGAAGAGAAGGACGGCCGAGAGCCACACTGGGTAACGGGAAGGAGGCGGTGCTGGCTGAGATGCTGGTGGATGTGGCGGGTGTGGATGGATTCCAGGACCTTGCTGAAGACCGAGGTAAGGCTGATGGGACGGTAGGAGGAGACGGCGGACGGCGGTTTGCCAGGTTTAAGGAACATCAGGATACGGGAGGTTTTCCACAGGTCGGGGTAGTAACCGGTGGACAGGACTACATTGTAGAGCCTGGCCAGGGTGGAGAGGAAAGAGACAGGAGCTTCACGAAGGTGACGGTAGGTGACACGATCGTGACCAGGAGCGGTGTTGCGTTTTGGAAGAGCCCAGGTGCAGTCGCGGTATTTATACCGAATCTCGATCATGCGAAATGTACTGGCATCCTACAGCGCATGCGTCAGGTGTTGACATGCGCGTCATAGCCGAGTTGTACGTGCTGCCCTCGGTGGTGAAAGTAAAAGATCATCTAGTCATTGAGTATCGTATGACGCCGTCGATTCCGCTGTGATTTTATGATTTTAATTACAGGATTCCAATTTCTATCCAGCTGAAAGCCATTGTCACGATTTATAAGATTATCGGCAAGACGTATTTCCACTGATTCTTTGATTACAGAATCCCAAAATACGGAAACCGAAACTAAAATTTTTGTTCCATTGTATTCCATTGAATGCCCCAAAGAAATACAGTGCTCTGCTACTGCCGATTTTGACGGTTGCTGCAGACGGGTGTCTCTTTCATCTTCTGTACATCGTTCATCGACTGTTCTTGTCGTCTGGCCAATATTTGCAGAGCCGCATTCACAGGGAATTCTGTGGACTCCTGCTTTCTTGAGTTGTAAATCGACTTTAACGGATCCAACCAGGGCCCGGTAACGTACTTCCAGAAATCTGAACATCTACTAAGCACGAATTGTTCTTGAATGAAAATGTTCGCTACACTATGAAGTTTATAGGTATCTAATGCACTCAGGTTTATGGTCACCGAAGTGTTCAATAAGTCCTGCGGAATTATTGTCTTTTGTCATACACAAAATTACTTAAAAAAATTCGTACTTCCCACAAATACCCGCCGGAATAAATATGCCTTCACTTTAAAACACTTTTGAGGCATGTAACACAACTAGAACCGGCAAATTATAACTTCCTTCGGAGCTCATACTACACACGACCGTACGTTTGAAAGGTTGGGCTCCGACGTTTTAGACTGTTGAAAGCATTCTATATCTCCAAGAGAAGAGACGCGCGAAGAATACTCCGATCTGATTGGTCAGTTTTCTTTAAGGCCAATAGGAAAACATTATTCTCCCACGTTAGTCCACCCTTTTCATGACTAACCAATCAACAAATAACACACTTTCGAACTGTACTTTTTCCCGAAATAAATATTTAACATTCTGATATTTTGCTTATACTTTACCTTATTAACTATTTTCATTTGCACGCGAATTAGCTTTCCTTTTACTATAAACGTACTTATGATACAAAATTCCACATCGTCTGCATTCATCAGTAGAACAATAACCTACATATTTCCTATAGACAACAACAAAAATGGTTCAAATGACTCTGAGCACTATGGGAGTTAACTTCTGAGGTCATCAGTCCCCTAGAAGTTAGAACTACTTAAACCTAGCTAACCTAAGGACATCACACACATCCATGCCCGAGGCAGGATTCGAACCTGCGACCGTAGCGGTATCGCGGTTCCAGACTGTAGCGCCTGGAACCGCTCGTCCACTCCAGCCGGCCCTTTAGACCACATTCACGTGTCATTCACACTACTAAAAGGATATACAAAACTGTACAAACATATATAAAGGAAAAAACCTTCAAGAAATAAACAGAACAATTAACAAAAACATTCTCTTAACCTGAAACTTCCTGGCAGATTAAAACTGTGTGCCGGACCGAGACTCGTACTCGGGATCTTTGCCTTTCGTGGGCAAGTGCTCTACCAAATGAGCTACCCAAGCACGACTAACGCCCCGTCCTCACAGCTTCACTCCTGCCAGTAACTCGTCTCCTACCTTCCAAACGGGGCGTGAGTCGTGCTTGGGTAGCTCAGTTGGTAGACCACTTGCCCACGAAAGGCAAAGGTCGCAAGTTCGAGTCTCGGTTCGGCACACAGTTTTAATCTGCCAGGAAGTTTCATATCAGCGCACATTCTGATGCACAGTGAAAATCTCATTCTCTTAACCTGTTTGTTGAATGTCTCTGTGCACCACTCTCCTCTAGCAGATGAAAATTACAGCTAAGTACTCGACTGAACCCGCTTCAGACCATCTTTCACTGTGCACGACTGAGTCTTTCTTGGTGAATAAATAAGTAAACAAATAATAAAGTGTTTTGCTTCACAAATCCCATGTTGTTGTTGTTGTGGTCTTCAGTCCTGAGACTGGTTTGATGCAGCTCTCCATACTACTCTATCCTGTGCAAGCTTCTTCATCTCCCAGTACCTACTGCAACCTACATCTTTCTGAATCTGCTTAGTGTATTCATCTCTTGGTCTCCCCCTACGATTTTTACCCTCCACGCTGCCCTCCAATACTAAATTGGTGATCCCTTGATGCCTCAGAACATGTCCTACAAACCGATCCCTTCTTCTGGTCAAGTTGTGCCACAAACTTCTCTTCTCCCCATTCCTATTCAATACTTCCTCATTAGTTATGTGATCTACCCATCTAATCTTCAGCATTCTTCTGTAGCACCACATTTCGAAAGCTTCTATTCTCTTCTTGCCCAAACTATTTACCGTCCACGTTTCGCTTCCATACATGGCTACACTCCATACAAATACTTTCAGAAATGACTTCCTGACACTTAAATCTATACTCGATGTTAACAAATTTCTCTTCTTCAGAAACGCTTTCCTTGCCATTGCCAGTCTACATTTTATATCCTCTCTACTTCGACGATCATCAGTTATTTTGCTCCCCAAATAGCAAAACTCCTTTACTACTTTAAGTGTCTCATTTCCTAATCTAATACCCTCAACATCACCCGACTTAATTCGACTACTTTCCATTATCCTCGTTTTGCTTTTGTTGATGTTCATCTTATATCCTCCCTTCAAGACACTATCCATTCCGTTCAACTGCTCTTCCAAGTCCTTTGCTGTCTCTGACAGAATTACAATGTCATCGGCGAACCTCAAAGTTTTTATTTCTTCTCCATGGTTTTTAATACCTACTCCGAATTTTTCTTTTGTTTCCTTTACTGCTTGCTCAATATACAGATTGAATAGCATCGGGGAGAGGCTACAACCCTGTCTTACTCCCTTCCCAACCACTGCTTCTCTTTCATGCCCCTCGACTCTTGTAACTGCCATCTGGTTTCTATACAAATTGTAAATAGCCTTTCGCTCCCTGTATTTTACCCCTGCCACCTTTAGAATTTGAAAGAGAGTATTCCAGTCAACATTGCCAAAAGCTCTCTCTAAGTCTACAAATGCTAGGAACGTAGGTTTGCCTTTCCTTAATCTTTCTTCTAAGATAAGTCGTAAGGTCAGTATTGCCTCACGTGTTCCAGTATTTCTACGGAATCCAAACTGATTTTCCCCGAGGTCGGCTTCTACTAGTTTTTCCATTCGTCTGTAAAGAATTCGTGTTAGTATTTTGCAGCTGTGGCTTATTAAACTGATTGTTCGGTAATTTTCACATCTGTCCACACCTGCTTTCTTTGGGATTGGAATTATTATATTCTTCTTGAAGTCTGAGGGTATTTCGCCTGTTTCATACATCTTGCTCATCAGATGGTAGAGTTTTGTCAGAACTGGCTCTCCCAAGGCCGTCAGTAGTTCCAATGGAATGTTGTCTACTCCGGGGGCCTTGTTTCGACTCAGGTCTTTCAGTGCTCTGTCAAACTCTTCACGCAGTATCGTATCTGCCATTTCATCTTCATCTACATCCTCTTCCATTACCATAATATTGTCCTCAAGTGCAACGCCCTTGTATAGACCCTCTATATACTCCTTCCACCTTTCTGCTTTCCCTTCTTTGCTTAGAACTGGGTTTCCATCTGAGCTCTTGATGTTCATGCAGGTGGTTCACTTATCTTCAAAGGTCTCTTTAATTTTCCTGTAGGCAGTATCTACCTTACCCCTAGTGATACTCGCTTCTACATCCTTACATTTGTCCTCTAGCCATCCCTGCTTAGCAGTTTTGCACTTCCTGTTGATCTCATTTTTGAGACGTTTGTATTCCATTTTGCCTGCTTCACTCACTGCATTTTTATATTTTCTCCTTTCATCAATTAAATTCAATATTTCTTCTGATACCCAAGGATTTCTACTAGCCCTCGTCTTTTTACCTACTTGATCCTCTGCTGCCTTCACTACTTCATCCCTCAAAACTACCCATTCTTCTTCTACTGTATTTCTTTCCCCCATTCCTGTCAATTGTTCCCTTATGCTCTCCCTGAAACTCTCTACAAATTCTGGTTCTTTCAGTTTATCCAGGTCCCATCTCCTTAAATTCCCACCTTTTTGCAGTTTCTTCAGTTTTAATCTACATATCATAACCAATAAATTGTGGTCAGAGTCCACATCTGCCCCTGGAAATGTCTTACAATTTAAAACCTGGTTCCTAAATCTCTGTCTTACCATTATATAATCTATCTGATACCTTTTAGTAACTCCAGGGTTCTTCCATGTATACAACCTTCTATCATGATTCTTAAACCAAGTGTTAGCTATGATTAAGTTGTACTCTGTGCAAAATTCTACCAGGCGGCTTCCTCTTTCATTTCTTAGCCCAATCCATATTCACCTACTACGTTTCCTTCTCTCCCTTTTCCTACACTCGAATTCCAGTCACCCATGACTATTAAATTTTCGTCTCCCTTCACTATGTGAATAATTTCTTTTATTTCATCATACATTTCTTCAATTTCTTCGTCATATGCAGAGCTAGTTGGCATATAAACTTGTACTACTGTAGTAGGTGTGGGCTTTGTATCTATCTTGGCCACAATAATGCGTTCACTATGCTGTTTGTAGTAGCTTACCCGCATTCCTATTTTCCTATTCATTATTAAACCTACTCCTGCATTACCCCTATTTGACTTTGTGTTTATAACCCTGTAGTCACCTGACCAGAAGTCTTGTTCCTCCTGCCACCGAACTTCACTAATTCCCACTATATCTAACTTTAACCTATCCATTTCCCTTTTTAAATTTTCTAACCTACCTGCCCGATTAAGGGATCTGACATTCCATGCTCCGATCCGTAGAACGCCAGTTTTCTTTCTTCTGATAACGACATCCTCTTGAGTAGTCCCCGCCCGGAGATCCGAATGGGGGACTATTTTACCTCCGGAATATATTACCCAAGAGGATGCCATCATCATTTAACCATACAGTAAAGCTGCATGCCCTCGGGAAAAATTACGGCTGTAGTTTCCCCTTCCTTTCAGCCGTTCGCAGTACCAGCACAGCAAGGCCGTTCTGGTTATTGTTACAAGGCCAGATCAGTCAATCATCCAGACTGTTGCCCTTGCAACTACTGAAAAGGCTGCTGCCCCTGTTCAGGAACCACACGTTTGTCTGGCCTCTCAACAGATACCCCTCCGTTGTGGTTGCACCTACGGTACGGCTATCTGTATCGCTGAGGCACACAAGCCTCCCCACCAACGGCAAGGTCCATGGTTCATGGTTGTTGTAAAACTGATCAGACTGACAAAGTCGATTCAGGTCCAGTATGTAAAAATGGCCGCTAAGAAAGGTTTTCCGAAACGCGTGACGGGCGTTTCGTCAGATGGAAACATCGTGATAGCATCCTCACACTGCAGGCAGCCAGTGGAGTGCTTCGCCCCGAGTGAGCTTTGCTGTTGAGACCCGAGAGCGGGAAAAACGAGGCGGGTAAAGAGTGTCCCCGCTGCGTGCACCCTCAAGTGGCACATACCCGCAGAACGCGGAGTGCTAATGCACTGCCGCCGCATTTGGCGAAAATGGAGAAAAGAAACGGCTCTCGGCGCTGTCAGTGATTTGTGCGGAGCTCCTATAAGGAACCGCCAAACGGCGCGACTCCCAGACGCCCGGCGAAAGTCGCGGCTGTGGGGACGCCTCGGGTTCTGCGAAGAGCCGCAAAAGGAGGCGGCGCTCCACTCCGACGGGTTTTTCCCCCCACCGCCGTCGACTGATTAAATATATTTCTCCGATTTCCAAGGCCTTATTGTTGCCACACGTCGCTCAGTACGCGAGGGGCGTGTGTTCCTGTTACTCCGGCATGAGGATAGTGGTCGCCGCTTGTCAAATATCGAGGCAACCTGTTTCAGTTTCCAAACTGAGACTGTGTGCGGATTTCTTTCTTGCAGCGCATAAATCATGAAGTTTTTGGACGCGGTCCCGGACAGTGACCATATCTGCTAAGATATGGTCACCGTCATGTGTAAGACATGTGTAAGACATGTATAATGTCAGCAACGGAAAACTCTTTTTGCTACCTCCTTGCTCACCACGTTAAAAATGTTAGTAAAACGATCAAACGTCACAAACTCGACATAAGATAGTCCGGCTCTAAGCGATCTGTTGGAACCTTGCACTTATCTGTAAACTATCCGACGAACTACAAGGCAAAAATAATTGAGGGGGGGGGGGGGGTTCACCTCTTCCCTTACATCTAACAGGCCATTATTGACATTCGTTTCTTCAAATAGCAATAATACATGAACCACTTTTATTCAATTAATGGTTGAAACGAGTATAATGGTGCGCCCTTGTATGTGGCACCACAATAAGATAAGAATATTAATAAATTAAAATAAAACTAGGATACTATAAACGATGAGTGTCTCTGACAGGGTCGATAACGCAGATCGCTAACTGTGCGCGACCGCAGAGCCAAACATCTCTGGTCTAAGATTATTATAGTGTTGAGTAAGAAAGCGCTGATTGCACAGTTGTAGGTAGCTGTCTGTGAGGGAAAGACGATGGAGTAGGCGGTCTTTGGGGTGTGCTGTGTGAAGCCACCAAGTGTTAGATTAGGTATGCCAGTATTGTTGAACATGAAAGCAGAAATCTTTATGCAAGCTAGGTAGAGATGTTAAGTAATTATGATTTCTATTTCTTTGCCAGCGCATTGGTGTAGGCAAGTTTGCTGATATTTGTAATTGTTCTGTAACTCCAGAATGTACGTAAACCGTTTTGATAAAAAGACTAGATAGATATTTCACTTTTTAATGTTTCTAAGATTTGTTAACACAGCTGTATTTAATTTGATGATTTGTATTTATGTTGGATTGATGACGTTAGATAATATTTGCTGTTTAAATCTCATTGTTTGTGAATCGGTTGTGAGTAATGAAACTTCAATTGTCAGGTCTTTCTGAAAAGACAAATTTAACTTGCAATATAATTTTGCTAAAAAACTGAGTGTTCGTAATTCACCACAATCAGTACCTCCTCCCTATCCAGGTCATATATTTTTTTTAAAAGTTGGATTTTCTTACATGTTCACGTTTATCAACCATAAGAATTTCATGGGCATTTCAAAGCATTATGGCCAGCATTGCAGACTGCTGAGCCTGTAGCTACCATATTTATATTTTTTGTATGACACACCAAAATATATTACGTTACTCTGTTGCTGCTTTATAGGTAAGACAATTTAATTTATTATCTATGTGCCCAGGGACCAGAGTTATCAGTTTCGAACAGGGCCAGATGATTCAGTGCTGGGGCTGAATGTATTTTGCAGTGACTGTATTTCTTTATTGGTGTTGGGAGTTGCTTTGCCCAATCGATTCGTGTAAAGTTTTGCTAGCAATAACACAGAGTAAGCCCGCCACTTGCAGTTACCACACGCCACGCGACAATTCGAGTTCTGTATCTATTCCACAGTGAAGACAGTCATTCAAGGTAATCGTGAAGTTTATTATTTCATTTTATTATAGAACGTTACATGGTTTAGTAACACTGACCTATAATAATAATTTTCAGTAATTCCATCAGTATGGAATGCTGCTTAGACCAGCACATCACACTTGCACTGAAGAAGGGCCAAATGTCAGAAAGTGAAGACACCACAATGCCAAATGGCTAAAGCATCAAATGCCACCGGCCAGAATGCTACAAATACCTGGACATTTTCGAACTGGACAACATTAGGCATGATACTACATAAGTTTTTGTCAACGGAGACTACTCAGGAATGAGCAGGAAAATTTTGAAAAGGCTGATTGGCGACAATACTAATACCTCGGCCATACCCGCCACCTGACACATTGTTGGCATTGTAGCTGGATACAAGTAGAACTGGGTGATATGGACTGGAAAACAATGAAACTCATGAAAATTGACTACTCACTTCATTCTCTCACGAGCAGCGACAGGCTGTACTTTCTCAGAAAAGCAGGCGGCACAACAGTCTCCCAAATGGGGCCGACAGTGGAACAACAGAAGCATGCATTGGCAGACTGTGTGGCAGACGGCAAGGAATCAGGCCCTGATTGAAGTCACCAGCTGAAAACTTTTCGAGGTACAGTAAACCTAGAATCAATACCGGAAAGCCAAACTCCTATGACGGCCCGGCAGCCTGTACAACAGACCATTGAATGTGCGGTTTTTGGAGAAGCCTGAAGGCAAAGCAGATGAAGTTGTGTTATTGTTGTGGTCTTCAGTCCTGAGACTGGTTTGATGCAGCTCTCCATGCTACTCTATCCCGTGCAAGCTTCTTCATCTCCCAGTACCTACTGTAACCTACATCCTTCTGAATCTGCTTAGTGTATTCATCTCTTGGTCTCCCTCTACGATTTTTACCCTCCACGCTGCCCTCCAATACTAAATTGGTGATCCATTGATGCCTCAGAATATGTCCTACCAACCGATCCCTTCTTCTAGTCAAGTTGTGTCACAAACTTCTCTTCTCCCCAATCCTATTCAATACTTCCTCATTAGTTATGTGATCTACCTATCTGATCTTCAGCATTTTTCTGTAGCACCACATTTCAAAAGTTTCTATTCTCTTCTTGTCCAAACTATTTATCGTCCATATTTCACTTCCATACATGGCTACACTCCATATAAATACATTCCTGTAAATGGAAAAAAGAACACATTGACACCGGTGTGTCAGACCCACCATACTTGCTCCGGACACTGCGAGAGGACTGTACAAGCAATGATCACACGCACGGCACAGCGGACACACCAGGAACCGCGGTGTTGGCCGTCGAATGGCGCTAGCTGCGCAGCATTTGTGCACCGCCGCCGTCAGTGTCAGCCAGTTTGCCGTGGCATACGGAGCTCCATCGCAGTCTTTAACACTGGTAGCATGCCGCGACAGCGTGGACGTGAACCGTATGTGCAGTTGACGGACTTTGAGCGAGGGCGTATAGTGGGCATGCGGGAGGCCGGGTGGACGTACCGCCGAATTGCTCAACACGTGGGGCGTGAGGTCTCCACAGTACATCGATGTTGTCGCCTGTGGTCGGCGGAAGGTGCACGTGCCCGTCGACCTGGGACCGGACCGCAGCGACACACGGATGCACGCCAAGACCGTAGGATCCTACGCAGTGCCGTAGGGGACCGCACCGCCACTTCCCAGCAAATTAGGGACACTGTTGCTCCTGGGGTATCGGCGAGGACCATTCGCAACCGTCTCCATGAAGCTGGGCTACGGTGCCGCACACCGTTAGGCCGTCTTCCGCTCACGCCCCAACATCGTGCAGCCCGCCTCCAGTGGTGTCGCGACAGGCGTGAATGGAGGGACGAATGGAGACGTGTCGTCTTCAGCGATGAGAGTCGCTTCTGCCTTGGTGCCAATGATGGTCGTATGCGTGTTTGGCGCCGTGCAGGTGAGCGCCACAATCAGGACTGCATACGACCGAGGCACACAGGGCCAACACCCGGCATCATGGTGTGGGGAGCGATCTCCTACACTGGCCGTACATCACTGGTGATCGTCGAGGGGACACTGAATAGTGCACGGTACATCCAAACCGTCATCGAACCCATCGTTCTACCATTCCTAGACCGGCAAGGGAACTTGCTGTTCCAACAGGACAATGCACGTCCGCTTGTATCCCGTGCCACCCAACGTGCTCTAGAAGGTGTAAGTCAACTACCCTGGCCAGCAAGATCTCCAGATCTGTCCCCCATTGAGCATGTTTGGGACTGGATGAAGCGTCGTCTCACGCGGTCTGCACGTCCAGCACGAACGCTGGTCCAACTGAGGCGCCAGGTGGAAATGACATTGCAAGCCGTTCCACAGGACTACATCCAGCATCTGTACGATCGTCTCCATGGGAGAATAGCAGCCTGCATTGCTGCGAAAGGTGGATATACACTGTACTAGTGCCGACATTGTGCATGCTCTGTTGCCTGTGTCTATGTGCCTGTGGTTCTGTCAGTGTGATCATGTGATGTATCGGACCCCAGGAATGTGTCAATAAAGTTTCCCCTTCCTCGGACAATGAATTCACGGTGTTCTTATTTCAATTTCCGGAGTGTACTTTCAAAAACGACTTCCTGACACTTAAATCTATACTCGATGTTAACAAATTTCCCTTCTTCAGAAACGCTTTCCTTGCCATTGCCAGTCTACATTTTCTATCCTCTCTACTTCGACGATCATCAGTTATTTTGCTCCCCAAATAGCAAAATTCCTTTACTACTTTGAGTGTCTCATTTTCTAATCTAATTCTCCCAACATCACCCGAGTTAATTCGACTACATTCCATTATCGTCGTTTTGCTTTTGTTGATGTTCGTCTTATATCCTCCTTTCAAGACACTATCCATTCCGTTCAACTGCTCTTCCAAGTCCTTTGCTGTCTCTGACAGAATTACAATGTCATCGGCGAACCTCAAAGTATTTATTTCTTCTCCATGGATTTTAATACCTACACCAATTTTTCTTTTGTTTCCTTCACTGCTTGCTCAATATACAGATTGAATAACATCGGGGAGAGACTACAACCCTGTCTCACTCCCTTCCCAACCACTGCTTCCCTTTCATGTCCCTCGACTCTTATAACTGCCATCTGGTTTCTGTACAAATTGTAAATAGCCTTTCGCTCCCTGTATTTTACCCCTCCCACCTTCCGAATTTGAAACAGAGTATTCAAGTCAACATTGTCAAAAGCTTTCTCCAAGTCTACAAATGGTAGAAACGTAGGTTTGCCCTTCCTTAATCTAGCTTCTAAGGGGCAGTATTGCCTCACATGTTCCAACATTTCTACGGAATCCAAACTGATATTCCCCGAGGGCGGCTTCTAAGACTTTTTCCATTCGTGTGTAAAGAATTCGCGTTAGTATTTTGCAGCTGAGACTTATTAAACTGATTGTTCGGTAATTTTCACATCTGTCAACGCCTGCTTTCTTTGGGATTGGAATTATTATATTCTTCTTGAAGTCATAGTGTATTTCACCTGTCTCATTCATCTTGCTCACCAGATGGTAGAGTTTTGTCAGGATTGGCTCTCCCAAGGCCGTCAGTAGTTCCAATGGAATGTTGTCTACTCCGGGGGCCTTGTTTCGACTCAGGTCTTTCAGTGCTCTGTCAAACTCTTCACGCAGTATCGTCTCTCCCATTTCATCTTCATCTACATCCTCTTTCATTTCCATAATATTGTCCTCAAGTACATCGCCCTTGTATAGACCCTCTATATACTCCTTCCACCTTTCTGCTTTCCCTTCTTTGCTTAGAACTGGGTTTCCATCTGAGCTCTTAATGTTCATGCAGGTGGTTCACTTATCTTCAAAGGTCTCTTTAATTTTCCTGTAGGCAGTATCTACCTTACCCCTAGTGATACTCGCTTCTACATCCTTACATTTGTCCTCTAGCCATCCCTGCTTAGCAGTTTTGCACTTCCTGTCGATCTCATTTTTGAGACGTTTGTATTCCTTTTTGCCTGCTTCATTTACTGCATTTTTATATTTTCTCCTTTCATCAATTAAATTCAATATATCTTCTGTTACCCAAGGATTTCTACTAGCCCTTGTCTTTTTACCTACTTGATCCTCTGCTGCCTTCACTACTTCATCCCTCAGAGGTACCCATTCTTCTTCTACAGTATTTCTTTCCCCCATTCTTATCAATTGTTCTCTTATGCTCTCCCTGAAACTCTGTAGAACCTCTGGTTCTTTCAGTTTATCCAGGTCCCCTCTCCTTAAATTCCCACCTTTATGCAGTTTCTTCAGTTTTAATCTACATATCATAACCAATAGATTGTGGTCAGAGTCCACATCTGCTCCTGGAAATGTCCTACGATTTAAAACCTGGTTCCTAAATCTCTGTCTTACCATTATATAATCTATCTGATACCTTTTAGTATCTCCAGGATTGTTCCATGTATACAACCTTCTTTTATGATTCTTGAACCAAGTGTTAGCTATGATTAACTTATGCTCTGTGCAAAATTCTACCAGGCGGCTTCCTCTTTCATTTCTTAGCCCCAATCCATTTTCATCTACTACATTTGCTTCTCTCCCTTTTCCTACTACCGAATTCCAGTCACCCATGACTATTAAATTTTCGTCACCCTTCACTATCTGAATAATTTCTTTTATTTCATCATACATTTCTTCAATTTCTTCGTCATCTGCAGAGCTAGTTGGCATATAAACTTGAACTACTGTAGTAGGCTTGGGCTTCGTATCTATCTTTGGCGCAATAATGCGTTCCCTATGCTGTTTGTAGTGGCTTACCCGCATTCCTATTTTCCTGTTGATTATTAAACCTACTCCTGCATGACCCCTATTTGATTTTGTGTTTATAACCCTGTAGTCATCTGACCAGAAGTCTTGTTCCTCCTGCCAACGAACTTCACTAATTCCCTCTATATCTAACTTTAACCTATCCATTTCCCTTTTTAAATTTTCTAACCTACCTGCCCGATTAAGGGATCTGACATTCCACGCTCCGATCCGTAGAACGCCAGTTTTCTTTCTCTTGATAACGACGTCCTCTTGAGTAGTCGCCGCCCGGAGATCCGAATGGGGTCTATTTTACCTCCGGAATATTTTACCCAAGAGAACGCCATCATCATTTAACCATACAGTAAAGCTGCATGCCCTCGTGAAAAATTACGGCCGTAGTTTCCCCTTGCTTTCAGCCGTTCGCAGTACCAGCACAGCAAAGCTGTTTTGGTTAGTGTTACAAGGCCAGATCAGTCAATCATCCAGACTGTTGCCCTTGCAACTACTGAAAAGGCTGCTGCCCCTGTTCAGGAACCACACGTTTGTCTGGCCTCTTAACAGATACCTCTCCGTTGTGGTTGCACCTACGGTACGGCTATCTGTATCGCTGAGGCACGCAAGCCTCCCCACCAACGGCAAGGTCCATGGTTCATGGGAGGGGGGAGCAGATGCAGGAAGGACCTGTATGTAGCTGCTCAACAGAACTCTGAAGAAGAAAATGGAATAACTAATTTTTGTTGCACAGGAACAAGCCATCAGAACTACCGCCAGGAGAGCCAGAAATTATCAGAAGACCCAAAGTGGAGACGACATTTTTCATAGAATCTGAGGAATCGCTAGACCAAATCTCCATATCTTGAACACTGCAAAAAAATAAATAAATAAATAAATAAAATAAAAAAGTAAAATAAAATAGAATTGCTCAGATTGATTACGCAAAGTCACAGTGTTGAGCCACGAATGAGTCTCTGGATCTTATGCCAAAATTACATGAATTGTAGGACACCCTCTATATGACGCCTCACTTACACCTTGAGGTGCGGCTATATTTTCACAACGCAGTCCCGCAATGTTGGAGTGGAAGAGGTGACCACGAAATCCAGTTCACTGATTTTGGCTTCCCGGAACACCACACCTCACACCTTGAGATTATCTGCTGTGTAGGTGCATAAAATACAGCGCGTTTGTCCCATCTATGACGGCTACTCGTCAAGAGATGAGAAATCGCACTGTTGAGTCTGTCGATTCAATAAACAGAGACCTGAAACGAGTTCAAGTCTCGGTCGGGCACACAGTATTAATCTGCCAGGAAGTTTCATATCAGTGCACACTCCGCTGCAGAGTGAAAATCTCATTCTGGAAACAGAGACCTGTTGATTCGAATGTGGAATTAAATGGGCTACCGTTTCGATGTTTCTCTAGCCACGAGTGGTGGTGATGTTGAGTGCTGTGTCTGTGCTAGTATAAAACTTTGCACCTTCCTATATCCAGTGACATACGCAATGTGTTTCTGTCCTTCATTGTACGCTCCGTTCAAAATGGCTCTGAGCACTATGGGACTTAACTGCTGAGGTCATCAGTCCCC
Organism: Schistocerca cancellata; assembly: GCF_023864275.1. Taxonomy (NCBI): domain Eukaryota; kingdom Metazoa; phylum Arthropoda; class Insecta; order Orthoptera; family Acrididae; genus Schistocerca; species Schistocerca cancellata. The sequence goes on from NC_064626.1 coordinate 115,855,350, forward strand.
TAGAACTTAGAACTACTTAAACCTAACTAACCTAAGGACATCACACACATCCATACCCGAGGCAGGATTCGAACCTGCGACTGTAGCGGTCGAGTGGTTCCAGACTGTAGCGCCCAGAACCGCTCGGCCACTCTGGCCGGCTGTACGCTTTCTCAGAAAAGCAGGCGGTACAACAGTCTCCAAAATAGGGCCGACAGTGGAACAACAGAAGCATGCATTGTCAGACTGTGTGGCAGACAGCAAGGAATCCAGCTCTGATTGAAGTCAGCAGCTGAAAACATTTCGAGGTACAGTAAACCTAGAATCAATACCGGAAAGCCAAACTCCTATGACGGCCTGGCAGCCTGTGCAACAGAGCATTGAATGTGCGGTTTTTGGAGAAGCCTGAAGGCAAAGCAGATGAAGGAAGGACCTGTATGTAGCTGATCAACAGAACTCTGAAGAAGAAAATGGAATAACTAATTTTTGTTGCACAGGAACAAGCCATCAGATCTACCGCCAGGAGAGCCAGAAATTATCAGAAGACCCAAAGTGGAGACGGCACTTTGCATAGAATCTGAGGAATCACTAGACCATATCTCAATATCTTGAATCACTGAAAAAGAAAAAAAAAATTGCTCAGATTGATTACGCAAGGTCACAGTGTTGAGCCACGAATGAGTCCCTGGATCTTATGCCAAAATTACCGTGTAGAGCTGGCATTGAACTGGTGGAAACACAAGTCAGAAATTTTCCAAAACGAACGTACCAAAGTACTGCGCGGCTTCAGACAGACCTAATGCTGGAACACAGTACACCAGACATCACAACGGCGGAGAAAAAGGAATTATAGCTCAGTTTCATTGCCATCCCAGGTTGTAGAAGAACTGATGAGATACAACTTGAAAAACGTGCCACATTTGAGGACTTGGAAATAGAACTATAGCTGCTCTGGCGTAAACTAGCGATGGGAAAAACCGAATGGTTAAAATCGATACCAGTGGAGTTATGAATACCCATATTTTTCGGTATTTGTTTGTTCACGGCAATAATAGGTTTTTTCTGTATGTCTTAGTGATATTCAGATTAAGAAAACTAAATATCATTACCCATATGAGCAGTGCTAAATTTTTTGATTTTTAAATAAAACTTTTAAAAAACGAGTAATTTATATCCGCAGATTGTCATTGATTTGAACTACTGCGTTATTACAAAAATGGAAAAACTATCAGTGCTATTTTAATATCAAAGCCCATAGGAACAAGCAACAAACTCATGGGATAAAAATTGGTAGTGCACTGCTGAGACAATAATGTACGTGTCACCATCTGGCGTGGCCTATTGGATGGTAGGCATGTATGAAGGCGAAACTTACCCTGACTGCTCTATACAGTATTTTCTCGCTGTTGTCACCAAACATTAGTTGCATTACAGAATGACATTATCCAGAGTCTGGAAGTACGGTATTTTACGAGGTGCGGTATCAATGTAGTATTTGCCTTAAAATACAAAGGTTGAATGAAAAGTAATGCCTCTACCTTCGTTAATTAAGTTTAGATGGGAATATTTTAATAAATAAAACGCAGGAATAATCCTTAGAATGTGATCTTTTATTACCAATATTCACTTTTCGACATAATCACCAGCCAATTGGATACATTTCTGCCAACGATGGATAAGTTTTCTAAAGCCATCACGGAAGAAGTCGACACTCTGTTTCCGCAAACACAGTATCACAGTTCTCTCAAAATCTTCATCAGAAACATAATGATGTCCCTACAGATCGACTTTCATTATCGGGAACAGATGGAAGTCAGACGGTGCCAAATCTGGAATGTATGGAAGATGCCGTATGGTGATGAGATTCAGTCTCTGAAGTGCTCTGGTGGCACGTGAAGTGTTGGTTTGGCATTGTCATGCTGCAGGAAAACATTGCCGATTATGCTTGCATTTTCTCTCTGCACGATACGACGATCGTTCTGAATCAATCTGTCCACGTTTTGCTTGTGAAACTCGGTGGTTGCTGTAACAGGACGTCCAACTGTTTGAGTGTCACGCAGGTCAGATGTTCCCGCGGCAACATCTATGAACTTACTCGCCCAACGACGCACAGTACACACATTAACACAATCACCAATAACTGCTTTCATTCTCCGATGAATCATTTTTGGAGTGACACCTTCTGTTGTCAAGAATTCAATGACCGCACGTTGTTGAAATCGCATTGACCGACCGTCAGCGCAGAGTTCCATACTTATACACTGTAACAACACAACCGTTCAATGCTAAGGCTTCCCGCCAACTGGAGCCGTAGAGAAGAGGCAACGGAACAAGCCAGTACCTGCCGCATACCAATGCTGCCAACTGATGAAGAGTTACGAAGGAGGAGGCATTACTTTTCAGTCGACTGTCGTATTAAGAACATAAGGAGTTACGACAAACTGCGACACCATACAAGGAGAAAAACAGAACAACTTATTCGTATATTAAATGAAAAACAGAAAGTAACTGATCTGTTGCTTGTGTCTACAGCATACGACTTTATCTGCTTGTAGCCCTTGAAAACGGACAAATTAGCACGAAAAACAGTTTTCCAATCTCAGTTTTTACCCTTTAGCACTGACTGCTCGTAATGCCCAAATGGTGATACCGTCCTCGATTTCAACATGATTTTTTATCAGAGTTTCAAAATAATTTATTAATTAGGAGGATACTGGTGATTTTTTGATGTACTCAGCCACTTGTTACTTTTCGAGAAAAGCAGCAAACGGCGGACGGACTAAATTTTCTTTTATTTGTCTGTTTATTTTAATCTTTTGTTCCTACGTAGCTTGAAACTGAGGGAGCCAAAACTGTTCAATCTTTGTTCAATTAATACGTTTATAACGGGTAAATAATAAGAATAAAAAACCGAAAACCGATTATTTCAGGAACCGCCTATTTTGAGCAATTTAACACTCAGGGTAAACAGGCGTTGAAAAAACAGTATAACTGAAAACCGGTTGTTTCAGCGATAACCGACATCAATAGCGTAATCCATCGGAAAAAGTCTTATTGACTCGCTGCGCGCTTGGAAGAGTAGCAAAAGATATTAGCAAACAATAAATTATGAAGAGTCCTGGTCGCATATTTTCCTCCAAGACCTTTCACAATTTATGATGTGCGGCTTCTGAATGGCTCCCTGTCTCATAGCTGGAAGCATTTCGCTATCAAGTAAAGCAAAAGACGTTAGTAGGGACATGACAGCCATTGGAACTGATAAAATATCCATCTGCCAGCTACAAAAAGCAACATTATTTGGATCTGACGAATTGTCTGCCGTCACATAGTACAACCCTAGACGCTTGGGAAGCTTCAGACCAGTAATGAAATATGGTATCAATGGCATCATAGTGTACTCATCTGCTGTGTTTACTGTTATAAACAATATGTGTAAAAATAAGAGTTACGAAGAGAATACAAGCGCCTCTGAAACAGATATGACAGCAAAATATATATCAGAGACAGCAGAACTGCGAAATTACTGTGCAATTATAATTTGAAAATCCGACATTGTGTTAATTCTTGAAAAATCTCAGATAACAAGTATCGATAAACATGAGAGTAACATTCTGAGGGAAACGGGACAATAAATCTCAGAGAGTCTTTTATGTTACAATAATATACCATCAGGAATCTGTAACTACAATATTCAGACGATTATATACAATAATTCAGTCACAAGGAAAAGACATACTTTTTTTCAAAGTTGGCGAAGAAAACATGGGAAATAAGAATACATTTGGAACTCTAATGCACATAAAGGTTACGAGAAGCTCACCGGACAAACTACAGAGTAAAAAGAATAAAACGCGGAAGATCTAACTACGAGACTGGAGAATCTGCTTGTAAACAAACTTGTATTCTACCAAAAAATTGTAATGTCCTTGCTGAAGCAAACTGTATATCTGCGGGAACTGATTTCAGGTACTTACAATGTAGATATTACTCACGAACTGCTTCTTTCTCTTTTTTCTCCAGACAGATTACGATTTGTTAATGCTTCATTTATTCCGCTGAAAGAGGTGTTCAGGTGCAGTAAGAAAAAGTAGTTAAGCAGAGAAGCAAACAAAGTTCAATGGGAATGCTAACGTCCGCCAGATATAAGCAAAACTTTTAAGACCTCTATAGAAGAATATAGAGTATGGCTACTATATAACATGACCTAAGCAGAAACTAAGTATAATTGTAGAATGGGAAACAACCACCTGCTTAGTTTAAAATTTCGAACAGGCTGGCAGACTTGAAAGTCTCGAGGAAGCAAGATGACGAGGCAGGAAAGATACCGGAGGTAGACTAGCAGAAGCTAGGAAAGCATTCGCCAATAAAAGAACTGCACTCGAAAGCTGCCTTCCAATTTCTCATGTTTTATGCAGCCGTGAACTCGTGAGTACATTTTACTTCGACAGTCTACGCCCACTGTGGCGTGATGGCTCAAGGCTGAACTGCGGTGATTTTTCCAAACAACAGACTGTGCAGCATGGCCGGTACTATGAAGTCAAACCAAAGGTTCTAGTGGGTTCTATTGCCTTCTTGTCTGTGACGTAGTGCGGTTGTATGGAGGCTGTGCCGATACACAAGCTGAGGCAAGGGGACAGGTACAAGCTCTGAGGCATGATAGTATATGTGACACTCAACAAAAAACTTGGTTTCCGACACAGAAACGTTTAATGTACATTGTTGTTTATTTTCTCTCACTGTTTACAATGTGTCACAGTAGTGCAGAGGAACTCGGGTCGAACAGTTTAATATCGGACACTTGTGGTCTATGAAGTTAGAAAACTGTCTCAAATTGGCCTATAGAAACTACCTCAGCTGCAACGCACGCGCGAGGCGCTAGATTTTCATTATTCTCTCGCTCACTTCGCGCAAGCTTTAGACTTAGAGAAAAATTACTATGACCTTTTTGTAGAAAATTTAATGTAGTTTCATTCTGTACTGGCACAATTTTTCGCTGGGCCGCTGTTGCCGAGTTCTTCAAGAACAACGTACAAAACTAACATTAAATGCGTTCTATCTCGGAAACCATTCGAAACAGTGCACATAGCCATAAAAATCTTTTTTTTTTCCCAGAATCACCAATACTGGCACCGCAGAATGCATGTGCCTTTCCTCCTGTCTCACTCTGTATGCTGAGAGAGGAGGAGACTGATTTATGATTACGATCTGAGTTTGTATGTGAAATTCTATAAAGACAATTACGACCTGCATGTATATATGTACGAGCACCGGAAGCTGAGCTGTACTGACGCAGGATGTTTACGCATTTACTATACCACTGTGAGCAACATCGTGGGACACACAGTTTCGATTATTGTTTGTCTTCCATACGTTGCATTTGATTCGTGACGAAAGTGAATAATTTACATTCTTAGTTCGTCAAATAACTCATTGCATTTAGTTCATTTCATGAATATTTTGTGAACGAAGTCTTTTGTTTTGCCGCGACATACCTACCTTTGCTTCTGTAACACTGTTACTACGCATTCACGTGAAACGATTGTACTTTTGAGCTCAAATAACTTTCAAGTGGTATGAGATTTTATTATATTTATTCACGCAGATTTCCAAGAACTCCACACATGTAGTAAACCTGAAGAAATGTCTCAGTTCAGCAAGTGAGTCGGCAGCGGACGGTATAAGAGGCATACAGTGTGACTATCAGTGCTTTTCCATCCGTGTTTTACGGACATTATGACAACCCGTCGTTGGACTAACTTAGTTGTTATGTAGGATTCTTTCTGCCTGCTTTGCCGAGAAGCTCTCGAAGGTTATGTCCCCGGCAAAAGCAGTTTCAGCGCCGTCGTATTCTCTGTAAAGCGCAATTCCACTTCCTGTGATTCTAAGTGATGAAGTTGGAAGCTCTATCATTGGGAATAACGTTCAAAAGGAATGTATTTATTTACTAAACATCATAAACTGATAATTTCGACACAATTAATAATCATTAACAAAAAACTAACAATTTTCTGGAGCGCGGTCTTACGGCAGAACTAGATCGGAAGGCATGCTATCGGCGACTGGCGACTAATTACACTCGTGATATTTCGTAGCCGTTCGTACATTTTCGGTAGCTTGAAAATTATTCATTTATGTATTAAGATGATTGATTCATGGCATTATAATGTTGTTGTTAGAAAGTACTTACAACTGTAGGCGTCTCTTGATAGATGTATAGGTAAAAGCGACTTTTAGTAGCAAGTACAGGGTTATTACAAATGATTGAAACGATTTCACAGCTCTACAGTAACTTTATTATTTGAGATATTTTCACAACGATTTGCACACGCATACAAAAACTCAAAAAGTTTTTTTAGGCATTCACAAATGTTCGATATGTGCTCCTTTAGACATCAAGCCGATAATCAAGTTCCTCCCACACTCGGCGCAGCATGTCCCCATCAATGAGTTCGAAAGCATCGTTGATGCGAGCTCGCAGTTCTGGCACGTTTCTTGGTAGAGGAGGTTTAAACACTGAATCTTTCACATAACCCCACGGAAGGAAATCGCATGGGGTTAAGTCGGGAGAGCGTGGGGGCCATGACATGAATTGCTGATCATGATCTCCACTACGACCGATCCATCGGTTTTCCAATCTGCTGTTTAAGAAATGTCGAACATCATGATCGAAGTGCGGTGGAGCACCATCCTGTTAAAAGATGAAGTCGGCGCTGTCGGTCTCCAGTTGTGTCATGAGCCAATTTTCCAGCATGTCCAGATACACGTATCCTGTAACGGTTTTTTCGCAGATGAAAAAGGGGCCGTAAACTTTAAACCGTGAGATTGCACAAAACACGTTAACTTTTGGTGAATTGTGAATTTGCTGCACGAATGTGTGAGGATTCTCTACCGCCCAGATTCGCACATTGTATCTGTTCACTTCACCATTAAGAAAAAATGTTGCTTCATCACTGAAAACAAGTTTCGCACTGAACGCATCCTCTTCCATGAGCTGTTGCAACCGCGCCGAAAATTCAAAGCGTTTGACTTTGTCATCGGGTGTCAGGGCTTGTAGCAATTGTAAACGGTAAATCTTCTGCTTTAGCCTTTTCCGTAAGATTTTCCAAACCGTCGGCTGTGGTACGTTTAGCTCTCTGCTTGCTTTATTCGTCGACTTCCGCGGGCTACGCGTGAAACTTGCCCGCACGCATTCAACCGTTTCTTCGCTCACTGCGCTCACTGCAGGCCGACCCGTTGATTTCCCCTTACAGAGCCATCCAGAAGCTTTAAAGTGCGCATACCATCGCCGAATGAAGTTAGCAGTTGGTGGATCTTTGTTGAACTTCGTCCTTAAATGTCGTTGCACAGTTATGACTGGCTGATGTGAGTGCATTTCAAGCACGACATACGCTTTCTCGGCTCCTTTCGCCATTTTGTCTCACTGTGCTCTCGAGCGCTCTGGCGGCAGAAACCTGAAGTGCGGCTTCAGCCGAACAAAACTTTATGAGTTTTTCTACGTATCTGTAGTGTGTCGTGACCATATGTCAATGAATGGAGCAACAGTGAATCTGTGAAATCGCTTCAATCATTTGTAATAGCCCTGTATTTATGAAGCAAAATTGCTTTCTTCGCACCATTATAACTGAGCTTTTCCTTCGTACCTCGCCGCTGACGTAACGGGCGTTCTCATATCAGGCCCTAGAACATCTCATCACTGTCCACAGGCAACGCCATATGGTCACAGGCTCTTGCAGCTGTTAAAGTGGGCTGCTTCTGTGTTGGCAGTGCTGTGCAGTGCTTTGCGTTGGATCTCTGACTACGCTTTCATTGTAAGAGACTCTGTGACTGGTTGGACTCGTTGGAAGTTAATCGCCAGTACTGTTGGGCAGTTGGAAGTTAGTCGCCAGCAGTGATGGAAGTACTGTTGGGCAGTTGGACGTGAACGGCCAGCAGTTATGGATGTTAGATGTGAGAAGTTAGTATTGATAGAGGGTAAACGTCTGAAGTGTTAGCGTAGGCTAACGATTTGTACATGTTCGACTTGGAGATTGAATATTATTCATGATCATATATCGTTGTACTAGATGTCAATGACGATTTATGTTTGTGTCTGAACTGGATGTCACATTATTAAGGTAAAAAGTACATTATTTGGTTTACAAAAAAATATTTTCTTTGCTAACCACATGCCTATTAGTAGTTACTGGCTTTAGTAGTTATAATCTTTTATTTAGCTGGCTGAATTGGCGCTCGCTGTATTGCAGTAGTTCGCATAGTGAGGAAAGTGCTTAATGAAATTGTTATTGTTAAGATTTCCATTTAGTCAGGGCCATTATTTTGAATTAATTATTTGAAGTCAGGTTGTAATTTCTTTTTTTTTTTTTTTTTGAGCAGTCAGACTGCGTTGCTCTAGAATATTGTGGGTCAGTGTTGACATGATAAGAAAAAGCTAAGAGAAAGTAGGTTCACCTGCATTCAGTTTCACTCAGCAGTTTAAGTAAAAATTTAATAAAGAAGTTTCACAGCCAGCGTGGGACCTGGAATCTTACTCCCGAATATGTGCGTTCTGCGGTACTGCTTTACTCAATGAAGCTGCATGTTATCTGCAGATGCGATAAAAAATTGTGAAACTGGAAAATAAGGAAATAAAATTTTGAGAATACATAAGATCCCACTGCATCTCTATGAATGAATAATTTTTAAGACCATCGTCCCTTTAAGATTACGAAACTTTGTCATCAAACTGGATTAACCATTCTCTATGCTCTGTTCATTATGCAAAGTAAATGCTGCAAGTGCCAGATTATTTATGAAGTTAGATTAGTTTGAGTTATCATTGTTTTTTTTACGCTCAACATTCATAGATATGAAAAGAACAGCGTTGTACAGAAGTGAAACTTTGATTATCAGAATAACAGATAAGACGAAACTGGAAACATCTGAAATGTTGTGCTTATTTTTTCACCTTTACGTCAGTATTACACACGACATCTTATGTTTTGAATATTCCAGCGTTGGTCTGCCGCTATTATTTCTCGAAGCGAACGTTAAAAGTTAAGCGAACAGATAAGGACGAAACGAAGAAATACTGAAAGGTCTCAGTTACTTGAAGGCGAAAAGGGGAAGGGTCTTCCTGGGTGAAGGGATAGCTTAGTGGGGCATCTGGTACGGCATCTAGTATTAGTTAACATTGCTCAGGGGGGGAACAGACGGGGGAAGGACTAGAATATGCAAAACAGGTTAGCTATAGATGATGTTGTGTGTAATAATAACGTAGAGATGAACACATTAGCACCAGTTAATACAAGATGGACGACAGTATCAAAGGAATCGAAAGACACATGATTTCAAAAGATGCTGATACCAGGAACTTTGTCACGCATTGTTGAAGAAGGCGTCACGCTATATAATGTGAACGTCGGCAGTGTTGCCAGAAACTGCCTGAGCGTTTGCAGATACCATTCACATTGTGGCGGCTCTCCTATTTGACCGAAAGACTGAGTGCAATTGCAGGAATTGCAACCATCAGTTATCGAACTATTTTAAAAGGCTGAAAGTATCTTTTTGCTTGTGCCAATCTGCACTAATATGGGCCTACGATAAAAATTGCTTGTCAGTGTAAATATGGCAGTACAGGAGTCATACTGGGGCCCTAAAATATGCGATGTGATTGCGATTTAATAGTCCAACTTCCTTTGCCACTTCAGTTCCGTCGCTTAGGGCTTCTAATAAAGTGAAGGGTGCCTCGAGTTACGTCTAAGGATAAACAGCTCTCCCAGCTTCACGTAGCAGTTACTAATAAAAAAAACCACACGCTGCACGCAAGTAACTCTGAATGTAAACATTCTGGGTGTATTCTGGAAAAAATCATTTACAATCTCTGTACCTCACAATAGTTGTTTTCTGACTGACTAAATGAGAATCTGTCAATACTAAGATCTATTATCCTAGTCTGGCACGCAAATAAAAGTTCGCCCAGCCTAGAAAGAATTCAAACCAGCCATTGCCTTAGTACAATACGTTTGTGATTTTCATTCTGTAGGAAACAGAAGCTGGTTGTCGTCGCCGTATCTATTGTTCGTCGCCCATTTTATGTGCGCCTCCGTTGCCCTTATACGGGACTAACGGCCTGGAATGTGACGTGTGGCAGCTCGCTATCTCTTTGTATGCAGTAGATCCTCACAGATGATTTATGAAAGGGATTTTCATCTCGCTTGTCGCACTTCTCCCCTCACTCAGCAAAGATTTCCATTACAGGATTCTAATTCAGTCAGTAACGTAATACAATTTTTCTCGTCCAATTTCGGTTGAAAAATGTGGTTATCGTTGTGGGACATCGTGGAACATTCCCGCTTCAGCGTCTCTAGTTTCATGAAGTTCCAGTAGGTGGCGGCACTGTACGTAGCGTACGTACCACCTTAATTATCTGCTGAATATACTCCAATTTCTGACTTCTCCACGGTTTTTACCCTCTGCACTTCCCTCTAATAGAACAGAGGTTATTCTCTTATATCGTAACACATGTCCTACACTCCCTTCCTCTTGAGAAGGTTTTCCATAAGTTCCAACCTTCGTCGATTTTAAGTACACTCCTGGAAATGGAAAAAAGAACACATTGACACCGGTGTGTCAGACCCACCATACTTGCTCCGGACACTGCGAGAGGGCTGTACAAGCAATGATCACACGCACGGCACAGCGGACACACCAGGAACCGCGGTGTTGGCCGTCGAATGGCGCTAGCTGCGCAGCATTTGTGCACCGCCGCCGTCAGTGTCAGCCAGTTTGCCGTGGCATACGGAGCTCCATCGCAGTCTTTAACACTGGTAGCATGCCGCGACAGCGTGGACGTGAACCGTATGTGCAGTTGACGGACTTTGAGCGAGGGCGTATAGTGGGCACGCGGGAGGCCGGGTGGACGTACCGCCGAATTGCTCAACACGTGGGGCGTGAGGTCTCCACAGTACATCGATGTTGTCGCCAGTGGTCGGCGGAAGGTGCACGTGCCCGTCGACCTGGGACCGGACCGCAGCGACGCACGGATGCACGCCAAGACCGTAGGATCCTACGCAGTGCCGTAGGGGACCGCACCGCCACTTCCCAGCAAATTAGGGACACTGTTGTTCCTGGGGTATCGGCGAGGACCATTCGCAACCGTCTCCATGAAGCTGGGCTACGGTCCCGCACACCGTTAGGCCGTCTTCCGCTCACGCCCCAACATCGTGCAGCCCGCCTCCAGTGGTGTCGCGACAGGCGTGAATGGAAGGACGAATGGAGACGTGTCGTCTTCAGCGATGAGAGTCGCTTCTGCCTTGGTGCCAATGATGGTCGTATGCGTGTTTGGCGCCGTGCAGGTGAGCGCCACAATCAGGACTGCATACGACCGAGGCACACAGGGCCAACACCCGGCATCATGGTGTGGGGAGCGATCTCCTACACTGGCCGTACACCACTGGTGATCGTCGAGGGGACACTGAATAGTGCACGGTACATCCAAACCGTCATGGAACCCATCGTTCTATCATTCCTAGACCGGCAAGGGAACTTGCTGTTCCAACATGACAATGCACGACCGCATGTATCCCCTGCCACCCAACGTGCTCTAGAAGGTGTAAGTCAACTACCCTGGCCAGCAAGATCTCCGGATCTGTCCCCCATTGAGCATGTTTGGGACTGGATGAAGCGTCGTCTCACGCGGTCTGCACGTCCAGCACGAACGCTGGTCCAACTGAGGCGCCAGGTGGAAATGGCATGGCAAGCCGTTCCACAGGACTACATCCAGCATCTCTACGATCGTCTCCATGGGAGAATAGCAGCCTGCATTGCTGCGAAAGGTGGATATACACTGTACTTGTGCATGCTCTGTTGCCTGTGTCTATGTGCCTGTGGTTCTGTCAGTGTGATCATGTGATGTATCTGACCCCAGGAATGTGTCAATAAAGTTTCCCCTTCCTGGGACAATAAATTCACGGTGTTCTTATTTCAATTTCCAGGAGTGTAGAACCCCATCCTTCCTTATAATTTCACCTTATTTTCAATATTCTTTCGTTGCACCAAATTTCAAACGTTTCAGTTCTCTTCTGTTGCGATTTTCCCACAGTCAATGATTCATTACCATACAATATTGTCAAACGTTCTCAGAAATTTCTTCCTCAAATTAAAATCTAAGTTTGATGTCTCTAGATTTCTCTTCGCCAAGAATGCCCTCTTTGCCAATGATAGCTGCGCTTTAATGTCCTTCCGTACGGCATGTATTACTTTACTGACAAGGTAGCAGAAATCCTTATCTTCGTCTACTTCGTGACCAGCAAATTTGATGGTAAGTTTCTCGCTATTCTTATTTTTGCTACTTCTCATTACTTTCGCTTCTTCTGATGTTCTCTCAGTCGCTGTTCTATACTCATTAGAAAGTTCATTCCTTTCAGCAGATCATGTAATTTGTCTTCACCTTTACCAATAATAGCAGTGGCGCCAGCGAATCTTACCCTTTAATTCCTTTCGCTCTGTATTTTAACCCCAATTTATTTCCGTCAATGTTTCTCCAATGTATAAATTGAACAGTCGGGGCGAAAGAGGGCATCCCTGTCTTACACCCTTCTTAACATGAGGAATTCGTTTTTGGCCTTCCATTCCTATCGTTCCCTCTCAATTCTTGTACATAGGCCTCTTTCCCCTATTTTTTCAGAATTTCAAATATTTTGCCCCACTTTGGATAATCGAACACTTATTCTAGATCGGCCGGCCGGTGCGGCCAAGCGGTTCTAGGCGCTACAGTCTGGAACCGCGCGACCGCTACGGTCGCAGGTCCGAATCCTGCCTCGGGCATGGATGTGTGTGATGTCCTTAGGTTCGTTAGGTTTTAGTAGTTCTAAGTTCTAGCGGACTGATGACCTCAGAAGTTAAGTCCCATAGTGCTCAGAGCCATTTGAACTATGACATTATTCTAGATCGCCAAATTCTGTGGGGTATTCTGATTTTACTTCATTGTTGCTTCAATTATCAAGCGTAACATCAGAACTTACTATCTGGTTCCTTTTCCTAGGCAAGTGATCGTCAATTAACAGACCCTCAACTTGCTATTCCACTCTTTGTATATTATTCTTGTCAACATCTTGTATGCATGAGATGTTAAGCTGATTGTGCGATAGTTTTCGCACGTATCTTTCCTTGCTGTCATTTCTTTCTCAATTTCTCCCCTTCTTCCTAGAAGCCATTTCGCCTTGGCTGCCCTGGAGTTCCTTTTTATGTAATTTCTAAGTGGTTTACATTGTTGTACTCCTAACTGTCCCTGAACGTTTTTGTACGTCCTCCTTTCCTCATTCAGTCGACGCATTTCTTCTGTTACCCAAAGTTTTTTCGGAATTGCTTTCGATGTACCTATGTCTGACCGTCCAAGATCTGTGACTGCCAGTTTTAGAGATGTCCACTCCCCTTCAGCTGAACTGTCTACCCTGATATTTCTTGTCACTGTATCACCATCCTTAGGGAGCTTCAAACGCGTTTCATCATTCACAAGTACTTCATTATCCCACTGCCTTCCACAATGGTTCTTCCGTAAGATTCTGTTAAACTTCAGTCTGTTCTTCATCTTGAGTAAATTATGTACTGAGTCTATACCCTCTCCCGGGTACTCCTTTTAATCCAATATCTGATTTCGGAATCTCTGTCTGCCCATGGTGTGATATGGCTATAATCATTCCGTGTCTTTAGGTCTTCTTCCAAGTGTATCTCACCTTCTTGTGATTTTTGAACAGAGTATTCTCTGTTACCAATGGGAATTCATTGCAGAACTGAATTAATCTTTCTCCTCTCTCAATCCTACAGCCTAGCCTATAATCTCGTGTAAATCTTTTCTATTCCTTTCCCTACAACCACGTTCCAACCCCTCATGGATATTAGACTTTAAGATCCCTTAACATACGGAATCACCTCTTCAATATCCTCACATACGCCCTCTATGTCTTCATCTTCTTCTGGCAACATCGGAATGTGTACCTGAACTATCGATGTTGGCAGTGGTTTGTAGTCTGATCTCATGAGAACAACCCTATCACTGAACTGTTCACTGTATATCACCTTACTTCACTATTACAAAGAGCCTACTGCCGTTATGCCATTTCTATTGTTGCTGATATTACCCAGTACTCGTTTGACAAGAAATCCTTTCCTTCTTTCCTTTTCACTTCAGTGCTCCAACTAGATCTTGATTGAGCCTTTGCATTTTCTTTTTCAGATTTTGTAGCTTTCCTACCACCTTCAAACTACTGGCACTCGATTCGTAGAAAGTTATTCCTTCTTTTTCTCTCATGGTCACCTCGCCCTCGGCAGCCCTCCTACAGATCCGAATGGTGGATTAGTCCGGAACGGAATCTTGTCCCAATGAAGAGAGATAATCATGACACTTTAATAGGCCACGTGTCCTGTCGATACACATTATGTACGTACCTTTAATACAGTGGTTTCCCATGCGTTCTGCATCCCCATGCTCTTTCTTCCACCTTTTAGTGGTAGTTTCCCACCCCAAGTGCAAGAGAGTCTCCTGAAGCTCTGGCCGGTCCTCCGACCTTGGCAGTGCGACGGTTAATTCGTATGCCGGAAGTCTTCTGCCCCAATGCTGACAGATTTATTCAAAATTTAAGCAGTGGTAGAGTTCGAACTTGGAGACACATGATGTTTTGATTTCTAGGCAAAGACACTACTCCTTCTTCTTGTCATCAGTTAGTCTGGTCAGACGTCATATGAAACCCAACAAGGTGATTGTTGCACGTTTCATTCAATTATTTTATTACAGAGGGCAGCCATCTCTCTGACGAACACTCTGAGCTACCGTGTTGGTAAACCTCATACCACGCATTCTGTCAAGCATCATCAATTACATATTATGTGAGTAGATAGCTACAGATAATCTATCTATCTGCACTTATAAGAGTCGAAGAATACGAATGGGAGGAGTGACAAAGGGTTATCGCCTAACCCCCACATTATTCGGTTTGTACATCGATCAAACGGTATGATAAAGGAAGGAGATATTCTCAAAGAAATTAAAGTTCAGTGAGCAGAATTAAAACTTTAAAGTTTACCGAAGACATTGGAATTCTGTGAGAGATGGCTTAGAAGATTACTGAACGAAGTGGACAATGTATTGAAATGTACATGATGCAAGATGAATATCATCAGCAATACTAAAGCAAGAGTAACAGAATGTGAACGAACTGAATCAGATTACTGAGAGGGATGTAGATTAGGATATGAGACATTGCACAGTAGTTAATGAGTTTTGCTTCGTAGATATCAAAATAAATGACGTAGTCCCAGGCGGAAAAGATATGGAAAGTGGACTTTCAGTATCATGAAAGCTGTTTTTGGAAAACATAAATACACACATGAAAAAAAGTTTTGTATCACCCCGGTTCCCAGAACTCCTGAAGACAGACGTTGACT
Source organism: Schistocerca cancellata (assembly GCF_023864275.1). Lineage (NCBI taxonomy): Eukaryota > Metazoa > Arthropoda > Insecta > Orthoptera > Acrididae > Schistocerca > Schistocerca cancellata. Next base: position 115,870,749 of record NC_064626.1, read on the forward strand.
GTGGATATTGTATCACAGACGCAGTCCCTTTGACTGTTAAGGGACGTCACTAACCCCGCCCAAAGATGTAAACAACCATGCATGAGCAGCGCCTATTAGTCAGAGGGGGTCCGACAGCCGATCATTTCCAGTCATTCCACCAGGAAGGAGGTACACGGCTCGTGTTCTCTGTAGTTAAACCATGCCTAGACGGTCAATACTGCGGTTCGATCGCGTCCGCATTGTTAATTTGTGCCAGGAAGGGCTTTTAACAGGGGTAGTGTCCAGGCGTCTCGGAGTGAACCAAAGCGATGTTGTTCGGACATGGAAGAGGTATAGAGAGACAGGAACTGTCGATGACATGCCTCGCTCAGGCAGCCCAAGGGCTACTACTGCAGTGGATGACCGCTACCTACGGATTGTGGCTCGGAGGAACCCTGACAGCAACGCCACCATGTTGAATAATGCTTTTCGTGCAGCCACAGGACGTCATGTTACAACTCAAACTGTGCGCATAGGCTGCATGATGCGCAACTTCACTCCCGACGTCCACAGCGAGGTCCAGCTGTGTAACCACGACACCATGCAGCGCGGTACATATGGGCCCAATAATATGCCGAATGGATCGCCCAGGATTAGCATCACGTTTTCTTCACCGATGAGTGCCGCGTATGCCTTCAACCAGACAATCGTCGGAGACGTGTTTGGAGGCAACCCGGCCAGGCTGAATGCCTTCGACACACTGTGCAGCGAGTGCAGCAAGGTGGAGGTTCTCTGCTGTTATGGGGTGGTATTAGGTGGGGCCGACGTACGCCACTGGTGGTCATGGAAGGCGCCGTAACGGCTGTACGATTCGTGAATGCCATCCTCCGACCGATAGGGCAACCACATCGGCAGCACATTGGCGTGGGATTTTTCTTCATGGACGACTATTCGCGTCCCCATCGCGCACATCTTGTGAATGACTTCCTTCAGTATAACGACATTGCTCGACTAAAGTGGCCTGCATGTTTTCCAGACATGAACCGTATGAAACATGCCTGGGATAGATTGAAAAGGATAGATTGTTTATGGACGACGTAACCCACCAATCACTCTGAGGGGTCTACGCCGTATCGCCGTTGAAGAGTGGGACAATCCGGACGAAAAGTTCCTTCATGAACTTGTGGATAGTTTGCCACGACGAATACAGGCATGCATGAATGCAAGAGGACGTGCTACTGGGTATTAGAGGTACCGGTGTATACAGCAATCTGGACCACCACCTCTGAAGGTCTCGCTGTATGGTGGTACAACATGTGTGGATTTCATGAGCAATAGAAAGGGCGGAAATGATGTTTATGTTGATCTCTATTCCAATTTTCTATACAGGTTCCGGAACTATCGGAACCGAGGTGATGCAAAACATTTTTTGATGTGTGTATAATAACATTTAAAATAAATTTAATTTTGCGAAATCATTTCTGTAACTACACGGTCCAGTGAGATCAATGTGTCCATCGCCTATAAAGGACGTCAACGTGCAGTGACCATTCACATATGGCGCGTTGCAACTAGCAGTGGAGGGTATATAACGTGTTTCGGGAAGACGCTGAAAACAGTGCAGTCTTTGTCGTAATGCTGAAACGTAGCGATTTATCAGATGTTCAAAAGGACATGGTAATTAGCAATCGGGGCAAAGGATGACAGATTTCCGAAACAGCTAAATTTAGGCACTTTTCGCGTGCCGCCATGTTTAATGTGTATCGTGCATGGAAAAATGGCGCTATGAGAAACCTGCGCCGAGGCAAGTGTGATGTACCACAGGCCATAGATGACAGGAGTGAACGACGACTGCGAAAATGTGAACGGGAGAATAGAAGGGGAACTGTTGACCAGCTGACCGCCTAGATGAATCGAGAGGCTACCAAAAGTGTCTCCTCAACGACCATTCATTCAGCCTCATCAGCAGGTGCCTGCTTTATGCACCAATGCTGACTGCTGACGATGGCCGGAATTTGCGCTCCAGTGCCGCAAATTGACGTCCGGTGAGTGGCGACAAGTGGCCTTTTCAGATGCATCACGTTTGTTTTTGCTACATCGGACAGATAGCCGTTGTCGTGCATGTCATGAAACGTCTGAGAGTCAACCCCATGCAACAATAGTCGGAAGTGTCCAGGGCGGTGGAGGGAGCGTTATTGTCTGGGGAATGTTTTCGTGGCATTACCTGGGTGATCTTGTCACTCGGAAAGGCACAATGAACAAACAAATGTATCCATCTACCCCTGGGGATTATGTCCTCTCTTACATACAGTTTGTACGAGGGCAGTTCAATAAGTAATGCAACACATTTTTTTTCTCGGCCAATTTTGGTTGAAAATAACGAAAATTTCTTATGGAATATTTTCAAACATTCCCGCTTCGTCTCGTATAGTTTCATTGACTTCCGACAGGTGGCAGCGCTGTACGGAGCTGTTAAAATGGCGTCTGTAACGGATGTGCGTTGCAAACAACGGGCAGTGATCGAGTTTCTTTTGGCGGAAAACCAGGGCATCTCAGATATTCATAGGCGCTTGCAGAATGTCTACGGTGATCTGGCAGTGGACAAAAGCACGGTGAGTCGTTGGGCAAAGCGTGTGTCATCATCGCCACAAGGTCAAGCAAGACTGTCTGATCTCCCACGTGCGGGCCGGCCGTGCACAGCTGTGACTCCTGCAATGGCGGAGCGTGCGAACACACTCGTTCGAGATGATCGACAGATCACCATCAAACAATTCAGTGCTCAACTTGACATCTCTGTTGGTAGTGCTGTCACAATTGTTCACCAGTTGAGATATTCAAAGGTTTGTTCCCGCTGGGTCCCTCGTTGTCTAACCGAACACCATAAAGAGCAAAGGAGAACCATCTGTGCGGAATTGCTTGCTCGTCATGTGGCTGAGGGTGACAATTTCTTGTCAAAGATTGTTACAGGCGATGAAACATGGGTTCATCACTTCGAACCTGAAACAAAATGGCAATCAATGGAGTGGCGCCACACCCACTCCCCTACCAAGAACTGCCGCCTGCTTCACGTCTGCTGTGCAGCGAGCTATCTTAATTTAAGTATTAACTGTATTTTCTTACTTGTCACTTCTTCTTCCGTGTGTATTTGCTTTTAGGAAGCTTCAATTTTCGAGTGCTCTTAATAGTGTTCCATTGATTTCGTGTTTGTTTTGAATACAGTCAGAGAGAGTCCCTTTAGTCAGCCATAGTGCCAGTAGTGTCAGTGTCGTCGTAACTGCCGCCTGCTTCACGTCTGCTGTGCAGCGAGCTACCTTAATTTACGTATTAACTGTATTTTCTTACTTGTCACTTCTTCTTCCGTGTGTATTTGCTTTTAGGAAGCTTTAATTATCGAGTGCCCTTAATAGTGTTCCATAGATTTCGTGTTTGTTTTGAATACAGTAAGAGAGAGTCCCTGTAGTCAACCATAGTGCCAGTAGTGCTAGAGTTTGTTTTCAATACAGTCCAGAGACAGGTAGTGCTATTTTCATTGTTTTCTGCAAGAAGTGGCTAGCAACCACAGTTTAGTGAATAAGCAGCCGCCTTTAGTGAATTAGCAGTCTACTTAAAGGTTGATTAACTCCCTTCAGTAAATTGTTTCCTTAGGATGGATGGGATGTGTGACTGCTGTGTACGGACGCAGGAGGAGCTGGCCACTGTTCGCGAACAGCTGAGCGTGTTGATGGCCGCGGTCAGCCGTCTTCAGGCTGCTGCCTCGGAGTGTAGCGGCAGTGGGGAGTCTGGTGCGTCGCAAGGTACACCCCAGGTGTTACATGCTTCACCCACTGTCCCTGCTGTCGAGACATCTTCGCGGGTACCGGGCGCGGTTGGGCCACCCTCTCCCCAAGGGGAGTGGCGGGTTCAGCGGCGTTCGCGGCGCATGAGGCGGAAGGTCAATGTGGGGGCTGGCCGTGTGGCATCGCCCGCTCTGCCTGTGAGGGGACATGTGGCTGCTCCTTCAGCAGTGTCCGAGCGGGCACACGGGGGGAGGGGTTTATTAGTTATTGGGAGCTCCAACGTTAGGCGGGTGATGGAGCCCCTTAGGGAAATAGCGAGAAGGTCGGGGAAGAAGGCCAGTGTTCACTCTGTCTGCTTGCCGGGGGGTCTCATCCGAGATGTGGAGGAGGCCCTACCGGCGGCGATAGAGAGCACTGGGTGCACCCGACTGCAAATTGTTGCTCATGTCGGCACCAATGACTCCTGCCGTCTGGGTTCAGAGGTCATCCTCAGTTCGTACAGGCGGTTGGCGGAATTGGTGAAGGCGGAAAGCCTCGCTCGCGGGGTGGAATCAGAGCTAACTATTTGTAGTATCGTTCCCAGAACCGATCGCGGTCCTCTGGTTTGGAGCCGAGTGGAAGGCTTAAACCAGAGGCTCAGACGATTCTGCGGAGATCTGGGGTGCAAATTTCTCGACCTCCGCTATCGGGTGGAGAAATGTAGGGTCCCCCTGAATAGGTCAGGCGTGCACTACACGCCGGAAGCGGCTACAAGGGTAGCGGAGTACGTGTGGAGTGCACATGGGGGTTTTTTAGGTTAGAGAATCCCCTCCCTAGGCCCGACAAGACGCCTCCTGAGACGCGGCAAGATAGGATTAGGCAAAATGCAACAGGGAATAACAATATTAATGTGCTAATAGTAAACTGCAGGAGCGTCTATAGAAAGGTCCCAGAACTGCTCTCATTAATAAACGATCACAACGCCCATATAGTACTAGGGACAGAAAGTTGGCTGAAACCAGACGTAAACAGTAACGAAATCCTAAACTCACATTGGAATGTATACCGCAGAGACAGGCTGAACAGTGAAGGGGGAGGCGTGTTTATAGCGGTAAGAAGTGCAATAGTATCGAAGGAAATTGACGGAGATCCGGAATGTGAAATGATTTGGGTGAAGGTCGCGGTTAAAGCCGGCTCAGACATGGTAATTGGATGTCTCTATAGGCCCCCTGGCTCAGCAGCTGTTGTGGCTGAGCACCTGAAGGATAATTTGGAAAATATTTCGAGTAGATTTCCCCACCATGTTATAGTTCTGGGCGGAGATTTTAATTTGCCCGATATAGACTGGGAGACTCAGACGTTCATAACGGGTGGCAGGGACAAAGAATCCAGTGAAATTTTTTTAAGTGCTTTATCTGAAAACTACCTTGAGCAGTTAAACAGAGAACCGACTCGTGGCGATAACATATTAGACCTTCTGGTGACAAACAGACCCGAACTATTTGAAAAAGTTAACGCAGAACAGGGAATCAGTGATCATAAAGCGGTTACGGCATCGATGATTTCAGCCGTAAATAGGAATATTAAAAAGGGTAGGAAGATTTTTCTGTTTAGAAAAAGTGACAAAAAGCAGATTTCAGAGTACCTGTTGGCTCAACACAAAAGTTTTGTCTCAAGTACTGATAGTGTTGAGGGTCAGTGGACAAAGTTCAAAACCATCGTACAATATGCGTTAGATGAGTATGTGCCAAGCAAGATCGTAAGAGATGGAAAAGAGCCACCGTGGTACAACAACCGAGTTAGAAAACTGCTGCGGAAGCAAAGGGAACTTCACAGCAAACATAAACATAGCCAAAGCCTTGCAGACAAACAAAAATTACGCGAAGCGAAATGTAGTGTAAAGAGAGCTATGCGAGAGGCGTTCAATGAATTCGAAAGTAAAATTCTATGTACTGACTTGGCAGAAAATCCTAAGAAATTTTGGTCTTATGTCAAAGCGGTAGGTGGATCAAAACAAAATGTCCAGACACTCTGTGACCAAAATGGTACTGAAACAGAGGATGACAGACTAAAGGCCGAGATACTAAATGTCTTTTTCCAAAGTTGTTTCACAGAGGAAGATTGCACTGTAGTTCCTTCTCTAGATAGTCGCACAGATGACAAAATGGTAGATATCGAAATAGACGACAGAGGGATAGAGAAACAATTAAAATCGCTCAAAAGAGGAAAGGCCTCTGGACCTGATGGGATACCAGTTCAATTTTACACAGAGTACGCGAAGGAACTTGCCCCCCTTCTTGCAGCGGTGTACCGTAGGTCTCTAGAAGAGCGTAGCGTTCCAAAGGATTGGAAAAGGGCACAGGTCATCCCCGTTTTCAAGAAGGGACGTCGAACAGATGTGCAGAACTATAAACCTATATCTCTAACGTCGATCAGTTGTAGAATTTTGGAACACGTATTGTGTTCGAGTATAATGACTTTTCTGGAGACTAGAAATCTACTCTGTAGGAATCAGCATGGGTTTCGAAAAAGACGGTCATGTGAAACCCAGCTCGCGCTATTCGTCCACGAGACTCAGAGGGCCATAGACACGGGTTCACAGGTAGATGCCGTGTTTCTTGACTTCCGCAAGGCGTTCGATACAGTTCCCCACAGTCGTTTATTGAACAAAGTAAGAGCATATGGACTATCAGACCAATTGTGTGATTGGATTGAGGAGTTCCTAGATAACAGGACGCAGCATGTTATTCTCAATGGAGAGAAGTCTTCCGAAGTAAGAGTAATTTCAGGTGTGCCGCAGGGGAGTGTCATAGGACCGTTGCTGTTCGCAATATACATAAATGACCTGGTGGATGACATCGGAGGTTCACTGAGGCTTTTTGCAGTTGATGCTGTGGTGTATCGAGAGGTTGTAACAATGGAAAATTGTACTGAAATGCAGGAGGATCTGCAGCGAATTGACGCATGGTGCAGGGAATGGCAACTGAACCTCAATGTAGACAAGTGTAATGTGCTGCGAATACACAGAAAGATAGATCCTTTATCATTTAGCTACAAAATAGCAGGTCAGCAACTGGAAGCAGTTAATACCATAAATTATCTGGGAGTACGCATTAGGAGTGATTTAAAATGGAATGATCATATAATGTTGATTGTCGGTAAAGCAGATGCCAGACTGAGATTCATTGGAAGAATCCTAAGGAAATGCAATCCGAAAACAAAGGAAGTAGGTTACAGTACGCTTGTTCGCCCACTGCTTGAATACTGCTCAGCAGTGTGGGATCCGTACCAGATAGGGTTGATACAAGACATAGAGAAGATCCAACGGAGAGCAGCGCGCTTCGTTACAGGATCATTTAGTGATCGCGAAAGCGTTGCGGAGATGATAGATAAACTCCAGTGGAAGACTCTGCAGGAGAGACGCTCAGTAGCTCGGTACGGGCTTTTGTCAAAGTTTCGAGAACATACCTTCACCGAAGAGTCAAGCAGTATATTGCTCCCTCCTACGTATATCTCGCGAAGAGACCATGAGGATAAAATCAGAGAGATTAGAGCCCACACAGAGGCATACCGACAATCCTTCTTTCCACGAACAATACGAGACTGGAATAGAAGGGAGAACCGATAGAGGTACTGAAGGTACCCTCCGCCACACACCGTCAGGTGGCTTGCGGAGTATGGATGTAGATGTAGATGTAGATGTAGATGTAGATGAAGAAAAAGTTTAAAGCCATACCCTCAGCCGGCAAAGTCATGGTTACAGTCTTCTGGGACGCTGAAGGGGTTATTCTGTTCGATGTCCTTCCCCATGGTCAAACGATCAACACTGAAGTGCATTGTGCTACTCTTCAGAAATTGAAGAAACGACTTCAGCGTGTTCGTAGGCACAAAAATCTGAACGAACTTCTCCTTCTTCATGACAACGCAAGACCTCACACAAGTCTTCGCACCCGAGAGGAGCTCACAAAACTTCAGTGGACTGTTCTTCCTCATGCACCCTACAGCCCCGATCTCGCACCGTCGGATTTCCATATGTTTGGCCCAATGAAGGACGCAATCCGTGGGAGGCACTACGCGGATGATGAAGACTTTATTGATGCAGTACGACGTTGGCTCCGACATCGACCAGTGGAATGGTACCGTGCAGGCATACAGGCCCTCATTTCAAGGTGGCGTAAGGCCGTAGCATTGAATGGAGATTACGTTGAAAAATAGTGTTGTGTAGCTAAAAGATTGGGGAATAACCTGGTGTATTTCAATGCTGAATAAAACAACCCCTGTTTCAGAAAAAAATGTGTTGCATTACTTATTGAATTGCCCTCGTATTTCCTCGGCTCTATGGTCTACTATCAGGAGAATACTCGCACTTCTCAGGCCACCAAACGCTCCGAAACCAAGTCGGGAATATGTGGGACCACCTCGATCGGGTTGTTCGCTCCATGGATCCTCAACCGAAACACTTAGCGTAGTAGGTCACGGCATTGGAGTCAGCATGACTGCACATCCCTGTCGGTAGTTTCCAGAACCTCGGTGACTCTCTTCCTGCACGTCTCACGGCGTTCCATGCTGCAAAAGTGGTTATTCAGGCTTTTGACAGGTGGTCACATTAATGTGAGTGAACAGTATATTTATCTGGAGTGTATTCTTGTACGGCAGTGAATCGCGGGCAGTGACCAGTACAGACAAGAAGAGAACATAAGGTTTTCGCGTGTGTAGATACAGAAGAATGGTGAATATCGCGTGTATACGATAGCTGAGTAGACTGAGTAGGGAATATACTGTCTCAGACTCACAAAAAGATGATGTCGGTTGATGTGACACATATCGAGACATCAAGGTATACTGAGTTGTGTAATACAGGGAATTGTGGGAAGTAAAAACTGTACATTGTGACCATGGCGTGACTACAGAAATCAGTTACATGTGGGTGTAGGTTGCAGTACCTATTTCCACAATGCTAAACATACCTAGGTCTACTGATTCCGATGCGATAGCGAAGTGGAAACTTGGAGGGACACATACAGCACAAAAGCGTACAGGCCGACTTCGTCTGTCGAGTGACAGAGACAGCCGACAGCTGAAGAGGGTCGTAATGTGTAGTAGACAGACATCTATCCAGGCCATCACACAGGAATTCCAAACTGCGTTGGGATCCACTGAAAGTACTATGAAAATTAGGCGGGAGGTGAAAAAACGTGGATTTCATGGTCGAGCGGCAGCTCATATGCCACACATCACGCCGGTAAATGCCAAACTACACCTAGCCTGGTTTGAGTAGGATAAACATTCGACGATTGAACACTGGAAAAACGTTGTGTGGAGTGACGAATTACGGTACAGAATGTGACGATCCGGTGGCAGAGTGTGGGTATGGCGAATGCCGGTGAACGACATCTGCCAGCGTGTGTAGTGCCAACAGCAAACTTCGGAGGCGGTGATGATATGGTGTGGTCGTGTTTTTAATGGAGGGGGCTTGCACCCCTTGTTGTTTCGCGTGGTGCTATCAAAGCACAGGTCTACACTGATGTTTTAAGCACCTACTCGCTGCCCACTCTTGAAGAGCAATTCGGGGATGGCGATTGCATCTTTTAACACGATCTATCACCTGTTCATAATGCACGGCCTGTGGCGGAGTGGTTACACGACAGTAACATCCCTGTAATGGACTGGCCTGCACAGAGTCCTGACCTGAATCCTATAGGACACTTTTGCGACGACGAATTCGTGCCAGGCCTCACCGACCGACATCGATACCTCCCCTCAGTGCAGCACTCCGTGAAGGATGGGCTGCCATTCCCCAAGAAACCTTCCAGAACCTGATTGAAAGTATGCCTGCGAGAGTGGAAGCTGTCATCACGCTAACAATGGGGTCAACACCATACTGAATTCCAGCATTACCGATGGAGGGCGCCACGGACTTGTAAGTCATTTTCAGCGAAGTATCCGGATACTTTTGATCGCATAGTGTATGACCACCTACCTAATAGCCTGTATGTCCAACTTTGGCAAAGATAGCAGCGTCGACATGTCGTGGCATGGAAGTAACGAGGCCATCGTAAGTCGCTCGTGGGAGTTGGCGTCACATCTGCATACACAAGTCACCTAATTCCCGAAAATTCCGGTCAGGGGGACGATGAGATCTGACGCTGCTTTCAATCAAATCTCAGATGTGCTCTATCGGGTCCACTGGACCCGTGGACGTGCTCGTGGATGTTGCCCGGAGAATAATGGAGCCACCGGCAGCTTGTCTCAATCCCACAGTACAGGAGTCAAGGAGCTGTTCCTCTAGAAGACGATGGATTCACGCTCTCCCTGCTGTTTGATGAAGAAGGTGTCGGGTTTTGTCAGACCACGCAGTACTCTGCCCCTGCGCCAACGTCCAGTACCGGTGGTCGGGTGCCACGTGACGTTAACATTGGCACATGCACTGGGGCTGCGGAGGCCCATCGTTAGGAGTGTTCGGTGCACTGTGTGTTGAGACACACTTGTACTGCGCCCAGTACTAAAGTATGGTGTTACACTCCTGGAAATTGAAATAAGAACACCGTGAATTCATTGTCCCAGGAAGGGGAAACTTTATTGACACATTCCTGGGGTCAGATACATCACATCACCACACTGACAGAACCACAGGCACATAGACACAGGCAACAGAGCATGCACAGTGTCGGCACTAGTACAGTGTACATCCACCTTTCGCAGCAATGCAGGCTGCTATTCTCCCATGGAGACGATCGTAGAGATGCTGGATGTAGTCCTGTGGAACGGCTTGCCATGCCATTTCCACCTGGCGCCTCAGTTGGACCAGCGTTCGTGCTGAACGTGCAGACCGCGTGAGACGACGCTTCATCCAGTCCCAAACATGCTCCATGGGGGACAGATCCGGAGATCTTGCTGGCCAGGGTAGTTGACTTACACCTTCTAGAGCACGTTGGGTGGCACGGGATACATGCGGACGTGCATTGTCCTGTTGGAACAGCAAGTTCCCTTGCCGGTCTAGGAATGGTAGAACGATGGGTTCGATGACGGTTTGGATGTACCGTGCACTATTCAGTGTCCCCTCGACGATCACCAGTGGTGTACGGCCAGTGTAGGAGATCGCTCCCCACACCATGATGCCGGGTGTTGGCCCTGTGTGCCTCGGTCGTATGCAGTCCTGATTGTGGCGCTCACCTGCACGGCGCCAAACACGCATACGACCATCATTGGCACCACGACAGAAGCGACTCTCATCGCTGAAGACGACACGTCTCCATTCGTCCCTCCATTCACGCCTGTCGCGACACCACTGGAGGCGGGCTGCACGATGTTGGGGCGTGAGCGGAAGACGGCCTAACGGTGTGCGGGACCGTAGCCCAGCTTCATGGAGACGCTTGCGAATGGTCCTCGCCGATACCCCAGGAGCAACAGTATCCCTAATTTGCTGGGAAGTGGCGGTGCGGTCCCCTACGGCACTGCGTAGGATCCTACGGTCTTGGCGTGCATCCGTGCGTCGATGCGGTCCGGTCCCAGGTTGACGGGCACGTGCACCTTCCGCCGACCACTGGCGACAACATCCAGGAGTGTATATAAACGATTTGGCAGACAATCTGAGCAGCTGTCTTCGGTTGTTTGCAGATGATGCTGTCGTTTATCGACTAATAAAGTCACCAGAAGACGAAAACAAACTGCAAAACGATTTAGAAGAAATGAGTAACGCAGAAGTAAATATCCTCGGAGCAGTGAAGCAACTTAAATCACTTAATAAAACCAAGTCTTCTGGTCCAGACTGTATACCAATTAGGTTCCTTTCAGAGTATTCTGATGCATTAGCTCCATACTTAACAATCATATACAACCGTTCGCTCGACGAAAGGTCCATACCCAAAGACTGGAAAGCAGCACAGGTCACACCAATATTCAAGAAAGGTAGTAAGAGTAATTAATTTAATTACAAGCCCATATCATTAACGTCGATATGCAGCAGGATCTGGAACGTACTGTATAGCGTGCACGAACATTATGCATTACCGCGAAGGAAACGGTCTATCGCCACACAGTCAACATGGGTTTAGAAAACATCGTTCTTGTGAAACACAAGTAGCTCTTTATTCGCCTGAAGTGTTGAGTGCTGTTGACAAGGAATTTCAGATCGATCCGTCTTTATGGATTTCCGGAAGGCTTTTGACGCTGTACCATACAAGTGGCTTGTAGTGAAATTGCGTGATTATGGAATATCGTCTCAGTTATGTGACTGGATTTGTCACTTCCTGTCACAAAGATCACAGTTCATAGGAACTGACGGTAAATCATCGAGTAAAACAGAAGTGTTCTCTTGCGTTTCCCAGGGTAGTGTTATAGGCACTTTGCTGTTCTTTGTATGTATATACGATTTGGGAGACAATCTGAGCAGTCGTATTAGGCTGTTTGCAGATGGCGCTGTCGTTTATCGACTAATAAAGTCATCAGAAGATCAAAACAAATTGCAATACGATTCAGAAAAGATATCTGAATGCTCCGAAAAGTGACAGTTAACCCTAAATAACGAAAAGTGTGAGGTCATCCACATGAGTGCTAAAAGGAACTCGTTAAACTTCGGTTACATGATAAATCAGTGTAATCTAAAAGCCGTAAATTGAACTAAATACCTAGGTATTACAATTACGACCAACTTAAATTGGAAAGAACACACAGAAAATTTTGTGGGGGAGGCTAACCAAAGAAAGTATTTTGTTGGTAGGACACTCACAAAACGTAACTACTAAGGAAACTGCCTACACTACGCTTGCCCTGTCCCCTTTTAGAATACTGCTGCGCGGTGTAGGATCCTTACCAGATAGGATTGACGGAGTACATCGAAAAAGTTTTGTATCATCGCAAAAAAATGGGAGAGAGTGTCACAGAAATGATACAGGATTTGGGATGGACATCATTAAAAGAAAGGCGTTTTTCGTTCTCACTAAATTCCAATCACCAACTTTCTCCTCCGAATGCGAAAATATTTTGTTGACACCAACTTACATAGGGAGGAATGATCACCATGGTAAAATAAGGGAAATCAGAGTTCATACGGAAAGATATAAGTGTTCATTCTTTCTGCGCGCTATACGAGATTGGAAGAATAGAGAATTGTGAAGGTGGTTCGATGAACCCTCTGCCAGGCACTTAAATGTGATATGCAGAGTATCCATGTTGATGTAGATGTAGATGAATAATCAACCAGAACGTTATGACCACCGACCTACTATCGATATGAACCTGATACCAGCGTCACCTGGCGAGGAATATCACTGGTAGTTAGACACACGCAAGGTACATGTAGTATCAGTGATCGTGCTGTCCGTGTATACTATGGGGAAGGCACGCGATATATCTGAGTTTCACCGAGAAAAGACTGCGACGGCTCGGAAGTTCGGTACGTGCATTTCGGAAATAGCGATACCTGTCAGGTGTTCGAGGAGTGCTCTGGTAAGTGTCATCAGCACGTGGCGAAACCGAGGTGAAACCACGTGCAGACGTCATGGGGTTACGTAGCCACGCTCCATTATAGGTGTCGTCTGTTGTAGGCTGGACAGACTGGTAAAACAGGACAGGCGGCGGACTCTGGGGGAACTACACTCCTGGAAATGGAAAAAAGAACACATTGACACCGGTGTGTCAGACCCACCATACTTGCTCCGGACACTGCGAGAGGGCTGTACAAGCAATGATCACACGCACGGCACAGCGGACACACGAGGAACCGCGGTGTTGGCCGTCGAATGGCGCTAGCTGCGCAGCATTTGTGCACCGCCGCCGTCAGTGTCAGCCAGTTTGCCGTGGCATACGGAGCTCCATCGCAGTCTTTAACACTGGTAGCATGCCGCGACAGCGTGGACGTGAACCGTATGTGCAGTTGACGGACTTTGAGCGAGGGCGTATACTGGGCATGCGGAAGGCCGGGTGGACGTACCGCCGAATTGCTCAACACGTGGGGCGTGAGGTCTCCACAGTACACCGATGTTGTCGCCAGTGGTCGGCGGAAGGTGCACGTGCCCGTCTACCTGGGACCGGACCGCAGCGACGCACGGATGCACGCCAAGACCGTAGGATCCTACGCAGTGCCGTAGGGGACCGCACCGCCACTTCCCAGCAAATTAGGGACACTGTTGCTCCTGGGGTATCGGCGAGGACCATTCGCAACCGTCTCCATGAAGCTGGGCTACGGTCCCGCACACCGTTAGGCCGTCTTCCGCTCACGCCCCAACATCGTGCAGCCCGCCTCCAGTGGTGTCGCGACAGGCGTGAATGGAGGGACGAATGGAGACGTGTCGTCTTCAGCGATGAGAGTCGCTTCTGCCTTGGTGCCAATGATGGTCGTATGCGTGTTTGGCGCCGTGCAGGTGAGCGCCACAATCAGGACTGCATACGACCGAGGCACACAGGGCCAACCCCCGGCATCATGGTGTGGGGAGCGATCTCCTAAACTGGGCGTACACCACTGGTGATCGTCGAGGGGACACTGAATAGTGCACGGTACATCCAAACCGTCATCGAACCCATCGTTCTACCATTCATAGACCGGCAAGGGAACTTGCTGTTCCAACAGGACAATGCACGTCCGCATGTATCCCGTGCCACCCAACGTGCTCTAGAAGGTGTAAGTCAACTACCCTGGCCAGCAAGATCTCCGGATCTGTCCCCCACTGAGCATGTTTGGGACTGGATGAAGCGTCGTCTCACGCGGTCTGCACGTCCAGCACGAACGCTGGTCCAACTGAGGCGCCAGGTGGAAATGGCATGGCAAGCCGTTCCACAGGACTACATCCAGCATCTCTACGATCGTCTCCATGGGAGAATAGCAGCCTGCATTGCTGCGAAAGGTGGATATACACTGTACTAGTGCCGACATTGTGCATGCTCTGTTGCCTGTGTCTATGTGCCTGTGGTTCTGTCAGTGTGATCATGTGATGTATCTGACCCCAGGAATGTGTCAATAAAGTTTCCCCTTCCTGGGACAATGAATTCACGGTGTTCTTATTTCAATTTCCAGGAGTGTAGATAAGGAACAGCAAAGGCCTATAACACTACCATTGCGCATAGCAATGGATGGTGGAAGATTCAAAATCATGGCACTGCTGGACTGTTGTTCGTTTGTACCAACATGCCAACTACAAGACAAGAGAAATAGTTTTGTGTGTTGCAATGTGAGCGAAGCCAATCCATTGTTCAAGTGCAACGCACGTTCCGCCGTCGAGTCAGCAAAAAACCAACTGTGCCATAAGCAGATTTATGAATGGGATAGAGAAGTCTTGGAAAAGCAGGTTTATGACTGGCATACGGAAGTTTTGGAAACTTGTTGTGCATGCAAAGGAAAGAGCACTGGTTGGCCATGTATGTCTGATGAAAATGTCGAGCGTATCCGAGATTTCCTTAACCGTCTAAGTAGCGGACGGCAGCCGACGGACACACTACGACAACGCACTGGACGCTAGCGTTGATAGCTGGTACTATCACTGTTATGTCCGCCCCCATAGCTGAGTGCCAGTAGCTCAACGCGTTCGGTCAGGGGGTTAGCTGCCTTCTGTAGCAAAAAATCTGAGTTAATGGATAAACGATTAACTTGAACAAGCATCATGGAACGTCCACCCCGAACAAATTCAACGATCAACAACGAACAAAATGAGACAAAAAAGAAAGAAAGTGGTCAGAGGGGCGGAATGCCGTGCAAAGGGGCCCGAGTTCGATTCCCGGCTGGGACGCAAATCTTCCCCATTCGGGGACTGGGTGTTGTGTTGTCCTCATCATCATCATCATCTCATCCCCATCGACGCGCAAGTCGCCGAAGTGGCGTCAAATCGAAAGACTTGCACCAGGCGACTGTTCTACCCGACGGGAGGCCCTACCCACACGACATTTCATTTCATCACTATTATGTTGGTGACAGACACAAATAAGCGTGTTGCCCTCCGGACCCAATATTTTCCTGGATAACATTTACCAGGAACATCGTCTGTTGCTTTACGTAGCCTCGCAGGAGCACATTTTAATCGGTAAAGTGACGACAGTTCATGATTTTAACACAAACTGGGCGTTCGTTACAGATGATGATTTTTTATCAGTTGAGGACGTCTGAGAACTTTTCCTAGCCACTCCAACAGTTACTCTGCGGCACTCTCTAATGATTACCTGTACAATATGACATAGGATTTATATACACCAGAGATGCAACTTAAAGTTGTGTAACTGATTGTGTGAGCCTTTAACCGATTTAAATAAATACAGCTGTAGCAGATTACCGGACTTTTCATTCAGTTTATATTTTAATGGTTTTATCACCAATACTTTAACATATGTTGTACTGTACGAACTGGTCAATCAACCCTGTATCCCAGATGCGTTCACACGGAGACCTCTAAAGTCCCCAAAAAGGGCAGGCAAGGAAGTTCAACTTACACAAACAACGGTGCGGCTTGTTCTGAAACGACTACTGCTCTACAAGTTGCAGTTACTGCAGCAGTTGCGTCCTGGCCACCACAACAGAAGCTAAGAATTTATCAGTCCAGTTCACTAGGAGATAGTAGAGGACACTTTCTCCGAGCGATTGATCTTTTCGGACGAATCATCGTTTCAGCTATCGACTAAAGTAAACCGCAATAATATACAAATTTTGGGGTCACAAAATCCTCGCGTCGTCGTGAAACACGAAAGAACTGAAACTGAATGCTGTTTGTCCCGTTTCTATTCACAAAGTTCATGGTCTTCACCTTTTCGCGGAGGAAACTGTGCCAGGAATGTCAAACCTCGACATGCTGCACAACCAGTTGTTTCCACAACTCTCACGAAGATTCCGATGATAATTCTATAGAGGATGTTTCACAATTCACGTTATTCACTTCTAGGGTTGTTGAAGAGACTTAGTAGAACAAATTTGACGTAGGAACACATGTCCGGTAACGACATCCAACGACGTTACAGAGCGTCAAAGTTGTAGTCGCCGCCGCCTGTAAATGTACGTATGTGATCCGGTGATGATGTTACAGACTTTCTAGGATGACGGAGAAGGATAACTGTATCAGTTTGAGTTAAGGGTCTCTGAACCGGAAACGAAGGAATCGAAAGTCGTAAGTGAAACCCGCTGTGATACATCTGACAGTGGAATACATATACTGGTACTGTTGTTGCTAGGATTGTAGCGTGGGCAATTTTCAGAGGTGGTAGTATGAACCAAAACAGGGAAAAAAATGACCATTAAACATGGGCTCTAAAATGCATACCTGAAGAGCTATAACCACTTGTACACCTTCCTTGTATTTCACTGTCAGAGGTATATAACTTTCGACTCGTTTGTTTCCGGTGGAGAGACCCTTAGCTCAAATTGATACATCTGTCATTCTCCATCGTCCTAGAAAGCTTGTAACATCGCGTCGTCACAGAATCACCCTGTGTACTCGTATACACACACTTAAAGGGGCCAGCGCCTGTATTTTTGACGCTCTGTAACGTCGTTAAATGACGTTTCCGGACACGGGTTTCTATATAAAATTTGATCTACAAAGTCCCCTTTACAACTTCTAGAAGTGAGTAACATAATTGTGGAACACTCTGTATATGACACCCAACTTTCACCTTGAGGTGCAATGTTATTTTCACAAAGCAGCCCCGCAATGTTGGACTGGAAGAGGTGGACCACAAGATCCTCTTCACTGTTTTTGGCTTCCCAGGACATCACACCTCACATCTTGAGGTTTTTTTTCTGTGTAGGTACATAAAAGACTGCGTCTTTGTCCCATCTATGGCGGCCACTCGTCAAGAGCTGATAAATCGAACTGTTGAATCTGTTGATTCAATAAACAGAGACCTGTTGACTCGAGTGTGGAATTAAATGGACTACAGTTTCGATGTTTCTTGAGCAGCGCGTGGTGCTCATATTAAGTGCATGGTGTTGTGCCAGTGCGAGTATAAAACTTTGCACCTTCCTCTATCCAGTGATATACGCAATGTGTTTCTGTCCTTCATTGTACGCTCCGTGCAAGGTATCTGCCATCTTCTCGATTATTATAATTTAACTGCTAAGTAATAAATGCGCAAACTCTATGTTTGGCTGCCTTCACTTTGTCACATGTGTCCGTTGTCAGTACAGTACAAGTTCGACCGTTCCTTTGTGTTTTTCAGTATTTATATTACTAGTGCGAAGTGATTTCAGAATGAATGTATGACATCTACTAGTAGTTTAAAATTGAAGGGCAGAGAACCGATTAGTCAGTCGCAGGAGATGGTAAATAACGTTTTAATATTTATGGAAGGTGAGTCCTCTCATGGAAGAAATAGTCCGGTGCAGCAAAGTCAGCTGAGACCCCAAGTGGCCACAGGCGTTCTGCTTATCACTATCCAGAAAATTAAAAGGGATGGCAGATTATCGGAATCTGGAGGAGAACGGAAGTTAGTAACTCCAGATAAAAAAACCTAAATGCAGAACAACTGTAGAGACTGATAGTTCTGATGAGGCCGCTGATAGGAGAATTTCTTACAACTTATATCTGACCGAGAAAGACGTGTCTACAGTGGAAGGAATTAGACAGAAGTGAAACAAGCCATAGACTTTCAAGGTAGCAAGACATGCATAAGATGGTTATTAAGGAAATTAGGTTTCCGCTGGGAAAAAAATCGAACAGTCTCATATTGTTAGAGATAAGCGACGTTCGAGAAAATAACTGCGTATTTGAAACGATAAAAAATAATTTGGGAGAAAAACAGAGACATGTTTATGTTGAGAAAACTTTTATTTTATCGTTACAAGTAAGTGGGGTATTGTGGAGTGATAACTCACTGTCCCATCAGTCCAGTATCAGGGCGACAACGCCTACAACAATAACTCATGCGTGTGGTGAAAATGGCTTTTTTCCTAAAGCGCTTGTCACGTGGAAGTCAAATCAAGCAACGAGAGGTTATTACAACCACATGAACTAGAAAAATGAAGTAGTTGGCAGGAAAAGTGGTTCAAAGTTTAAAACCTAACTCTACACTAATTCTCGACAATGCTCCATATCACAAACATTAAAATAAATAAAGTTCTCCAGCGTCTAATTCTACGAAAGATGGAACAAGAAGATGGCTACCAAAGGAGTGTATCCGATAACAAGCTGAAACCTATTGTATATGAGCTTGTTGAAAGAACCAAGCCAACGACCGTCGATTATTCCATAGATAAAATTCTACAAGCTGCTGTTCGCGTTTCAAAATTTGGTTCAAATGGCTCTGTGCACTATGGGACTTAACAGCTATGGTCATCAGTCCCCTAGAACTTAGAACTACTTAAACCTAACTAACCTAAGGACAGCACACAACACCCAGCCATCACGAGGCAGAGAAAATCCCTGACCCCGCAGGGAATCGAACCCGGGAACCCGGGCGTGGGAAGCGAGAACGCTACCGCACGACCACGAGATGCGGGCATGTTCGCGTTTCTGTGCGCCTCCCTCCTTACCACTCAGAATTAAATCCAGTAGAGGACAGTTGGTCTGTTGTAAAAGGCTGTTTAATTTCTAGGAACGCTCTATGAAACGTAACATCTGTGAAACATTTGTGCGAGAAGAAAGCTAATTCAATGACTAATCAAGATTAGATGCCGTTGTGCGATCACGAAAAAAAAAAATTAATGAAAATACTTCCTTTGTCGCCGGCCAGTGTGGCCACGCGGTTAAAGGCGCTTCAGTCTGGAACCGCGCGACCGCTACGCTCGCAGGTTTGATTCCTGCCTTGGGCATGGATGTGTGTGATGTCCTTAGGTTAGTTAGGTTTAAGTAGTTCTAAATTCTAGGGGACCGATGACCTCAGATGTTAAGTCCCATAGTGCTCAGAGCCATTTGAACCATTTTTTTTTATTTGAACTTCCTTTGTCAGAAAAGTTTCAGAGCAGGTTTTTTATTTCTGAGTTCCTAATAATAAAAACGAACAAATATTTTTTTTGTTCCCTGGAATGTGTGCATCCTTGAAATGCACTTGGATGTGTTTCCGCACAAATTCACTAGGTGGCATCGCTGTGCTTAGCAACACACTGGGCTCTTGGCCCATTAGTTACTGTGACACATTGGATGCTCACTGTGAGCAAAGAGCGAACATTAAGTTCCGCGTTAAGCTTGGGAAACCACCAAGCGGAACGTGGACAACGATTAAGCAAGCACATGCAGGCGAGGCACTTTCAAGAAGTCGTGTTTTCGAGTGGTACGAAACGTTTCTTGAAGGCACAGATCCCTGAGCTAGTCGCCCGTCTACAGCACATACCGATGCAAACGTGGAGCGTCTAAGGCAGCTATTGCAAGAAGGCCATCATGTAACTGTGAGCACAATCGGAAGAACTTAATTTGAATCTTGAGGTGTGTCATAAGATTTCATGCGAAGATTTAGGGAAAGGGACACTTAATGCAAAACTCTTCCCTCTCACAACTGACAGACGAGCAGAAAGAGGAAGGGCGCAAAATTTCTTTTGAACTACTGGATAGAGCCAGACGTGATCCCACATTTGTGCCAACAAACATTCCTGGGGATGAATGTTGGTGCTATCAGTATGACCCTCACACGAAGCGTCAAAGTGCTGAATGGCGGAGTCGTGGATCACCAGCCTCGAAATGAGTGAAACGATAACCTTAGAGAACAAGGACAATGTCGATCAGAATCTTTGACTGTAAAGGACTAGTTCACCTCGAGTATGTTCCTCCAGGTCAAACAGTGAACCAAAGTCTTTACATCGATAAGCAGTTCGACGTCGACGGACCTGCCATGTCTTTTAGGCAACACTCGGACGAATGTGGTTAAAGTTTTAAAGTTCTGTGCCCTGTCAAATGTTTTTACAAAGATTTTAGGGAGAGGATTTTAATTTGCTCACTGTGTGACAAGCTCGCCATATTTTATGTAAGTGGCCAGCCAATAACAATTTCCTGTGACATTCTTGTTGCTATGTTTCCCCTTTACTTAGGTTTTACTTTCTTATGTAGCATTTTCCTTCTTTTCCTGCTTTCTTTGAGTGTGTGCTTCAGTTTTCTTAGGTCTGTCCACATTCGTTCCTTTTAATGTGTGTCAGGGCGCTGATGACCTCGATGTTGAGCGCCCATAAGCCCCAACACACCACCACTGTACTGATTTGTGGCATTCTCAGGACTGGTTCTTACTGTGTGACAATGCAAGACCCCAAACTGCTTCATCTGTTACCGAGCATCTGGCCAGACATTCTATTATTGCCATCTCACATGTGCCATATTCACCTGACCTACCGCTTTGCGATTTTTTCTTGTTTCCGCGAATAAAAAGTCGACTGAGAGGTAAACTTCATCAAGATCTCGCAGACATTCAACATGCTGTGAAAATGAGCTTAGAAGCACCGCAGGTGAACATTTGCTTCGTTGCTTCCGAGAGCCGGCCGTTGTGGCCGAGCGATTCTAGGCGCTTCAGTCTGGAACCACGCGACCGCTACTGTCGCAGGTTCGAATCCTGCCTCGGCCATGGAAGTGTGTTATGTCCTTAGGTTGGTTTGCTTTAAGTAGTTCTAAGTTCTAGGGGACTGATGACCTCAGATGTTAAGTCCCATAGTGCTCAGAGCCATTTGAACCATATTATAGAGATGGATGGATGTATGTCTGTATGCTCGCATCCGCTCCTGAACCACTGGACAGATTTCAACCGAATCTGGTACACATATCCCTTACTGTTCAAATGTTCAAATGTGTGTGACTTCCTAAGGTACTAAACTGCTGAGGTCATCGGTCCTTATACGTACATTCTACTTAAATTAACACGGATACCCAGGACCGTGGGAGGACTGGAATCTCCGGCGGGGAGGGGCCTCGCAATACGTGACATGGCGCCTCAAACATCGCGACCACTCCGCTTGGCGCTCCCTTGCTATCAGGCAACAATCGCTGTGGGGGTAACAACAACCTATCTATCATACTTCATGAGACGTGACGTCATAAACAATGCGATGCACGAAGTAATGTCGTATCGTGTATGAAATCTTAACACATTTATTCTGTACGACCGAAACATTCTTACAGTCGAGTCAACTTAAGGATATCCCTGACACATGGCAGCAATTTGACAGCTTTCAACTGCGAAACGCAAACGGTTGTAGGTGAAAACAATGGCTGTCTTATAGAGCTGTGACAGGTGTTACAGTAGAGACATTTACAAAATAGTGTTGTAGACATACTAAGCCGCTGCACCCAGCGTACAGAAACTGTTTCATAATTTCAGAATTGTTTTCACAAATACATGGAAATGATCAGGCAGAATCTGAAGCAATTAATTATAATTTGTGCAGTAGCCAGGACTTGAACTCAGGTCTCCCGCTTACTAGGCAGGTGTGCTAAGCACTAAAACAGCATACCACTGACGCTGCCACAGATGTTTGAACTACTATAGTCCAATATATGAATATATGAAGATGGTTTCTGCTCTTTCGGTTATGTCTGGAAGAACAGCAGCTCTCGAAGCATTAAATGTGATTTATCAATGCCTGTAAGCAGCTAATGGGCTGGATTTCATTGTAATTTCACTTTCGTCCTATGTCCCCCCAACATAAACTTCAGGTAACACCTTCAGCCCATTTTCCCCTTCTTAAACCGACATTTCACTACAAACACAGTTTTCGTTTTTAATGGGAAATTGGCAAAATGAGTACCAGGGCAAAGGTAGATTTGTCAACTACTTGAAAAACAAAATAGTATCCGTGCGGTAGGCAGATCTTTCTCTTTCTTCTTGAAGTATAACGAAACAAAATGTAATTCTCTAGTGAATGCAGTCCTTAAGTGTGCACATGTAAGTATTTTCGCAAAGATCAGAGAAAGGAAAATGACAATTCGCAAGAGTCGAAAATTAGAATACCGAATAAGCTACACACGATATGCAGAGAAAGATACAAAGCCTCGTGTCCTACATACAAGTGCCATTACAGAAAACATGAATTAATGTCACCACTTAATTACAGAAGCTAGGGAAACAATCCTATATTCATTTTATTTAATGAGAGGAGAAGCAATGGTATATACTACCTGCACGCTCGGAAGTATGAACAAAAATCAGGTATCGTTTCCCACGTGTTACAACCAAGTTTGGACAGAAAAAAAAAAAAAAAAACTAGCGTTGCTCACATGAAATGTAACTGTAAAGTATCTCGTATGAATTAATCTGGAAATAGCTTAAGTGATTATTAGTGAAAGGCACCACAGGCAGGCAATGACGTCACCACAATCCTGGCCGATGTTGCTAAAGTGTGCCCATTTCTGTATCACAAGGCAAAAGTCTATACTAAATACTTTGACGCGTCCAACCAGCTGGAAAGCAGTGCGTGTTCACGGCAGCAGATGGAAACCAGTCCCTTTGTGCCACCAGCCATGCAACACCTCGCTAACCTATGTCTGCTAGAGGCAATACTATTGGACGACTGATTTCAAGGTTTAAACAGCGTGCTTTAGAAATGCCTTTGTGGTTCTCAATCAAAGAGGAAACTACTGTGACGCAGAATTTTTGTCCAGAGACGCAGCATGCTACTGGGGGTTCACTGCAGCAGTCGTCTCCACCAGTCAGTGTCAGCAACATCAAGAATGGTGCCGTCGTTGACGGCGGTGTCCGTCCTGCAGCCTGAGCCGATGTCCATGGAGGCAGCGCTCTGAGCAGCTGTCACGCCAACGCAGGAGATCCCCTTGCTGTCTGCTTGACCACAGTGTCTTCATCACTCGATGTGAGCTGTTTCTTTGGCCGACGTTCACAAGGTGGATGCCAGGTTGCAGACAAGGAGCTACCATCGGCTGCCGTTCCACTCCCTGTCTCCTCATTTAGATTCTTATTCGAGCCTCCAACTCACGGTTGTCACGAAGACGCTGCAGATGTTTGGAGAAAAAGAAGGGGGATGCCATCCGAAGAACGAGGTCCCAAGGCAACATCGGTACCTTCCGAAAGAACCACAAGTAAGCACAGTTGCCGCCAGACGCAACGAGAATGAGCGAAATTGGCGTAGACACACCCTGATTAGTTCCGTACGCCACCACTGCAGCATAGTTACTTACGTCAGAGTAGAGTGCTGTTCATTACAGTCTGCAATCATTGCCGACAGCGACAGCCTCTTGTCACTACAGCCAGCAGCGCGTGAGTTATATTAGACCAGGGCCGGTCAAACGCTGCACAGTGTGCAGACGTGCGGTAGTGCTGCACATGTGCGCACGTGTGCGACAGCGAAATCTGTTATTAGACATGTGTCCTAAATGAACGACGGCGTCTCCACTTCCCTGTGGTACAAGCAATAGCGCAACATATCCAGTCTCGTTTACCCCTGGTGACCGTAACCGTAACAGAGAAGTACTGAGAAATGGCAAGTACTGTGACAAAGTAAAGGACGGGAGATCTATGTTCTCAGTCGTTTAAAAATGACTGGGAACTGCAATTCTTTTTTGTAGCCGTTGGCGAAAACTCACAGTGTTTGCTGTGCCGCAGAATAAAAGGGGGCCAACGTAAGTTTTTAACTCTCCCTGCCACGTCTTCCCCGTTGTGTCCCCCCTACCCTCCATCTCTACACCCTACATCTCCTTTCCCAAGGTGGCTTCCATCAACTCCCCCTCCCGGATGATGCCCTCTCTCCATCCATTTATCCCTCCTGTCAACTCTGATCCTCATTCCCCCTCCTTTCCTCTGTCCTTTTCCCGCCCCCCCCCCCCATCTGCCTTGGGTCGGGAGTGCCATCTTTGTGCCGCCTTTTTCGTGCAGTGTTTTACAGTGTGTTTTCCCAGTGCGTGCTCTGTGTTGTGTCTTTTGGGAAGTGTAGCGAACAGCCATCGTACTGTCGCTGGGTGTGCTTTTTATTACTTGCGAACAGAAACCAGACTGTCGCCATGTTTTTTAATTGTGTGTCTACTGTGTTACTTGTCTGATTCCTGTGTCTTTTATCTACATTGCCAACTCCCTTTGCTTTCTGTTTTAACTTTCCGCAATTTTACGCCATTTTTCACTTTAAATCGTCATTTTATCGCCTGTTTTTCCTTGTTTCTTTCTTCTTCCTTTATTTACAAAAAGTTTGTAGGCTGTAGAGCAGCGTAGTAAGCTGCTGCCGGCCCGCCCCTTCGGGGGGAATTGAAAATCAATAAAGAAAAAAAAAGTTTTTAATTGAAAGACACTACAATACATATCACAAAGACGAGTGAAGTGTACTCAACAGTGAAGAACGGGAAGCAAAATTAAAAATCCTTAAGAAAATGGATGAGACACATCAACTCTGTACTCAACAGTGAAAAACGGCAAGCAAAATTAAAAGTCCTTAAGAAAATGGATGAGACACATCAACTCGATTTTACTGTACGTCAAAGTAACTGATACCTCTTGAACTCTTAGTTTCTTGTGTTACATTCATGTCTGTTTCACTGTACGCTGTAAAATGTACTGTTTTCAATTTTCCAGAATGACAACCACACTAACTCTTCACTGCGAGCAAGTTTTAAAATCGCATTAAGAATTGCACAATCTGCGAAAACCTTTTCCGAAGGGGAGTTTGTGAAAGGGTGTCTGATTGATGCTGCAGAACTTGTGTGTCCCACGAACGTTAGCAGGTTTCAAGAAATCAGTCTATCCAAACGTACAGTGACAAGACGTATCAGTGCTGTGGCCGGCGATCTGTACAGGCAGCTAATAAATAAGGCTAAATACTTAGTTGCTTTCTCCGTTGCGCTCGATGAAGCAACACATCTTACAGATACAGCCCAGGTTGTGGTATACGTACGAGGTGTCGATAACGCACTTTGTGTAACAGAGGAGCGACATCTGTGCGTAGAAACATGCACTACGTGAACGCTGACGGCTGCGGCGTGCACGCTGTGACCCGGAAGTTACGCATATGCAGGAGCACCGCACGCGTGCAGAATTTCTGGCCGGCACTTTATTAGACAGAACAATCTAGCAAAATTTGTAGTATTTTATACTTTGTCAGAAGATAGTGTAATCATTGTTGTATCGTACAGACATTGTGTTCCCACACCAAAGGCGGCATCTGATTCGGTACCACGATATTAGTGACGGCTCGCTGAAATCCTCAACCACATACTGGAGGCTTACTTGAGTTCCACGCCTGACGTATCAGCTGTTCAGCGCACTCCTGCCGAGCTGAATAGTTTCGAGCTAGCAAGGGCTCAGCGCAGTTCGAGACCTGAGCTTCAGCAGTCAACATCATCGAATAGGACATTGATAGTTAAAGTTTCTGATGAAATGTTGTCTTGTAAGTGTTGAATTTCGTACTGCAAGGGAACAATTTGTTAAGTAGTGCGCAAGGGTAATGCTTTAACAGTCAGTAACAGTTGCAACTGATCCAGAAATCCCGGGGCAAGAAAGTGTGTCAAAGTTGAGTAAGTCTTCTATTCATTTATGTAATAAAGTGAACTAATATCTCATGTGTCCTAGTGTGATGAGCCATCCGCTACAACAATCAAAGGAACCACAGTTGTGGACACACAATAGCAGTTTCGCGTGGACACAAAAATATTGTATTGTACCAATAATACGTTAGTGTTCAGTGCAGTAACGTATAAACGTGGCATTCTTGTGGACACCGTGTGGTGTCACCGCCAGACACCACACTTGCTAGGTGGTAGCCTTTAAATCGGCCGCGGTCCGCTAGTATACGTCGGACCTGCGGGTCGCCACTGTCAGTGATTGCAGACCGAGCGCCGCCACACGGCAGGTCTAGTGAGACGTCCTAGCACTCGCTCCATTTGTACAGCCGACTTTGCTAGCCATGGTTCACTGACAACTACGCTCTCATTTGCCGAGACGATAGTTAGCATAGCCTTCAGCTACGTCATTTGCTGCGACCTAGCAAGGCGCCATTACCAGTTTATATTGAGATTATATAATGTATCAACAAGAGCGATGTTCGCCAGTTATGGAATAAAGTTAAGTATTACTTCAACTACGTACTTTATTTGCTATATTAATTACATTGGAATGTTGCAGACCTCACACCAGTCTGCGTGAGCTTAACGTGTGCCTTTCGGCATCCTCGCATAGTGACTTGGCTGTCTTGCCAAGTCACAACACACCGAGTGTTTCAAAATTAAGTATTTCATCTTCTTCAAATTACTATAAAGTGAATATGTTGTATGTGCGTTGTAGTAACGACTCGACCTCCTCCACAGATAGATCAGAGGACCTACAACGGTGGCGACGAGTGTCTTTTCGTCTGGCACAACAGTGGTAAATCCTTATGTTCCTAGCCACGTGGTCTAAGGCGCCTTGTCATGATGCGTGCGGCTTCCCCCGTCGGAGGTTCGGGTCCTCCCTTGGGCATGGGTGGGTGTGTTGTCCTCAGCGTAAGTTAGTTAAAGTTAGATGAAGTAGAGTGTAGGCTTGGTCACCGATGACCTCTGCAGTTTGGTCCCACAAGACCTTATCAACAGTTTTTTACTTTATACTCCTTCCTTCCTTTTTTTAAAAAAAATCTTGCTCCTTAAACTATCGCTGAAGTCTGCTGGAGTCTACAATAATCGCTAAGTGCTCTGAACGCAGGAAGTTGTGTTGAGTTGTATTTTGTTATTATCGTCATACAGAGAACAGATGTAAAGGGAGACTTTCACCTCGAGTTTGCAACAACGATAAAGGTATATCGCTGGGAACAAAATTGCAGCAAATTAATTTACCATTAATGTCTCGACATCGCGTGTACCTTATGGGTTGCAGAACACTCAAAGTTCGTACTTGCCTCATCCGCGGCGGTGTGGGCGGGCAGGAACTAATTAAGGACCTCAGTAAAAGAGGCCAAGCACGACAATTAACCCGGGAAAGGCAGTTCCGTGGGGAATTAATCTGCGGCGTCATCGCTGACAGCCACTCCGTCACGGCGCACGGTGCGGACGGCAGCGTGGAGAGAGGGGGATCACGGGCTAGGCCGGGGAGTGGCGTCGCCCGCAATCAAACGCCCGCGTCCGGCCTGGGGCAGGCTGTGGTAACCCCTGCTGCAGCTCGGACATCCGTCCCAGAGAGGGGCGCGGCGTGCCCCGCCTAACCGCAGGCTCGCGGCTTCGTGGAGGGCTGAGTTATGAGGGCGACGTTAGCGACGTCCTCTGGCGCTGACGTGGACACTGCCGCGACCTTTGCGGTCAGCCGTCACAATAGAAGGCGGAACGCGCTACATAGCGTAGAATACGGGTTGATTCAAAAAGAAAGAACAGATTTCAGTTGTTTGTTACAGAGATGTACTCGGCGCCAGATATCTGAAAGCATAGGGGAAGGGGGCGGGGGGAGGGGAGGGGGGAGGCGACATCATCACGGATGGTTTAACTGTGGAGATTGGCACAAGCGTATGCGAACTGAACAGAAAACATTGACTGAAAGTGCTCACTAGCGCTGTAGTTAAAATATCGATACATCGATACTTTTCCAGAATGATGTCGATACACATGGGTTGTAATATCTCTTTATATTCGATGAATTATTCTGATACAATTCTACCCTTTAATGACGTTTACTAATTTTGTATCTTCATACTCGCAGAATCCATGCGAAAAGTAGTTCATACAATAGCTATGCCATGAGCGCATAAGTATTCTTTGTAGTACTCTCTCTGGTGGTTGTTAGAAAAAAAGTAAGGGGGCTTCCGAGATTGTCTTCGTGCCGATTAGCCTGAGCTTGGTGTGGATGAACTGTAATTTGATTATTGAGATTTATCACAGAAGATAACTGATACGAACTGTACGATTAAAAAGATGATGATGATGATGTTTGGTTTGTGGGGCGCTCAACTGCGTGGTTATCAGCGCCCGTACAATTTCCCAACCTTTGCTCAGTCCAATTTCGCCACTTTCCTGGATGATGATGAAATGATATATATATATATATATATATATATATATATATATATATATATATATATATATATATATATTGTTCCTTCAAAAAAAAAGGTGTGTATGTGACATTTGGGAATTAATGATATTTATCGATATATTGCGTAGTTGTTAATCAGAAGGGACTTCCGAAAGACTGGATACGAACCTGCATTTAATAATCCAAGAGCTCCATTACTTCTTCGGAAGGTTAAACTTCATCAAAGCCAAATATCCGCTTGATCTGAGGTTTCCCGACTGATTATACAACGCTCCCAAAATTACGAGGAATTTTATTTGTACAAATTAGCAGACTGCCGCAAAGCACGAGCCTGCAGAGAAGAAGAACCATCGCCTGATTTAATTCTAACAAGTAAAATTTCAGAATCATTTTGGAGTGACTGAGCTATGACTGTGTTTCCTATCATGAATGATTGATTGCTCGAACGAATTGAAATCAAACAGAATTACGTAGATAGGAGGAAAAAATTACAGGGTGATACATTTTCCACCGGGCTATCGATATATCGGCATCAAGACGGTAATACCGCGAGCCGACATTTGTTTTCAATACTATATTTTTTTCGCAATTTTCGCAAAATATTTGAAGTTGTTCTTTTGAAACTGAAGTACGACATAATACCGCTCTCACTGTGTGAAGGAGTCTTACTACGTTTTCAGCTTTCGTCACGTCCAATCTTTCTCTTAGACTATGTGGAGCAAGTATATGTGGCACAAACGATGCCTGATTGCACTGGGGTTGGCGGTGTGAATGGAATAACAAGCTTTCCGATGTGAATAAATAGCACACCAGTTGCGTTTAAAAACAATTTGCAACTCAACTAGTGTGGCATTTCTTCACAACGACATTCTTGATAAACAATTACTCAAAAAGGTGAGCAAAAATCTAAACCTTATTTCCATTCGCTTATGTCGTATGGTATTATATTTTGGGGTAACTCTTACGATTCTACAAGGAAATTTTTGGCTCAGAAACAGGCGGTTCGGGCAATAAGTGGTGTGAATTCACGAACCTCTTGTCGGCCTCTGTTCACGAGTCTGGGTATTATGACATTGGCCTCTCAGTATGTAAATTCCTTATTGTCGTTTCTTGTTACTAATATTACTTTATTACCTAGAATAAGTAGCTTTCACTCGGGTAATACTCGGCAGGAATCAAACCTGCATTTGGATCGGACTTCCTTAACTCTAGTGCAAAAAGTTGTGCAGTATACTGCTGCATCCATTTTCAAAAAGCTGCTACTCGAATTCTAAAATCTTAGCAGTTACCCACGAGCTTTTACATCGAAACTGAAGAGTTTCCTCATGGGTCAGCCCTTTTTGTCGAGGAGTTGCTTGAAAAATTAAGCTGATTATTTTTGTACTGCCGATAGCGTTGACTTTCACTTATGGACTAACTTTTTTCAGCTTCACCAACATTTATTTTTATCTGTTATGACTTTTATGCTGTAATTTCATGTACTACCACGTTCCATGACCTTGGAGAGCTGCTCCTGAATTTGGTCCTACGGAACTTGACGTGTAAATAAAAAAAATAAAAAATAACTAGACTGGCCTTTGCAGTGGCTTGGGAAAGGCTGAGTATTCGGCACTCCGCGCTGCCAATAGAAACTCCAACGTTTATTTTCGTCTATCTATTTTGACACTACAGTTGGTAGGTGGCTGCCGTTTGCAGAAATGAAAAAAAAAAACAAGAAGTCGACATGAGGCGTTCTGGACGAATCAGATACGTGATGAAAATGAACGACGGACACACAGGACGCCTTTTAGTGCACCACTTACAAGCGGTTACCATTGTTTGCAAGGTGCTTATCACCAAGCGTGAACGTGCATCGTTTTCCTTTCAACTTTGCTCTAAGGGGAATAAGCAGGCTGCTAGCTTGTTGGTTTACAGAATGTCTAATATTAAATCAATACTTAAATGTACAGCACTAAAAACGGCATTATACATACAGTGTGCTGGCGATATTTTTATAGGCAGGTATGTCGATATTTTTTAGCCAATATATCGATATAGCCGTACTTTCTTTCGATACATCGACACACGTAATTATGTTGTGCTGGCGTTAGCTGTCTTGCATACCAGTCGGCAACGAGGTTGCGAGAGGACCGATAATAGGCTCTAGATAAAGCGCACCTATCAGGAGAGAGGCCAAAGACAAAGTGACAAGCAACGCGCCGCCAACGTACCCTGGACTGGAAGTTTTAGATCGCCGCCACTGACCGGAGGGGTCAGTCACAGTCACAGTTGCAGTCAGCTCAGTCACTTTTCTATTTGGCGTTAGTCAGTTCACGTCACCAGCTATGACAGTGCAGTGTTTATAGTGGGACTTGTACTTCACCAGCAATGAGGCTAACGTGGACTATTACAGAAGAGCTTGTACCACTACACATGGAATAGCTTACATATAAGTAGCTTTCTGTTCTGGTAAATAAAGAACCTGGTACTACATGTGTGCAGTTGTGTTGTTGAAAGAGGATATAAACCACCAACAACATCCTCTCCCTTGCTTCCCCTGATTCAACAGGGCACAGTGGCAATGACGACACAAGAGATATTTTTTTTAAATATCGGTATATGCGTTTCCAAATGTTTTTAAAAATACCAACAGTCGTAGTGTTCACCTTCAATCACTATCAGGCAGCACAGTTCCTCCTTCCAGTTCTCCATCATCTCCAGAATGAGAATCACCTAATCACTTTCGCTGTCACTATCTGCGCCAGCACCTAAACGTATTATTATTTCATCTATTTAAATCATCTGAAGAGATTTCTTGTTTTATTTACTCACTTTGTCAGAAAAGTTCCATGAAGGTCTTTTTAAGAATAGAAAATTGCACTTACCAAGTAATGATCCGAGCTTCTATCGAAATAGTCCCCTTGGCTATCTCTACACAGTTGCCAACGTTTCTGGGGGTCTCGGAAGCAAAACCTAAGGACATCACACACATCCATGCCCGAGGCAGGATTCGAACCTGCGACCGTAGCGGTGGCACGGTTCCAGACTGAAGCGCTTAGAGACTCTCGGCCATACCGGCCGGCCATCTCTATAATATGTTGGATGTAATTTCCATATAGCAAAGTAAGTGAGTGTCGCAGTGGAGCTTCAAATAACGTATTTCCAGTGCCGACGACGACGACAATATACGTATTTAGCTACAGTACGAGCTCGTTTTCAATGTATTATGTGTTGTACGATACCATGTGCAAGTCCATGTGTATTGCATGAATTTTTCCTACCAGGAGTCATTGAACAACATAGACAGGGAGTAGCTAGATCAAATTTGTTTGCAAGAAGGTTGTGGTTTAAAGTTATGGTGCTTTAGCTTATGTTAATCTCCCCTTTTATTATTCGGTTGCAATACAAAAAAAAAGTGATGGTCGCTACAACATACACGGTAAACGTTGGTCACATCTCTTTGTTGTTCACTTACGGGTCGGATTTAAAATAAAGGGGGATGTTCCAGGGCATTAAATCCGCGGTAATAGTATACTGTGAACTCAAAGTTTGAAGTTTAATAAAGCGACCGGCTCTCAATGTATCATTGACATCGAAATAATGGAGGAATATGCTGTGACCTTATTACATGAATCATTTCCAGTTCCATGAAGCTCGTTACAGAGACACCAAACCACCATTCAGGATCTATGGACAAGAACGTGAACCAAAGGGCCCCTGAAAGGGATAGCACCACATTCCAAATGATTCTATTCTCTTTTTGTCTAAACTGTTTATCGTCCATGTTTCACTTCCATACATGGCTACACTCCATACAAATCCTTTCAGAAAGGACTTCCTGAGACAGAAATTTGTACTCGATGTTAGCAAATTTCTCTTCTTCAGATACGCTTTCCTTGCCACTGCCAGTCTGCATTTAATATCCTCCCTACTTCGATGATCATCAGTTATTTTCCTGCTCATCTACTACTTAAAGTTTATCATTTTCAAGTCTAATTCCCTCGGCATCGCCTGATTTAACTAGACTACATTCCATTATCCTCGTTTTGCTTTTGTTGCTGTTCATCTCCTATATTCTACTTTTAACACCCTGTCCATTCCGTTCAACTGGTCTTTCAATTCCATTGCTGTCAACGACACAATTGCAGTGTTATCGGAAAACCTCAGAGTTGTTATTTCTTCTCCATGGGCTTTAATTCCTACTCCAAAATTTTCTTTTTGTTTCCTTTAATGCTTCCTCAATATACAGAATGAATAACACCATGGATAGGCTACAGGTTTTGTTTCACTCCCTTGTCAACCAATGTTTCAGTTTCGTGCCCCTCGTCTCTTATAACTGCCGTTTGGTTTCAGTACAAATTGTAAATGACCTTTCGCTCCTGTATTTTACCCCTGCCACCCTTAGAATTTGAAAGACATTATTTCAGTCAATATTCTCGAAAGCTTTCTCTAAGTACATTTCTCTGGAATCCGAACTGATCTTCCCAGTAGTCGGCTTCTACCAGTTTGTCCATTCTTCTGTAAAAGATTCGTGTTAGCATTTTGCAACAGTGACTTATTAAACTGATAGTTCGGTAATTTTCACATCTGCCAATACCTGTTTTCTTTGGAACTGCAATTATTATATTATTCTTGCAGTCTGAAGGTATTTCGCCTGTCTCATACATCTTGCTCAGCAGATGGAAGGCTATCAGTAGCTCTAATGGAATATTGTCTACTGGTGACTTGTTTCGACTTAGGTCTTTCAGTGCTCTGTCAAATTCTTCAGGCGGTATCATATTTCCCATCCTATCTTCATCTACATCCTTTTCCATTTCCATAATATTGTCCTGAAGTACATCTCCCTTGTATATACCCACTATATACTCTTTCCACCTTTCCGCCTTCCCTTTTTTCCTTAGGACCAGTTTTCCATCTGAGCACTTGATGTTCATGCAAGTGGTTCTTTTTCCTCCGAATTTCTCTTTAATTTTCCTGTAGCAGCATCTATCTTACCCATAGTGATATATGTTTCTGCATCCTTACATTTGTCCTCTAGCCATTTATGCTTAGTCATTTTTCACTTTCTGGCGATCTCATTTTTAGATCTTTGTATTCCCTTTCGCCTACTTCATTTATTGCATTTTTATATTTTCTCCTGTTATCGATTATATTTAACATCTTTTATATTGCACAAGGGTTTCTACTAGCCCTCGTCTTTTTACCTACTTGATCCTCTACTATCTTCACTTTTCATCTCTCAAAGCTACCCATTCTTCTCCTATTGTACTCCTTTCCCCTGTTCTTGCAAATTGTTCCTAATGCTTCCTCTTTCAGTTTATCCAAGTCCCATCTCCTTCAATCTCTACCTTTTTGCAGTTTCTCCAGTTTTAATCTGCAATTAATAACTAGCAAATTGTGGTCATAGCCCATTTATGCCCCTGGAACAGTCTTACAATTTAAAACCTGGTTGTGAAATCTCTACCTCACCATAATATAATCAAACTCATATCTTCCCGTGTCTCTTGGTCTCTTCCACGTACACAACCTTCTTTCATTATTTTTAAACCAAGTGTTAGCTATGATTAAGTTATGCTCTGTGTAAAATTCTACCAGGTAGCTTCGTCTTTCATTCCTTTTTCTTGTCTATATTCACCTACTACTTTTCCTTCACTTCCTTTTGCTACTATTGAATTTCAGTTCCCCTTGATTATTAAATTTTTGTCTTCCCTAAATATCTGAATAATTTCTTTTACCTCATCATACATTTCCTCTATCTCCTCCTCATCTGCGAAGGTAGTTGACATATAAACTTATGCTTTTGTGGCGGGTGTGGGCTGCGTGTCTATCGTGGTTACAATAATGTGCTCACTATGCTGTTCATAATAAGTTATTCGCGTTCCTATTTTTTATTCATTATTAAACCTAATTATGCAATACACCTATTTGATTTTGTATTTATAACTATGTATTCACCTAACCTAAGTCCTGTTTCTCCTGCCAGCGAACTTCACTGTTTCCCACTATATCTAACCTTAACCTATCCATTTCCGTTTTTAAATTTTGTAACCTTCCTTCCCGATTAAGAGAACTGACATTCCACGCTCCGATATGTAGAACGCAAGTTTTGTTTCTCGTGGGAACGACGTCCTCCTGAGCAGTCCCCGCCCAGAGTCCCGAAATGGGAACTATTTTACCTCTGGTACATTTTACCCAAGAATATGTCATCATCATTTAACGATCCAGTAGAGCTGCATGCCCTCGGGAAACATTACGGTTGTAGTTTCCCCTTGGGTTCAGCCGTTCGCATTACCAGAATTGGGGTTAGAATTTTGTGTTTCTGTGTGATTTCCATTGGTATTTCGACGGATATTCCAACTCAGTTCGCTTTTTTGCCAAACCTGTTTTTGCCAAGCCTGTTTTGCCAAACCTGTTGCAATAACGGCGTATACAGTGACTGACAAAGAACTTAAGCATCCAGAAGGGAACGAAGAAATGAAATGAAACTTCATGGCCAGAGAAGCTGTTTGACGTCATTTCAGTGACTACAAAAACGAGTCAGATTTACAAGGTACTTGACAGAATGAGCCCTGTTAGAATTATTACGACGTTGTACACCCTCTGGCCTGGATGCACCTACTAATTCGGCTGAGTAGGTGTCATCAAGCCATTGTATCCTCACCTGAGGCAAGCTGGCCTGAACTGGTGCAAACGGCCGTTGATATCAAGGATAATGGCACTAAGACGAAGTTCACGTCCGAGCCGATCCCTCACATGTTCCAACAGCGACAGACATGGTGACTCTCTGGCCGCAAGAGTGCCTCAACATCCCGCAGACACGTCACAGAGACACATTCTATGTGTGTACGAGCACTATCCTACTGAAACATGGCATAACGATAGTGTCACATGAGAGGTAACAAATGAGGATGCAGGATGTTCGTGACGTATCACTGTGTCGTCACAGTTCCTTCAATCACTACGTGTTGTGGCCGACAGTCATAGCTCATGTAGCCCCACAACCGTAACGCCTGGGACAACAGGGATGTGCATCTCCAAAACACTGGTAGAACGGGTCCTCTCTCAAGTTCTCCACACGGGCGCTAATAATCTCGTTGTTG
This sequence comes from Schistocerca cancellata, assembly GCF_023864275.1. Taxonomy (NCBI): domain Eukaryota; kingdom Metazoa; phylum Arthropoda; class Insecta; order Orthoptera; family Acrididae; genus Schistocerca; species Schistocerca cancellata. The sequence continues at coordinate 115,906,357 of NC_064626.1, forward strand.
TGCGCCCTAAAACACTAATCATCATCAAGTTCTCCGCTATAGTCACCAACTACGAACATTTTAGCTAGCGCCGAGCTCCAATTCATTGCTTAACACAGTGCGACGTCATTCATTAGCAGTAAATTTTTCCTGGTCAAGGCACCATGCCAAATGCAGCCGTCTGTATAGTTTTTTTTAACGGCAGCCAACGAACTGGGTATTGGGCGGCAAATTCCTGTCAGTCTGCAGCTAGTCTCCGACCAATGGTGCGGGATAACCCAGACTGTGTAGGGAGGGACTCCATTGCTTAGTCTCGGATACTAGGTGCAGATGTGAAGCGGTTATAAAATGGTTGGGGCACAACATGGCGAACCTCCCTTATGGTGGACAGACGTGGTCGAGCAGAACTTTGGCGACGAGTATGCCAGCCCTCACCTACAATATGGGCCCTTCTAAAGTATGTCAGGTACTGATGACGCTATCTCACACGAGTATGCATGATTTCCCTGTCCTTCACAGCGACTCACTCAACAACTGACGCTGTTCACGACGTTTATATACTCTACAAAACCTGCTAACAACAGTGGCCCTGAACAGCACGAATGAGCTCCGATGGCCCTTCTATACCTGTCACAGAGAACTACAACTTCATTTGCGTAACCGCTGACGGTGGGTAGGTATACAAAGTTACACTGACAACTTGGTTTTTCACTATCTTTTCAGGCAGCATAGCTAAATAAGTCCGTTGCTTTTAGGGTCTCGTTATGTAAATCTTATAGTCCCCTCAGCATTCCTTGCTTTACTTTTGTTGATGTTCATCTAATAATCTCCTTTCGAGACTGTATTCTCCTAAGTTCTTTATCATCTAAACTAAAAAATTCTAAACTCCACCCGAACAGGCCACGATGGCCAAAAGGTACTGACTGGCCGCCGTGTCATCCTCAGTTCATAGGCATCATCACTCAACGTGGAGATGGAGGGGCATATGGTCAGCACACCGCTCTCCTGGCCGTATGTCAATTTCCGTGGCCGGAGCCGCTACTTCTCAATCAAGTAGATCCTCAGTTTTCCTGACAGGGGCTGAGTTGACCACATGTGCCAACAGCGCTCGGCAGACCGGATGGTCACCCAACCAAGTGTTAGCCCATCCCGACAGCGCCTAAATTCGGTGATCTGACGGAAACTGGTGTTACCAATGCTACAATGCCGTTGGCCATTCTTTCCCATCTCTGACATATTTTCAGTGTCACCGGCATATCTCAAAACATTTATTTCGTCTAGCTGAACTTTGATTGTCTTTCCATAATTATCCTTGATTTGCTTTACTGCTTAGTCAATTTACCGTCTCCCTAGCGGAGAACTAATTTCTCCCAACGAGTGACCAGTTCGTTGACATCGCTACAGTAGAGTGGTTGAACTTTTTTAAGGAGTCACAAAACTCATCTCTTCTTGCACTGCTTCATCACTATCAAAGTGAAGTCCTCGAAACTGTTCTCTAAGTTTTGAAAGCACGTGAAAATCGGATGGGGCCAAGTCAGGTCAGTGTGGAGGATGATCGACGTCAGTGAGGTAAAGGAATAGATTTGTCGCAGCCGGCCGTTGTGGCCGAGCGGTTCTAGGCGCTTCTGTCCGGAACCACGCTCCTGCTACGGTCGCAGGTTCGAATCCTGCCTCGGACATAGATGTGTGTGATGTCAGGTTAGTTAAGTAGTTAGTTAAGTAGCTTCTACGTCTAGGTGACTGATGACCTCAGATGTTAAGTTCTATAGTGCTTAGAGCCATTTGAACGATTTGATTTGTCGCAAACGTTGCAGGGCTCTTTCGTATTCTGGCATTTTCATGCTGAAGGACACGGTGGTCCACGTGTGCATGAACTCTTCGAACTCGAAACACGATTACAGCACGCTGTTTGCCATGCACCAACACACATGATGACAGTTAGTGAACTATATGAAATAAAATCGTCATAACATATGAACGGTTTGCGTTAGTACGTTCAAACTGCACGCTTGGCCGCGGGGTATGATGGGAATTAGTATGCGCGTGTGTGGTTTCGTTTAGCGACGAAGCCCACTTTCATTTCAATGGGTTCGTCAAAAAGCAAAATTGGCGCATTTAGGGGACTGAAAATCGGCATTTCGCTATCGAGAAGTTCCTTCACCCTCAACGGATGACTGTGAAGTGTGCAGTCTTCAGTCACGGAATAATCGGTGTGATATTCCTTGATGGCACGGTGACTACCGAACGGCACATGCAGATTTTGTAAGATGATTACAACCCCATTATACAAAGTGACTCTGATTTTGACAACATGTGATTCATGAAAGATGCAATTCACCCTATCGAAGCAAGAGAAGTTTTCATTTTCTGGAGGAGCACTTTGGTGACCGCATTCCGACTCTGGGGTACCAAGAGGAAACTGGCGTTGGCCTCGACTGACCAGTACGTTCTCCGGATCTGAACATATGCGGTTCCTTTTTGCGGGGCTATATTAAAGACAAGGTATGCAGCAATAACCGCAAAACCATTGATGAGCTGAAATCAGCCATGCAGGAGGTCATCGACAGCATCGATGTTCCGACACTTCAGAGGTTCATGGAGAATTTCGGTATTTGTCTGCGCCACATCATCGCCAATGATGACAGGCATATCGAACATGTCTCATCCTAAATCTGAATATCTGTAGTGACGTTTACTTACTGAATGAAATGTGTGTACATCGTAGTCTGTAACTAATTTACGTTTCCTTTTTCATAAAGCTCAATAATTGTCACCCTGAAGTTACGTTACACACCGCCATGTCAAACGATAGAATTCATAGTCCTCTAGCGGCACAGATATGCAAATACGAAGACACGTAGAATAAAGATGCAGAATGTTAGCGACATTTATTTTATATGGAAAGCCTTAAGAGCTTCCACATACTAAAAGTGGGAGGCATTACTTTACAGCACGCCCATATTATATCTCCGCCAGCGGACATTAGCGATAGCAGTGCACAAGTACTTACCACCCCTCCCCAGTGGTGCCACAGGCCGTCTCATGGTGCCACCCCATAGCATCCTGGATGTATGCGAGCGCCGTAGGCTCGTACGCCATATGCGCTCAGTTGTACCGTGCCTACTTGTTATTCGGACTTCAACACCGCCTCGGACTTGCATATTCTGGTTTACGGTCGTAATGTCTGTTCCGTACTTTCCTGATGATAATTTTGGTTTTTGTTCACGGATGCCGCATTGGCATTACGTGCGTGTTCTTTAGTGGCGATGTTCTTCCCCCTTCGTGTTTACGGCGTTGTACTTTCACTCGATTCCTGTGTTACTGACCCCAAATTTATGGAGCTGAGGCAGCAGCAGCTGTCGCTGTAACAGCAACAAATTGCATCTCAAGAGCAGCAGCATAAAGAAAAGCAAGCCGCTGTCCTGCAGCCGGAGTCTCGACAGCAACGAACCCATCAGTCGGTGGCTGTAGCCACGCCCCTACCGCCACTCGCTGCATCCCACTAGTTATCGAATAAATGGGGAGTCTGCATCTGTCGTTCCAAATCCCATTGTCTTGCTTACAAAATCGCTGGTAGGCATCAAAGAACTTTAGTTTTCTCTTCTAGTAGTTGTTTGGACGTAATGGTGCAGAAATCGTGGCGACTCTTTGACCCCAGTTAATTGCCTTTCGGTTATCTCTGTGGAGGGTTAACCGAATAATCCGGTAGGCAGATGCACCAAGATGTTGCTCGGCTCCAGTTTAACTGCTGTCCTACGCAGATTAGGCGGCCGATTTACCAGCTTTAAGTGCCATAGATGCAACGTTCTATTCATGGAATCATTAATTCGTGATTTGGTTGTAAGCCTTGACCTTCGCCCCGACAGTGAAGTCACTGCTAAAGCTATGGCCAAGTCCGATCCTAACCTTCGTGTAGTGCTTAACGGGCTCCGGAAAGGCTCAAGATCATGAAAAGTTCAATTTTTACTTTTTTGCGTTTTCTGAATCTGCAGACTATTACCTTTTAATAGATATATAATTTATTCAATTCCGAAGACTACTACTATTTTTAAATTTTTTTTGAAATGTGTTCTACATGGGCGTGACCCACTGTGGCGCTGTTAAACTGCTGTCAAATGGTGTTATTATTAACGTCCGTGTTCATCAGGTACATTTTAGTGATGTGAGATAAAGTATGTGTTGTGGCTAACCTGTGATGGTTCAATATATATCGCTGGTGTGATTGTCGATTGTTTCATGTTTATTTACTCTGTCGTTATCTTGAAAATATTCGTAATTAATTCTGTTTCTTGAGTCTCTGTTTTGTTGAAGTATAATAATGAGTAAAAGTAAAGTTGCTGTTGCGACTTTCAATGATGGCAACATTGTAAGGTGCAAGGTATTTAGAAATATGGGAATGAAGATAGGTTCTAACATGGTACGAGCGATGCTTGCTTTAGACAAGGAACGCCTTCGGGCTGCAGACAGGGCTGTAAAGAGTCTAGAAATACAAGCAAGAGTAAACAGGAGGAGGAACAAGAGGAAGCTGGAGGAGGAGTTTGCAGAGGATGAAGATAATCCATCCTACGGACCTGGAATGCACTAAAAAGTTAATCCAATCTTTGTCGCTCGATTCCCAAAACTTTTATTTTCTCATACTAATTACATGTTTTCTAAGGATCTTCCAAACATATTTGTTTCAAACTTTCAGTAAATGTTACACAGTACCTTCTGCATAATTTAACACAGCCTTTTTCCAAAAAACTGTATATTTTTGAATATATAAATAAAAAATTGCAAAAAAATGTTGTGAATTTTCATTACAATTGAAAAAAAATCATCTTTAATAACTGAACTAAAATTTTGTAAAATCCCTGTGTTAAGTTGTAGCCCATATTCCAATAAATAATCTGTAAAAAGTTCAACTTCCTACCTCAAATACTTTGTGAGGAAAGATGTAATTTATAAGCGTTATTTTAACATTGCAAGTATAGGGCGTTCCGGAGCCCCTTAATATAGGTAAAATTTTCGAGTTTACTTCGGCAGCTCAGCATACTTTTACAAGTGACATTCAAATTTATCACGTTCTCACATACGTAAGCTGTGGTCACCCAACGACTCTGACTATTTATCTTCCAGTCTGGCTACTAAGTCTCACTGTAGTTCATGGGCGTCCGGATCACCGGCGTCTCGCGAGAGACTTAGATACGTCACTCACTCTATTGTCCCCTCAGCATCGGATGACCTGTTTTGTAGTGTTAACCGGGAGGGTCAGAAAGGCCCTCCCTCCTCGGCGTCACATTGTCAGTTAAGCACGTCAACGAAACTACAGTGTTTTTCCCTGGTGCGGCAGCGGGCATACCAGAAGCTGATGCCCGCATCCTGCGAGCTGCTGGACCTGCGGCAGTCGAGGTCACCTGGCAGTCGTGTGTCAACAAGTGGCCCGCCAGGCACGTAAGCACGCTGCAGCGTGAGAGTCAACACTGCCGTACATTCCGTCACGGCTGCGAAGCCGGCAGTTTCTCTGTCGCCACAGCTCACGTTGGACTTGCTGACACTCGGTCAGTCCGTGAAAGTCCAGCTGGACACCGGTGCTGCCGTCTCGTTAATCAACGAGGAGACATACTGACGGCTCGGTTCGCCTCTGATGCAACGGGCTCAGCGTCGAGTCCTTTCTTACTGCCACGAGACCATTCCTCTGCTCGGCGAATTGTCACTGGCGGCTAAGTTGGTTCAAATGGCTCTGAGCACTATGGGACTTAACTGCTGTGGTCATCAGTCCCCTAGAACTTAGAACTACTTAAATGTAACTAACCTAAGGACATCACACACATCCATGCCCGAGGCAGGATTCGAACCTGCGACCGTAGCGGTCGCGCGGTTCCAGACTGTAGCGCCTGGAACCGCTCGGCCACTCCGGCCGGCGGCGGCTAAGTAAAAACACGTTGTACGTGTAAGAGCAATTTTGGTAGGGCACCCCCTCCCCTTCCCTACGGCTACTAACATTTTCTGGCTCAGACGTCATTGCTTGTTTTGGTTACACAGTAGAGGAACAAATTAGTGTACAAACTCCCGCATGCCTAAGCTTTGCTGAACTCCCCCTCTTCCGTTTGTGGTTCGCGAGGTTGTTCAGGTCCAAATCGCACAAGTTCAGGATCAAGGTATTACCTCGCCGGTTTCCATCAGTCAGTGTGTAACATCTGTGGTGGTCATTCAAAAAACCGAACGGTGTTGATTTTAAGTACTCTGTTGACTCACAGTCTAACATTGAACTGTAGTGTGACCAGAAACAGTCTGCAAAGCTTGTAAGGGTGTTGCAGAGCAGGTTGTGATGAGAAAAAACTGTTAAGAAAGAAAATTCGATACATTCCACCGCTTTTCACAAAGCGTATTTGGTTATAGATCACGTGAAGATGATGATTATGCCGAAATTGGCGTATTGCTAATCTAAAGCGTCTAGCAATTAACAATTATAGCAGCATTCTGGTACATTATCGTCTTTTATTTTATTATTTCTGAGTTAATCAACAGTGAAGTTAGCTGATGAGGCCGGTGCACCCGCAAGTTCAAACTGACCACCGGGGAGTGAGTCAGCAAAAGAATTTTTCGTTTCGTTTCAAAACCGAACAAGAGAGCGATAGAAAAATTAGACATGGGATGGTAGTAAGGATGGAGCCCTAGAAAAGGCTGAGCAGTCTCGTGTGCAATCATCTACGGTATGAGAACAACTTGCAGGGAGCTTGAATTTCGCGCGCAGCGATCTCTTTTGCTAATTAACTTGGAAACGGCGTAACGTTCCGAATTTGTTTCTTAACAATCATTTTTCGGCACAACGTCCCCTCATAAACCCTTACCTGTTTCTCAGACTGTTTGCGACTGTCCCGTATATTCACTGCCTCGCCAAGAGATGTTGTCTAAGTTAGCTGGTGGCCAGTATTTCTCGAAGATTCATTTACAGGACGCGTACCTTCAACTGCTGTATGATGAGTTTGCCTGTGAGCTACTGGTTTTAAAATTGCCTTTTTGTCTATATAGGTGCAATCGTTTACTCTTTGGGGATGGTAGTGCATCCGACATCGACTACTCAAGACAACTGAATCAGGGTGTTCCTCACTGTGTAAATGGGACGAGCGATGCGGATCCTAAATGAATCTATATTCCCTCTTTGAAGGACTCCAGTAATATGGTTTACACCTTCGGTGGAGAAGGCACGGTTTCTTTGCTCCCAGCATCAAATGCCTGGGCCACACTGTTAGTGATAAGGGTATCACACCCACGCGCGACCACGTGATTCTATTATCAGCGTTCCAGCTCCAACGTAAATATTTGCAAGCTTTTCTGGGTCAAATTACGTACGATGCCAACTTCATCCACCAAGTCGAATAGATCGCGCACCCTCTTATTCAGGTGTACAAGAAAAGGGTCAAACTTACGGGGTTGACCGCCTGTCAACAGCCTTTTCAGCGCTTTAAGGGTAGTCTTAAGGCAGTTCCATAACTGATGTTATACACGCCGAGTCTGGCGTTACTGTTGGCGACGGGGGTGTCCCAGTATGGCATGGAGCGGTTTTGAGGCACAGGTGCTCGATTGGTTCGCAGTGCCCAATAGCCTCCATCTCAGAAACTTTAAAATCTCAGAAACGTTAAAATCTGCACATCTCAACTACTCCCAGAAACTTTCACGTAACCTGTATTTGTATAGAAGCAAATTTCATCTGTTGAGTAACCTCAAACCTTTGGTTTTCTGGTTCAAGCATCGGCCTAAATTCCTGGAAAAACAACACTATGTGTTCAGTGCTAGACGTTGTTTTTAACGATGTCTTGACTTGGCCATGGAAGCCTGTGCCTGCTGGATCGTCATTTCATCCCATCTCCAGCCCCCCACAATTCAGCTTATTCAAGCGTCTCATTGAGGAATGACGCACAGGAAGGTGTAGGCTCGGCAGCGTGTTTATTGGTCCGGCATCGGTGTTAACAGTGAACATTTCCAGTTTCTCATACGTGGCACGCATGTCGTCAGATACCTCCTTTGCAGCCATCCAAGACCTTGAAAGGATTTTTGCTATTGAGGGGGCGCGTTGCACTCTGGTATCAGACAATGGGCCTCGATTTACGTCGCCTCAGTTCATGGCTTTCTGCCACCACAACGCCATTGAACATCTGACCGTCGCCCCTTTCCACCCTGTCTTTAGTGCAGAGGCTGACAGATAATCAACACCTTCAAGACTCAGTGGCGAAATGCTTTGGAAACACCATCAGCTGAAGATGCCTTACACATCCTCCTCACGACATATTGTTCCACTCACGAGAACAGGGCTAGTCCAGCCGAAATTCTACATGGACACAGGCTTGCACCTCCTGCATTATGTGCAACAAGCCCGTCACGCATTCAGGCTCACCTCTGCAGGAGGCGCCTGGGTCTGAGTTCGCACAGTTGGCTAGCATTAGGGGTGGACTGAAGAGGTCGCCACTGTCATCAGATATTATCAGCTATTGGACGATGAGACCGGGGAAGTCACCTACTCCATAACCTCTACCTGCTCTGACTGCGACGAAACAGCCATCGCCATCGTTACTCTGTCCTTGCCTCCTCCTCTGCCTCATGGGACCCGACACCAGGGTAACCACCAGTCAGGTTTCTCAGTCCCCTCCAACATATCGTGCACAGTGGTATGATATATGCCCACATACCCACATTTGAATGCAGGGCAGTGACAGGGCTATGGTTTGGGAACATATGGAGAGGTAATTGCTCCCTCTATGCCAACTATCCCCCACCCCAAAGGTACAGGAACAATCTCAAGATGGAGGCGCTCTGCCACCTTCTCCACTTCCACAGCCCTCAACTGGGCCTCCTGACATAGTAGACCTCCAGTCATGGTCCTTGTTCCACTGGTGGTGAGTGCTTCCTCCACATCACTGGAACAGGCCAGGTCTTTTTCGCCCAATGTGCCAATTTCTATGGGGGAGGGGGAGAGGAGGGGGGGGGGGAATTTAATATCTCCACACGCATATGTTAGCGATATCGTGAAGAACAGCAATTACAGCTACACACAGTAATTCACCACCAGAGGCATGTGGTCTTAGTTAACAGCAAGTTGAATGTATGCGAGCAGCTACAATTCAGTCTAGTTGCTACTCAGACGTCGACCATAGTTTATATCTGGACATTTTGATTTATGTTATTAGTTTATTCAGTACTCGGTTGTAACAATTTTGGTGTTGACTGATATCCCTTATTCACATTAGGTGTGGATTCGTTAAGCAACCATCCCCAGTTCATGATTTCAGGTAAGTACAGACAATCAGACACATCACAGGAGAATTTTCCTCATGATTATACGATGCTACATCAGAAGACGTCCTGCTGGAGACTCCAGTTTCACTAGAATACATAAATGCCATAGATGTTGGTTTGTAAGATTTTGAATTCAGTATATTATGCTCTACATCCTATGTTTTTCCTTTCTGTGTGCAAAAAAACGGTTGAATTTGTTAGGCATATAAAGCAGAGTGTATCTTCTATGTCTGGGATCTCCTACAAAACCCCTGGATCGATTTCAACTAAAGTTTGTGCAGAAATAGCAGGTGTCATGAGTATCAGCACTATGGGGTTTATAACCTCCTAGCTCCAATAGGAGCAGTGATACTGAAAAAAACATTATTAACCCCAGCCCCTGGCATATATGGTGCCCTGCATGGGAGGCACACTGTTTGGGAACAGTATCAGCGTGCCAAAGAACCTACTTTGCTGGACAGTCTACATATCTTGGGCAAGAAGTGGTTTTCTGGGCTGCAATATATATGCTGCACTTCATGTCAGGCATGTTGTGTTGAAGTGGTATTAGTTTGCTTTAGCACCTTGCTCTGTATGACAGCCTGTATGTCAGGGGCAAATAAATGATTTTGAAGCTCCTTTTATGCAGCCTGTGTGTGTTGTGGGAGTAGTATGTGCCTGCCTTATTGAACTATATTGCTGAAACGAAATGTGTTGATGAGAACATTTGGGGACAGGTTGAGATCGACAAAGGAGAGGATTGGTAGAGTGAGGAGGGAGCTGGAAATGGACAGGAAGAAGGATGGATAGGAAAATGCATGAGGCAGTTGGAGGGTGTAGAGGGATGGTGGGCAGGTGGTAAAGGTAGAAGGGGAGTGGATAATGAAAGAAAGAGGTGTGGGATGAATTGTCAGTGGGAGGGGGAGGGAACATAAGGTAAGAGCAAGGGGATGGAAGAAATAGACGAAGTGAGGGAGAGGGAAGATGGACAGACAGAGTGGAGAGGAGAAGATAGGCGGATGGAGGTGGGATAATCAGCTAAACAGGGAGAGGGAGGAAGTGGTGGACACAGAGAGGGGGAGGAGGAGAAGTGTACAATGCATGTGTCAAATGCATATTCAGATGAAGTCTGGAAAATAAACAGCAATAGTTTTGACCTCTGACTTGGTTCATAAGTGCCTTAAATGAATAATAGACCTTCAGTCTGAGTACTGCTGATGAACGAATAGAGATTATTAATTGACATATATTGTTTCCCATCCATAAACTTTTAAAGTTTTTTTCTATATTTCTGATTTTATTGGATTCAGTAGTTCAATGTTAACCCATTGGGCAGAATTCCAGCGTTGCTTCTTTTTTTTAGTGAAAAAGTGTTTAAGTATTGAACGTGACAGTGATATTCATGTACCTATGTCGGTTTAGGTAGTGTACATATTTAGCATGTAAGTTTTACTGTGCCAAAATGTTGTCTCATTGCCGTTGCGCATGTCGTTCCATATTTAGTAACTCCAGTATGTTTTTTAGTGCAGAGCTTTCTAAGTTGATTAGGATCTTTTGTGAATGTAACTAACAGATTTTTTACGACCAGATAAATTTTTAGTCCGTTGCGTGTGTTGCGCTGTTACGGATTTCGTAGAACATTCTCACTTTTAAATTGTGTACAACACTATTAACAACTAATCAGTTGGACAAAGAGGTTTTCTGCTTTGGTCTGTCGTTCGTATTATTGTATAGTTTCTTATTTAACTGGAATTACTGCAATGTCTTCAACCTTTCTAGTTGTATTGTAATCTAAAATAGTTAAGAGGCATAATAAAATATTCGTGTTGTACATTCTGAGCAAATTACATCACAGGGCTACTGTGTGCAAGCAACATACTACAACTTTTTTGCAGCCAACGCCCATTGCCGGAAATACCGCACTTTAGACATACTTCTGAAATCATCGTATGGGAATTTGAGAGAAGTTAACGCTCGAAAGGATTTAACTTTTTCATGCAGTTACAGGAGCTTACGTTTATCACATTTCTGCATTAGAGAACGTGACTGTGTAAGTGTTGATTCCTTGTAACAGTTCACACATGAGCATAACTGCAAGAAGAGTTTCCTTTGACGTCTGCCTTAAGACCATGACTGCTGTGCAATAGCAGCAGCTGCAAGAGCAGTAACCGTAATTACAACTACGGTTATGGCCATGTGATGAACTTGTGGCATGTCTTTATGATGTCGCTCCGAACAATTACAGTATCTGATGAAAACTATCCGAACAAAGTGGAGATTAATATCGAGTGTGACAATCCTTCGCCTTGATGACGATTTGTATTCTGCTGGAGACACTTTCAGAGAGATTTCCGAATGTCTCTGTAGGTAAGACTGTCTATTCACTCTCAAGAGACGAACCCAGAGGGGGTACTGAAGTTGGATGCAGGGATCTGGACAGACGTTGACGTTCTAAGTCGTCCCAGAACTGTTACATTGAGTCCAGGTTAGGACTCTGAGCAGGACAGTCCATCTCTGGAATGTTATTGTCAACAACCCTTCGCCTCGCAGATGCTGCTTTATGTCTGCGTGCATTTAAAAAAAATGGTTTAAATGGCTCTGAGCACTATGGGACTTAACATCTGAGGTCATCAGTCCCCTAGAACTTAGAACTACTTAAACGTAACTAACCTAAGGACATCACACACATCCATGCCCGAGGCAGGAATCAAACCTGCGACGGTAGCGGTCGCGCCGTTCCAGACTGAAGCGCCTAGAAACGCTCGGCCACACCGGCCGGCGGTGCATTTTCGTGCTAATACAAACAATCGTCATCTCCCACCTGTTCCTCTACTGTATCGAATACACAACGCTTAAAATGTGTTGGTATCAAACCACACTGAGCGTTTTCTGAAGGGTTGCAAGAGGACCACAAACTAATAACGAAAGTCACCACAATTTTGTAATAGCTTCTTCTCCATACTTCACTGTTGGCACTACACATGATGACAGGTAACGTTCTCGAAGCATTCACCAAACCCAAATCCTCTGATCGAATTGCCACACGGTACAGAGTAATTCATCACTCCAAATCACTCGTTCCCAGTCATCCACTGACAAGTGGAGCCTGTCCTTAAAATACCCCAAGAGTCGGTTTAGCACTGACTGCAGAAGTGTGTGGCTTATGAGGGGCTGCTCGTCCATTGTGCCCATTCTTTTTGACTCCCTGCCATTGCGCTAGCTGGACTGCTGCTACCATTTTGGAACTCACGGGAGCTTTCTTCAGTTGATGTCATGTGATTTTTGTCAATCACGCTCTGAAATGCTCGAAGGCTCTGCCGGTCAGTACATGAGGTCTACGTGATGTCGGTTCAGCTGTGGTTGTTCCTTCGTGTTTCCACTTCACAGTCAAACCACCAACAATCGAACTGCGCAGCTTTAGAAGGGCCGACATGTCCCTAATGGATATGTTATTCAAGTGACATCAAATCAAACAGCTCTAAGCGCTATGGCACTTAAGGGAGGACGTTGATGAAATTGACCAAAAATGTCAATTTTCGATTTATTTTTTATTTGTTAGTACAACTAATGGACAATAAATTCCCAAAGTTTCAATGTTAAAATCGCATCCGAAGTTCCTGAAAATTAATTAAAGGTGTGACGTGGCCTCCCTGCCACGCCCACGTTTGGAAGCAGCACTTCAGTACCAGCTCAGTGAACAACTATTCTGCGTATTACACTACTGGACATTAAAAATGCTACACCACGAACTTGACGTGCTACAGACGCGAAATTTAACAGACAGGAAGATGATTCTGTGATATGCAAACGATTAGCTTTTCAGAGCATTCACACGAGGTTGGCGCCGGTGGCGACACCTACAACGTGCTGACACGAGGAAAGTTTCCAAGCGATTTCTCATACATAAACAGCAGTTGACCGGCGTTGCCTGGTGAAACGTTGTTGTGATGCCTCGTGTAAGGAGCAGAAATGCGTACCATCACGTTTCCGACTTTGATGAAGGTCGGATTGTAGCCTATCGCGACACTGCTGCTCGCGTTGGTCGAGATCCAATGACTGTTAGCAGAATATGGAATCGGTGGGTTCAGAAGGGTAATGCGCAACGTCATGCTGGATCCCAACGGCGTCGTGTCACTGGCAGTCGAGATCACAGGCATCTTATCCACATGGCTGTAACGGATCGTGCAGCCACATCTCGATCCCTGAGTCAACAGATGGGGACGTTTGCAAGACGACAACCATCTACACGAACAGTTCGACGACGTTTGCAGCAGCATGGACTATCAGCTCGGAGACCGTGGCTGCGGTTACCCTTGACGCTGCATCACAGACAGGAGCGCTTGCGATGGTGTACTCAACGACGAACCTGCGTGCACGAATGGCAAAACGTCATTTTTTCGGATGAATCCAGGTTCTGTTTAAAGCACCATAATGGTAGCATCCGTGTTTGGCGACATCGCGGTGAATGCACATTGGAAACGTGTATTCGTTATCCCCATACTGGCGTATCACCCGGCGTGATGGTATAGGGTGGCATTGGTTGCACGTCTCGGTCACCTCTTGTTCGCATTGACGGCACTTTCAACAGTGGGCGTTACATTTCAGATGTGTTACGACCCGTGGCTCTACCCTTCATTCGATCCCTGTGAAACCCTACATTTCAGCAGGATAATGCACGACCGCATGTGGCAGGTCCTGTACGGGCCTTTCTGGATACAGAAAATGTTCGACTGCTGCCCTGGCCAGCACATTCTCCAGGTCTCTCACCAATTGAAAACGTCTAGTCAATAAACTGACTCATCACAATACGCCAGTCACTACTCTTGATGAACTGTGGTATCGTGTTGAAGCTGCATCGGCAGCTGTACCTGTACATGCCATCCAAGCCCTATTTGACTCAATGCCCAGGCGTATCAAGGCCGTTATTACGGCTAGAGGTGGTTGTTCTGGGTACTGATTTCTCAGGATCTATGCACCCAAATTGCGTGAAAATGTAAACACATGTCAGTTCTAGTATAATATATTTGTCCAATGAATACCCGTTTATCATCTGCATTTCTTCTTGGTGTAGCAATTTTAATGGCCAGTAGTGTACTTTCAACCAAACGTGTGCGGGATACAACTAGAAGGCCGCGATACATACTGTTTGGTTTTGTAGATCATATTTGGCCGATCCTGCACTTCTCAAAAAATGTGTGCATGGCAAAACACAAAATCCAAATGAGCGTCTAAATTCACTCATATGGAAACGATGCCCTAAAAACACTAAAAACTCATTTTCATCTGCTACAGTTGTCAGAATTGCAAGTTGTGATGCAGTTATTGTATTTAATGATGTGAAAGTCTGGAGGATGAAGGTGTTAGAGTGAATGGGCTTCAAGACAGGAAATTTTACTCAAGACATCCTGAGAATAATAGATTTACAGAGCGTCTCTGCAGCTGAAAAGTAGAAGACCTGGTAAAGGAAAGACGACGGACAACAAGAGACCAGAAGAGAATCCTTGAAGGGAATGACGACCAAGAGTACAAATGCGTAGCCTTCTGAAGAAGTGACATAAGGAAAAAAGTTAGGTTGAACTTCAAATTTAGTTTTCTGAAAAGTTTTTTTTTAAGTTTATGTACCTTTTCCTCAGATTCTATGAATGCTACAATTATCAAATTTTGTACACATATTTCTATAAACGTAATAAACGTCGTCTCAAGAGCAAATTTTGAAATTCTGATTGCAAGCTCAGATATGGGGAAATGTGGTTGGAATTTTGCATGAATTTCAAACTGTACATGTGGAATTATAATTAAAAAGTTATGAAAATTCTCCTATTTTACCTATTCCAAAAATCTCCTGAGAGAAGCTTACAACATATAAAGACATAAAACACAGAAATGTTTGTAGAAATCTCTTGAATACTTTCTGAGAGAAAGGTACATACATTATTTTTTGAAAAATTTCATTAAAAAAAGTTGAATATATATATAATCAGAGGATGTTATATGTAAATGTGTTACTTTCATGTAAAGGTTGGTAAAAATATCATTGCCATTTGGTGCATTTTTGAAATGGTGTGTGTTTTTCATCAACGTCCCCATTTAACACCTGAGTTCACCTGTCCCCTACACTTAGAGCTACTTAAACGTAACTAACCTAAGGACATCAGCAGGATTCGAACCTGCGACCGGAGCAGCAGCGCGGTTCCGGACTGGAGCGCCTAGAACCGCTCGGCCACAGTGGCCGGCGCATGTGACGTCCAAGAACAATAGTGGAGACGGCGTAAGAAGACCCCTAACAACTCGTAGCACTGTCGACAGCTTTCAACTGCGAACCGCTAACTGCTGCAGGCGAAAACAGTAGCCGTCTGCAGGTTTGTGGCAACACTGAGGCGTAGCCAAAGAGACGTTTACACAATCGCATTACATAACTGGTTGAGGTAGGCCTGTGAAGCTGGCATGCCCATCCCACTGCAGCTGTCAGGGATCAACGTATACTGACTGAGCTTTAGTTCACGTACGGCGTTACTGTTCTGTCCTGACTCACCCATTTTTCTGTTAACTGCTGGTATATCGACAACACGCTACTCCCCTGCTCCACTTATACTGGCGGGTCCACCTCTCATGACGTCTAGTAGTCTATCCCACCGGGAAGTTCGGACACTGAGCTCAGACTTACAAGTACTTATACAAATTCTTAATATTGTTGTGGTTTGTTGTTAAAGAAACGTCTCTGACCCACTACGAACTGACGCGACAAGAAACCCGGTACGATTTTAATGATTACAAATATATAGAAACACAGTCAATTATTTACTATTAGATACGTTACAACTGTCAGTAATACCAGTAATACCAGTGACAGTTTGCTAATCGTACAACCAAACTATATCGACTCTTTTCATCTAGTTACACTCGTTAGCAGTGCATTACATTTACTTATGTTTAGGATCAGCTGGCGGTCTTTGCACTCAGTGGCGATTTCTTTGTGCATCACACCTATTTCATCATCCGTAAGCGTACTTCTCCTCTACAACGCTGTTGAGGTGCTGTGAGAGTATTAGACTGAAAGTATCAGCAAACAAAAGAAGCCTGCGAACACTGGTAGGGGGGAAATACTAGGCCCTTTTTGTGTAACGTGTACGTATTCAATGTGCTGAAGTGCCCGTGTCTGTTCGTGTGACCGGGGGGGGGGGGATTTTCGACGTTAATTTCCTCACAGGTTTTGCTTCGTACGCCAAAACGGTTGGATCTAACTGCGAAGACCCTGTTGTTAATATTTTTTTATCTTTTCGTCTTTATTTATTCTTTCAAATCACCGAATTTGACTAACAAAATGTATAGCGTTGACAGTTTTTACGTACTTTAGCAATAATAACTTTCTTTATGCTACGCAACATCTTTGGTGTTTTTAATACGTTTATTGTCTGATGAATATAATAAGTACCAAGTCTCTATCTTTTTGTCTTTTTTTTATCCTTTACCATCATTGCATTTAACTAACACGATACAAGTATATCGTTGTCAGTTTATAAGTTCTTTAGTAGTAACAGCTTTCTTCATGCTACGAAACATGTTTGGTACTATCGACACGTTTATTCTCTGGTCCCCGGTAAACGGCGTTTCTTTTCCTGTACATATTTATATTACTTACAGTTAGAATGACTAATACGTACGAAATCTGCTATACGAGATAGCAAAATATCGATATTCGATGACCGGGTAGTAGACACGCTGGCCGGGCGGTGTGGCCGAGCGGTTCTAGGCGCTGCAGTCTGGAACCGCTCGAGCGCTACGGTCGCAGGTTCGAATCCTGCCTCGGGCATGGATGTCTGTGATGTCCTTAGGTTAGTTAGGTTTAAGTAGTTCTAAGTTCTAGGGGACTGATGACTTCAGAAGTTAAGTCCCATAGTGCTCAGAGACCTTATAACATTAGACACGCTGACAGAGATTGAGT
Organism: Schistocerca cancellata; assembly: GCF_023864275.1. Taxonomy (NCBI): domain Eukaryota; kingdom Metazoa; phylum Arthropoda; class Insecta; order Orthoptera; family Acrididae; genus Schistocerca; species Schistocerca cancellata. The sequence continues at coordinate 115,923,533 of NC_064626.1, forward strand.
ACAGAGAGGGGTGACAGTTGTTCCTAGACTTGGGTGCTGGTGTGAAGCAAGGGACTTTCGCATAATACCTAGAGTTAATGTGATTCTGCATACATAAAAAATGGGAGAGTGACCAGTGTAATACTTTCACGTGGAGGAAATGTACTTTACGAGTGCGGGCATAAAAGGACGCCAATATTGGCTGTTTCCAGCTCAGCATATATCTCGCGGAAGCAGGCACAAAAGTATTGCAGTTGCCAAACTGATTATTTAAACTTTACGAGAAATTTAATGGTCTGACTTGGATATTTATGGACATACTACGCCATCGTAGACATCACTGCAAGACATAGCCCAAGACTCAGCTATCTAACTTTAAAAGCTTTGAAAACTGTCGTCCAGGCAAATTTACAATAACTTTTATTTTCTTTTTTTTAAAATTTCTTTCGGTTTTTAAAGGATTTACCGAATCAGAGTTTTGTGGTAAAAGTGTTTACAGTAACTGACGTGTGTGTTCGCATATAGGTTTCCGCAAGAGCAGTTGTCCCCACCTGGAATATGAGTACTGACTTTTTATTAATTACAAAATTCTCTCGAATTTCCAGCAATGACTGACAGTCTGTGACGTGACTGAACTGGAGAATAACATTTCCTGTCGCAGTGGGGAATGTGGTGCCGTCCGAAGAACGAGGTACCAAGACGATGTTGGTACTTCATTGCCCCCCCCCCCCCCCCATACCCCCCTACCCCCCTACCCCCCACCCACTCTCAGCAATTGCGTACGCCACCGCTGCAGCAAGTTTACGTACGTCAGAGCGGGGTTCTTCTCAACCCAGTCTACGAATGCCGCCGAAGACGACACCATCGCCTCACTGTAGCCAGCAGTGCGAGATTTGGTTTAGGCAGTACCATGTAGCAAAGTTATAGCCAACCGTACACTGCGAGGAGAGACTATCGTCTTGTCCTTAGCGTTCAGTGACAGTAAGAAGTTTACATGACATTCCTGTGGCCATACATTGTTACAGAGTTAAGTATTGGTTGGTTGGTTGGTTTGATGGAGGGGACCAATCAGCGAGGTTATCGGTACCCTCGGATTAGAGAAGGATGGGGAATGAAATCGGCCGTGCTCTCTCAAAGAAACCATTCTGGCATTAGCCTGAATTAGAGAAATCACGGAAAACCTAAATGATGATGGCCGGGCGCGTGTTTGACCCATCACCCTCCCGAATTCTGTTAAGTATTTCATCGTAGTCAATTTATAATAATCTGATCTAATATGTTGTTTGTGTCATAGTATCAACTCGGCTTCTACCAGAAGTATATATCTAAGGACCAACTGCACTGCTGACGAGAATTTTTTTCATCACGCGCAACAGGAAGTACGACGAATTTAGCAAGGGCCATCTATCTTCCCATTTCCTTGGTTTTCACGCCGTTCATCAGAAATTATCCTTGTTTCTTGACGTGGTTGCAATTTCAGCGCTAATCTGCAGACAAGCCGGATGCGAAAGTTTACAGAACCGTGCGTAAATACGGTGGTGTCACCAGTCACCAGTATTTTCTCTGTTTCTCTCTCAAACAGGCCTCTTAGAGCTGCAGAAAGGAACCGATTAATTCTAAAGCGCGGGTGCTAGTACACCATAAGCACGCATCAGTACAAGTAATTGGCATCCGTCTCCAGGTTCCTCAAAAATACTCCCTCACATTCCTGCACGATGCAATCTCAACTTTTCCTTTTGTCAGTGGACAAAGGAAACCCATGACGATTTGCAAATCCTACATTCAGATTTACAACGCAGAAATACTGCAGTAGCTTCTAAAGAACACAGCCGTTTGTACTTAATTTATAATTCGAAATGCTTGAGCCGAAACAGAAAATCCCACTGTATGCTTTAGAAGAGAGAAAAAGATAGTTAAAATTCATGGTCGAGAAGATGCTCCGTCCAGGAATTGAAACCTTCTCAACTCTATTGTGTGGAACACAGCGCTACTTGCACTCACAGATTGCCTGACTGCGAAATAGTGGATAAAATAGAGGGCGGAAGACTGCCTTAGTTCAGCCTTAGGACATTAAAAGTCGATGCTAACGCCAAACCTGAGTGTTTTTTGGAAGGTTTTTCACTTTCGTCTAGTAGTATACAGGTCCTGACTACACTTTATGTTAGCAAGACAAAAACGTAGGTTTTGAACCACAATTTTGGTTGTGCCAGTCAGTATCAAAAAAGTAGAAATCATGGACGTGATGAAATACACCCGTGAACTTGATTAGAAGTATTTTGTGGAGGAAGGAAAGTGTCATAGATGACGTGATTTCTAGTAAGGCTTTTTCCAAAGTTTGCAGCCTGTTCTTCCACTTCGAGGAGTATTTATGTTGGTTATTTTCCCTCACATTCAACATGATTTTCTCTGTCGTTCTGACTTTTTTTTCTGCTTCATGTTTATAAGCTTCGTTTCTTACCGCAATATGAGGCTATAATAATTTTATTTTGTACAAATTATCTACACTCCTGGAAATTAAAATAAGAACACCGTGAATTCATTGTCCCAGGAAGGGGAAACTTTATTGACACATTCCTGGGGTCAGATACATCACATGATCACACTGACAGAACCACAGGCACATAGACACAGGCAACAGAGCATGCACAATGTCGGCACTAGTACAGTGTATATCCACCTTTCGCAGCAATGCAGGCTGCTATTCTCCCATGGAGACGATCGTAGAGATGCTGGATGTAGTCCTGTGGAACGGCTTGCCATGCCATTTCCACCTGGCGCCTCAGTTGGACCAGCGTTCGTGCTGGACGTCTGGACGTGCAGACCGCGTGAGACGACGCTTCATCCAGTCCCAAACATGCTCAGTGGGGGACAGATCCGGAGATCTTGCTGGCCAGGGTAGTTGACCTACACCTTCTAGAGCACGTTGGGTGGCACGGGATACATGCGGACGTGCATTGTCCTGTTGGAACAGCAAGTTCCCTTGCCGGTCTAGGAATGGTAGAACGATGGGTTCGATGACGGTTTGGGTGTACCGTGCACTATTCAGTGTCCCCTCGACGATCACCAGTGGTGTACGGCCAGTGTAGGAGATCGCTCCCCACGCCATGATGCCGGGTGTTGGCCCTGTGTGCCTCGGTCGTATGCAGTCCTGATTGTGGCGCTCACCTGCACGGCGCCAAACACGCATACGACCATCATTGGCACCAAGGCAGAAGCGACTCTCATCGCTGAAGACGACACGTCTCCATTCGTCCCTCCATTCACGCCTGTCGCGACATTACTGGAGGCGGGCTGCACGATATTGGGGCGTGAGCGGAAGACGGCCTAACGGTGTGCGGGACCGTAGCCCAGCGTCATGGAGACGGTTGCGAATGGTCCTCGCCGATACCCCAGGAGCAACAGTGTCCCTAATTTGCTGGGAAGTGGCGGTGCGGTCCCCTACGGCACTGCGTAGGATCCTACGGTCTTGGCGTGCATCCGTGCGTCGCTGCGGTCCGGTCCCAGGTCGACGGGCACGTGCACCTTCCGCCGACCACTGGCGACAACATCGATGTACTGTGGAGACCTCACGCCCCACGTGTTGAGCAATTCGGCGGTACGTCAACCCGGCCTCCCGCATGCCCACTATACGCCCTCGCTCAAAGTCCGTCAACTGCACATACGGTTCACGTCCACGCTGTCGCGGCATGCTACCAGTGTTAAAGACTGCGATGGAGCTCCGTATGCCACGGCAAACTGGCTGACACTGACGACGGCGGTGCACAAATGCTGCGCAGCTAGCGCCATTCGACGGCCAACACCGCGGTTCCTGGTGTGTCCGCTGCGCCGTGCGTGTGATCATTGCTTGTACAGCCCTCTCGCAGTGTCCGGAGCAAGTATGGTGGGTCTGACACACCGGTGTCAATGTGTTCTTTTTTCCATTTCCAGGAGTGTAGTTATATTTCAAAACTCGTTGAAGTTATTTATATGAGGATGAAACTTACATCACAGAATCCAAATCCATATCAATAACATTGCTTATACAACAGAATATGCTTACCGGTAAGACATCACAATAATTTATCTTATAAAAACTAATTTGTACCGGTCATTTAAGGTACAGCAAGTTTTGTGTACTTCTGCTGCAGCACAATACGTTTTCGAACTCGCTGTATCAGTTACACAAAGGTGGCAACTTCAGAATTTTGCTCCCTCTTGTAAAAATTTCTGCGGAAGCCCGTGTGCTCGCGTACTAACTGTTGGTACCAGTATTCACGTAATCTTCAGATTATCATTTCAGTCATTTAAATAATTTATTTAATTTATGTTCTTGTGGTGATGTTTCCACACATTTCTTTATTTCAAACCGAGAAGTGAAATACCAGTTTTCATAGATTTAGCTTCAAAAAAATTTTAGTATAACGAAATATTTTCTTAAAAATTTTCGTGCCCTATTTCACTGCCTTACGGGATGAATTACCGAAAACACTGAAACACGTACTTTTTTTGTTTATAACCGAGAATTCAAATATAAGGACTCACAGATGTAGTGATAAAAATGCCTTAGTAGTTCTCCAATAATGAATTATTTTTAAAACAAACTGTCACCAACTATTTCACCCTTACAGGGCTTAAACTTCCAAAAATGTGGGAACACGTATTTCTTAATTACTGTCTGGGGAACCAAATACCAGTTGTCGTAGTACTAGCTTCTAAATTGCCTTAATAGCGACATATGATTTTTAAAAAAAGCCCTCATTCCATATTTGACCACTGGAGTTTACTTTCTGAAAGCCGAAGTGTGGCAGCTACCTAAGTTCGCCGATGAACATACTTGCTCCTTCATTTATTTTTGTACCTTTATATGGTCCGTGTAGGTATACATACAAAAGTGTTTATATTTAGGTAATATACACTACTGGCCATTAAAATTGCTACACGAAGAAGAAATGCAAATCATAAACGGGTATTCATTGGACAAATATATTATACTAGAACTGACATGTGATTACATTTTCACGTAATTTGGGTACATAGATCCTGAGAAATCAATACCCAGAACAACCACCTCTGGCAGTAATAACGGCCTTGATACGCCTGGGCATTGAGTCAAACAGAGCTTGAATGGCGTGTACAGGTACAGCTGCCAATGCAGCTTCAACACCATACCACAGTTCATCAAGAGTAGTGACTAGCGTATTATGACGAGCCAGTTGCTCGGCCACCATTGACCAGACGTTTTCAGTTGGTGAGAGATCTGCGGAATGTGCTGGCCAGGGCAGCAGTCGAACATTTGCTATATCCAGAAAGGCCCGTACAGGACCTGCAACATATGGTCGTGCATTATCCTGCTGAAATGTAGGGTTTCACAGGGATCGAATGAAGGGTAGAGCCACGGGTCGTAACACATCTGAAATGTAGCGTCCACTGCTCGAAGTGCCGTCAATGCGAACAAGAGGTGATCTAGACATGTAACCAATGGCACCCCGTACCATCACGCGAGGTGATACCCCAGTATGGCGATGACGAATACACGCTTCCAATGTGCGTTCACCGCGATGTCGCCAAACACGGATGTGACCATCATGATGCTGTACACAGAACCTGGATTCATCCGAAAAAATGACGTTTTGCCATTCGTGCACCCAGGTTCGTCGTTGAGTACACCATGGCAGGCGCTCCTGTGTGTGATGCAGCATCAATTGTAACCGCAGCCATGGTCTCCGAGCTGATAGTCCATGCTGCTGGAAACGTCGTCGAACTGTTAGTGCAGATGGTTGTTGTCTTGCAAACGTCCGTAACTGTTGACTCAGGGATCGAGACGTGGCTGTACGATCCGTTACAGCCATGCGGATAAGATGCCGGTCATCTCGACTGCTAGTGATACGGGGCCGTTGGGATCCAGCACGGCGTTCCTGATTACCCTCCTAAACCCACCGATTCTATATTCGCCTAATAGTCATTGGATCTCGACCAACGCGAAGAGCAATCTAGCGATACGATAAACCGCAATCGCGATAGGCTACAATCCGACTTTTATCAAAGTTGGAAACGTGATGGTACGCATTTATTCTCCCTACACGAGGCGTCACAACAACGTTTCACCAGGCAACACTGGTCAACTGGTGTTTGTGGATGAGAAATCGGTTCGAAACTTTCCTCATGTTAGCACGTTGTAGGTGTCGCCACCGGCACCAACCTTGTGTGAATGCTCTAAAAAGCTAATCATTTGCATATCACAGCATCTTCTTCCTGCCGGTTAAATTTCGCGTCCATAGCACGTCATCTTCGTGGTGTAGCAATTTTAATGGCCAGTAGTGTATAATTTCTTTGCCCTCAATTCTCAATAGTGAAATCTTTCTGCAGTAACAGTGGCATGGAGACGGGTTTCCCACTTCTCAAATGGTTCATGTTATTCTGTTACGAACTTGGTGGGAATGTTTTGGCTCGTTTTTTTGCAAGCATTGTTGAAATTCAGTAAAGTCATTGCATACAGCCAAACAGTAACAGTGTTTTTATAGAAAATGTCGATTGTCCTGAATACCAGGATATCCACCTTTCACTACACAACTAGAGCGACTCTAGAGATGAGAACAGACTATCGCAGGATGAAAAACTTGCGAACGAGTGCGTCGCCACACCGCCCCAGGAGGAGACGTCGCAGCAACGGTTCCTCACAGTCACGTCCCTCGGCGGTCAGCCCGCTGCGTTTGCGTCTGCCCTGTGGGTGCACTGAACACTTTGCGGTCTCAGCTGCAGAACAAGGCACAAAAACGGAAGCACTTTGCCACACCCGTCGTGAGGCGTAAACTCATATGGCTGCCCTCTGCAGTTCACTCCTTTCTTATGTACTGAACAAACTACGGCGAAGTGGTAGCTTAACATTGAGAAATCTGTTTCCCTTAAAAAATAGGTCAACAAGCGTATCTGATACCACTTACAGCTTTTAGAGAAGCCTCACTCCCAAACGTGGGCATAGCAGTTTACATATGTGAGAGCGGAGATCATATATAATGTGAGTAATATGAACAATAACCTTGCAAAAAATGGTTGAAATGGCTCTGAGCACTATGGGACTTAACTTATGTGATCATCAGTCCCCTAGAACTTAGAACTACTTAAACCTAACTAACCTAAGGACATCACACACATCCATGCCCGAGGCAGGATTCGAACCTGCGACCGTAGCGGTCACGCGGTTCCAAACTGAAGCGCTTAGAACCGCACGGCCACACAGGTCGGCAATAACCTTGCAGAATTAAAGCTTTTCATTGCCGCAGTTAGAGGTTTTAAAAAGTAAGGATAACAACATCAGCTTCAGACAGTTACGTAATGGCCATTATCGTTAACTATTGTAGCACCTGCTATATGAAAGAAACTTTAACGATGTCAAAAACGCTGACAAGAAGAATACTGACTAAGCAGAGGTTGGACGGGACATAATTTATTTTGTTGAGCATGCAATATCTGTGGGGTTTTTGACAACTGTTAACTATTGTAAGATTGATCGCCCGTTGCAATCAACTTGTCCCTGCCTAACCATTATAGCGCGAGTACACGACGTTAATTTGTATATGCCTCGTCTGCAGATCACAAGCTGCGTCATGCGCTGTTTCTTTCAGCTATTATAGAAGCATCAGTTATTCATATCGCATACTCTGCAAACAATCACTGGAAATTTTATAAAACAATATAAGTAAATGAATGGATTTTTAAATAAAGGAGATAAGAAACGAATGATCGCTAAGGGTAACGATGTAGCCTAACTACGGGGTTAAAGTTCACTAACACTTTATTCAGATCAGTCACAAAGTTACTTCGAATGATTACCTTACACAGGCTAATATCTAAATACAGTGAAACAATAAGAAATTTACTAGCCAACCTAGCACTGGAACCACAGTCTTCGCAGCTAATATCGAATGTAAGCCAATAGCATTATGCAGTGCAAGCAAATCAGAAAAACTGAATTAAATCAGGGAGATCAGTCAGTGCAGTTGAGACAATATACAATAAAAAATTCACCACGGAAAAGTTCAGTAACTGCTTGGTGTACTACACTTACTGTTCAAATAAGTTTAAAGCCCAAACTGATACAGTTTAGTGCATGAAGCCATCAGTGACCATCGTAGCAGAATCATCTCATTCAACTTTAGAATAAATACAGATTTTGTTAAAATTAGAACTGGCTCTCATTGCAAGATTCTAAATTTTTTTCTGGTTAGGTACTATAAACATAATCTACTATGCCATCAAGTTATGATTTGTTGTTACAATGTCATCCTTTGCGTATAGTGGCCAAATTAAATACGAGGGTTGGAACTTTAATAGTGGCAACTATTTGCTAACAGCTCATACGAAATAGATACGTGTCTCAAAGTTTTACTGACCTTCAAAGTAGTCACCAGCATTGTGTATAGCCCGTTGCCAGCTACATGGAAGTCGTATGATATTCTTAGCAGTGCCAGTTGTGTTGACAGTTCGAGCGGCGCTGTCTATTGCCCGACGAATTTATAGCAGTTCTGAAGCGAATGCCGTGAAGTGTTTCCTTCAGTTTAGAGATCGAGTTGATGTTAAGAGAGCTTGAGTCAGGGTAGTGCAGTAGGTGGTACAGCACGTAGCAGCCCCATCAGTCAAACAAATCAGTAACAGTTTGCACTGTACGTGCTTGAGCGTTGTCCTGCAAAATCATGGTCAGGTCCTGCAGAGAGTGTCATCACTTCTGTCTCTATGCTGTTCATTTTTGGAACACAACCTACGACCAGCTTAGAGACAGAAGTGATGACACTTTCTGCAGGACCTGACCATCATTTTGCAGGACAACGCTCAAGCACGTACAGTGCAAGCAGTCACTGATTTGTTTGACTGTTGGGACTGCTAAGTGCTGTACCACCTACTGCACTCCCCTGACTTAGGCCCTCGTGAGTTCAACTTGATTTCTAAACTGAAGGAAACACTTCACGGCATTCGCTTCAGAACTGCTACAAATTCGTCGGGCAATAGACCACGCCGCTCGAACACAACTGGTACTGCCGGCCAGTGTGGCCGTGCGGTTCTAGGCGCTTCAGTCTGGAACCGCGTGACCGCTACGGTCGCAGGTTCGAATCCTGCCTCGGGCATGGATGTGTGTGATGTCCTTAGGTTGGTTAGGTTTAAGTAGTTCTAAGTTCTAGGAGACTGATAACCACAGATGTTAAGTCCCATAATGCTCACAGCCATTTGAACCATTTGAACAACTGGCACCGCTAAGAGTATCCTACGACTTCCACATCGCTGGCAACGGGTTATACAGAATGCTGGTGAATACCATGAGGGTCAGTAAAACTTTGAAACACATATCTATTTTATACGAGCTGTAAATAAAGAGTTGCCAATATTAAAGTTCCAACCCTTGTATTATGACAACTATGCTTCACTTGGTGCCATAGGAGCAGTGTGAGCACACACGATGTACCACGCAGTCAGAGCATTTAATTTAAGACGACCCTCACTCCGTGGACAGCAAAACAAAAGCATGAACTCTTGTTTTCAAATGCTCCTTTTCAAAGGAAGACCCAGGGGCAGATCCCGAATATATTTCTCGTACTACTGCAAAGATGAGTGAAATAGACATTTGCGTCAGTGGCATTGCGAAACAGCTTAATTCGTTAAAATTGAACAAAGCGACAGGGCCTGATGGAATCCCTGTCAGATTCCATACCTAATTTGCAGCTGAGCTAGTCTCTCTGTTTAATCTATCGTAGATACCTCGAATGAAAAACCGTGCACAGTATCAGGAAAAAAGCATATGTCACAGCCGTGTACAAGAAGAGAAGTGAAAGTAATCCACAGAACTACCGTCGAACATCCGTGACATCGATCTGTTTTTGAATCTTACAACATATTCTGAGCTCAAACATAATGAGGTAACTCCGACAGAACGACTTCATCCATGCCAACCCGCGTAGATATCGAAAATATGGATCATGTGAAATCCAACTCGTACTTTTCTCACATTAGACACTAAAACCCATGGAGCGAGGCAGTCATGTAGATGCACTATATGTCGATTTTCAAAAAGGATTAGAATCACTACCACACCTACCTTTAATATCATAAGTACGATCGTATGAGGTATCAATCGAAATTTGTGACTGAACTGAAGATTTCTTGGTAGGGAGGTCATGTTATCTTGGATGAAGAGTCATCGAATTTTGTAGAAATAACTTCAGGTGTATCCTTGGTAAGTGTGTTGGGTCCCTTCCTACTGACGTTGTATTTTTATGACCTTTCGGTCAATATTAATAGTAACCTCAAACTTTTCGCAGATAATTAAGAACGATCTGAAAGAGACTGCACAACTCTTTAAGACAGTGATTGTATATAATACACAGGCTGATTCTTGCAAAGAAGGAAACATCTGCCCTACAGACGGCTGTTCACTTCTGTATACACATGTGTTGAAATATACGTCACGTTTTCCCTCTTTATTCCCCCTTATGATGAAAGATTCCAGAGATGGTGATGTCATTTTGTTTGCTACTGTTACGAAAAATTGTAGCGTACTACAAGCACTTACTCGATACACACTACTGGCCATTAAAATTGCTACACCAAGAAGAAATGCAGATTGTAAACGGGTATTCATTGGACAAATATATTATACTAGAACTGACATGTGATTACATTTTCACGCAATTTGGGTGCATAGATCCTGAGAAATCAGTACCCAGAACAACCACCTTTGGCCGTAATAACGGCCCTGATACGCCTGGACATTGAGTCAAATAGAGCTTGGATGGCGTGTACAGGTACAGTTGCCCATGCAGCTTCAACATGATACCACAGTTCATCAAGAGTAGTGACTGGCGTATTGTGACGAATCAGTTGCTCGGGCACCATTGACTACACGTTTTCAATTGGTGAGAGATCTGAAGAATGTGCTGGCCAGGGCAGCAGCCGAAAATTTTACTGTATCCATAAAGGCCCGTACAGGTCCTGCCACATGTGGTCGTGCATTATCCTGCTGAAATGTAGGGTTTCGCAGGGATCGAATGAAGGGTAGAGCCACGGGTC